>NC_074711.1:55090844-55716785 GCF_947242115.1 Biomphalaria glabrata
GGCCTGTTGAACAAAATGTATCACTTACAAATGAGATTATTACTTAGGTGTCTGTGAGGGTGGGTCGGGGTTGGTAGGTGGGGGGCTCCATTCTGTCTAGCGCTATGTCAGGTGCCAAACTGTCAAATGGGGAGAAATGGAGGAAAGGAACGACGTAGGTATTAAGAGGATTGACCTTAATTACTGGATGGCATAGATATGTTAAAAAAAAAATGGACAAGATTAGAGGACGATAGCCACATAGCCGTAGGGAAAGAGCAAACATTCGCATGTATGTAAATAGAATGTATATACGGCGTACCAGCACCTTTTTCAATTTTGGGAAAAAATATTACTTCTCTTGTATTTTAACGTTTATTATTAATTTATTAGTGAGTACCGGCACCTATTTCTTTAGAAAAAAAAAAAAAAAAGCACCAAATAGAAGTAAGTATGATGCAGATACCATCCCCTTACCAGGCTAATTGACCCCACTTTTTATTGGGGGGGGGGGTCAATATGTCCGTGTTTTATGGCCGACCGTCTAGCGAGTTTGATAGCAGACGTGAGAAGAACTATTGCGCCGGAGAACAGAGATCCTATACGTTGGTTATGGTAAGACACAACGCCGACGGGGCAGTAAAGCACGCGTAGCAAATAAATAGGAAATGGTGAAAATGTTAAAAATAACTATACAAATGGAATTTTTATATAGCTTATTAAAATAAACACACTTTTTATTTAATTATTCTAATAATTAGCTAGATAAATAAACAAAATCTACGTATCTCTCTTTCTATGCATCCATTTATCTATCCTCTCTCTGTCTAACTTATCTCTCTCTCTCTATCTATCCCTCTCTATCTATCTATCCTTTCTCTATCTATCCCTCTCTCTCTATCTATCCCTCTCTATCTATCTATCCTTTCTCTATCTATCCCTCTCTCTACCTATCTATCCTCTCTCTGTCTAATTTATCTCTCTCTCTATTTATCTCTCTATCCATCTATCTATCTATCCTTTATCTCTCTACCTCATCTCTGTCTATCTATATATCTAAAATGTTTCTTTTTAAAAGCTATACAGTTGAAGATACATGAATCTTTTTAAGTAATAAATGTAGGTTTACATACTCAATACATACAATACATCATGAGCACGCAGGCCATATAAGACAGATGGACATGTTGCGTAACTCCCTCGCCACGTGCTAGACTGTCAACATCCACCCATCCCTTCCTATCACCCCTCACTTAAATGGTCAAATCACACACATTTGGATAACGCACGACAGATTTGCATGATTGGTTTGTTTGTCTTAAGTCACATGTCCACGTTTTAGTTAGGGCAGTTTATTATCAAGCTATCCAACAGTGAACATCGCATCGTCGCTTTCCCTTTTTTTATTTCTGATTGATTCGGATACAAAACCCAGTGTGAGTTTCAATCTTTTCAATTCTTTAGTTGTCTCATATAGTTTCCTGTCATGACATAATAGATTCCGTTAGCTTATCTGCTTCTCACTTTCCCAACTGATTATTTTTTTCATAGTTTCCTAGTCACTTAATGCTTACTTTATTACATTGGAAGTTAAAACTTACGTCACTTGACTTTGTCTCTATAAATATTTCTTTGATCATAAATTGGTACCTAGCTGTAATTCACTTAAACATCAGTGTAGAAAATGGGGAGACATATGTTATCATTATCTATTAATACAGTTGATATCAATTCACTTCACTGGTTTTATGTAAAAGCCTTAGAGTTGCTTCTAGTCTCACTCTAGTGTAGCTGAAATAAGTATTTAATTTAATTATGACATTTGCGAAGTCTATGTGGACATAAAAGTAGTCGCTATAGTTTAAATATATCATTCTTCATACATACAACTAATGATGTAGCTCGAAACTATGTCTATCCCAAATTAATACAGAGCGCTCATTTATTATCGGTTCCCGAAGACAAAGTGGACATCATGGTCATGGTAATCTATGTATCTTTCTTTACACAAAAGCCTCTATAAATTAATACAGAGCGCTCATTTATTATCGGTTCCCGAAGACAAAGTGGACATCATGGTCATGGTAATCTATGTATCTTTCTTTACACAAAAGTCTCTATAAAATTAATATTTGAGCGTTGTATGTTTTACCGTGGATTTCACAACTTGAAATAATTAAAAAAAAAACATTTGTAGAGATCTGGCAGAAATAAGACCACTTCAATGAAACGAATTTTTTTTAGTTGTGGGGTAAATTTTTAGCGTGTTATTTCCACTGTGACTCCAGTGTAGGCCTACTTTCCTAAATTTTATGCTTGAGAGCCACACGTTAGAACTGAATCACAAATATTCTTATATTTGAACATCTTCTAGTTTAGGCTTAGCTTTCATCTCCTTTTTTTTTATATCTATATTCGTTTATACGGTTTAAATGCAACTGCAACTTATTTCATTTACATCAGCACTGAGCATTTGTATTGTATAGCATATGTCTCCTCTACTGGCTTTAAATATAAAAAAAACAAAAACAGTTACATTTTAGTTAAAATGCCGGTAACTCCTCCGTTGTCTGGTTCCAAGTCCAGAATGTGAAAGGAGGAGGGGCGAGCATATGTTAGGCTACACACTACTCTTCATAAACATCTAGCTACTGTTATTGAAAATGCGTGGATTTCAGATAAATATCTGTACTTATAAGGAAACCCATTAAGTTTAATTTAATTTGAAAATAAAATAAAGAACATATTGCACATATACGAAACCCAGTATGATTGGTTTACTTTAATTTTAAATTAAAATTACATTAAATCAATAAATTAAAAAATAATAATTTAGGTCTGTAAAACATTACAAATGAAAAAAAAAATAGTGTCAGCAAAAATATATAAATATAGGCCTATAACCCGTACATATATAGGATAACGGTACCATACATTTGTGACACAAACAAATAAAAAAAAAAGATTAATTCATTCTCATTATTTATATTTTATAGCCTTTTTAATATTTTTTTATTACATAATATAGATCCAGAGTTTTCATGTCATTAGCAAATGACTAGATCTATCACGAACTATTAGGCCTACATGATACTACCGACACCGTCTAGCCGGTAGTGACCTTGTGACCTGATTACCGTAGCAATAGACAGCGCGGTGCTGCCACTAGTGTAACATTCTTCAAAAGGGTCCTTCGATGTAAAGTTTTACCGTTTTTTTCTTTCCTATGTTACCCGGATGACTTTACCTCTTCCTAGAGTAAGACTATATTTTTTGATTGGCTAAGTCTATACTAATGAGCCCGGCAATATTTATTCTGTTTTTGGAGCTAATTTATTTGATTCATAAGCCAAGTTTTCTAATTCCATACAAAAAAAAATTAAATTACGATTTTCTTACCAAAATAATTTCGAACAGCCAGTTTTGGACATCAATATAAAAATGATCTTATTATTCTTATATTATATTTTTTGTTTGTTGTTGTTTTTTTTTTATAGAGAATAAATGGGCAAATGTTTGGAGTAAGCTTGGTACATTGAATGAAGTTAAATGCTTAGATCTAGACCTACTAGATAGATCTAGATTTATATAGAGAGAATATAGAGGATTCAGTTAGGCAAGAATGGCTATCGTAACCTGTAGGGGCCTACTATACTACAAAAGATCATCTGTAGAAATGTATTAAATTAATAAACAAAAAAAAAACACAAACATTCAACACATATCTAATCATGCAAACCCCAAACATTCAACACACATAAAATAAACAAACATAAAATAAGTCTAAAAGTCGGTGCAGAAATCACTATCCCAGTGACCTAATTTTGGTAGAATAAGTGTGTACATATTTTTATTTTTTGTGTTCGTATTTATGCATAGTTTGAAAACATCGTAATGATTTCATGTGAGGGGCTATGCCTGGGGATCTTAAAATTTAAATAATGTTAATATAGAATTAAATCTGTGTTTATTGATGCCTAAATATAGAGACTGTCCGAAATAATTATGGTGTCCGGAATCAAATAATGTGGGTCAAATTTGTCTGAATTAAATGAAAACACACTGCCTCTTTGACCTTAAATATAATAACAAATATAGGTTAGGGGTACAAATATAAGTAGTCATCCTTATTCTCCTTTAACTAAAGAAGATTTTGATACTTCATTTTCTTTTCTATGTAGAACCATTGTCAAATAATGCGCTGTCAAAGTCAAACTTTCAAATTTGGGCCTATAGGTGTCCGAATAGCATTATAAACTACTCTAGATCTACTCTTAGTTAGTAGTCTAAGTCTTAGTAATTCTAGACTTAGACAGATCTACTAGTGATCTAGGACTAGATCTACTAGTCATCTACTTTTGAGGTTTTACTTTACCGTACGACTTTAATAATTTTCTGTAACAACTGACATCATAATCATGATCATAGATTAGATCTAGACTCTAGAGCAGTGGTTCTCAATTTTTTTTGACTTGTAGACCCCTTGACTGCCTTGACATAATGTGTGATTGTGAATTGTGTAATGTTTTCTGGCTTTCCGTAGACGTAGACACCCTGCTTCAATTATATTGCAATTCATCAACTTGAAATTACACATTAAAGAAAATTTCTAGCGAGTGCCTCGAAGAGTGAAAAAGCTACATTTTAAGTTAAATCTATTTTTTAATATAAATTTATTAACAAAATTCAAATTTAAACCCATTAAAATAATAGAACAATAGTTAATATGTATTACATACAATCACTAAACAAATTGGAAACTTTTTTGTTTTTAAAGGTTTGCAAGCTCACCGTCTATTGCTACGGATTGTATGTTTGATATATGGATTTGTTGTTCTATTCCGTAGTCCTTCTAAACATTAAATATTAATGTGCCTTAGGTACCTTTGTAAACGTTTTGTCAAAGAGCAGTTTTTCGTGGATTTCTTGATCCATAATACATAAAAAAAAAAAAAGTTATTAACAGAAAAGTTTAACTCAGCAAGCTGTATAGAGAATTATGTTGTTTGCAGAAATATATCTGTTTCATTTGTATGTGTATTTATGTTTATGTATGTTGTGTGTGTGTTTGTTTTCTTGTAGTCTCCCTTGTTCTATTGTTCAGTATGTTCACATGTTCACAGTTTACTCTTAAGTGTGTCAGTAGTGTGTATTCACTGTGTATTAGTCTCTGCTGGTTGTTCTCTCCTTGTTTCACGTTAATAAAAATGGAGTGTAACTTTTAAACATCAGTATTGTTAGTGTATTGTGATAATATAACAATGATATCATTTACAAAGAATTACATAAGGAGAAAGAAAAATTTGACAACATTCCAACAGAGCTCACTTAGTGAACTCTTTTCTGCAAATTCATTAACCTAACAACCAATGAATCAGAGTTTGCATGGATGGTTCTCAAAAAGCCACCACAAACGGAAGAGCTGGAATACTCATTGAATGGCCCAATGAAGAAAAAATAATTAAGAAATTAAGTTTATTGTAACTGGTGAGCTCAATGACAACTACAGAGAAGAAATGGGAGCAAAGGAGCTTAGAGCTACCATGTTAGCAAATCCTCCAAGTAGTCAGATTGTCTTCCTGACCAATGTAAAACAATCCTCCAAAGCTTGAAAAAGAAATGAGAAGGCTGACACACTTGCCAAATGTGAGAGAACAAATACACACTTGAACATCGCACTCTATCCGGAAGAAATGAAGAAACAGATAGTGAATATTAAAAATGGGAAATGGACAAGATTATCATTTGAAAAATCAAGAAAGACACACCTATTATAAACTATCCCGATACGACCACAACTTCTAAATTTTCACATCAGAATTGTACACAGCATAATGAAATAACATATGTTCCAGAAGCTGAAAATTGGGACCAATGAAATTTACTCTTTTGGAGTGTTTCCCTGTCTTCAAAGCATTCTTCATCAAGAGGCCCAAACAAGACACTGGCTCTGAAACCCACCCATGAAATTCTTTTATTTCACTGCTGGCAAAACCAATGATTTTCCTATAGTGTGAGGTTTTCTGTATATTACTATAAGTTATTAAGAGCTATTGTGAAACGCTCACTAATCATCGTCATCATCTCAATTTCAGGTCAAACAAAGATTTTGTGGGTGTATTCTGAACTTTATCTTTGAGTATTCGAAATTTATAAATCCAGATATTATTTATTTGGGGGCGAGCCTAATAGGCTTTGGTAGACAATAGATAATCCTTCCCTCCTCAAGCCTTTGGAGGACACAACAGTTTACGTAGTTGACCTAAAAACAAAACATGCACAGCTCTATGTATCTAGCACGCTCAGTGTATGTAACAGCCCAAAAGTCAGTGCTAGATTTCTATATTTTTCTATCGGGGGGGGGGGGGGGAGAGTAAAAAAGCTATGTGAATTATGTTACCTATAGATGTAGATAGATCCGCCCTCCTCAAGCCACCTGGTTGACCACAAAACGTATTTTAGAGCACCCTTAGTATTTGTCACACACACACACACACACAAGCAACGTATCTATTTATAATACGTATCTATCAGGCTTAGTGTTTGTGACCTAATTAGTGGCTTGACCATTGGTACTCGATTGTTGGCTCCTCCCCCTTTCCCCTCAACATTACTACAACTTTTTGAATAATGTTTTTGGGGCTGTGTTGAGGGCATGGTTTACACCTGTGTGTTGCGCTATCACTGACCCTTTTTTTGTTTTGTGTTAGCCTGATGGATGCGCTTGGATTGAGTCTTGAAATTTGAATTGTTACTTTGCACTGAAAATGTGTGAATGTTGGAAAGTGGAATTGTGTAAGAAGAAAGTGCGGGTGTCATGAACATAATGATAACAGAGTCAAAAACCATGTCCGCTTAGTATGGCTTTAATACACTGAACGGACGAGTTAAAAACATGTATACATAAGAACGACAACAATACAGCATATAATTTTCATAACAGCGTTGGTTGTATATATATGAGTTTCTGCGTTATAATGATAATAGCATCAAAGTATATGTGTCATAAAATCAAGATTTTAAAATGGGTACAATTTGTGCATATCAATGTAAATCTATTTACTTTTTAAAAAATAGCACATTTATGGTAAACCACAAATAGCTGATTATTTTGAAAATAACAAAAAAAATTAATTTAAAATATTTGTCTTTGAGTTATATCCCTTTGATGTTTTTTTTTTTTAACATTTAAATGGTGTCTGAGTCTTAATGAAGCTGAGATTGCTTACATCATTCGAACACTCCTATTTAACCTCAATTTTCATGTTTGGGTAGCAAGGGATAGATAAGACAAATAGTTGCAAATAATTCATAGCCTAATTAGAAGCATAATATATAGGTTTTGTTGAGCTGAAGCATCATTGGCATTAAAAAATACCCTTAACCCGTGACTCACTTCACTCTTCCCAAGAGGTAAACAAAAGTGACGTTTTTATACCAATATTACCAATGCACTTTGAATATAAGTAAAAAAATATCCTCGGGTGAAAATGAAACTAAATATATCTAAACTATAAAGAAATGGACAAAGCACAATAGGAATGGACTAGTTTTGTCATAATCATCGAAATAATGGAGAATTTAAAAAAATGCAGGGGATGTTAGGGAAATACCTTAACATGAAGGTTTTCGATTGGCATCAGTTACTATAGTTAAATCTAGTAGTACAAGATTTCTAGATCTAGATTGGTCTAGATCATGGGCGTAGCTATTGGTGGGGGTGGGGTTTCAAACACCCCCACCCCCGCAGGGGGAGGTGTCGGAGTTTAGTGACTGATCTTTTGCTTTAATTTTGTTTATTTAGGCGAAATTTTCCATCACTTGCCCTAGCACAGCCAAGAGGGTTTTGAGTTTAAAACCCCCTACCAGGGGGTTTTGAGTTGGAAACCCACTACCAGGGGGTTTTGAGTTTTAAACCCCATACCAGGGGGTTTTGAGTTTAAAACCCCCTACCACTACCATTGGTTTTGAGTTTAAAACCCCCTACTAGGGGTTTTGAGTTTGAAAACCCTACCAGGGGTTTTTAAGTTTAAAACCCCCTCTTCTATAAAACAAAAAAAATGCAAATGACAATCCCAAAATTCCAAGAGCAAAATTTACGATAAACCCCTCTTCAATATAAAAAAGCAAATTACACACTCAAAATTGAAGCTAAAAAAAACCTCTTCAATATAAAAAAAAAAGAAAATTACGCACTCAAAATACTATGAGCATAACCTAAGGTGTTTTTAGTTTAAACCCCGCTGAAGTGGGGTTTAAACTCAAAAACCCCTTTGGCTACGCTCATACAATTTTGAGTGTGTAATTTGCTTTTTTATAAAAATAAATCTTCAAAATGAAAAAACAAAACAAATTTTGCAATGAAAATGCTATGAGCGTAGCCAAGACTATTTGGTGTTGAGTTGAAATTTACCTTCAGAGGGGTTTAATGCTAAAAATTACCTCTTTAATATTAAAAAAAAGCAAATTACACACTAAAATTCTTTGAGCGTAGCCAAGCCAACTGGGGTTTTGAGTTTCAACCCCTCTCCTCCAGATGGCTTTTTAAAAAGTTTAAAACCCCTCAAGATAGTTTTGAGTTTAAAATCCCCCTACAGAGCGCTTTAAGGTTGAAAGCCTCTCTCTTCAATATTATTTCTAAAGCAAACTACAGTCACCAAATTCTATGACCGTAGCTAAATGTGGTTTTGAATTAAAAAAAACAAACAACTCCAGATATATTTTAGTTTAAAAACCCCCAACAGATGATTTTGACGATAAAACTTCCCTTATCGATATAACATCTAAAGCAAAATAGTCAAATAATTCCAAGATTGAAGTCAAGAGAAGTTACACATGTCTACCAGTGGCTGGGCTCCATTAACAAAGTGCAATGAAATTGAAAAGCACTTAATGTGGCTCTACAAAGATGGCTAAGACTAGAGGTCTAGAGAAGGCTAGAGATCGGGTCTAAATCAAGGAAATCTTATGCCGAAATGGGAGTCGACTCCTTAGATGGGTTTTGCGGGATATGTTCTCCGACAAAATGAATTACGCATAATAAGAAATGCGATGACATTCTAGTACAACTTGGCGCCACACTTTCATGGAGGTCCTCAGAGCAGGTGGGAAGAGGCTTCAGACATTGCCAGTGACAGATTTTTGTGGAAACAGCTTGCCAGCAAATGCGCCGAACAGCGCGGGAGGGTCTATGTCAGTAAGAATAGCACATTAGGTTTTTGAAATAAATCTTTTTAATAGCAAAATAATGCACTGTAGGTACCTCAGAATATGCATTTAGTTGGCTTTCAATAACAGAAATAGTGCTTGGCGGCGGAGCTCTGCCCCGCGCTGGGGGAGCTCTCAGCGCTCCCCCAGACCCCTTGCTGGCAAGGGCCAGGAGTCTACAATTTTTTTCACTTACTCCAGGAAGAACCTATTCTAGGGCACAATAAACGTCTTCCAAAAGAATAAAGGGCCAGAATGTAATAGAGATTAATTATGTCATCCATCCATACAAACATATATTTTTTTTTGGGGGGGGGTGGGGGGTGGGAGAGAAAAAAATCCTGGCTACGCCCATGGTCTAGATTAAGATCTTAGTAAGTCTTTAATTAGTCAGTCTAGTGTAACTTATAACTAAAATATTTAGAATAATTTAGATCTAAAGATCTCTTTATTTATATATTATATAATGTAATACTTTTAACTGAAATTTTAGTTGTCTTGTAAGTTTATAAAGTGTATCATCATATTATCATGTCATTATCTTTCATTTATTCACATAATCATTATATCAGAAACTATACAGTGATGCAGTCTAATACTGACTATTGACTATTGTCTATATGCACATTATTTAATAAATACACAACAAAGCAACCTTGTTGGCCTACTAGATCTAGGCCATTCTTCCATTATTTCTTCACTTGTCAGCTTGTTTCATTGTATGACATCAAAACTTGTTTGTTGTAGTACATTATCTGACCCTTAGATCTATTTAATATTTTTCTTTCAGTATGGGGATAAAATAGAAATTATGTATATGAATACATCATATTATAATATCCTAATGAATTTTTAAAATTAGTTTTAGATTTAAATATTCATTTATTATTTTATAATGCAGGCTTCAGTTACTCCTGAGAGGGCATCAAATCTAGAAATAGCTGATTCAACTCGAAACAGTATGTTTTCTTTTGTCATATTAGTATTTTGTTATATATATTTGTAGCCTTTTTTATGATCTCATAAGGTGTTTAACTTGTATATATATTACAGTTGTCACAGCTTTTAATATATTATTATAATTATATACTACAGACAATGACTTTGATGTATTTTATTATACAATAAACATGCATTATATATGTGACCCTGCGGGACCAAGAAAAAACAAAGGGCATTAGTTCATGAGGCATTCATCAGCTACAAACACACACATATATATTGTTATAACCCTATTCGCTGACATTTGTGACACAGGCCAGCAATACAGTTTAGCGTGCTATATTGAAAGGCAAGGGACAGTACTGGCATGAACTTTGCACGTGAATAACGCCCGTGTTATGGTCATCTGATCATAAGCCTGCGCAGACCAGAGACACAGTGTGTAGGACAGCGGCAGTTCAAGACCGGAGAGCGTTGAGACCGGGACTGTTAGTCGGCCATGAAGTCGGTCCTGGTCGAGTCCTCAAGTGTTATGTATGAGTCCAGGAAGAAATAGAGACAGTAGAGTTTTGTACGGTGATGTACAATGTAACATTTTAGTTGTTGATGTGTTGCCAATAGTCAAGTATTGGCTGTCTTCTACTTATTCACTCAGTATTAAAGTACCAGATTATTGTGGAGCTCTTGTTGTCAGGTTCTTAATGTGTTGTTGTGTTGTGTTTAGCAGTGTTTACAGAAGGCCTGATTAGGAGAGAGAGAATCGTAACAATATGCATGTGTATTGTATATTCTATACAGTTGTTCACCCCTGCAGCAGTATATCTTTGTTTTTGTATTTTACTAGCCTGATTTTGATATATTTCTAGATTATAGTGGACAAGGAGATGGCTTTCAACAGATGAAGAAAGAAAGTAGTTGTGATGAAAGCAGTGATATAGCTCAGGATACAGTGAGGTGAGTTTTAAAGTAGACTGTGCAACACTCAACATTAGGATGGAGAAGAGTTTTTAGGTAGAATGTGCCATTCTCTGCATTACCAGCAGGAGGTAAGTTATAGGTAGGGCTTAGTGTATAACATGGCAATGACACTTCATTTGATGATGTGTTCATTATAGAGACATACATTATCACTTATAAACCTTTTTAGTATTCTTTTGCTTTGAAGCACAAAAGCAAACAACATATTAAATATTTGTTAACAGAGTTACATCATGGCAGAGGTCATCATTTAAGCAAGTGTATAATACTGTAGCAGAAATAACAGTTGAACCATCAAATAGCGAGGAGCCTGATGTGAAAGACTTTTTCAGAGTAAGAATAATTAACCAACTTTCAAAGAGAAACTTTGTTATTGTATCTGGTAGGTCTACCGATGTAATATAAGCTAATAAAATCCTAAACTTTTGAAGAAGAAAAACAAAGATTTTTTTATTTTTATCAAGGTTCTAAGAAATCATCGCCTTCAAAGTAAATTAGTGTATGTTTTGACTGTGGTAGCCATTGTGGCTATTTCTCATTTTGTTCTCACTGTGAAATGGATTTTACCTTACTTCTACACAATAACAACTCCCATCTTACTAGTGTTGAGGCTCATACTGTATTGGTAAGTTTTTCTATATATCTTTCTTTGTGGACAAGTATATATATATAAATTTGTATGTATTTATTTATTTATTTAGGGAGTGATTGGATATGTGCTAATCATATTTTTATTAGAAGTAGTATAAATATGATTAGATATTGTATGCAGTGCTTGTCTAACATCTCACAGTTTTTATCAAAGTAAACATTAATCTTTTATTCGGTAACTAATTAATCTATACATTTGGATTATTCACTAACTTATTGCTTATAAAAAGCATTTACTATTCCCCACCAAGCCAAACTAAATTCACCAACACAATCGTTCTCCCCTTCCCCTTCTCTAGATCCTTATCATGGTTATAGCCGCTAAGCCCCTTCTCTAGATCCTTGCCACGGTTATAGCCCCTTCTCTAGAACCTTGCCATGGTTATAGCCCCTTCTCTAGATCTTTGTGATAGTTGGATTATTTTTAAGCCTCCAAAGTTATAATGGATGTGACATTTTGAGAAAATTTGTCCTAGTCACATAGCACTCTATAAATTAATCTAGTGAATCCCATGAGGGAATTACAGATACAGTATATTATTTATTGTTCATTATTTTGTGAATTTTTGTTTACTTTTTCAGGAAAATGAAATACCAATATTTTTTATTAGATTTCTGTTATTTTGCCAACACTTACTGGTACATTTACCTTTGGTATGTATATCTTAATTTTTTTATTTTTTAAGTTGTTTTTTTTTGTCTAAAAGGCATTAACAGTGACATATTTTCTACACACATGAACACAAAAAATACATGAGTAAAAGTTTTCATCTAAAAATACAAAACACACACACCCCACCCCCAAACTTAAAAAAAAAAATTCTTTAAAAAAAACCCAACATATATAGGTCTGTGCGTCCATGCCCAAAAATGGACTTTTAAATTATTAGATCTATCTTGATAGGATTTTTTTTTTAGTGCTTGCTGCTATGTGAACATTTAAACATATTTGGTAGATCTTACTGATTTAAATAAAGCAGAGCTCCTTTCCATGTGTCAGTTTGTTTTAAATCTTATGAATAGGAATAATTGTTTATTGATTGATTTTAGTTCTTTTATAGAATCTAGATCTGTTGCTAGATCTTGAGTATAGAGTCTATGTTGTATTTTAATTTGTCATGGAACCATGTAAATCTTGTTCTAGTTTTAACCAGATCAGATGCCTACTATAGTAGTTTATTTAATTCGGACATTACATGAATTCGGACATTCGCTGTTTTCGTGGTCATTAAATAATTATTTTAATATTTATTATAAAACTAGCGCCCTGTATAATGTGCTTGTCCATTTTCCAATGATTCTGGCCCAATTTCCTTCCATTTAGCTGTCTTTTTATGTAAGAAAAACGAATTTCAAATTTGTAAGTCAGGTTGTTTTTTCTTTCCTATGTTACCCGGATGACTTTACCTCTTCCTAGGGTTAAGACTATATTTTTTGATTGGCTAAGTCTATACTAATGAGCCCGGCAATATTTATTCTGTTTTTGAAGCTGATTTATTTGATTTATAAGCCAAGTTGTCTGATTCCATACAAAAAAAAAAATCAATAGGGTGTCCGAATTAAATTACGATTTTCTTACCAAAATTAATTTCGGACAGCCAGTTTTGGACATCAATAAAAAATGATCTTATATTATATTTGTTCGTTTGTTGTTTTTTTTTTAAAATAAAGAATAAATGGGCAAATGTTTGGAGTGAGCTTGGTACATTGAATGAAGTCAAATGCTTAGATCTAGACCTACTAGATAGATCTAGATTTATATAGAGAGAATATAGAGGATTCAGTTAGACAAGAATGGCTATCCTAACATGTACTATACTACAAAAGATCATTTGACATCTGTATTAGAAATTTATTAAATTAATAAACAAAAAACACAAAAATTCAACACATCTAATCATGCAAACAATTCAAACATAAAATAAGTCAAAAAGTCGGTATAGAAGTCACTATCCCATTGACCTAATTTTGGTAGAATAAGTGTGTTCATATTTTTACTTTTTGTGTTCATATTTTTATATTTTGTGTTCATATTTATGCATAATTCCAAAACATCTTAATGATTTAATGTGAGGGGTTATGCCTGGGGATCTTAAAATTTAGTTAATGTTAGTAAAGAATTAAAATCTGAGTTTATTGAGGCCTAAATATAGAGACTGTCCAAAATAAATAATGGTGTCCGGAATCAAATAATGTGGGTCAAATTTGTCCAAATTAAATGAAAACACATGGCCTCTTTGACCTTAAATATAATAACAAATATAGGTTAGGGGTACTTCTTCTTCTTCTAGCCAGCTTTATTGCTGCTGAGCTGAGAGCTCTTTTGCAGACTGTGCCAAGGGAAAAAAGTGTGCTGTTTTCTTCAGTTGTTCAGCACTGCCGTACAGGGTGTTGGTTATGTTGGGCTGTAGTGGAAGTAGGGTCTGCCTAAGGTGGATTAGGGAGGGGCATTCAAAGAGGATATGGTTTACGGTTTCAAAGGGGTGGGCGCAGTGTCTGCAAAGGGGTAGTTGTGTGGAGTTTATTTTGTTCAGGTGGTAATTTAATAGTGGTGTGTGTCCTGTTCTTAGTTGGAAGATAGTAGATTGTTCTTTGCGGGGGAGGAAGTTAATACTGTCAGGTTAGGGGTACAAATATAAGTAGTCATCCTTATTCTCCTTAAACTAAAGAAGATTTTGATACTTCATTTTCTTTTCTATGTCGAACCATTGTCAAATAATGCGCTGTGTGATGTTGCTAGTTCAGGCTGTCTTGAAGTCAACCAATTACTCTGCAATCGTTTGGGTGTAATTGTCCGGGTGTATTACGTGTAGTTGACCAACAACACAAACAAGAACCATACAACACCTGTTTTAACAAGTGTAGAGATGTAGTCGAACGATGATGAACTATTCAACATGTATTTATTCTGATAAAAGGGCCACAGTAGAAGTCTCTGTCACTAAACACGTCGTTACCCTGGAGTGTTCTATCGCTAACTGATTTTCCGGTCTCTAACCCAACATATCCCAAACGTCACTAGTCCCGTTCAATATGCGTCTACTATGGTGCGTCGCTAAATAACTAAAATAACTAACCTATATAAATAAGGTGTGTAGAATATTTGCATTACACAAATAACAAACTAGTGTTTAAGAGGGAAGACATATTAGGAACTCCATTTATTACGTAAACACAAGCGGTGTTGCACTGACGCGCTAGTGTGCAAATGTACATATATTACTATTATGTTACATCTCTCTTCTTTAATTTAGAAAATCTATTTATCAGAATAACTAACAAACTAGTCAACTAAAAAGTCTAATCAGTTCATCACAAATCAAGTCTCTTGGGTTTGTTAACTATTCTGCCTGAGCGTGTTACATAAGGTTCATTTGGTCTAGAGGTGTTAGAAGAAGCAGTGTGTAGTGGCGGCTCAAAATCTAGTGTAGTTTGTAATATTGGACTCTCTAGATCTAGTGGTTCTGGTTGTTCTGAGAGGTCATCTGGAAAGTCATAATTGTTGTCAAATCTGTTTGCTTTCTCAGAAGACTTTCTGATGTGTATTCTGTTTCTTCTGTAGACCTTATTTCCACTTTTGACATTATACGATCTAGGCTTAGAATGCTTCGAAACTACTGTTCCTGGTTTCCACTCAGAATTAAGTTGCATTCTGACTGCCGTTCCGTTTTGTAGTGGATTATGACTCTTAACTCCTTTCCTCTTCCTAGTAAACCCTTTATACCAATGAGGTTTGACAAATTTAGTTTTTACTGCCAAGGTGTTACAACCTGAATCCCTGATTAATTCCACCGGAATTCTATCTACAAACCCTGGGTACACTGCAAAATTGTTCCTATTTCCTTCCATGAAATATATCCTATCTGTACCTTTATTTTTGTATTCCCTACTGTAACTCCTATTTCTATAATTTCCCCTGTCATTCCTATCTCTACTCCTATATCTACTGTTATTTTGTTCATTGTATCTATTTCTACTTCCAGACCTACTATTCCCTCTTCTACAGTTAGCTGCTATATGACCTTTTCCTTGACATTTAAAACAGGTTATTTCACTATATTTTCTATTTCCACTATTTGATCTGTTTCTATTTCTACTTCTATCAACATTTTCTTTGGTGTATCCTATTAAATCTACTTTGCTCTTATCTCTATCAGAAAATGGTTTATTTGGATAGGCATTTTTGTAGACTCTCATTATCTCTGTTATTTCATCTATAGTTTTTGGGTTTCTTTCTCTAATAAAAGATTGTAATTGAGGATCACATTTATTTACAAAGTTGTCCACTAGAATAAAATTTTTTAATCCCTCATAAGAGTTATTCACTTTTTCTAATTTTACCCACTTATTGAAAAAATCCTTTTCCATATTAATAGTAGTTTGGGGTTCTATTTCTAATGATGGTATATTGTCAAAGTATTTCTTTCTAAAAGTTGTAGCATTATGACCATATGCATTTAATAACTCTCTTTTTAAAACCTGATAGCTATCATCAATATGATGGTCATGATTTTGGCATATTGTTAGAGCTTGACCATGAACAAAGTCTATCAGTATTTCAGACCATTCCTCTTCAGGCATATTAAATGTAGACATTTTTGCCTCATATCTTTTCAAAAAATCACCAATGTCATCCTTCTGTTCATCAAAACTTTGTATCTTTCTCTTTAGCCATGTTTGTGAATTGGGGTTGTCTCTTTGAGTGGTATAATTATTTGAATTATTTGTGTTATTTCCTTGTTCAGTTTGGGCTCTGGCTTGTGCTGCATCCAATCTCATCTTCTCCATTTTAGCTTCATGTTCTCGGTCCTCTTTTTGCTTCTCATATTCTTCCTTTCTGATCCTATCTTGTCTCTCTATCTCTTGTCTTTGACGTTCCGTTTCTTCCTTCACAACTTGCTGTACATAAGCTGCTAAGTCCTTTCCTTTTAACTCCATGGCCTTTCCATCCTGCATAGCTGTTTCCTTAACCTCCTTAAGGTCCACATATGACGATGTAGCCATTGTGTTTTATATTTTATATATATTTTTACTTAGCCTATATTGGTTATGGCTATACTTTAAACTTATTTTATATTTTTACACACTTTTATACAAGTTTTAAGTGTTATGTCTCTATCTATAGATTTAGTAAATGTGTAAATCTAGTCTGAGTTATTATGGTTATATTCAAATCTGTATATTAGATCTAGTATAACCCAAATTTAAATCTAGTATATTATAGTATGTATAATAATACTATTTAGATCTATAGTTATCAAGAGCACTATGACTTTTAGATCTAGTATGAATAACTATTATCACTTTTAAAATCTGGTATGACTGAAGTCACAGTGAAGTGTCTAGAGTAAATTCAAAGACTGTCTAGAGTCTAGATCTAGAGTAGATTATGGTTCTATTTCACCATACGAAACAAATATGTGTATACAATGTCAAATATATCTTCAACAAGATATATATATCTAGAATGTACTACCTTCATTCATCTTTCAATTAATAATATTTCAAATTAGAGTCTAGATGATTAAATTGTACCAAAGAGATGTACAACAATTTGCAGATCTAAATTTAGCCAGACGATAGTGTTTGACTACATAGCCAGTTTCGGCATTATTCTCATGGCAAAATCATATTTGATTTTAACCGCTCAAACTAAAAATTATTTTAGTCTGATTCACAGTAAAAGAATCCTACCCGCACTTTCTATCATTAAGTGAAAAAAAAATACAGATCTAATTAAATTAATAAAAATAAATAATTTAAAATAATATAAACAAATGAAATAATTAAAATGAGACTATCGCTATGGGTTGGGATGTGACAATATGGCACACAATGATAACGTCACGAAGTAACCAGGCAACAACGGATATGACGTTTACACAAACAAAACAAATTACAACCCTAAATGTATAATATAGCTTTTCATCTAAATTACGTCTTCTACCCCGACGGGTTTTAAGGCGCACCACCTGATTTTACTCAGGCTAACGTACCAAATTTAGACAAAATCTATTTCTAAGGGCAATCTAAACATACACTAATAAGAAAAATGGCACTTAGCTTTTGATAAGAAAGATCCCTTTGTTCGGACTCCCGAATATGCTAGATCACAACAAATTCCACTGCCTCTCTTCCAGTTCTGACTCTGCTCTCCGGTGCTACCAGTATCCCACGTAATGCCACAGATGTCCTGATATGCCACAGCAAAATGTTCCAGTTTCTTCGACGACTGTTGATGACCGTATGTGTAGTTCCGACGACTTTGTGTACACAGTTACTGACGAATAGGTTAACGGTTCTTCTGGCGATGACTTGACTTGTGTAGACGACTACTGACAAATAACAGTCTCTTGACGGCAACTTGATCTGGACGACTGACGAATAACGAATTTCTTGACGATGACTTGATCTGGGCTGACGAATAACGGCTTTCTTGACGATGACTTGATCTGGGCTGACGAATAACGGTTCTCTAAAATAGTTCACTGCTTCTGCTGCTACTCTGGTAGTACGACGAAGTTTGCTGTTGTACGTTGCTTCACTAGACCAAACTGTCCAATGTAGACTAGGTGAAACCAAGGTCACCTCCGACGACGTTCCGTTAGACGATTAACGGTTTTCAACGAAATTAAGTGGATGTAGCTGTTTCCACAACAATATCAGCACGTCTAGATATGGTCTAGACCGACGAATACTAGATAAATCAATGTTCAGTAATGATACATACAACTTTACTAACCTTCCAAAGGTTAAACACAGTGACCGTTATAAACGTGGCAAGCAACCGGTTCAATGAGCAAACTGCTCCACAAGAATCTCTCCAAGGGTAAGACGACAGAGCGATTTCGATTTAGTTAGCTACCAAACTTGTAGTACTCACAATACTTCTGACAGCGGGCAAACTGTCCTTCTCGAAACTGACGAGGTAAAACTTGATACTCAATGTGGCTCCTATGACGAAGAAAAAATATGTCCAACAGGTTCACTAACGATCTCTCACCCGTTATGAATGAACGGTTTCTCTGGTTGTAGGTCGATTCAGCATATGAAGATCAGGCTTTGATAATATACTGGTTAAGTAGACCAGACGTTACGATGATTACTGTCCTGACGAAGGTCACCCTGAGTTAACGGCTCGTTGAACGTGCGATCAAACAGGCGATGACTGTATGTAGATCTAGAACAAAGTCACTCTGCGATGCTGCTGTGTTCAGCCGTACTCCGATGAAATCTTATATCTTCGAGTGCACGACCCTCACCTGAGTAAACGTTCTGCTTCGAGGTCCGGTTCGATGTTCGGCTTCAACAGGGGTCCGGCTTCGAGGTTCGGGGTCGCCACTGTGATGTTGCTAGTTCAGGCTGTCTTGAAGTCAACCAATTACTCTGCAATCGTTTGGGTGTAATTGTCCGGGTGTATTACGTGTAGTTGACCAACAACACAAACAAGAACCATACAACACCTGTTTTAACAAGTGTAGAGATGTAGTCGAACGATGATGAACTATTCAACATGTATTTATTCTGATAAAAGGGCCACAGTAGAAGTCTCTGTCACTAAACACGTCGTTACCCTGGAGTGTTCTATCGCTAACTGATTTTCCGGTCTCTAACCCAACATATCCCAAACGTCACTAGTCCCGTTCAATATGCGTCTACTATGGTGCGTCGCTAAATAACTAAAATAACTAACCTATATAAATAAGGTGTCTAACAGCTGTCAAAGTCAAACTTTCAAATTTGGGCCTATAGCTGTCCGAATAGCATAAACTACTCTAGATAGCTACATCTAGATCAAAGTAGATCTAATACTAGATTTTGACTAGATCTAATAGCTAGATTTCTTACTTCTCAGAAGCAACAGTTTCTGCCATCTCATAAGGAGATTGGTCAATCAGAAGCAGCATTTTCTACCATCTCATAAGGATATTGATCAATCTCCATTTCTTATTATTTATGGAATTAAAAAAAAAATGTGTTATTCTAACTTAAGTATTTTACATTATATTCACATAAATACAATTGTTAAAAGACATGTAATGGGCATTATACTCATTAAAAATCAATCAACTAATCTGAGTAGTCTAATAATGAAGCTGTCCCTATATCTATGACAATTTTTTGTAAACCACCAGCTTCTGGAAAAAGATATTTTATGATGAATTTGAAAAGGTCAGATGTTTTATTGGCAGAAATATTGGCTGAGCTAAATCTCCCTTTTAATCAGTGTCAACACCATGACAAAGGGAATCAAACTGATGTGCCCTGGCTCTAAAATTGTAAAAGTATCTCCTGCTGCAGATCTAAAGCTACTGCTATAGTCACTAGTGATTGAGTTAGGTTCCGTTACTTATGAAAGCCTAAATTCAAAATAGAAATTAGGGATGTTCAAGGCTGAGTTTGCTTGCTAAAGAAAAGCATAAAGTCTTCATTCCTTGCGCTCTCTTTCAACATATCTGTTTGATGATTTTCTAAAACAACTTTCGTTGTTGACTCTGCAAAAAAAAAATCTGGATTCTTTCAAAGAGTGATACATTATTTCCAGTGTTAGCATATCTTGGTAAAAAAAAAATACCTTTAAACAAAACTGTTGTGATAGGACTGGAGGTCTTTTGATCCAACCAAGGAAACCATTACATCTCCTTTAAGTCTAACCACTTCTAACAAAATTTACTGTTGGTGCTGTTATAGAATCAGAAATAAAACACTAGAGGTATTATGACCATTAAATCATTGCCAGGTGGTGCTACTGACAAAGAACTACAACTTTCTGACATATTCCAGACAAATCTATGACACAGACTTAATGTGTGAATATTTAGTACAGAATGTCTTAAATAACTTTATGCTGTGAAATGGTTTTGGATTGCTGCATTTTGTGTATCTTGAATAATTTTTATAGATTTCAGTCTGTTGTGAGTATAATCCTTAATATTTAGGAAAATACACATTTCCAAGTCTGGTAATACACATTTCCATTTTGATTATGTTCAGACCATTTTATTTTATTTATAATTTACCATACCTGTCTAAAATATGTTCTAAAGTTGATCAGCATACACATAACTTATATTTATACTGGTAAACTACTTTAAAAATGTGCATCCAATTCAATTTTATCTCATTTTAAAATATTGCTTATTAATGTTCGCAGGCTGGCTCCACAACATGAATTGATGTTTGTTGTTGGCTATGCTGTAGCCAATGGGCCTTTAATATGGGCTTTGCTTGTGTTTAGGAACTCATTGGTCTTTCACAGTCTGGATAAGGTCACATCATTGTACATCCATTTGTTACCAACTCTTTTATCTTTTGTGTAAGCCCTTTTTATATAATATTTATCTATGTGTATATATTTTTTTCTTTTAAGTGTAAAGTTTTTTTCAAGATTGATAAAGCTATTAAAAGAAATGTGATGTTGGCCTGTGAAACTGTACAGAGGTTGGCAAATTAATTTAAGGAAAATAAAATCGTCAGGTGTCAATTACCATCTATTTATTATGTCAAATAAATTTACTTGGAGAATTTAAGTCAAAATTATTATTATTTTTTTTTTTGGATTACTTTATAAATTGGTATTATAAAACAAAATGTTTGTAGTTAAATAAAGTATCATTAGGTTTTTTGTTTTTTTTATCAAACTACTGTCAAGACATCAAACAGTGTTCAACTATCCTAAAAAAATAAAAGTCTCCTGAAATTTGCAGTGATTCTCCTAAAACATGTTTCAATGATGTAAATTATCGGAATTCTGAAAATTTCTTCTAATTCGATTTTCTAGCAAAAAAATCCGAAATTTTCCTTTTTTTTTTTTGAAAATAAATTCCAATTTTTTTTTTAGTGAAAAAAATTCGATTTTATTATTTTTCCATTTTCGGAAGAATGAGAAATAAGATTTTTGATTTGTTTAGAACATGCACACATCCGGTCTTTTGACACAGTTAAAGTTCTTTTTTTTTTTTTTAAATCTCATGTTACTGTATTCATCATTGTCTTATAAGTCTAGATCTCGGTCTAGACTACAGTTACTAGAGTGGTTATGGTCCAATCTCATTTGTGGACCAGTGGGGGGGAGGGGGTATCTAGGAGTTGGTTTTCCGTGCTGCCTTTAGGCGCTCAGTAAACACAACTCTGCCCAAGTCCCAAGTCCGGTGTCGAACCTCAAGCCCCCTTCTAGGTAGCCAAGCCAAGTTCAAGCCCACTTGGCCTCTCGACCACGCTTAAATAAAATGATTCTACATAATTTTAAAAAATTCAGCAACATCTTTTTTTTAAATCGCAGCTACAGGCCAGTTATAAAACGGGGGGAGGGGGGAAGGGGTTTACAAAATTTCCTAAAAATTTTTAAAAGTCTGTTCCCATCACTGATGTTTGTAAAATGTTTTACATGTTTCAGATGTTCCTTCAGAGTTGAAGATAATTTACTTCGTAGTCCAAACCTCCCACAGGACAACAGGGGATGGGAGCGGGCAGGGTTTGAACCCATGACCATCAATATGTTCGAACGACAGTCCAGCGCACAAACCGCATGTCCAGGCAGCCATCCATTGACCACACTCCTCAAATTATTATCCAATATTTTTTAAAATATATTTTTGCTTATTTAAATATTTCATGCTAAAGTGATTTTTAGTGATCTAGATCTAGCTAGCTAGTCCTGCAATTCACTTCCCCCAACTCCCCTAGGACTCATAATGATTGCACCTCCAAAATGTATACATCCACATGCCAAATAGAAATAGCAATACATTTTAGTTTGTTTAAACTGTAGGGGCCCATCATTTGTTGGAAAATGCCGTTTTTTTTTTTTTGTTTTTTTTTTTGCGTGGGGAGAAGGGATTGAGACTTGCTTTACATTTGCCCTCTACCTTATGCATTTCATTCTCTTTAGTGGATTGGGATAAGACCACCTGTTATCATGGACTGAATTTTTTATAAACTTTTAGTTTTTTAGGTACGGTGTAGATTAATTGGTGTTGATTATAAATTATAATTCTGGAAGCCTTAAATTTTTTATTATATTATGACAATATTTGTTTTTCTTTCTTTATAGTATCAGATGGTATCCAGAAGAAACCTCAGAACATTGGTATAAACCTTTTCCACGTTATGAAGTTGGATACTCTTTCTTCTGGCTTGTGTTAATACCATTTGTTTTTGTTTTAGCTCATCAGGTAATATTTATTCTTCAATAACCTTTTTTTTTTTCACTAATGTTATCTTATATAATACAGACGTTACTTCAAAAAAGAAGATGATTACGTCCTACGCGTCATGCATTTAGTCATGCATATTAACCAATGACTTAAATTCTGCCAAGTCACTGGTTTTCCTGGCTAGCTCAGGCAACCCATTCCATGCTCTAATAGCACTAGGGATGGTTAGGATGGTTAACTCAGTAGTATAATAAAGAACTTTTTAAAACTGGATTTATTAAAACATATTGAATAAAACTGCCAAAATATATGGGAAGAGTTAAATGCTGCTGTTTAAAAGGGGACTATTGCTTAGTTGTTCCTTGTATATGGTAAACAAACTGATTAAAATTTAATGTTTTTTTGTGATGGGTGAATGATTTGGCTAGGGCTTTAGCATATATATATATATAATTACTTAACATATATCATATATAGTATTGTAATAACTTAAGTGAGGCAACTCAACGAGGACATAGACGTTTATTTACACGAGGACATCACAAACACTTAGTAACGTCTGCCTTGAGCACAGCATCTCCATATTGGCTCTAGACTTGGGCGGAAATCGTTAGTCTCTTATGTCAACATCCGACTTGTCTGGTCACTGATAGTGCGCACCTTCTTTCTGCACTATCTTGGATGGCGGTGCGCATGGCAAAGTCATAACATTGCCCCCGTCTTAGCACTTTTCGTCCCGAAAAGAAACACTGCAGCTGAGGTTTGACAGTTCAGGTGGAGGTCGATCAGTGGGAGCCACAGGCGCCACGAGGCCATCCGCATTGTTTTCTTCCAGTGCCGCTTTCTCTTTCTCCAGTTGACCAGGCTGTTGTTGCGATAATGACGTGGCCGTTTGCCACACAAAGAGATAGGGTCGAGCACTGTTTTCTTCAGCACAGCCGTTGATCTGACACGCTGTTTCAGCAGACCTTCCCGACAGACGCCTCTCAAGGGAGCTTCAGGTTCGCTTGCAGCCACGTTGCAAGCAAAGTCCAATGCACCGAAGTCATCCTCAGACAACAGTCTTACGTCCAGAAGATAGGTCTCTTCAGGTTCAAGTGGAAAATGTCTTTCTCTTGACAGCTCAGATTTAGAGTGATTTGATTGACATTCATCTATGCCAATGTCGATGATGATGGTAGAAGTACATATGCGCTGTTGGTGGTTTTCTTGGCATCTAAATTCTATGTGTGAAGCGCCGCACGTACAGTTCATGCTAAACTTCTGGATGCTGTTGTCAAGCTTCGAATTTCCCTCGTGAGCACCGACAGATAGGCAGAGGTCTTTAAAGTCCACAGCAACAGGCTTAGACGCAGACCCAATGTTGTCTTCATCTGTCTGGCTCATTGAGGTACTGGTAACAGGTACAACAGGAACAAACGCTTCAGGCACATAACAGACTTCAGTTAAGGTACTGGTAACAGGTACAACAGGAACAAATACTTCATTTGTCTCTTTCCGTTTGACTCGGTACATCTCGTTGAGATTATCACAGCAATCGCCATCACGTTTCTCGTCTTGAAAGTCACAACCACAAGACTTGCCCACAACACAGACACAGACGGCGCTCAAATCCCCAGCGTCTCCGTCACCACTGTTTGTGCAACCACAGTCTTGACCAAGCAACTTCTTAACCAACGAGTCTACAGGCAACTGCTCCTTTACAAACGAGTTAACTCCTTCTTTCAGCTGAGACAACATTTTATCTACCTTGTTCCCCATACTGTTAATTTGTTCACACATTGCTTCATTTATCTTGCCAATAAGCTCATAAATCTCCGGTTCAATTTCAAATAAGTAGGTATCTGGATCTTCGTCTTCATCTATCAAGGCTTGCCGGAGACGAGCTGTAAGCACCTCCTTTGTACCACCAATTATCTCATATCGGTTACGAAGTTCCTTCCTAAGCTCTCTAACTGAGAGTTGGTCTAATCGTTTCAAAGCTGCCATTGTAAATCCTACCTCCTCTCGTTGAGTTGCCTATAATCCCACTTCTGACAACCAATTGTAATAACTTAAGTGAGGCAACTCAACGAGGACATAGACGTTTATTTACACGAGGACATCACAAACACTTAGTAACGTCTGCCTTGAGCACAGCATCTCCATATTGGCTCTAGACTTGGGCGGAAATCGTTAGTCTCTTATGTCAACATCCGACTTGTCTGGTCACTGATAGTGCGCACCTTCTTTCTGCACTATCTTGGATGGCGGTGCGCATGGCAAAGTCATAACAGTATGAAAATTAAGTGTAACTATTTGTTAATTCTTTCTCAGGTGCTTTATATAGTTTTAGTCAACTGTATTCTTAGACCAAATGATGAATACTTAACTATGTATCGATACCTGACTGCCAAAGAGTCATCATTTATATTTCGCATGTGTAACATCTTTGGGCCTAGGTAAGTTTTTTGCTTCATTTATTAAATATCTGATGGCTACTTACATTTATCATTTTAAAAAAATGACTTGAAAAATATTTCCCTCACATTGTAGGCATAGCTGAAATTTAGCACACACACCCCCCCACCCCCTCCTATTTTATAATTTAAATAGACATCAATTTTTTCTACTAAATGATTGGCCACAAAAGTGATTGGACACTAAACATGCTATAGAAGCATGAAAGATGCTTTTTTATTTTATAAATATCCAATTTACTGTTTCTGTATTGGGAATCATATTTTTAATTTAGTCCATCATTCATTATTATCAGATATACTGTAAAACTTACTTTCTTGACCTTAACCTGTGTTTTACACCAATTATATATTAACAATTTGGAGTTTATTGGGAGTCTATCTCATATCATACATCTTTAAGAACTATTTTTGTTGAGCTAATTTAATATTCTTAAAGTATATAGCTTTATCTAAATTGCCTTTACTTTCTTACTGAAAAAATATTCTATGAATAAAAATTTAAGTACCCGTGGTGGCTTAGTGGTTAAGCACTTAGCTTCTGAACCTGGGGTACTGGGTTCGAATCTCTGTGAAGACTGGGATTTTGAATTTCAGGATTTTTAGGATTTTTTTTTTCCACCCAATTCTAATGGGTACCTGATTTAAGTTGGGGAAAAGTAAAGGCGGTTGGTAGGCCACATGACACCTTGCTCATTAACTGTTTGCCATAGAAATAGATGACCTTAACATCATCTGCCCCTTAGATTCCATGATCTGAAAGAGAAACTTTACTTTAACTTTTACCCTGAATTATATATTTATTTACTCAGGACAGGACACCAGAAACCACTGGCGGATCGGGGGGGGGGGGGGGGGGGCGGACGAATTATAGTATAGAATTCACACAATTTGTATGCGAATTTATTACTTATGTTAATAATATATACTAATTATTTATATTTCAACCTATTTTTAGATTATTTCGCCCCCCCCCCTTCTAGTATTTTGGCCGATTTGGTAGGGTCTGGAGGGGGCGATGGCATCAATCCGCCCCCCCCCCCCTCCACCATAAACTTTCGAGTGGGGGGGGCGGTCTTATTTATTTGTAGAAATCACAGCTTTCTAATAGAATCAATTAGATATATATTATATATATATGATTAAAACTTGTTATTGGTATTTTAACCGGTCTTTATATTATGTCGTTCACCTGTTGGCCGATTGGAAGGGGAAGAGCGAATACCTCCACTGCCCTTCCCATCTAAACCCTTTGAGTGGGGGGGCCGTCCTACTTTTATGGAGAAATCATAGTATGTGAACAAAATTAGTCGAATATCTATATAATATAAACAGGTGGAAGTGCGATACATGCAATCCCCTTCCCCCCATCGGACAAATCAATACTTTTTATTTTTGTATTATAGTAAGAAATTACAAAATTTAAAAAATCTGTCACTAATAATTTATATATGCTATAAAGTAAATTCTTATATCGAGTCGCCCAACCCCTATTCTTTAATGCAAAATGCAATCATTAGCAGAAATTATAAAAAGGAGCGAGGATTAATCGTTTTCATTTTACCGCCCTTTCCAGACAGAGTTTGTGTAGTTTCACATGAATTTATCATAACTATTTTAAGAAAGACTTTGCTTTGGAAAAGTTATAATTCAAACGAAATTTTTCAATATTACAGTCACGGTTGAGATGAGTTCAAAAGCCAGATAATCTTTTCCTAGTCGACTTTTTCCAACCTTTACTCTCTCATATTTTTCTAGTTAAATAAATTTAGGACTATAACTCACAGTTTATGCTAGAATTTTATTGAATATTATTAATCGAATTTTTTTTTTTTCGGCGGCGATCCTGAAAACCTTAATCTTAATATGTGGGGTATCTAATCTTTTCAAAGAACAAATCGGTTTTATTTGCATTGTATTAAGTGACTATAAATTCATATTAGAATATTTTTCTCATTATTCAAAAGGCACTTTATAATAGAATGAATAATGAGCTGTAGGTCAGGAGAATGCGTTACTGCAGTGAAGAATGCCAGAAAACGCTTTCAGCGTCGTGGCTTCGCCCCGAACCTCACTGATGATTAATAAGCTGTAGATGTCAGGAGAATGCGTTTCTGCAGTGAAGAATGCAAGAAAACGCTTTTGGAGTCGGGGCGAACCGAACCCCACTAATACATAATGAGCTGTAGATGTCAAAAGAATGCGATTCAGCCGTGAAAAATGCAAGAAAACGCTTTTGGCGTCGGGGCTTCGCCCCGAATCCCACAGATAAGTAATGAGCTGTAGATGTCATAAGAATGCGTTTCAGCCGTGAAAAATACAAGAAAACGCTTTTGGCGTCTGGGCTTCGCCCCGAATCCCACTGATGAATAATGAGCTGTAGATGTCAGGAGGATGCGTTTCTGCAGTGAAAAATGCAAGAAAACGCTTTTGGCGTCGGGGCTTCGCCCCGAATCCCACAGATACATAATGAGCTGTAGATGTCAGGAGGATGCGTTTCTGCAGAGAAAAATGCAAGACAACGCTTTTGGCGTCGGGGCTTCGCCCCGAACACCACTAATAGGTAATGAGCTGTACATGTCAGAAGAATGCGTTTCAGCCGTGAATAATGCAAGAAAACGCTTTTGGCGTCGGGGCTTCGCCGAGAACCCCACTGATAAATAATGAGCTGTAGATGTCAGAAGAATGCGTTTCTGCAAAGAAAAATGCAAGAAAACGCTTTTGGGCGTCGGGGCTTCGCCCCGAACCCCATTGAAGAAGCTTAAAGCGCTCCCCCAGACCCCCAAGCTTGCAAGAGAAAGACTGTTTTTTTTCGACGAAGATTGAGAAACAGTCTTATTTTATTCTCATATATCGAATATATATATATATATATATATGCTGTACGCACGTTTATGCATAGGGTTAGGGTTTACTGGGCGTTAGGGTTAGGGTTTGGAAAAAAATCGCCCCCCACCACTCCAAAGTTCTGGATCCGCCAGTGCCAGAAACATGTGATTCATAGGCAACACTACTTTTATAATTACTATATAATTTTCTGTTTCAATCCACAGATTCCGTATCCAGCTGTATGTTGCATGGGGTCTATCTCTTGTGTTGATTATGCTTCTCTTCAATCCAGTCTGGTACAACTTCTTCATTCCCCATTGTGTGGTGGTCTCAGTGTCTATCATCATAGCCATCTACAATGGTGCTACCTACTACTTGGATGTGTTCAGCATTGAGCGCATGAGCAGGCACAGGAATGGTAATCATGAGTCTGCTTCCTCAGGTGCCAATATTGCCTACAATAACACTCAAGAGAAAGTGCTGTATGGGGCACTTGTAAACAGTGATTTGAAAGATGGTGTTCAAGATGCTAATAAAAGTTCAAATTGAGCTGATGAATATGTGACATTAGTATTTATTGTTGGGCTCCATAATTTCTGCCCTTGTTTTGCAAGATTGTGGCTGCTTTCATATTTTGGAGATGTGTTATTTTAATCTTTGTGATGATGTCCTAAGAAACTGTACAGAAATCAGCTCAGTGAGTGAAAATAATTTTTTGGTGCAATCTCATCCCAATTGGAAGAATCTTTATTTATGCTTTTTTTTTTTTGCTTATCAACTTTTTATTTCACTATTCTTATTTTGCTATTACAATAAAAATAGTTAACAAGTTTACAAAAAATATTGATATTTTAATGTCACTCATGGGACATTTTGAGGCATGAATCATCAATTAACTAATAAAAGCTTCAAAATTTACTACTCTTTTCATAGCCTGATTAGTTTGACATGAAATTCTCATGAAAATCTAGTTACATTGTATTGGTTTGCATTGTCTTTTTTAAACTATTCAGGTATATTTCTATATTTTTTTTAATATATAAAAATTATATTTCAACCTACTTAGTTTACATTTAACAGTCATCTTATTTATTTATATTTATTGATTTTATTTTATGTGCTGTGTAATGCATTGAATGTATTTTCTGAATTAAAATCTATCCAAACAATTTTATCTATAATGTTAGTTCACTCAAGACATTTTTGTTAATAATCTAAAAGATCTCTTGAAAGCTCACATTTATAGTATTATTATTTTTTTGCTGATAAAAGTGAAAAGTGTTTCAATAATCAAAATACTGATTTTCATGGAAGGGTATTTTTTAAACTAATATTCTTAATCTTCTCATTTTGAGAACTGTAAAGATGTTGTTCTTTTTTTTTCCCTCTAATGATTTCAGTTTACCATTGTAATCACAAAGCTTTAATCACTAACACAAATTTTGTAGTAGTTAGCAGTTTTGATTCCCAAAGAAAATGTGGTCAAAAGTCAAAATACTCAACTGCTGGTTAGAGTCCTTGGTAAAGCATCAAGGTTGAAATAATAAAACCTTTTCTTGTGTGATCTAACTAGTGCATATCTATAGATTTAACTCGCATTCAGAATTTGTATTACAGTTTAGGACCAACATTTCACTACAGTACTAGATTTTGTGTTTTCACATGATGATATTATATGGCAGATTTTTTTATTTTTTTTTTAAACTAGTCGGGTATATTTATATTTTTGATGTATGATTCCTTTATTAAACCATATCACAAGTTTTTTTTTTGTTTTTTTTTACATATCATTATTTTATTTAAGAATAGTTTTGCTTTGTTATACTAAAATAAAATTGAATCAGAACTTGTTGAATCTCTATTTTTATAAAAGAAATGCATTAATCACTGTAAACTTTTTTTTTTATATATGTATAAATACAACTATGTTAGCAGTGAAATATATATATATAGGACAAAGTAATGACATTAAAGAAGTTTCCATTGTTTTCAACTTTTTAAATAACAAAAAATTGAGTGTTGGTTTGCTTTTCCATTCCAAACACATTGTCACTGTTAGTGTAGTTAATGTAGTTAAGATCTATATGATTCAGTCTGAAGATTCAAATGATTCAGTCTGAAGATTCAAATGATTCAGTCTGTCTTTGGTGTGTTATAAAACAATTAATTTGTGCAGTCTTATGATTGATTTCTCTACAAATTAGAGTTAAATGATAGGCTTGGTGTATTAAGCTTATGTTTGTTAGTTTTTAAGCAGACCAAGTATATTTTATTTCACAAATCCAGTGAGACAGTATTACATCAATTGTAAAGGATGATAATAAATTACCAAATAATATTGTCTGTAAATTTGTTGCAACTTTTTATAATTATTGTTAATACATAAATGCTGCTAAGCTTGACAATATTATGATAATAAAACAAATGCTAGTTCAGGAAAAAAAAATGTCCTGCTAAATTTAAATAAAACTGAAAAAAAAAAAATATAGGTATAATAAAAAACAAACAAACTAGAAATCTTTATAATCCTGAGAAATCATATGGTCTCGCTTACCAGCTATTCTACCTAAAGAATCAAGCATCACCTATTTTCAAAATACTTTTTTCATCTACTTAGAGTAACTGCCCTTAGGCTTTCAATTTTCTAAAATACATTGTTCTGAGCTAGTACCTCATGGAATTTATAATTGATCAATGACTATAAGGTAGTTTAATCTTTACATTATCAGTTCTGTAGGGAATTAATAGTTCTGTAATAATAATAATAATGTAAAGTAGTTTCATCTTTTCATTATCATATTTTGAAATTACAAGTTATTTGTATATACTTTTGTGTTGTTGCATTATTTTCCTTTGATAAAACATCATTCCACTGTTTAGAATTTACTTATGGTTAAAAGGATAAAATTGGTTATATATTTGTTTGATGATTTTTTAAAATCTGTTATTCATTACTTCATGAGTTACTAAAAGAATAACTTTTTTTTTAAATAACAAATCACAATTTTTTTTGTTGCTTGCTCATAATTTTTTTTACTCTTATAATAATTATTATAAAGCAGAAAGTAAGGCGTATGTATGTATGTAAGTCCCACATAGAAATCAAAACCATTTGACCAATCTTGATAAAACTTGACATGAATGTTCCTTACATCATGGCAGAGACTATAGTGTATGTTTAATGTCCCTACCACTACCGGAGGGCCCTGAAAATAGACAAAAATACTTAAATGTATCTCTGTTTAAAAAAGGGAACATTCTCCATGTTTATCATGAATCTAAATTCAAACCAGTAGATCAATAATTCCAAAACTTAGGCCCGCAGATCGTTAGTCATATCCTTAGTCATATCCGGCTAGTAATTAATAATACTTAGGCTTGGACACAATGCCCTTCTGTTTTTGATGATTACAGTCATTGAATATAGAGTCTGTCTATGCAGGACATTCCATGAAACACTATTTGTTGGATCATGAATCAGATCCTTCTTCAACAATTTAGTGGTAGTTCAGTTTTGTTTGAATAAATATGGTTAAATAGTAAATGTGACATTGTGGCTAATAGGTAGAACACTTAGCTACATAATATACATCTATGGTTCAGAATCCTGGTGTACACAGACTGAAAAAATAACATTTGGGTAGATGGGTGTAGACCCAACATCAGTTTAGGAGAGAAGAGGATTATTATTGTGTCAATGACAGACCTTTAATTAGCCTACTTCATGAGATTATTTTTGTGTCAATCATTGTTCTATGCTAATTAATTAAAATCTAAGATATTGAAATAATAATTGCCAGAACATTCCCTTTTTATTAATGATTTCTTTAAGATGTCCATCTAGTCTGATAATATGTGTATGCACATGGCGAATAGAAATAAACATTTGGAACAATAATTTTTCTTTTTTTTTTTTATTTGAATTTATTTAGTGTGACTGTGTGAACTGAAGTGATAAGTTATAACAACATTTGTGAGAGCATTAGTGTGTAAGTGGTTTCTATAAACCTTTGGTTTTGTGTATGAACTAGAATCAAAGTATAATGTAGATATAGACAGAGGATGATGATAAAACAGATGTAGGTCTATAGATGTAGTAAATAACTTGTTATACAAGAAGTAGGTACATTAAAATAGTCTGGTTTAGCAGGTTTATAAATGTAGTTTGTTTTTAATATGAACAATAAATAAACTGTTTGATTAATTTGTTTACTGAATGCCAGTTTTGTTTATATTCTGTTTGAATAGATTGTTGAGAAGTAGAACATTTTTCCCTTGACAAGACACATGCCTCATTAGTTTTAGAGGGAATGGAGAAATAGCCAGGGGACAAGTGATGAACAAAAAAATCTAATTGTGACATCTTAGTGTGCATTTTGTTTTTGCATATTGAAAGTTACTTTATTTATAATGAAATTATCTAAATTCTATACATTTAAAGGTGAGCTCATTTCTGCCAGTCTTGTGAGAATTTACGTGTTGTAATGTCCAGTATGGTTTAGAATGCTTAGCAACTTTTGCCGAACAGTGGATTCTATTGTAAACTGAACATCTAAATGTGACCTTAAAACTGCCCAGACATCACTCATCAATAGCCTAATGGTTTTAGGAATTATTGCTTTAGAAGTGTTTAAAAACTTGTCTTGGTTTTCTTTTCTTTTTTTTTAAACCCTTGGTTTTAAGGATTTTTAGTATGCCTTGCTTCTTGAAGATGGCTCTAAGTGGGTAAATCGCTTGGTTTCCAAGGTGATGGGTCTTCGTTTCGATTCTTGGTAGATACTAGGATTTTAGGACATCCCAGAGTCCACCCAAATCTAATGGGACCTAACATTAGTTAAGGAAAGTAATGGCAGTTGGTCGTTGTACTGGCCACATGACACTCTTGTTAACAGTCGGCCATAAAAAGTAATGACACATGTATACGGTCTGTCCTATAGATCCTATACAAAAGATCTGAACTTTACTTTCCTTTTTTTCTTTTCTTGTATCTTCTTTTCCTGATATCTAATACCCACCATTTGTCTGTAGTATTGACTCTCAAAGGCTTGAATTCTTCTTTCAGCCTCAGAGTTCGGTGTCCAACTTTCACAACCATATTGGAGTACAGAGACCACTAGGGAAGAATACTGTTTTAATTTGACTTGGAAGTGATGTTACTCTTCCAGAATGTTCGGATGTCAAGCTTAACCGTGTTTGTAGGCCTATCTTTTATTGATCCTCCATATTTTGTTATGTTTGACCCTGAGTAGGCCTATTGAAATGAGTAAACTTCTTCTAATGTTTGACCTGTAAAAAAGTCTTTTAAAAAATTACTTGTTGCATGGCCACAATGCCTAATTCCAAATTTTAACATTTTGAATTGTGTCCATAGGGCCCAATTGCGATATAAAATTGAAATGCAGTTAAGTCTTGTTATACATTTAATTGAGCTATTCTCTGATTAATTTATTTCTAGCTTTCCGTTGTCAGAAAGGCTTTGAAAGATTTGGTTAATGAAAATATATTAGGAGAAAAACAAAAAATACACACAGTAATTGATAGCTTCAGAATTTTAATAGAGAATGTGTCCACATTTTTTCACTATAAAAACTAGATCATTGGCAAAATAAAATAAAAAAATAATAATAACTACGTTACCTGCAATTTGTAACAATTATAACAAATTAAAAGATTAAAATTTTTCGTCATTAATTTAGAATACAATGGGCGTTGTTGCGCTTATGCAATATACCACAAAACTAAAAAAAAAAGAAAGGATCCATGAGATGATTCCTAGTCGTTTCGAGACAGAAGGCCTTAGATTGTCAACGTTTCCGTGATAGGGGGCCCACTAGTGTGGCCCATGTAGGGGGCCTACTAGTGTGGCCCATGTAGGGGGCCTACTAGTGTGGCCCATGTTGTTTCTAATTAAAATCACCCTATAAAACTTTGAAGGACAACTTTCTTAAATTGTCAGAAAAAAAGTTTTGTGCCAATAATTATAATATGATTGAACTCGTACTTACTTACAGCTCGTCACCCCTATTGGGGTATGGGCCGCCAACAATAGATCTCCATAGTCCCCTGTCCTGGGCTATCCTTTCCATCTTGTTCAAGGTGTAACCAAACTTCCTCTAGTTTGCCAGGTGCTTCTAGGACGCCCCATCTTTCTCTTGCCTTGTGGGTTCCACTTCAATGCCAGTCTTGTGATACTAGTTGGTGATTAGCGCAAAGTGTGCCCAGTCCAGCCCAATATTCTCTTTCTGATTTCTTCTTTTGCAAGAGTTTGGCTGTTTCTCTGCTAGAGGTCACTGTTGCCGATGGTGTCTGGCAAATGGATGTGAAGGATTCTTTGTAGGCAGCTGTTAATGAAAGTTTGCACTTTCCTAATGGCACTTTTAGTCCATATTGCAAAACGGCCTTGACATTTGAGTTTAAGAGACGCATCTTTGTTGTCAGTGTGAGCAGGTCAGGCAGGCGCGAGTGGATAGAGAGAGAGGACCTATTCTCTGCCGCTCAACATTAAAATTTACCTAACAGTAGGCAGATGTTTGCGCTACTGGGTGGGCTCAATCTGTGCACCTCGGTATGGTGACCAAGGGGCTAGAGTCACCTAAGTAACCAGACATACTAAACTAAACTAAATGGAGACAAGATAAACTTTAGTTTACGATAAATAAAACAAAAAGAAATTTTATTTACATACAAAATAAATCAATAATAAAATATAATATATACACTAACTACTATAAACTACCCTCTAAATCTACACCACTACAAACACTACCAAACTAACCAAACCAACTATCTGACACAAACTGATCAAAACAACTATCTAACTAAATCACTAAAACTACTACACTAGACCTAGATCTACAATAAACACACTACAATATCCTACTATTACACTCATAACACTAACACTAAAACAAGAATATCCTATCCTTAGGCTCAGTACCTTACTATTCACTAAGAACAGAACTGAGAAACAGACTATAAATAAATATAACTAAGTTTACTAAGGTGATAATAAAGAAACAAAATAACACTAGATTCTAGATTCCCTAGAATTAGAATAGATCTAACAACAGCAGCTATAAACAGCAGCTAGATCTATAAGCAGTAATATACAACAGCAGCTAAAAGGCAGCAGTTAAAAGCAGTAACACAGCAGTTACACAGCAGTAATAATAGCCTGCAAAACATAAATGCAAAACTATATTATAAAATATTCTATTAGGACTGATGGACGCCGCCATCTTCCATACAGCATGTTGCCAACTATTATGACAAATAGTCCAGTAGAAAATAAACTAACTACTTTACACATAATATAGATCTAGTAAAAAATATAAAATATTTCTACACTTACAGGCCGTCCCAGGTACAGGAATAAAAATATAATTAGACGACAGACCACAAAGATATTCAGCTGTCACACAGACAGATATGGTACTGACCACTGGTCAACTGTACACTGAACTGTTTTAAAACAGCGTGGCATCACTTTTTATACACAAAAAGCGGAAGTAGAAATAATAAGTTTGGCACTAGCCTATAAAAATAAAATATATAAAAATATAGCTCTGGGAGCGCAAGCTCACATTCATCCCGCCTTAAATTTTTGCGTCCTCGCAAAACAAAATACTAACAAACTACTTAAAATGCATTACATACATACTGCTGACATATTATACCATCAAAGAAAATACACACTAAAATCGATTTCACACAAAAATATACATCTCCATGACATGACTTAGGTTACATTGCTTTACAAGGACAAAAGCAAAAAAATATATACACTTCATCAGCTAAAAACACAAGAAAATACTCTTGATTCTGTACATTCTCAAATAGGTACAGCATCTACTAAGCTTAAAAAAACTTTTAAACACACATGTAGATAACATGTACTCATAGAGTTATTACAAACTAATACATCTTGATACATTGGAATGCAACCAACATATTGAATAAAAATTACAAATATACAAATGAAGAATTATGCTAGTATGGTGAGGAAACGAACTTCATTTCCTCCTCTCTTACATATCGGTAAGTACTGCCGTCTTCTGCCTCCACCATGTACCAGCCAGAAGCATACTTGGGTACTGCAGTAATTACAAAACATGACGGTTCATACTGCATGAACATTCTTCCCTGGCCTCTGACTCTCTGTTCGACAAGAACTCTGCACCCAATGTTCAGAAGGTCGTTCCTTTTCTTCTGCAACTCAGGAACCTCATGGGAAAGCAATGTGGATTCTGGTTGGACCAGATGAAACTGTAGGAAAGGATTTGTTTCCCTACCTCCTTCTGCATGATTACTGGAAGTGTCAGGTGAGGCGACTTCTGTACGCATCGACATCATTTCTGCCACTGCGGGTTGGTTTCTGCGAACAATTGAATCAGGAGCAGTGTTGGATCGCCTAGGATTCGGTGGCACCTCAACCGACAATTCTGTTGGCTTGGGAGCAGGTTGCAGTTGTACTGCCTGTGGTTGTTCCACTGAGGCAACCTGAACGCGATTCACTGCTGCAGTGACATCAGGGCAAGCTCGGGTGAAGTGGTCCCGGCTTCCACAATTCGAGCAGTTGCTTCTAGAAGGGTGTTGCTGGTAAGCCCGGTTCCCTGGCTTCTTTCGCTGACCTTGGAACCTGTTCTGCAGCCTGCAATTTCTTGCAAGATGGCCAGGTTTGCCACATGTGTAGCATTTCCTGTTCTTCATCGTTGGCCTCTTATGGTTAAGAGTGCGCTTTGGTTGTGAGACAATCTGTCTCACCTTGCCGCTAATGTGATCAGGTTGATGGTGGTTGCAGTGGGGACAGTTAGAGTTCTGTGGTCCCGAAAGTTGTAGGAGCACAATCTGGGCTGCAAGCTCCTCCACTTGCTTGGAGAGCGCAGCTAGCTGGCTTTCAATCTTTATCTCACTGCATGTGACGTTGACTTGCGGTGCGACATCCTCATCCTGGGCCCACCTGATGGCCATGTCTCTTAACGCCAGGAATTCAGTTTCTGGCCTGTCAAGTAGTCTCTCTCGCAGATCTCTCCTTAGGATCCTGTCACTGAGGTTTTCTACAAACTGGTCCCTCAGGATAGACTTGCTGAAGGGAGTTTCAGATAGAGCTCTCTGCCTGTCTGTGAGTGCTTCAAATGCTTGAAGGAGACGGTGTGAGTATGCGCGGACAGACTCATACTGGTGCTGGCTTATTCGGAACAGCTCCCCAATGAGGCAGTTGATGCTCCGCCTTTCTCCATAAGTGGAGTGTAGAACTTGTACAAGGGCATCTGGACATGCCCTTGTCGTCTGAGGGTGACACCTAAGTTCGGCCTTCACTGCCTCACCTAGATGTGCAAAGAGGAAGTCACATTTTTCCTCTGGATGCACCATGTGTTGAGACTTCCAAGCTCTCTCAACATTTTGAAGGAACTCTTCAATTTCCCTGGCAGGACCATCACCATGGAAGCGCCGGATACTCATCTCTGTCCTAGGCACCAAGATAACTGTCTGAGACGGCTGCATTCTTGCTGCTGCTGCTGCCTCGCTGTTCATCTACGTAACTACTCAACAAAACTAAAGCCTAATAACCTCTCTAACAAACGCCCAAAGAAAAACTGAACTATACACTACTTCCTATCAATGCCTAAACTCCTACGCAAACCTAATCTATCCCAATAAAAAAATACAAGTCTGGTCACTCAAGCACAGATCCCACTTCTGACACCAAAAATGTGAGCAGGTCAGGCAGGCGCGAGTGGATAGAGAGAGAGGACCTATTCTCTGCCGCTCAACATTAAAATTTACCTAACAGTAGGCAGATGTTTGCGCTACTGGGTGGGCTCAATCTGTGCACCTCGGTATGGTGACCAAGGGGCTAGAGTCACCTAAGTAACCAGACATACTAAACTAAACTAAATGGAGACAAGATAAACTTTAGTTTACGATAAATAAAACAAAAAGAAATTTTATTTACATACAAAATAAATCAATAATAAAATATAATATATACACTAACTACTATAAACTACCCTCTAAATCTACACCACTACAAACACTACCAAACTAACCAAACCAACTATCTGACACAAACTGATCAAAACAACTATCTAACTAAATCACTAAAACTACTACACTAGACCTAGATCTACAATAAACACACTACAATATCCTACTATTACACTCATAACACTAACACTAAAACAAGAATATCCTATCCTTAGGCTCAGTACCTTACTATTCACTAAGAACAGAACTGAGAAACAGACTATAAATAAATATAACTAAGTTTACTAAGGTGATAATAAAGAAACAAAATAACACTAGATTCTAGATTCCCTAGAATTAGAATAGATCTAACAACAGCAGCTATAAACAGCAGCTAGATCTATAAGCAGTAATATACAACAGCAGCTAAAAGGCAGCAGTTAAAAGCAGTAACACAGCAGTTACACAGCAGTAATAATAGCCTGCAAAACATAAATGCAAAACTATATTATAAAATATTCTATTAGGACTGATGGACGCCGCCATCTTCCATACAGCATGTTGCCAACTATTATGACAAATAGTCCAGTAGAAAATAAACTAACTACTTTACACATAATATAGATCTAGTAAAAAATATAAAATATTTCTACACTTACAGGCCGTCCCAGGTACAGGAATAAAAATATAATTAGACGACAGACCACAAAGATATTCAGCTGTCACACAGACAGATATGGTACTGACCACTGGTCAACTGTACACTGAACTGTTTTAAAACAGCGTGGCATCACTTTTTATACACAAAAAGCGGAAGTAGAAATAATAAGTTTGGCACTAGCCTATAAAAATAAAATATATAAAAATATAGCTCTGGGAGCGCAAGCTCACATTCATCCCGCCTTAAATTTTTGCGTCCTCGCAAAACAAAATACTAACAAACTACTTAAAATGCATTACATACATACTGCTGACATATTATACCATCAAAGAAAATACACACTAAAATCGATTTCACACAAAAATATACATCTCCATGACATGACTTAGGTTACATTGCTTTACAAGGACAAAAGCAAAAAAATATATACACTTCATCAGCTAAAAACACAAGAAAATACTCTTGATTCTGTACATTCTCAAATAGGTACAGCATCTACTAAGCTTAAAAAAACTTTTAAACACACATGTAGATAACATGTACTCATAGAGTTATTACAAACTAATACATCTTGATACATTGGAATGCAACCAACATATTGAATAAAAATTACAAATATACAAATGAAGAATTATGCTAGTATGGTGAGGAAACGAACTTCATTTCCTCCTCTCTTACATATCGGTAAGTACTGCCGTCTTCTGCCTCCACCATGTACCAGCCAGAAGCATACTTGGGTACTGCAGTAATTACAAAACATGACGGTTCATACTGCATGAACATTCTTCCCTGGCCTCTGACTCTCTGTTCGACAAGAACTCTGCACCCAATGTTCAGAAGGTCGTTCCTTTTCTTCTGCAACTCAGGAACCTCATGGGAAAGCAATGTGGATTCTGGTTGGACCGGATGAAACTGTAGGAAAGGATTTGTTTCCCTACCTCCTTCTGCATGATTACTGGAAGTGTCAGGTGAGGCGACTTCTGTACGCATCGACATCATTTCTGCCACTGCGGGTTGGTTTCTGCGAACAATTGAATCAGGAGCAGTGTTGGATCGCCTAGGATTCGGTGGCACCTCAACCGACAATTCTGTTGGCTTGGGAGCAGGTTGCAGTTGTACTGCCTGTGGTTGTTCCACTGAGGCAACCTGAACGCGATTCACTGCTGCAGTGACATCAGGGCAAGCTCGGGTGAAGTGGTCCCGGCTTCCACAATTCGAGCAGTTGCTTCTAGAAGGGTGTTGCTGGTAAGCCCGGTTCCCTGGCTTCTTTCGCTGACCTTGGAACCTGTTCTGCAGCCTGCAATTTCTTGCAAGATGGCCAGGTTTGCCACATGTGTAGCATTTCCTGTTCTTCATCGTTGGCCTCTTATGGTTAAGAGTGCGCTTTGGTTGTGAGACAATCTGTCTCACCTTGCCGCTAATGTGATCAGGTTGATGGTGGTTGCAGTGGGGACAGTTAGAGTTCTGTGGTCCCGAAAGTTGTAGGAGCACAATCTGGGCTGCAAGCTCCTCCACTTGCTTGGAGAGCGCAGCTAGCTGGCTTTCAATCTTTATCTCACTGCATGTGACGTTGACTTGCGGTGCGACATCCTCATCCTGGGCCCACCTGATGGCCATGTCTCTTAACGCCAGGAATTCAGTTTCTGGCCTGTCAAGTAGTCTCTCTCGCAGATCTCTCCTTAGGATCCTGTCACTGAGGTTTTCTACAAACTGGTCCCTCAGGATAGACTTGCTGAAGGGAGTTTCAGATAGAGCTCTCTGCCTGTCTGTGAGTGCTTCAAATGCTTGAAGGAGACGGTGTGAGTATGCGCGGACAGACTCATACTGGTGCTGGCTTATTCGGAACAGCTCCCCAATGAGGCAGTTGATGCTCCGCCTTTCTCCATAAGTGGAGTGTAGAACTTGTACAAGGGCATCTGGACATGCCCTTGTCGTCTGAGGGTGACACCTAAGTTCGGCCTTCACTGCCTCACCTAGATGTGCAAAGAGGAAGTCACATTTTTCCTCTGGATGCACCATGTGTTGAGACTTCCAAGCTCTCTCAACATTTTGAAGGAACTCTTCAATTTCCCTGGCAGGACCATCACCATGGAAGCGCCGGATACTCATCTCTGTCCTAGGCACCAAGATAACTGTCTGAGACGGCTGCATTCTTGCTGCTGCTGCTGCCTCGCTGTTCATCTACGTAACTACTCAACAAAACTAAAGCCTAATAACCTCTCTAACAAACGCCCAAAGAAAAACTGAACTATACACTACTTCCTATCAATGCCTAAACTCCTACGCAAACCTAATCTATCCCAATAAAAAAATACAAGTCTGGTCACTCAAGCACAGATCCCACTTCTGACACCAAAAATGTGAGCAGGTCAGGCAGGCGCGAGTGGATAGAGAGAGAGGACCTATTCTCTGCCGCTCAACATTAAAATTTACCTAACAGTAGGCAGATGTTTGCGCTACTGGGTGGGCTCAATCTGTGCACCTCGGTATGGTGACCAAGGGGCTAGAGTCACCTAAGTAACCAGACATACTAAACTAAACTAAATGGAGACAAGATAAACTTTAGTTTACGATAAATAAAACAAAAAGAAATTTTATTTACATACAAAATAAATCAATAATAAAATATAATATATACACTAACTACTATAAACTACCCTCTAAATCTACACCACTACAAACACTACCAAACTAACCAAACCAACTATCTGACACAAACTGATCAAAACAACTATCTAACTAAATCACTAAAACTACTACACTAGACCTAGATCTACAATAAACACACTACAATATCCTACTATTACACTCATAACACTAACACTAAAACAAGAATATCCTATCCTTAGGCTCAGTACCTTACTATTCACTAAGAACAGAACTGAGAAACAGACTATAAATAAATATAACTAAGTTTACTAAGGTGATAATAAAGAAACAAAATAACACTAGATTCTAGATTCCCTAGAATTAGAATAGATCTAACAACAGCAGCTATAAACAGCAGCTAGATCTATAAGCAGTAATATACAACAGCAGCTAAAAGGCAGCAGTTAAAAGCAGTAACACAGCAGTTACACAGCAGTAATAATAGCCTGCAAAACATAAATGCAAAACTATATTATAAAATATTCTATTAGGACTGATGGACGCCGCCATCTTCCATACAGCATGTTGCCAACTATTATGACAAATAGTCCAGTAGAAAATAAACTAACTACTTTACACATAATATAGATCTAGTAAAAAATATAAAATATTTCTACACTTACAGGCCGTCCCAGGTACAGGAATAAAAATATAATTAGACGACAGACCACAAAGATATTCAGCTGTCACACAGACAGATATGGTACTGACCACTGGTCAACTGTACACTGAACTGTTTTAAAACAGCGTGGCATCACTTTTTATACACAAAAAGCGGAAGTAGAAATAATAAGTTTGGCACTAGCCTATAAAAATAAAATATATAAAAATATAGCTCTGGGAGCGCAAGCTCACATTCATCCCGCCTTAAATTTTTGCGTCCTCGCAAAACAAAATACTAACAAACTACTTAAAATGCATTACATACATACTGCTGACATATTATACCATCAAAGAAAATACACACTAAAATCGATTTCACACAAAAATATACATCTCCATGACATGACTTAGGTTACATTGCTTTACAAGGACAAAAGCAAAAAAATATATACACTTCATCAGCTAAAAACACAAGAAAATACTCTTGATTCTGTACATTCTCAAATAGGTACAGCATCTACTAAGCTTAAAAAAACTTTTAAACACACATGTAGATAACATGTACTCATAGAGTTATTACAAACTAATACATCTTGATACATTGGAATGCAACCAACATATTGAATAAAAATTACAAATATACAAATGAAGAATTATGCTAGTATGGTGAGGAAACGAACTTCATTTCCTCCTCTCTTACATATCGGTAAGTACTGCCGTCTTCTGCCTCCACCATGTACCAGCCAGAAGCATACTTGGGTACTGCAGTAATTACAAAACATGACGGTTCATACTGCATGAACATTCTTCCCTGGCCTCTGACTCTCTGTTCGACAAGAACTCTGCACCCAATGTTCAGAAGGTCGTTCCTTTTCTTCTGCAACTCAGGAACCTCATGGGAAAGCAATGTGGATTCTGGTTGGACCGGATGAAACTGTAGGAAAGGATTTGTTTCCCTACCTCCTTCTGCATGATTACTGGAAGTGTCAGGTGAGGCGACTTCTGTACGCATCGACATCATTTCTGCCACTGCGGGTTGGTTTCTGCGAACAATTGAATCAGGAGCAGTGTTGGATCGCCTAGGATTCGGTGGCACCTCAACCGACAATTCTGTTGGCTTGGGAGCAGGTTGCAGTTGTACTGCCTGTGGTTGTTCCACTGAGGCAACCTGAACGCGATTCACTGCTGCAGTGACATCAGGGCAAGCTCGGGTGAAGTGGTCCCGGCTTCCACAATTCGAGCAGTTGCTTCTAGAAGGGTGTTGCTGGTAAGCCCGGTTCCCTGGCTTCTTTCGCTGACCTTGGAACCTGTTCTGCAGCCTGCAATTTCTTGCAAGATGGCCAGGTTTGCCACATGTGTAGCATTTCCTGTTCTTCATCGTTGGCCTCTTATGGTTAAGAGTGCGCTTTGGTTGTGAGACAATCTGTCTCACCTTGCCGCTAATGTGATCAGGTTGATGGTGGTTGCAGTGGGGACAGTTAGAGTTCTGTGGTCCCGAAAGTTGTAGGAGCACAATCTGGGCTGCAAGCTCCTCCACTTGCTTGGAGAGCGCAGCTAGCTGGCTTTCAATCTTTATCTCACTGCATGTGACGTTGACTTGCGGTGCGACATCCTCATCCTGGGCCCACCTGATGGCCATGTCTCTTAACGCCAGGAATTCAGTTTCTGGCCTGTCAAGTAGTCTCTCTCGCAGATCTCTCCTTAGGATCCTGTCACTGAGGTTTTCTACAAACTGGTCCCTCAGGATAGACTTGCTGAAGGGAGTTTCAGATAGAGCTCTCTGCCTGTCTGTGAGTGCTTCAAATGCTTGAAGGAGACGGTGTGAGTATGCGCGGACAGACTCATACTGGTGCTGGCTTATTCGGAACAGCTCCCCAATGAGGCAGTTGATGCTCCGCCTTTCTCCATAAGTGGAGTGTAGAACTTGTACAAGGGCATCTGGACATGCCCTTGTCGTCTGAGGGTGACACCTAAGTTCGGCCTTCACTGCCTCACCTAGATGTGCAAAGAGGAAGTCACATTTTTCCTCTGGATGCACCATGTGTTGAGACTTCCAAGCTCTCTCAACATTTTGAAGGAACTCTTCAATTTCCCTGGCAGGACCATCACCATGGAAGCGCCGGATACTCATCTCTGTCCTAGGCACCAAGATAACTGTCTGAGACGGCTGCATTCTTGCTGCTGCTGCTGCCTCGCTGTTCATCTACGTAACTACTCAACAAAACTAAAGCCTAATAACCTCTCTAACAAACGCCCAAAGAAAAACTGAACTATACACTACTTCCTATCAATGCCTAAACTCCTACGCAAACCTAATCTATCCCAATAAAAAAATACAAGTCTGGTCACTCAAGCACAGATCCCACTTCTGACACCAAAAATGTGAGCAGGTCAGGCAGGCGCGAGTGGATAGAGAGAGAGGACCTATTCTCTGCCGCTCAACATTAAAATTTACCTAACAGTAGGCAGATGTTTGCGCTACTGGGTGGGCTCAATCTGTGCACCTCGGTATGGTGACCAAGGGGCTAGAGTCACCTAAGTAACCAGACATACTAAACTAAACTAAATGGAGACAAGATAAACTTTAGTTTACGATAAATAAAACAAAAAGAAATTTTATTTACATACAAAATAAATCAATAATAAAATATAATATATACACTAACTACTATAAACTACCCTCTAAATCTACACCACTACAAACACTACCAAACTAACCAAACCAACTATCTGACACAAACTGATCAAAACAACTATCTAACTAAATCACTAAAACTACTACACTAGACCTAGATCTACAATAAACACACTACAATATCCTACTATTACACTCATAACACTAACACTAAAACAAGAATATCCTATCCTTAGGCTCAGTACCTTACTATTCACTAAGAACAGAACTGAGAAACAGACTATAAATAAATATAACTAAGTTTACTAAGGTGATAATAAAGAAACAAAATAACACTAGATTCTAGATTCCCTAGAATTAGAATAGATCTAACAACAGCAGCTATAAACAGCAGCTAGATCTATAAGCAGTAATATACAACAGCAGCTAAAAGGCAGCAGTTAAAAGCAGTAACACAGCAGTTACACAGCAGTAATAATAGCCTGCAAAACATAAATGCAAAACTATATTATAAAATATTCTATTAGGACTGATGGACGCCGCCATCTTCCATACAGCATGTTGCCAACTATTATGACAAATAGTCCAGTAGAAAATAAACTAACTACTTTACACATAATATAGATCTAGTAAAAAATATAAAATATTTCTACACTTACAGGCCGTCCCAGGTACAGGAATAAAAATATAATTAGACGACAGACCACAAAGATATTCAGCTGTCACACAGACAGATATGGTACTGACCACTGGTCAACTGTACACTGAACTGTTTTAAAACAGCGTGGCATCACTTTTTATACACAAAAAGCGGAAGTAGAAATAATAAGTTTGGCACTAGCCTATAAAAATAAAATATATAAAAATATAGCTCTGGGAGCGCAAGCTCACATTCATCCCGCCTTAAATTTTTGCGTCCTCGCAAAACAAAATACTAACAAACTACTTAAAATGCATTACATACATACTGCTGACATATTATACCATCAAAGAAAATACACACTAAAATCGATTTCACACAAAAATATACATCTCCATGACATGACTTAGGTTACATTGCTTTACAAGGACAAAAGCAAAAAAATATATACACTTCATCAGCTAAAAACACAAGAAAATACTCTTGATTCTGTACATTCTCAAATAGGTACAGCATCTACTAAGCTTAAAAAAACTTTTAAACACACATGTAGATAACATGTACTCATAGAGTTATTACAAACTAATACATCTTGATACATTGGAATGCAACCAACATATTGAATAAAAATTACAAATATACAAATGAAGAATTATGCTAGTATGGTGAGGAAACGAACTTCATTTCCTCCTCTCTTACATATCGGTAAGTACTGCCGTCTTCTGCCTCCACCATGTACCAGCCAGAAGCATACTTGGGTACTGCAGTAATTACAAAACATGACGGTTCATACTGCATGAACATTCTTCCCTGGCCTCTGACTCTCTGTTCGACAAGAACTCTGCACCCAATGTTCAGAAGGTCGTTCCTTTTCTTCTGCAACTCAGGAACCTCATGGGAAAGCAATGTGGATTCTGGTTGGACCGGATGAAACTGTAGGAAAGGATTTGTTTCCCTACCTCCTTCTGCATGATTACTGGAAGTGTCAGGTGAGGCGACTTCTGTACGCATCGACATCATTTCTGCCACTGCGGGTTGGTTTCTGCGAACAATTGAATCAGGAGCAGTGTTGGATCGCCTAGGATTCGGTGGCACCTCAACCGACAATTCTGTTGGCTTGGGAGCAGGTTGCAGTTGTACTGCCTGTGGTTGTTCCACTGAGGCAACCTGAACGCGATTCACTGCTGCAGTGACATCAGGGCAAGCTCGGGTGAAGTGGTCCCGGCTTCCACAATTCGAGCAGTTGCTTCTAGAAGGGTGTTGCTGGTAAGCCCGGTTCCCTGGCTTCTTTCGCTGACCTTGGAACCTGTTCTGCAGCCTGCAATTTCTTGCAAGATGGCCAGGTTTGCCACATGTGTAGCATTTCCTGTTCTTCATCGTTGGCCTCTTATGGTTAAGAGTGCGCTTTGGTTGTGAGACAATCTGTCTCACCTTGCCGCTAATGTGATCAGGTTGATGGTGGTTGCAGTGGGGACAGTTAGAGTTCTGTGGTCCCGAAAGTTGTAGGAGCACAATCTGGGCTGCAAGCTCCTCCACTTGCTTGGAGAGCGCAGCTAGCTGGCTTTCAATCTTTATCTCACTGCATGTGACGTTGACTTGCGGTGCGACATCCTCATCCTGGGCCCACCTGATGGCCATGTCTCTTAACGCCAGGAATTCAGTTTCTGGCCTGTCAAGTAGTCTCTCTCGCAGATCTCTCCTTAGGATCCTGTCACTGAGGTTTTCTACAAACTGGTCCCTCAGGATAGACTTGCTGAAGGGAGTTTCAGATAGAGCTCTCTGCCTGTCTGTGAGTGCTTCAAATGCTTGAAGGAGACGGTGTGAGTATGCGCGGACAGACTCATACTGGTGCTGGCTTATTCGGAACAGCTCCCCAATGAGGCAGTTGATGCTCCGCCTTTCTCCATAAGTGGAGTGTAGAACTTGTACAAGGGCATCTGGACATGCCCTTGTCGTCTGAGGGTGACACCTAAGTTCGGCCTTCACTGCCTCACCTAGATGTGCAAAGAGGAAGTCACATTTTTCCTCTGGATGCACCATGTGTTGAGACTTCCAAGCTCTCTCAACATTTTGAAGGAACTCTTCAATTTCCCTGGCAGGACCATCACCATGGAAGCGCCGGATACTCATCTCTGTCCTAGGCACCAAGATAACTGTCTGAGACGGCTGCATTCTTGCTGCTGCTGCTGCCTCGCTGTTCATCTACGTAACTACTCAACAAAACTAAAGCCTAATAACCTCTCTAACAAACGCCCAAAGAAAAACTGAACTATACACTACTTCCTATCAATGCCTAAACTCCTACGCAAACCTAATCTATCCCAATAAAAAAATACAAGTCTGGTCACTCAAGCACAGATCCCACTTCTGACACCAAAAATGTGAGCAGGTCAGGCAGGCGCGAGTGGATAGAGAGAGAGGACCTATTCTCTGCCGCTCAACATTAAAATTTACCTAACAGTAGGCAGATGTTTGCGCTACTGGGTGGGCTCAATCTGTGCACCTCGGTATGGTGACCAAGGGGCTAGAGTCACCTAAGTAACCAGACATACTAAACTAAACTAAATGGAGACAAGATAAACTTTAGTTTACGATAAATAAAACAAAAAGAAATTTTATTTACATACAAAATAAATCAATAATAAAATATAATATATACACTAACTACTATAAACTACCCTCTAAATCTACACCACTACAAACACTACCAAACTAACCAAACCAACTATCTGACACAAACTGATCAAAACAACTATCTAACTAAATCACTAAAACTACTACACTAGACCTAGATCTACAATAAACACACTACAATATCCTACTATTACACTCATAACACTAACACTAAAACAAGAATATCCTATCCTTAGGCTCAGTACCTTACTATTCACTAAGAACAGAACTGAGAAACAGACTATAAATAAATATAACTAAGTTTACTAAGGTGATAATAAAGAAACAAAATAACACTAGATTCTAGATTCCCTAGAATTAGAATAGATCTAACAACAGCAGCTATAAACAGCAGCTAGATCTATAAGCAGTAATATACAACAGCAGCTAAAAGGCAGCAGTTAAAAGCAGTAACACAGCAGTTACACAGCAGTAATAATAGCCTGCAAAACATAAATGCAAAACTATATTATAAAATATTCTATTAGGACTGATGGACGCCGCCATCTTCCATACAGCATGTTGCCAACTATTATGACAAATAGTCCAGTAGAAAATAAACTAACTACTTTACACATAATATAGATCTAGTAAAAAATATAAAATATTTCTACACTTACAGGCCGTCCCAGGTACAGGAATAAAAATATAATTAGACGACAGACCACAAAGATATTCAGCTGTCACACAGACAGATATGGTACTGACCACTGGTCAACTGTACACTGAACTGTTTTAAAACAGCGTGGCATCACTTTTTATACACAAAAAGCGGAAGTAGAAATAATAAGTTTGGCACTAGCCTATAAAAATAAAATATATAAAAATATAGCTCTGGGAGCGCAAGCTCACATTCATCCCGCCTTAAATTTTTGCGTCCTCGCAAAACAAAATACTAACCATGTACCAGCCAGAAGCATACTTGGGTACTGCAGTAATTACAAAACATGACGGTTCATACTGCATGAACATTCTTCCCTGGCCTCTGACTCTCTGTTCGACAAGAACTCTGCACCCAATGTTCAGAAGGTCGTTCCTTTTCTTCTGCAACTCAGGAACCTCATGGGAAAGCAATGTGGATTCTGGTTGGACCGGATGAAACTGTAGGAAAGGATTTGTTTCCCTACCTCCTTCTGCATGATTACTGGAAGTGTCAGGTGAGGCGACTTCTGTACGCATCGACATCATTTCTGCCACTGCGGGTTGGTTTCTGCGAACAATTGAATCAGGAGCAGTGTTGGATCGCCTAGGATTCGGTGGCACCTCAACCGACAATTCTGTTGGCTTGGGAGCAGGTTGCAGTTGTACTGCCTGTGGTTGTTCCACTGAGGCAACCTGAACGCGATTCACTGCTGCAGTGACATCAGGGCAAGCTCGGGTGAAGTGGTCCCGGCTTCCACAATTCGAGCAGTTGCTTCTAGAAGGGTGTTGCTGGTAAGCCCGGTTCCCTGGCTTCTTTCGCTGACCTTGGAACCTGTTCTGCAGCCTGCAATTTCTTGCAAGATGGCCAGGTTTGCCACATGTGTAGCATTTCCTGTTCTTCATCGTTGGCCTCTTATGGTTAAGAGTGCGCTTTGGTTGTGAGACAATCTGTCTCACCTTGCCGCTAATGTGATCAGGTTGATGGTGGTTGCAGTGGGGACAGTTAGAGTTCTGTGGTCCCGAAAGTTGTAGGAGCACAATCTGGGCTGCAAGCTCCTCCACTTGCTTGGAGAGCGCAGCTAGCTGGCTTTCAATCTTTATCTCACTGCATGTGACGTTGACTTGCGGTGCGACATCCTCATCCTGGGCCCACCTGATGGCCATGTCTCTTAACGCCAGGAATTCAGTTTCTGGCCTGTCAAGTAGTCTCTCTCGCAGATCTCTCCTTAGGATCCTGTCACTGAGGTTTTCTACAAACTGGTCCCTCAGGATAGACTTGCTGAAGGGAGTTTCAGATAGAGCTCTCTGCCTGTCTGTGAGTGCTTCAAATGCTTGAAGGAGACGGTGTGAGTATGCGCGGACAGACTCATACTGGTGCTGGCTTATTCGGAACAGCTCCCCAATGAGGCAGTTGATGCTCCGCCTTTCTCCATAAGTGGAGTGTAGAACTTGTACAAGGGCATCTGGACATGCCCTTGTCGTCTGAGGGTGACACCTAAGTTCGGCCTTCACTGCCTCACCTAGATGTGCAAAGAGGAAGTCACATTTTTCCTCTGGATGCACCATGTGTTGAGACTTCCAAGCTCTCTCAACATTTTGAAGGAACTCTTCAATTTCCCTGGCAGGACCATCACCATGGAAGCGCCGGATACTCATCTCTGTCCTAGGCACCAAGATAACTGTCTGAGACGGCTGCATTCTTGCTGCTGCTGCTGCCTCGCTGTTCATCTACGTAACTACTCAACAAAACTAAAGCCTAATAACCTCTCTAACAAACGCCCAAAGAAAAACTGAACTATACACTACTTCCTATCAATGCCTAAACTCCTACGCAAACCTAATCTATCCCAATAAAAAAATACAAGTCTGGTCACTCAAGCACAGATCCCACTTCTGACACCAAAAATGTGAGCAGGTCAGGCAGGCGCGAGTGGATAGAGAGAGAGGACCTATTCTCTGCCGCTCAACATTAAAATTTACCTAACAGTAGGCAGATGTTTGCGCTACTGGGTGGGCTCAATCTGTGCACCTCGGTATGGTGACCAAGGGGCTAGAGTCACCTAAGTAACCAGACATACTAAACTAAACTAAATGGAGACAAGATAAACTTTAGTTTACGATAAATAAAACAAAAAGAAATTTTATTTACATACAAAATAAATCAATAATAAAATATAATATATACACTAACTACTATAAACTACCCTCTAAATCTACACCACTACAAACACTACCAAACTAACCAAACCAACTATCTGACACAAACTGATCAAAACAACTATCTAACTAAATCACTAAAACTACTACACTAGACCTAGATCTACAATAAACACACTACAATATCCTACTATTACACTCATAACACTAACACTAAAACAAGAATATCCTATCCTTAGGCTCAGTACCTTACTATTCACTAAGAACAGAACTGAGAAACAGACTATAAATAAATATAACTAAGTTTACTAAGGTGATAATAAAGAAACAAAATAACACTAGATTCTAGATTCCCTAGAATTAGAATAGATCTAACAACAGCAGCTATAAACAGCAGCTAGATCTATAAGCAGTAATATACAACAGCAGCTAAAAGGCAGCAGTTAAAAGCAGTAACACAGCAGTTACACAGCAGTAATAATAGCCTGCAAAACATAAATGCAAAACTATATTATAAAATATTCTATTAGGACTGATGGACGCCGCCATCTTCCATACAGCATGTTGCCAACTATTATGACAAATAGTCCAGTAGAAAATAAACTAACTACTTTACACATAATATAGATCTAGTAAAAAATATAAAATATTTCTACACTTACAGGCCGTCCCAGGTACAGGAATAAAAATATAATTAGACGACAGACCACAAAGATATTCAGCTGTCACACAGACAGATATGGTACTGACCACTGGTCAACTGTACACTGAACTGTTTTAAAACAGCGTGGCATCACTTTTTATACACAAAAAGCGGAAGTAGAAATAATAAGTTTGGCACTAGCCTATAAAAATAAAATATATAAAAATATAGCTCTGGGAGCGCAAGCTCACATCAGGGAAATTTCTCTAGCCATCCAGATTTCTTAAGCTGTTTGAAGGCAACCTTTTTTTTTCCAATTCTTGTCTTGACATCAGCATCTGTTCCACTAAGTTTGTTTTTTTCCCGGCATTTACTGTTGGTTGTGGGAATAAAGTGCAACGTCATCTGTGAAGTCCAGGTTGTAAATAACCTTCTAGTAGTCTACACAACTAACAAGCAGTGAGGAACTCCATTCCAGCGATTGTTCTACTATGATACTTATTAAGTGTAACTATTTCGTCTGTGCACAATCTATTTTTTCTAAAACCTGCCTATTCATCCCTCAGCTTAGGGTCTACTTAAGTCTACTAGGTTCTTAATTCTTTCTAAGAGGATACGGTTGAAGACTTTACTGGCACTAAAAGAAGTGTGATTCCTCTGTTATTATTACAGTTGCTGTGATTACCCTTTTGGGGGAGCTTTATTAAGTATCCATTTTATCGGTATGTCCTCCTCCTCCCCCCATATCCTTTCAAGAAGTTGGTAGAGCATTTTTTACTGAACATTCTAGATCTGTTTTCAAGGCTTCTGATGAAATGTCATTTTAATTTCTTCTCTAGTAGGCTTATCACAGTTTATTGGGAGATCACCAATAGCCGGTTCTATGTCAGAGGGATTCAGAGGTTGTGGTCTATTCAATAACTCATGGTATTAGTCCACCCATCTCTTCGTCTGCTTTTCAAAGCTATTCGTTATGTTGCCCAGCTTGTCTTTTTCATGTTTTTCTGGCTTCTTAAACTTTCCCGCTAGACGTTTAGTGGTAAGTTGCCATAGTATGCTGCCTGTTCTGCTTCCTTGCAATTTGCTTTGTGTTATCTTTTCTGTCCTTATTTATACTGGGGCATCAATCTCCTCATGCCCAGAGTAGGCTACAATAAGAGTTCTCCTGACAACAGTCGAAGCTGTTTGGCCTGGGTCCATCTTGTTTCTCTAAGGCCCATTACTGAGATGTTCTTCATTCACATTTATGCTGCCACCTGCGTTGATTTTCCACTTTCATACATGGTCCTCACATTCCATGTTCCTATATGTATTGGTTTCCTGGTCGCTAGAAAGATATTCAGCTTAGCAGCTTCCTTTCGGCTTTCATCACTTTGTTTCATGATTCTTTGGGTAAAAGAACCTTCTGCTCTCTGGACAAAGTTTTCAGTTATCTCTTGTTGGCTTTTTGTTTCAAGGGTGGGGGTGGCTAGCACTACGCCCAGCCCTCCTCCTTTATCCTGACTTGGGACAGACAGAGAGGTCATTATGACTTTTCTGGTACAGTTAATTAAGCTCATACTTGAACAGAAATGTTTCGTTCTGATGACTATGGCCTCCTTCAGTCTTGAACGAGATGAGTGCCTGGGAATTAACTATGGTCGGAACGAGGTGACTCACACAGCATTTCCGCCCCCCTCTCCACGCAGCTGATGTATCCAAAGGATCGGCAAGTGCCGATACAGTTTGGGATCAGCGGCGTCGCAGGCTTTGCCAGGGTGTAGCAATGTGTGCTGTAAACTGTCTAAGGGTAGCCGGCTCCTGATTGTTCCTCAGGGTTGACTCCCGCAGCCTTTCTGCTGAATAGTAGCTCAATAGATAAACTGAAAGTAGGCCTCACGTCCATGCTGGTCAACGTTTCCATTGGACAGCGGGGCAGGACAGTGAAGCATGCTGTTTAAGTGAACCAATCAATAAGTTGACATTTCATGCTGTTTAAGTGAACCAATCAATAAGTTGACATTTCATGCTATATAATTGAACAAACCAATCAGATGACATTTCATGCTTGAAAGGTGAACCAAGAAAATCAGTTGACATTTGATTGCAGTTATTACGCTGTTGTAATTTTCATGTACTCTGTAAGACATGCAGATAATAAAAAAAAAAAAGCATAAACATAGCAATGACCTAGACCCAGTGGCGTCACTAGGGGGTGCGGTCCGCACCGGGTGACACCCGTTAGGGGGGTTTCTTGTTGCTTACAGTGCATCGTTGATCCAAATCATCGGATTGATTCTGACGAATGAATGTGACGAACTTTCTTTCCTCCTCTGACTGGTGAACGTGTTTAAAATGCCATTTTATTGAGCGCTAACACCGACCAAAACTTTGCAAGACGTAAATAAATTTACCCAGATGACTGCACTCTTCACTCTTGTTCAAAGAAACTTTCACATTTGTCACATCGATAGAGAGATGGCAAGGGTTTCTCCTCATAGGCAAAAACAAACAAAAACATCACCTTCTGGTCTTAACTTACTTTCACTTATCTGCAAATTAAAAAAAAAACATTACGTAGACTTAAGTTGCATTGAATATTTCACACTTTTGCAAGCTTATAATAAAGCAAATATGGTCGGTCATCAATTTTGCCACAGCCCAAGCTAGCGAATTAAAAGAGTTAGGCTACGTAAAAATGAACATCCATGAAAGCATCTCTTGTTAAGTAGAAAATATTAATTGATTTGATGCTGTGAAACATTGGGATGAAATATGGCTAATCAGAATTCAAGGGGTCGCACGTGCACCATCAGTATTGCATCAGCCTATACTCATACTCACACACGCACTCCATAATAAACCTTCACAATTTATATTTAAAGTTATAAATATCTTTTCCCAGTGATTTTCACTTACTTAACTTGGGTCTTCAAATATCAATCAAATTTCACAGGTAGCCAGATGTGATCTACATTTCATAGGCAGCCAGATGTGATTTACATTTCACAGGCAGCCAGATGTGATTTACATTTCATAGGCAGCCAGATGTGATCTACATTTCATAGGCAGCCAGATGTGATTTACATTTCACAGGCAGCCAGATGTGATTTACATTTCACAGGCAGCCAGATGTGATCTACATTTCATAGGCAGCCAGATGTGATTTACATTTCACAGGCAGCCAGATGTGATTTACATTTCATAGGCAGCAAGATGTGATTTACATTTCACAGGCAGCCAGATGTGATTTACATTTCACAGGCAGCCAGATGTGATTTACATTTCACAGGCAGCCAGATGTGATTTACATTTCACAGGCAGCCAGATGTGATTTACATTTCACAGGCAGCCAGATGTGATTTACATTTCACAGGCAGCCAGATGTGATCTACATTTCATAGGCAGCCAGATGTGATTTACATTTCACAGGCAGCCAGATGTGATTTACATTTCACAGGCAGCCAGATGTGATCTACATTTCACAGGCAGCCAGATGTGATTTACATTTCATAGGCAGCCAGATGTGATTTACATTTCACAGGCAGCCAGATGTGATTTACATTTCACAGGCAGCCAGATGTGATTTACATTTCATAGGCAGCCAGATGTGATTTACATTTCATAGGCAGCCAGATGTGATTTACATTTCACAGCAGCCAGATGTGATCAACATTTCATAGGCAGCCAGATGTGATCTACATTTCATAGGCAGCCAGATGTGATCTACATTTCATAGGCAGCCAGATGTGATCAACATTTCATAGGCAGCCAGATGTGATTTACATTTCACAGGCAGCCAGATGTGATTTACATTTCATAGGCAGCCAGATGTGATCTACATTTCATAGGCAGCCAGATGTGATTTACATTTCATAGGCAGCCAGATGTGATTTACATTTTACAGGCAGCCAGATGTGATTTACATTTCATAGGCAGCCAGATGTGATCAACATTTCATAGGCAGCCAGATGTGATCAACATTTCATAGGCAGCCAGATGTGATTTACATTTCATAGGCAGCCAGATGTGATTTACATTTCATAGGCAGCCAGATGTGATCTACATTTCATAGGCAGCCAGATGTGATTTACATTTCACAGGCAGCCAGATGTGATTTACATTTCACAGGCAGCCAGATGTGATTTACATTTCATAGGCAGCCAGATGTGATTTACATTTCATAGGCAGCCAGATGTGATTTACATTTCATAGGCAGCCAGATGTGATTTACATTTCACAGCAGCCAGATGTGATCAACATTTCATAGGCAGCCAGATGTGATCTACATTTCATAGGCAGCCAGATGTGATCTACATTTCATAGGCAGCCAGATGTGATCAACATTTCATAGGCAGCCAGATGTGATTTACATTTCACAGGCAGCCAGATGTGATTTACATTTCATAGGCAGCCAGATGTGATCTACATTTCATAGGCAGCCAGATGTGATTTACATTTCATAGGCAGCCAGATGTGATTTACATTTTACAGGCAGCCAGATGTGATTTACATTTCATAGGCAGCCAGATGTGATCAACATTTCATAGGCAGCCAGATGTGATCAACATTTCATAGGCAGCCAGATGTGATTTACATTTCATAGGCAGCCAGATGTGATTTACATTTCATAGGCAGCCAGATGTGATCTACATTTCATAGGCAGCCAGATGTGATTTACATTTCACAGGCAGCCAGATGTGATTTACATTTCACAGGCAGCCAGATGTGATTTACATTTCACAGGCAGCCAGATGTGATTTACATTTCACAGGCAGCCAGATGTGATTTACATTTCACAGGCAGCCAGATGTGATCTACATTTTACAGGCAGCCAGATGTGATCTACATTTCACAGGCAGCCAGATGTGATTTACATTTCATAGGCAGCCAGATGTGATTTACATTTCACAGGCAGCCAGATGTGATTTACATTTCATAGGCAGCCAGATGTGATTTACATTTCACAGGCAGCCAGATGTGATTTACATTTCATAGGCAGCCAGATGTGATTTACATTTCACAGGCAGCCAGATGTGATTTACATTTCATAGGCAGCCAGATGTGATTTACATTTCACAGGCAGCCAGATGTGATTTACATTTCACAGGCAGCCAGATGTGATTTACATTTCATAGGTCTATCCACTTTGTCCCGTTGTCTATCACTGACTCTATACTCAGCTCCTTGGTTAGCGAGCTCCCTGTACTTCCTGTATAATTTTAGTCCAAGAATCGTGTCTCATTTTGTTCAAAATATTTCATGTCACATCGTTTCACAGTAAGACACCTGCACATTAAACAATAAATACAACACATCAATACTCCCCCCCTCCCTATTATTTGTTATCAAGTCTTAGTCACGAGCGTCCAGATTATTTATGAAAGTGTCTATAAATGTCAATACTTTTGTTCCCAAACGTTTTCGTAATTTCTTTAATAAACACGTTGCTTTCGTCAACATGAGCGGCCGGCATCGTCTTATCAAAAGTTGACAGCAATAATTACTTGCAAGAGTGCAAACGTTCATCTGGGGAAAAAAAAACAAAAAACATTGTTGCTTCGAACAAGTTGCCTGTTTGAAATATATACTGTTAGGTCTACTATTCGATATTACAATATTGAATAATGTTATCAATGAATTATGCCGCTGTCGTAGCAGGGCCGGCCTAAGATGTCTTAGGGGCCTAGGCGAAGGGAATTTGGTATTCATAAATGAAATAGAGAAAAAAAATACAGCGAAAAAAATAAAATGATGCCATTTATTAAAAACATAGTGTATTCCAACAATAATATTAAGAACAAGTTTCGCTATTTCTTCTCTAAAAATTGTTTAAGAGTCCTGTGCCACCAATCGGATGCCCTATGTGGATCTTGCTGCTCCGACATTTACTAAAACAACGCTGACAATAAGCTGAACAATGTTATCGAAGGATTCTAAGTTTCCTCCAAGCGCTGCAGGCTTTCAGGCGTTTTTTTTTTCCTTTGAGCAACACAAAGTAATTAGTGTTAACAGTTTTAGTACATCAAAATATATGAATCTTGTTGTTAGAGCATCCTTCCTTGATGACCACCTTGTGGGCAAAAATATTTGAGAGTACTATAAACTATGCTCTTCTTATTGGATTCTAGACGCACCCTTCTTCAGATGCTGTAAGCAAAAAAACAGAAATAGAAATCTGCAACCTTTTGAACATAGCTGAAGGAATCATTTAGGACCAAGTTTAAATCGTAGTCTGCACAGTTAACATAATAAGCAAGCGGCTTCTTTTGATGAAGCAATACCCGAAGACCATTGTAGGCCCAACTATCCACTTATATTAGAAGCACCACCATAGCTTTAGCCTCGCAGGTTATTTAAAGATAATTGGGGATAATTGGAGCATTTGTTCAGACAATTCTGCAGACGTCTGGTTCTCATATATACGAAATCCTAGAAATAACTCTCTAATCTCTATTTTAATCGGATATTCCGTAAACGGAGACCACAAAACAGTTTTTGAAAAAAAGTAATGCTAATTTGATCAACTTTATGTTTTTAATGCTCTCAACAATGAGAAAAACGGTGCGGATTGGAGCTCAGTATTTAGTCAGAGCTGCATTGCCCAACAGGTCTATTATCTCGTTATGAATCTGTTGGGCTTTTTTTTTCCCTGTCAAATTTCAATTATTCATAACAATTTTAAATAAAGCCTGGTTTATTTTTTTTTTATAAAAATAATGGTGTTAACTTTCTTTAAGAACTAAGAGCCAAATACTAAATATTGGTCAGAGAAAGACACTATTCCATGATTAACTTGGACATCTCTATATCTTCTCTTTGTAAAAAATCTGCTCCCCAATTTGGTTTCGCCATTCATTATAACAGAAGAAACATATTCACCTTTAACAATACACCTGAATCATAGGGGCCTACTATGATATTTCGTTTGCGTGCTAAATATTAATGTTAATTTTATTTGTTTAGATTTCATCTCCTTTTTTAACTCTTTCTCTCCGTAATTATTTACCACATTCTGGTAGAATCAACATTGGTATCGTCAGTTAGGAGAGAAAGAGTTAAAGATCCGTTCTAATGATTACATAAACATTTTTTACACAACACAGAAGACAACAAAACAATGTGAAAAGACTTCCGAGGACGCTGTCGTCCAAATTGAATGATTTACATTATCTTACAGTATCTACTTCATTGGCTCGGATACACAAGTTTGGGCATCACAATTGTTGAGACTGTTTGTTACTCATCAAACACAGTAGAAAGTCAATTAAGAGAGCAAACTCAGTTTAAAACTTGAAGTCTCTGCAAATATCTCTGGAAGGTGCGAAGTGTTGCTATAAATCATTTTAAATACAGAAAAAAATCAGATTTAGCTTTATGAAAATTGAATAATTAGCAGCTGCGTCGAAATTTTAATTCGTGAACGTCAAGACTTTCATTCGTAAGTTCTCACGTGGGCCACAACTAATCAAGAGTCATGGGCCCAAGTAGAATGAACCCCTTTGTGCCATCGTTGCCACGACACAGGCTGTGGGCGCCTAATGGTCGTGGGCCCCGGTTCATTGAACCCTCTCGCGCCATGGATATGCTACGCCACTGGTCATAGCATACAGATCAATGCCCAAAGCATTATACTATCCATAAGGAAGTAGAGAGACAAAATTGCGTTCAATACCACATTGATGTCAATGGGGACCAAAGAACACGAATGACCCATGTTCCGTCACCATAGTTATCGACAAGATCGTTAGTTTTAAACCGCGTCTGAAATATTTTTGAGCTGGGGAAATATTTCCTGACTGATCGATGACCGGTGGGTGACCTGGAAACACGTATCTCAGTTTATGTCAATGAATGCTTCGCAATGTGTGGTCAAGTGTATTCATGTAATTTAGGCCTACATATGCTGTATTTTACAAGAACTTTTATTCTCCCACACACATTCTTGGATCAAATGGAATCTCTACACAATTATTCATTATACCTAACAAAACACGAATCGACCAAAGATTGCCGGTAATTAATTATTTTGTTTGATGCCAAAAAGGGAGATTAATCCTTACTTATTAAGGGATATGGCTATATATGTGGGGTTTGTCCCCTAGATAATTGTACACGTTATTACTCCCACACCCATTCCAGGATATAGCTAAAACTTTACACAATTATTTATTATACCTAAGAAAACATGAATCAATTTTTTTTTAATTAAACAATTAGTCTATTATTTATTGGTAATAAATTATTTTCTTTGATCTCGAAAAAGGAAAATAATTTCAACATTTTTTGAGATATATAGTTGTAGATGTGGAGTTCTTTTTTTTAAAAATATTTTGCTCGTTCAATATTTCTCTAGGAATTTCTTTGTTACCTATACCAACCGTTACGTATGGTTTTATATTAAATTTCGCTTAAACAAAAATTGAGTCTAAAAGTTCCAAGTTTATAGGATAGCGCGGATCAAAGAGTGCCATGTTTTATTCGCAAAGCCGTATCACACGGGGGCCAGAGTTTCCTTAAGAAAGCCCCACACGGTGATTGTTGTAGAGTAGGCCTACTAACATATGAAATAAGCTATTCGTTCTTAGCCTCTCTTGGTCAACATATTCAGGCTATTCCTTGGAGGTCAGTCTTCGGCCTCTTTTGGTGATATACATTCAGATTCCACAAATTAAACCCATTTTTTTACAGTATTCTAATATTCATATTTTATAAATAAATAAATAAATAAAAAGATTTTATGTAAGACTTCAGTGGCGTAGCTAGGGTGGGGTAGTAGGGGGAGAATTTGAAAATCCCCCCGGCCCCCACTAGAGTGGGGCCCCCAAATTAGTGTTCGAATTAATTTTTTTTTACATTAAATATTAAATATTACGCAAAATGCATGGGCCCCCAAAGATATCAAGCCATCGGGCCTCCAAATGATGGCCAATTCCTAGCTACGCCCCAGCTGGTTTGACGCATTGTCGTAAATTCGGAAACATCTATATATTACGATTTACGAGCATGCTACAACTACGACAGTGTTGCCAAGCGTAAGATTAAAATATTTTCAGTAAAAAAAAAATACATTCATAACAGTAACCTAAAATTAACTATTATTATACCTTTATTAATAACATGAAATAGATTTTCAAAAGCGTTTTGATTTTCAATATCATAAGTGACAGACTGAGAGACAGATTGCGCAAACGCAATGCGACTTGATCTTTACATAGCCCTGATAAAAAACGGAACATTAGCAGCAATAATACTATCATTACACTCTATGTTAGAAGTTCTAGGCCCTCAGACTTATATATATATATATATCATGGGCGTAGCCAGGATTTTTTTTTCGGGGAGGGTTGGGGGGGATTTTCTGACTTAGACCCTCTCACGCCGTTCGGAGCATTTGACGTCAAGCAGTTTCCATAAAAATCTGTCACTGGTAATGTCTGAAGCCTCTTCCCACCTACCATGAGGACCTCCATGAATGAGTGGCGTCAAGTTGTACTAGGATATTATTGCAACTCTTCTTATGCGTAATTCATTTTGTCGGAGAACATGTCCCGCAAACCTCATGCGTCTTTGTCTCACAATCTTACTAAGGGGTCGACTCCCAGTTCGGCATAGGATTTCCTTGAATTAGATCCGATCTCTATAACTGACTCCTGAAATCTGTCTTAGCCATCTTTGTTGAGCTATATTTAGTGTTTTTCGATTTCGGTAGATGACTATTCACTGCAGTTCATTAATGGAGCCCTGCCACTGGTAAAAAATGTGTAACCTCTCTTGAATACGCTCTTGGAATTAAGTGACTGTAGTTTGCTTTAGATTTTATATCGAAAAGAGAAGTTTTATCGTCAAAATCTTCTGTTAAAAAAAAAAGCCATCTGTAGAAGAAACTCAAAACCCCCGATTGACTTGGCTACGCTCAAATAATTTTAGTGTGTAATTTGCTTTTTTATTATATTGAAGATGTATTTTTAGCACCAAACCCCTCTGAATGGGGGTTTAAACTCAAAACCCCTTTCGGCAACGCTCATAGATTTTAGAGTGAGTAATTTTCTTTTATTTATATTGAAGATGTACTTTTTAGCTTCAAACTCCACTGGAGGGGAGTTTAAACTCAAAACCCCATAGACTACACTCATAACATTTTGAGTGCGTAATTAGCTTTTTTTTATATTAAAGAGGGGGTTTATCGTAAATTTTAAACGGGGTATAAATAGAACTGGTCACATGAACAATAATTAGTTCAAGCAAGGTGCAATTCCACACTTTTTTTTTTACCTGTTAGTTGTGGTCTGTCTGTCCGTTCGTCCCTTTTAGATCCCAGAAATTAGAAAAGATATTGAAAATCCTATATCATGCAAGATTTAGATATTCGAAGTTCTGATGCAATGACTTTTAACTTTAAAAATGAAATATGCAGGCAGTTGTTTTTTTTCCCATAAAAGTACACCATTTTTAAAGTACGACAATTAATAGTGAATGAATGGAGAACAGGACTATATCAATGAGAGCAATTACTCACTGTATTTTTTAGCACATTTGTGTAAACGTTTTTTCTTCTAAAAATAATGTTATAAAAAATTACTAAATTAAATATTTTAGGTCATACAAGCTACATGCTTTTTGAAGAAAATGTGTTTTTTTTTTTAAGAGAAAGAATGCATGTAGTATGTATATAAGTTGAACCTAATTTAAACCAACAATTAATAAGCAATGTTTCATATTATGCAAGTATAATGCAATCAATCAAATATTAAATTCATATTTAACAAAAGGGAAAAGTGTCTTCATTGAGGCCTAGAGTGAGAGACTAACACTCTACAAACAAGTAAATCAATTAGATAATCATTCAATAACATCGGTTAGATCAAGTTCACATTAAGCCACATCTTCATAACTGTCGATTCATTGAATAACCTACATATGAATATTAACAATGTAATAATAATAACATTAATTAATAAATCTCCGTATTCTGACTTCTGAGGTATCATGTCGTCAGTCGGACTAAAATTACAATAGTATCGGCAATACTTTTCGTAACACACATGTCTCTACTTTTTGTATTGGTTGAGATAGGGCTGTAGTTGTTGATAGAATGTAGCTCATATAGTCTCTCATATTCTGACTTTTACCAGACTTATTGGACCACTTTGGGGGTCGATCTTGAGTTTTGTGTGGAAATTGCTCTTTGAAAACATTTTTTGTTTATAATTAGAAATGTAAACAGCCAGTAGGATTTAGAGTTATTGCCAGCGTCAGATATCAAGCTAAACGTTTTTTTCTTTTCAATATATGAATCAACTATTCATGACGTAAAAACACTAGGTTTACATCTGGCTGCTTCAATTTGGCCCAATGATACTTTCGTTTCCTCTTTTAGATGTGCCATTTTTAGAAATAGTAGAGTAGCCTAGGCTATATTAATCCTAGAACTACGTCGAATTTCGTCTGACGCATATTTCACCAAAGATTTAGGAAAGAGCTGATCATTATATTCTCTTTCTGTAATGCTTAAATTTCGGCTGAAGTATTAAAAAGTGCTCTTTTTGACTATTTATGTAAGGAAAAAATTAGGCCTACTACTTGTTGGTCAGTTAGAGGGTCTTTTAAAAACAGATTATTTTATTTTAAATTGAATAAGTCAATCATTTTTTTGTAGATTTATATTTCTAAAAATCAATTTTACATGAATTTAGGCCTATATAGGGCCTATCTAAAATATGATATCTGTGAAAAATATAAGTAGGCCTAGGCATATTTATAAATCCTATTTTTTATAGGACTATTTCATTTGGACTAATGCAAACAAGAAAAATATACAAAATATTTTATAAAAAACAAAACAAAACAAAAACCAAAGCTTAATAAGTGTAAATGGTTTGGACCAGTCATGCACTTAAATTTGTAATAGATCTAGACAACAACAAGGAGTCTGTGCGATTATATTTTTTTTTACCAATTGTTTTTGTTTAGCGCTATTACTCGTGATTTTTGCTTTCTCAATACGCTATGATCCTATTCATTATCTGGACCATTTGGGAAAATGGGGGAAAGGGATATCTGGGTGAACTTTACTGTAATCGCCTTTTAAAAGCATTCATTTAAAAAAAAAGGGAGAGGGGAAAGACCTGAATTCGAACTTATGGCTCAAGTATCATCAACCCAACATACTTATCACTGTGCTATAGAGGGGTGCTTTTGAAAAATAGAAGATTGTATAGGCCTAGTTATCTATTGTTAGTTTCAAACTTATTTTACAAACGGCGACCTGTAAAGAAGACATGCTTAACCACTCTGCTAGTGAGGTACTTATGACTAGAGAAGATTGTATAGTTATATATTGTTTTTTAATTTAGAGCGGCGACCTATAAAGGTGTCTAATTAAGCTTATACCACCACTTCAGTCAAGTACTATTTCTTTCCCTTGTTCGAGATACCCAACAAAATAATTAATACAATTTTTAAAATTGATTCTTGTGTTTTCAATAAAAGAAATAATTGCGCAAAATTTCAGCTTGATCCTCGATTGGGTGGCGGAGAAATAACGTATACATACCAGACGGAGTGAGATGACATAAGGCAATATATAGGCTAAGCTTTGTTATAAAATATAATTAATTAATTAGTTACTTGTTCTATGACAAAATTAAAATAATTGTCGGGCTTATTATTATTCATGACGTATTCTTACAGATATAAATCGTTTGTATTAATCTTTAAGTGGTGCAAAGTTTCTAAAACAACACAAATTAAATTTAACAGACATACAAACACACTTGCATTGTGTGCAATGCATCATACTCCCACTACACACTTGCCTATGACCGCAAACTGAAAGTAATTTTTCTTGCCATGACCTCAAAAGTTCAAGGACAACTTCAGCCATTAAACAGGAAGACGTGTAAAGTGTGATTGTTGTACATGTTGTTGGGGACCTGGGAATCAAATTAGTTCACCTATTTATAGTAGTTAGATCTTTATTGACTGTTTAGTCAACAACACACCGTTGTTTTATATTCCGTTCTAAACGTTTTTGAACTGTGTAGAATCTAGTCTAGATTAGATACTAGGCTAGATTATGATTCTAGATCTAGAGTCTAGATCTATCATCCTGTGTAGTGTAAGTGTGTTACTGTTGTGACTGTAGTGTAGACTGTAGTAGACATTGATGATTGTAGTGTAGTGTTAGTAATTAGTATCATTATCTTGACATAGATCTAGATCTAAGTCCTAAGTATCATTTTATAGTATAATAGTATGTAGACCTAGAGTTCTATGTAGATTAGATTTTGTTACTTGTACGTCATAACACAGTAGAGTAGGAAGACTAGTCTAAGTCTGAGATCTACCCTGGACATAATAAATCACAAAATGATCATATGATCTAGATCTATCAGATTATCTATCATCTAGCCTCTAGAAATACTCAAGATCTAGATTAGATATTCGAGTATACTAGTATACATACTAATAGTATAGTTAGTTTATTAAGTTACATACTAATCTAATACTATCTAGAATCTAGACTATTCTAGACTAGAGTAAATAATCTAGATTCTAGATCTAGATTGACTAGATCTACTATTGATCTAAAGTATTGTGTCTCAGGCACAGTGATGAAGACAACCTTGACGTGTGTAACTGTGTAAGCTTTTAAGTCTAGTGTGTTCCTACTCAAGCCTACTCTACTGATACTGATTCTAATCTTAGTTTTAGGTCTACTGTCTAGAATACAAAAATCAAATCTAGATCTAAATCTAGATTTTTTAGATTCTAGACTACTTATTTGATTTATCATAGAGTAGAGTCTACACTCAGACTACACTGTCTACAGAGATCTAGAGTACTGTCCCATAGCCTGCCATAGGCCAGGCACAGTGAGGACTGATGAAGTTGAAGTGTGTAACTGTTTAAACTTAAAACTATGTAATGTTCCTACTGATTTACTGATGAAACTGATTCTAATTCTAATCTTAATCTTAGGTCTACTGTCTGGGATATAAAAATCAAATCTACTTATTAGATTTATCTTAGAGTCTAGATCTAGATGATACTATAGATTAGAATTATAATTTATGTAGATTCTAGATCTACTAATAGATTATAATATTATAATATTTTAATCTAGAATAATCTAAATCTAGGCTAATCTAGCTATTATACTATACACACATGACATAGATCTAGACAGGTATCTAGGCATAGTATTATGGCCATTATAATTATTACATTATATTTATAGATCTAAGATCTAGTTCTATATCTAGTACTTAGGACTTAGGAGTACATTAGAAGACTAAGAACTAGACTTAGAAATCTTTATAATATTTAATAGATATAGTCGACATAGGACATAGATCTACTCATCTAGTAATATAGAAACAATATATATAGTTTTTTGGTCTTTTTTTAATCTTCACAATCAATGCATTAATAAAATTTAATATTTCTAGATTTAGAGAGTCTAGAGTCTAGATCTATATATCTATATTCGTTTAAAAAAGAATCTAAATTCTAGATCTAGATCTATACAATCAACTATGGATGACTATATCATACTCATACTATATAGGATATTATAGTTATTTGTAAAGAGTGACTTGCTTAGAATAATCTATATTAATAATTATAAAGTATAAAGATGTAGTTTTATATAACAAATTAATAATTAAAAAGAAATTCAGAAATCTTATATAGAAAGATTTAAATCTAGAAGTAGATCTAGTATATAGAAAGATTTAAATCTAGAAGTAGATCTAGTATATAGAAAGATTTAAAGCTAGAAGTAGATCTAGTATGTAGACTAGATTTTGTTTTTATCAATAAAGTTTCTAATTGTAAGTCACTTGAAGTTTCTTGAGTCTGAGTGTCTTAGATATAGATTATTGACTATGTCTATAGTCTATAGTATGATATATCCAGTCTAGATCTAGATAATCTAATCTATCTGTTTTGGGCTATTACCACATTATGCATGTCAGGATAACATTGTATCATTGTATGATTATTGAAAGTGTTTTATAGTTACATGCCATAGGTGTGACATTATTAAATTACTTTTAACTGTAGCTGTAGTCTACAAGCCTGAATAGTTACCAAGGCCAATTTCATTTTTTTTATACGCTTTACACTAAAACTTTAGCCCTATGGCCTTTAGTTATACTTATGTTTTAGCTTTATGGATAAGAGTATAGGCTGTTTTCGATGCACAAGTCTTAGTCCCTACTGTGCACAATTCAATTAAATTATTTTAGATGGATGGTGTAAAAAGTGATAATTCTGGAACAAAGGTCATGGAGGCATACACAATTAGTAAAATATAAATATAAGACTGTGTAATTTTAAGTGAAAAAAAAACAAGATGTTTTTTGTTTATTTTACACATATCAAAGGTATAATCAGTTAAAATATTTTATCAACACATTGTAGGTTTTACGGAAAAATATACAAGTAGACCCTTGTTTAAGTCCTCTATTAACTACTTATCACCTCAACCGGTACAGTATTACTAACAGTGATTTCATTACTATGGCTTTGGTTACCGAAGGATACTGTATATAGCTTATGGATATACTTTTAACATACTTTGAAATGTGCCAGAGCTTGGATTTATTGCAAAGGTATGCACGGAGATCTGCCTCAGTTCTTTAGTAAATCAGCTCAAGGTGCTGTACCTTCAAGCATGGGAAAAGGTAAGAATTTTTTTTATGATGTCCTCACTAGTTTGTATTGAACAGCAATGCTCATTATTTTTTATACCATTGATAACCATTGCATTCATGACTGAAATTCCAAAGGTATCCAGACTCCACTACAATTTAAGATAAACCACACTATATCAATAAAACATTATTTCAAATTATTCCCTTATATAAATGTTATACCTACTGATGCAACTAGTATATGATATATATATATAGTTAAAAGAAATGATCTAATGAGTTTTAAATATTGTCTAATTCTAATTGCTTGAAGTTCGGGGCAAAAAAAAAAGAGACACCACCATTATAACAATCTTGTAGGATAATCCACTAAAAAAAAGGTCTCTTGCATTGATTAAAAACCTGTTCATCTATAACAATCTTATAGGATAATCCACTAAAAAAAGGTCTCTTGCATTGATTAAAAACCTGTTCACCTGTTTAAATTATTTTGGCTTTACACACAGCATCACCATATGTTTCTCATGATTTAAAGCTAAAAGTTTATAAAAAGTCAAATAGAACATTATAAATATCTGTCACGATAAATCAACAAAATTATTGATTGAATAGTCACGCTCGTCACAGATACTTTCTAAGTAAATGGTGGATACTTCCCTTAAGAAACTCTACATTCTTATACATTAATTTACAATTATTTGTTCCAAATTATAAATTAGCCATTTTTTTGTGTTATGCAACCTTTGTTTTTCTCTTGTTTGGCAAAGGGTTACTCATGTTAGAGGCCTACATTGAAATATTATGATCCAAACCTTTATAATTCACTATTAACGGTGTGCTATTTAACTTGGTGAATTTGTTGCTCCCTTTTTTTTTCACCATTGTTTACTTTTTTTAAAATAATCTATTTATAACCATAATAAAGCAACAATGCTGATCATGCCTGTATACATTCTTATATTATCTACTGACTCGGGGATAAATCCTATTATACTTTTGCACCTGTTATCTAAGACACATTTTTTAAAAACTTACTAATGTCAAATATCTCATTTCACTCCCAAGTGAATTGAAACAAAAAAATAAAATCGTGGAGCACTAAATCATGACTGTATTCAAATATTTGCTATATATATATATTGTTATTTTAAAACTAATATATTTATCGACCTTTCACTACATTTGTATGTAATTAAGTAAACAAGTTACATTCTGTCATTAAAAAGCTTGAAACACTCTTCCCCGATCCTTGCGGTGTTTGCCAATTTCAAACTATTTTAGAAGACATCAAGTGGATGTGAATGACAATAGTGTCCCACTTTTTTTTTTTGCTTCACCTCTCCTGTTTCTATACAGAAAATGACAAACTGTATAGATTATAGATATCCGCTTTAAAAAAAAATGGAAAAAGAAAAAAAAACATATCAGATTTTTTATTTATTTTGATAGGTTTTAGAATTGAATACAGTATGCTAGATCACTATCCCACTTTGTAGAGCCCAGAACAGTACTCTCACCCAAAGCATCCCAGTTGAATGTTTTTTGTATGTAAGCATATCTAAACAGCACACATTTGAACACTTAGACCTTTGTAATCTTTCTAGGTCACTTTCTATTGATGTGTATCAGTTGCATTTTAATGTCCCTGTGTGTCCCACAATGACTACAGGTGGTAGGCCTACTAGAACACAACGGTAGTGAATGGTGGAGTGTACCAATATTGCATGTCCGAGCATGTCATAATTAAGTGGGGCTGTTAAAAAAGTGTATATACATATATGAAGAAGTTACAAGTCCAACTTTGACTGTGTAATACTCCCCCCCCCCCTTTTTTTTTCTTTTTATTAAACTGGAGGCTTTCAACTGGACTGACTACAATCACAACGGGCTTCAGTTCTTGGCCAATAGGCTACATTTGTAGTTTGGTTTCAATGTTTGTATCAACGTACTTGGTGTTTAGCCGGTGGTTAACGGAAGTTAATGGATTTTACTCCGTTATTTTCGTTATATAAACATATTTGTTTAAACACCAATATTGGGTGAAATTAGACGTATTATAATTATTCTTTAAATTGGCAGTACTTGAGCAAGATATAATCCACTTTTAAGTAAGGTTAGATTCACCAGATTGTGTTGTCTATATGTTGATAGATCTAGCTAGTAAATATACATCCTTATCTCTGATTCTACATTAGTATTTGCCACTGAAGTGATTTCGTCATACCTGGCTAACAGCAACGCTCTATAAAATACATGTATGTATAATGTTTTGTGCTCAAGTAATACGGTAATTAGATCTGGCTGCTTTTTCTAAGAAGTAGCAATGGGCTTCCATTGGGGAAAACAAAAGTAGGTGCACGCTGTATTATTATGCCTACGCCATTAAAGCTTGAATATTGTTTGGTCACCCATCTATTGGAAGTTGTAGTACAGCCGTGAAGGGAAATAAAAGAAGTTAGTAAAGTTAGTTACTAGAGTCTAGATTCTAGACCTTCCCCCCCCCCCCCCCCACTTATCATACCTATGTAAAATTCTTTTATTCTCAAATCCATCATTTTGCCTTCTGCTTGCACGAGACATTGATGACTTTCTAGTTTCTGCACGAGACGCAGGTGGTTGATGAAACCATCACCTGACTTGAGGTGGTTAGCACTTGTTTGGGTAACTGGCGCTTCGAACATGCTTTTGCAAAGAGGAAAAAAAAAATAGATAGTGACTGAGGTAGCGCAGTTTGCTACCGAAACTGATGGTCTACAGTTCGAATTCTATAGTTCTGAAGACTAGATGGTTTTAAGGGCGTTTACATGTTCACCCGTAGGGCTTACTAGATCAAGTCATTTATCGGGAAACTCGAGAAATGCTGGTGGGGAAGTTTAAAGGATCATTGTCTCAGACATGCCTCGAACGGTGGTTACTAGGCCTATTATCATAAGACATCAGAGTAGCTAGCTAACTGGCTTTATGCAATGTAACCAGCTTTCTCGTAACCAGATAGTTTTAATGAAACAAAGAAAAAAAAAAGGGGGGGGGGGGGCTCAAAAGTCAAGCATATTTAGATCTAAAAACCCAAAACAGGCTAATGAAAATAAGAGTTCACATTTTTCCTAAGCGTGCTGCAAAAAGAAAAGGTGAAATTGCTACTTCTGAAATCGAACTCGTGTCATGTTTTTTAAATGAAATATTCTAACCATTTTTTTAAAATATACTAACACACCATTTTAAAACAATAGAATCAAGGAATTAAGTATAAAGATAAAAAAAAAGAAGCTTTTGGGATAATAATGAGATGTGTATAAATATATCAAAAGTTTAGTTATTTGTCCAGAAATGTAATTATACATATCTGTGTGGTTCGCGGTGCAACAGGTGCATTGTAATTCAACGAAAATTTGCAGTTTTATCTAAAAATGTCTACATCTCAAGTTTGTACTAGGTAGTGGGTGTTATTCAATTGTTGTGTTTATTTCACCATCTGTCTACACCTCTGCAGTGTTCACGCTGGACCTATTCAGACAGTCGAGGGGCATTTTTAACAGTTCAGTATATACTGTATTCGTGAGCAATCAAGTTCTAAATGTACATTTTTATATGGATGGCTACGGTAGTTTGATAGTTTGTACTTCATGGTTGATATCCCCACATAAAAGTGTTTTTTTTATAACCCAAAGGTAGGCTTACCCGTTGTTCATAATATGAGCCACTACTACATTAGTGGCATTCGTCTCAAAAACATTCCAAGCTCATTCTTGTGATCGTGATGCCGGCTTACTATATGATATCAGGAGAGCCTCCTCTGTAGTTAGTGGCTAATGTCTAGGCATTCATCCAATCACCATGAGATGATCTTCAGTTGCTTCGCGACTGTAGGAGACCATACACATATAGTTCGAAATCACATACATTTAAAAAAAAAATAACAATAGTTTCACCATTGTCTTGTGCCTAAAACTAAGGCTACATCTCTCGTGATCTTTTTCGTCTTATTATTACTCATGCTTAAGCATAAACATTCCTCAAAACCATTGTTTTTTTTTGTTTTTTTTTTTACAAAGCTTCTCTCAACTCACTCCGTCTGTCTGTCTGGTACACATTTTGTACACGTTAGTTTTCCCACTTCCCTTTCTCGGGTCAAGTTGAAACTTTGCATAATTATTCATTGTTCCTAACAAAAGACGAATCAAACATTTTTTAAAACTAATTAGCTTATTTAATGGTAATTAATTAAATTTGTTTATACAGAAAAGGGGAAATAAATATCACAGTTTAGATATTTATGATTGTAAATGTGGAGTTTTTTTTCCTTTTAAAAGCTTGTAATTTTAAAAAAGTATTTTGTATATTTTCTTGTTAATTTAAAAAAAAACTTCTGAGGAAATATAATTAATTGCAAATAGGGAAATATGACATTGATATTAATATTATGGTAAGCATGTTACTACTAGTGTGTTTGACACCAATCCCCCTTGTAACTTTGGCTGTAAGCACAGTGTATCGCTTCAAGAGAAGTCGCAGGCTCCGCACCTTGTATTCTCATGCCTTGACCAGTTCACCCCAAAAGTGTATTGGCGTTACCAACCAGTCAGCAGCCCATAGCGCAGCATCGAACATGCCGTCAACATGTTGGGCAATGCATGCCACCCTGTGCTGACAGTTCGATAGTGGCCGTAGTTTGAGCTCCTGACTAATCTCAAAGTACCCACTGCTTTTAATGATTTTTATCCCCCCCCCCCTTTTCCCTCCAACCGTCATCCTTACCACTCATTCTCCTCGACCTTGTTTGCGTCCAAACTAATCGCCTTCTCTCCACGTGATAGCGCTGACCAATACAGCCACCAGTGTCAATAACCTCCGGAGTTATGTAAGCGCTCTATTGAAGAGCGCTTTATGAGGACAGCCCTTTTAAAAACCTTTTGCTATCATCAGTGGACCGGTGAACTGTTGGAGGTGTCTGTGTGTCTCGACCGTAGCGCTGGTCTTAAACAGCCCATTTTCACAGCGGAATTTTTTTTTTATTGCTACATGTGTTCATAGCGGTACCTGCTGGTATTTTTGGTTGACTCGCGCGTAAAGTGATTCACTTGGATAATGTTGTTTTATCTTGGACAGTGTGGACATGCTTAAGTAATAAGTAGTGGGTCTGGTTGAAAAGAAGTTTCAAGGTCAAGGCTCTTTACCTAAAAATGTGCGCAAACTTTTTTTTTTTTTAATTCTGATATTGGACTTCCGTATTTACAGCTAATCGAAAGTAAACATTGTGTATTCCTTTGTATATAGCACTGACAACGAGATTCGATACTCTGATCATTCGAAGTCTCTGTATTATTATACGAGCACATACAGTAGTGCATGTATTCACTTTTAATTGTTATGCTTGTATGCAAAGTTGAACGGAGTGCACAGCTTCATTTTGTTTGTTTTCCCCTTACTTTTTGTTTTATAATGCTCGCCTAGATCTAGATCTGTATTTTTGTGTAGCTTTTAATATACTAGCTCAAAAACATATTTTTATTAGCAGCTTTTCTGTTTTCCCTATTGATTCAGTTGATTGAATGTCCAGAGCTTTGAATGCTTCAAGGCAATGTGTTCTCTGATTAGCGTCATTCAAAGTTGGACCAAAATTTGGGTTCGAGTTCTTAATTAAACGTTTTACAGCGCACAATCATTTGTTTGATTAGGTCCCAGGGCGCTAGTCTCTACATCTCTCGTGTTGGCCTGTCAAATGTACATTAATTTCAAATTAGAACATAGGTGTACGGTTCTTTGCTTATTAAGCTAGAGAGTGTAAGAGGTGAATATTGGACCGCCATCTTCTGGGTGTTTATTAGTACTAAAAATATAATGGCAGCACAATTAGAGGACAGATACGAGGGTTACTGTGTCTATAAACACTATGTCTATAAACATAGATTTCTATAAACTTTGTAAAAATTGTGCCTATACACACAGTCTATAAACAATGTGTCTATAAGCACTGTGTCTCTAAACAGTGCTAACATAAGAGACGGAAAGTTTATGGTGACACGGTCACCATTGACATAAAAAAAAGCCTGTCCATGCAGACAAGATCTATGTTTAATGTTAACTCACAGCCTGACGTGAAGGTATGTCTATGTCACAAACACATTCAAGACATATATTTTTAAAAGTTTACACACGAAGAAACAAATCCGTTCACGTTTTTTTTTTAATATGCTTTCTCTCTCTCTCTCCCTCTCTCCCCCCCCCCCCCCCAATAGTCTGTTGCATTGTCAAGAAAAATGTGTAAGCCAACATTTGAAATAAAACTACAGGATTGTTTTTCTGTTAGGAAATGAACTTGAATCAGTGATGTCCAAACTACGGCCCGCGGATCATTAACTTGATAAAGTGATGTCCAAACTGTGGCCCTCATGTCCTGCCCGTGACGTGGCTGCTGGAACCTGCTGTCCACAGTGATAAAGTCGCAGAGCAGTAGTTGCATTGGGTCGACGATTTGTTTCATGGGTGAAGTGGAAATTTATAAGATCCACAGTCTGAAAAAAGGTTAGGTAGCTCTGAAGAATCTGTGACTTCTTTCAATATTGGATTTCTAGTGAGGCATCTCTGATGAATCATTAACTTCTTTCAATATTCACTATATTATCTCTTGTTGAGCTTTTGGCTGTCCAATTAGCAAAGTCGATTTTTTTTGTTCCTGTAATATTTCCATCTCTTATTAATTGCGTTATTATCATTAGTAGCCATTAAACTCGAAATCAAATTGGCGGTTTTGATTGATAATAAAGGATTAAGTTCTCCAAAATCAGGTTAGTTACTGTAATCGGTAGTTAGGGCTGTCAACTATCACACTAACTTTCAACTGCAGGCCTGTTCAACTCGGTGAAATGATTATGATGTTTATGATTACTTGTTGGGAACTGTCTATAGTGACATGTTGAAATCTCTTTACAAAATGGAATTGTAATGAGTTTTGGAAGAAAAGTTCTTGGATCCAACTAGATTTTATCAACCGGCTGGCTTGTAGTATCTTCAAAATATTTTAGTTCTTCTCTTCCCCACCTCACAAGTCACAAACCCGTGTGTGTGTGTGTGTGTGAATGTTTGCTACTTGTGTTCAGTAGTAAATTTGTTACTTAAAACCACACATTGGCCTTGGTAGAATTACAATGACGCATATTCTTTGCCTAACTCATTCAGCGTCTGCTGAGTGCGATAAATCATAAGTCAGTTTATAAACAATGACTACTTGACTGTTTCACTGTCTGTTTGCAATATTGTGAACAGTTTGATTAGCAAAAGAAAATAAAAGGAAATACCGGGGGGGGGGGGGGGGGATTGAATTTCGTCTCGTCTTCGTGTTTTGATCAATAAAACTAATACACACTTAAAGGAAGTGTACAGATTATTTTACATTCATACTTTTGAAAACTGAAATCAAAACAGCATTTTTAAAATCTGCCTTTTATTTGCTTCATTTCATTAGGAATTTAAAATAATCTAGTATCTTCTGAGCAGATTAAAGTACATAGATTTAAATAATGTTTACATTCCTTTTTATTGATCCTGTACTAATGAGACTGCAAAACCTAATGACCCAAACTAGCTAGAGGACATCGGCTACAGCTGTGAAAGTTAATGTTTGTTATCCAAAGGCCTACCTGAGCAGGTTATGCTCTGAGGCCTACCTGAAGGCCTACCTGAGCAGTTTATGTTCTATTAGAGGCCTGCCTGAGCAGTTTATGTTCTATAGAGGCCTACCTGAGCAGGTTATGTTCAGAGGCCTACCTGAGTAGGTTATGTTCTATCAGAGGCCTACCCGAGCAGGTTATGTTCTATAGAGGCCTACCTGAGTAGGTTATGTTCTATAGAGGCCTACCTGAGTAGGTTATGTTCTATAGAGGCCTACCCGAGTAGGTTATGTTCTATAGAGGCCTACCTGAGCAGTTTATGTTCTATAGAGGCCTGCCTGAGCAGGTTATGTTCAGAGGCCTACCTGAGCAGTTTATGTTCTATAGAGGCCTACCCGAGCAGGTTATGTTCTATAGAGGCCTACCTGAGTATGTTATGTTCTATAGAGGCCTACCTGAGCAGTTTATGTTCTGTAGAGGCCTGCCTGAGCAGGTTATGTTCAGAGGCCTACCTGAGTATGTTATGTTCTATCAGAGGCCTACCCGAGCAGGTTATGTTCTATAGAGGCCTACCTGAGTAGGTTATGTTCTATTAGAGGCCTACCCGAGCAGGTTATGTTCTATAGAGGCCTACCTGAGTAGGTTATGTTCTATAGAGGCCTACCTGAGCAGTTTATGTTCTATAGAGGCATGCCTGAGCAGGTTATGTTCAGAGGCCTACCTGAGTAGGTTATGTTCTATCAGAGGCCTACCCGAGCAGGTTATGTTCTATAGAGGCCTACCCGAGCAGTTCATGTTTTATCAGAGGCCCACCCGAGCAGTTCATGTTTTATCAGAGGCCTACCCGAGCAGGTTATGTTCAGAGGCCTACCCGAGCAGTTCATGTTTTATCAGAGGCCTACCTGAGCAGATCATGTTTTATCAGAGGCCTACCTGAGCAGTTCATGTTTTATCAGAGGCCTACCTGAGCAGTTCATGTTTTATCTCGAAGCTTAGACTCGAACCAAGCAGTTGACTTGTTTGCAGAAAATCCTAATAATTTATAAAAGCTTTCTGCTTTAAGCTAAGTGCATGAACTGGGACCTAATTTCTAGTTTTACGTTTTTCAATTTGTCCTCCTCCCCCCCCCCCCAACGTAATTGCTATCTACATTGTTGTCAAATGATGTCGTGAACTTCCCTGTACACCTTACACAGCGAGAATGAAAGTGCACGTGAGATTAGGATTGAGTAAAGTGGACCACGGCATTGTAGTACACCTTTCGGACCTTTGAAATCTCCCTGTAGATGCTACTTGTCAATGTTTGATAGCTCTAGGTCACGTGGTAGTCCTGACAGGAAAAACGCCATTTTCACAACCCTTAGCATTGTCTTAGTGTTCCATTCTGTTCAGTGTACATTCATGTCCCAATAAGTTATCTGTATACTACAACCATTCTGTTCAGTGTACATTCATGTCCCAATAAGTTATCTGTATACTACAACCATTCTGTTCAGTGTACATTCATGTCCCAATAAGTTATCTGTATACTACAACCATTCTGTTCAGTGTACATTCATGTCCTAATAAGTTATTATCTGTATACTACAACCATTCTGTTCAGTGTACATTCATGTCCCTATAAGTTATCTGTATACTACAACCATTCTGTTCAGTGTACATTCATGTCCCAATAAGTTATCTGTATACTACAACCATTCTGTTCAGTGTACATTCATGTCCCAATAAGTTATTATCTGTATACTACATGTCCTTAAAACATCACATTAACGTGTACAATTAACTAGGACTGGACAATTTTGACTTCCATAAGATCAATTGATTCTATAACTTCTAAATTAAGTAATTATGTTTGTTTTTTTCCCATCGTCTGGGTTATTTTTCATTTTAATAATTGCCTTTTGAATCGATGAGTTTACTTTTCACTGTTTCCCCCTTCTGCTGTTACACGTAACCATATACCCGCCAAAGTAATCTTTGTAATGAATAATTGAAACTTTCCCTCCTAACCTTTAATTAAATGTACGTTTGACATTACCCTTCAAAAAAATGGGAACATCTATTTGTTTCCCATACTGTCTACGCCTCCAACATTGCCTACATAGGATGCAGATTCAAAGTAATACTTAGATATGTATTTCTGCCAAAGGCAACAATAGATCAAGTAGATATAGAAGTATCCTATTCAATTTCCGGACTCGGCTTGTGTTTTAGAGTTGATAGCTCTATTTATATTAGTTTGTACATAAATATCCTGGATACGTGTCCAAGATGACTGAATAGAATTACTTGAAAACAAACGGCACGTTTTGGACAAGTTCTTGAATTGCAAATAGTTTTTGTTTTGTTTCTATTCAAAGCTCCATGACCAGATTGTTCCTGCTGAAATATGAGCTCGATGCAACAAAATCTGTCTTTAGCTTCCGCCTTTCCTGTTTCAAATGGAAATGCATCGCAATGGAGACATTTCCAAGTTTGTTAGCGTTACTTGTTTGTTAGCGTTACTTGTTTGTTAGCGTTACTTGTTTGTTAGCGTTACTTGTTTGTTAGCGTTGCTAGTTTCTCTCATCGTGTAGATTTAGTTTTTACTTTACAACGCCCCCCCTCAACCCCCCCCCCCCCCAAAAAAAAAAACAACAAAAAACACCATGTTTGGTCACGTGTCCAGGGCTATTGTTGATCAAAGCGCCATAATGAAGCCATACATATGTATCTTGTTTTTTTGTTTTTTTTTCTTGGTCTCTAGTTACTTAACATTGAACTGGCCAGCCTCGTCTAGAAGTTTTGTCAGTAATGAATGCTCTGCTTTGTAATATCTGTGTATAAATGACCGCCTGCGTGGCGTGAAGGAAACAGGGGGGGAATACATTGGGATGCCGCTCGGTTCAGTCTTTGGACACAACCAGATGACAATTAATGTTTATGAAAGGGATTTCTGGTTTGTGTTCCTGGTCCGCGGCTTTGATTAAAGGGGCTGGCTTGTGTACCACGAGACAAGCACTGCAGACTTGAGATTGAAGATAGTGACTAGTTCTCTTAGAGAATCCTCGTTGACCCGAGCTTTGGAAATGTGGCCAGCGGAGTGGGAACAGGACCTACTGCAAAATGACTGCCTCCTAGATTCGATCCAAGGTAAGTCTTTGTTTAGAAACGAAATACATTGGCATTTACTATGAAAACATGCCGGACAATGATGTATGAATGTGTGTGCTTAAATGCGCCTCAAATTGGCTATTTTGATCCTGTGTAAACTTTATTATTATATTATTTTACATATTAACTCTTTCTCTCCTAACTGACGATACCCGCGTTGATTCCCCCAGAATGTGGTAAATAATTACGGAGAGAAAGAGTTAACAACGATTAGAAGTATCAATTACTTTGTACGTACCAAAACATTGCTCTTTTTTTCTTTTCATTCATTCAAACTGCTGGAACTAAAACAGAAATAGCACTCACAGATTCTAAGGATATGTAACTTGGTGTCCTTGTCCTCCAATGACGTTTATTTATTAAATCTATTTTACCTTTAGCTTAGTATTAATTACAGGAGGAGCTAAGTTTGTATAGCATAGGCCAACATGTCCTTACTTTCAATGTATATACCACTATCGGTAATGAAACAAACATTTAGTCGACATATATCTAGAACTACTAGTGCATAATTAATTAAAGTACCGTAATTGTATGTCATTGAAGATGCTATATTCTTATTTGGACGCGTGATAACATTTTCCCACTATTTTTATAAGCATATTGAAAGTTACTTTGATTTCAGATATAAAACGGGCTATTTTGTGTACCTCTTCATAACGTTGTTTCAAATTAAACTTTGGCAGCTATCGAAAGGGGAAAAGCATTTTGTTTTGGTGTGGTTTATGGATCTGTCGCTCTGTCATGTTGTTATATAATTGAAAAAAAAAACCCACACACACACACAAAATAAAACAAACAACAAAGCTTAAGTGTAATTGTATCAATTTAGTTTGGATCAGTCATGTAAATAAATTTGTAATAGATCTATACCAACAACAATAAATATGCAATTAATATTTTTTTTATCAATTTTTGTTTGTTTAGTGCTATTTCATGCTTTTAGCTATCTCAATACTCTATGATTGTATCACTTATCTCAGCGAACTTTTTAAGCTCGGCGACCCCTTTTTACAATTTCCCACTATGCGGCGACCCTCTTGCCGCGTAAAATTATTTTCGTTCACAAACCATAGTAATCGTAATTACAATGTAAATATCTGATAGGCATTGGCAAAGCTTTATGTTTAATCACGAAATAATATTTAATTATATTCTTGTAATATACATTTCTCAAATTAAAAAAAAAACAACCTATAAATGAAATTTTATCTTTGAGTAGCATTATTTATTTTACATATTCACTTTCATATTTGTCACAATAGTGCTGGGACATTCCGATGGCCTTAGGCGACCCCTGGCAAATCGTTATTCGACCCCCAAGGGGGTCGCGAACCACAGGTTGAGAACCCCCTAACTTATCTGAACCAGTTGAGAAAAGTGGAGAGAGGGGAAGAACGAACGAAATGGATATCTGGGTGGATTTTACCGTCATTGGTTTTTAAAGAACGGCCTGATTTCGAACTCACGACTCACGCCTCCTCGGGTCGACGTGGTAACTACTCAGCTAGTGAAGTACTTATGACTAGAGAAGATTGTATAGTTATACAAACAACCTGTTTCAATTTAGAGCGTCGCCCTATAAAGGCGACTAATTAGGCCACCACTTCAGTTAACCTCTTAAGTACAAATTTCTTTCCCTTGTTCAAAATACCAAACCAAAAAAAAAAAAAATTAATTAACCAAATGGTTCATTTTTGTGCAATTGTGCACAATTTCACGCTTGATCTGAGTTTGGGCGTCGGATAAATAACGTGTACATACTTTGTACCAAATAGACAGACAAAGTGAGCTGATTTAAGCTTTGTACCAAATAGACAGACAAAGTGAGCTGATATAAGCTTTGTACCAAATAGACAAAGTGAGCTGATATAAGCTTTGTACCAAATAGACAAAGTGAGTTGATTTAAGCTTTGTACCAAATAGACAGACAAAGTGAGCTGATTTAAGCTTTGTACCAAATAGACAGACAAAGTGAGCTGATATAAGCTTTGTACCAAATAGACAAAGTGAGTTGATATAAGCTTTGTACCAAATAGACAAAGTGAGTTGATATAAGCTTTGTACCAAATAGACAAAGTGAGTTGATATAAGCTTTGTACCAAATAGACAGACAAAGTGAGCTGATATAAGCTTAGTACCAAATAGACAGACAAAGTGAGTTGATAGACGCTTTGTACCAAATAGACAGACAAAGTGAGCTGATAGACGCTTTGTACCAAATAGACAGACAAAGTGAGCTGATAGACGCTTTGTACCAAATAGACAGACAAAGTGAGCTGATATAAGCTTTGTACCAAATAGACAGACAACGTGAGCTGATATAAGCTTTGTACCAAATAGACAAAGTGAGTTGATAGACGCTTTGTACCAAATAGACAGACAAAGTGAGCTGATCTAAGCTTTGTACCAAATAGACAGACAAAGTGAGTTGATAGACGCTTTGTACCAAATAGACAGACAAAGTGAGTTGATAGACGCTTTGTACCAAATAGACAGACAAAGTGAGCTGATATAAGCTTTGTACCAAATAGACAGACAAAGTGAGTTGATAGAAGCTTTGTACCAAATAGACAAAGTGAGCTGATAGAAGCATTGTACCAAATAGACAGACAAAGTGAGCTGATAGAAGCATTGTACCAAATAGACAGACAAAGTGAGCTGATCTAAGCTTTGTACCAAATAGACAGACAAAGTGAGTTGATATAAGCTTTGTACCTAATAGACAGACAGAGTGAGTTGATAAATGTATATATTATATAACTTTGGTTATTTGTCGAAATATCAGATTACGGAGTTAATGAAATGCCATATATTTGTTAAAACATGTCCAATTTATTTCTCAATGCAGAATTGAATGTCTGAGCTCTTACGATTGTAGCACAAAGTAGTTTTTAAATTCTTAGTTGGCAACGGTGATCTTTCATTATGGCTACCTTTATATTGTTTATAAATATCTCTTTTAATTGTCTTTTTTTTTTTTTTTCTAAAGTTTTATTATATCGTCACCAAATGTGGCTTTTATTTCCTTTTCTCTCTCACTGTATTTTATTGCCTAAACTGGGTTTGAGAAATAACCATATAAACTTAAGAGGTAATGATTGTGAATAACTTTTGGTAGTATGGGCCGTTTTGTAGCATTGGCTTTACAAGCGTTTCCTAATACTTTATGTTTTAACAATGGTATTTAAAAACAAAAAAAAAAAGCTTGAACTGTGCACGCCATGCGGTTCTGATTTGAAAATTATTTTTTTTTTTTGGTCCATCGCAGGCAAACGGTTTTATTTTATGGCTGTTTAAGAAAATAAGTAACAACGTTTTTGTTTAACCCTATTCCTCCTGTAGAAAGCTGATGATGGTCTGTCTATAAGATCTCATTCTATTGGAGTTTGTAATGCTTCATTATTACATGAAGTCTTTTCGGTCCAGCTAAGGATTTGAATACAAGAAAAACAACAACAACAAAAAATAAACATTCCAATCGAGTGCGGTAACAACAACCTTAATTTGAGATGATTTCTATTTTGAAAAGAAGCAAAGATGGCAGGATGAACTGAGGGGAATTACCCAGAACAGAGTCCGATGTTGAAGTACTGTTTCGTAGTACTGTTTCGAAGTACCGCACTGTGCACCACTTTGTGTCAAATGGACTAAATCAAGTCAAGAAAAGTCTTATTTTGAAAAAATTAGAAGTCAAAACAGTTTTTTTTTTCACTGTGTGGCCAAATAGGTGGTTTTGTTTTCCCCTATTTCTAGTTTGATATACTGGCCCTGAAATAGTACGTCTAACAGAGTAGTCCATGTCTAACAGAGTAGTCCATGTCTAACAGAGTAGTCCATGTCTAACAGAGTAGTCCATGTCTAACAGATCATGTCTAACAGAGTAGTCCATGTCTAACAGAGTAGTCCATGTCTAACAGAGTAGTCCACGTCTAAGTATTCTAACTAGATATAGCTTTAACAAGGCTACAGTTTATATTCCCGTGATAGTTAGTTGTATGTGGTGCTGATCTAGCTGTGGTCTATGTTTAGAGATATGCATTGCTTGAATACTTTAGTTGCGTTCAGACTATCGTATTTGTATGGCCCCTAGCAAGTAACACGAAACTTTGGTAACTGGATCTATGATAACGAAGACAAAAAAAAAGCGTCAAACTTTGACAAAGTTAGACACAGGTGTCCGTTATATGGACCGCTGCTGATTTAGAGATCAGCGTCAATACGAGTTGAGTGAACACCAAGATTGGTTCAGTGGCGTTTTCCTTGCCGGACAATGTCCATCGTATCTGAGAAGTATCTGAAATGGCGTTGCGGTGGGTTGTGGAAAGGTTTCAAAAACCTTAGCAGTGCGTCGTTGGGAGGATATAAAAAAGACCCCCCCCCCCCCGTTGTACAAGCTGTTAACAAGGAAATGTACTTGATATTATATGTTATACTCTACCTGTATAGTGATTATGCTCATAAAAACGTTTTTCTAATGGGAAGAACTCCGCATATACGGCTATATACTCAATAATGGAGAAGTTGTTTCCCTTTGTATCAAAAAAAATAATTAATTACCTGTATATAATTAACTAATTGATTTTTTACAAATTGATTCATTCGTTATCGTTGCTAATGAATAAGTGTGCAAAGTTTGAACTTGATCCGTGAATGGGTGTGACAGAAAAAGCGTGCTCAAACTCTTTACCAGACAGAATTTGTGTAAGCTTTGTAAAAAAATGGAAAAAAAAGGGGGGGTATTCTAAAGGCATCGTAACATTGTTAAGATTCGAGCATACCATCACTAAACACGGGCTTAGGTCTCGTAACATTGTTAGTGCTTATAGCATCAACGCTAAACACCGGCTTAGGTCTCGTAACATTGTTAGTGCTTATAGCATCAACGCTAAACACGTGCTTAGGTCTCGTAACATTGTTAGTGCTTATAGCATCAACGCTAAACACGTGCTTAGGTCTCGTAACATTGTTAGTGCTTATAGCATCAACGCTAATCACAGACTCATACATTTTTCTATGTGGTAAGAAAAAAAAAAAGTCAATTAGTCATTAATCTTTTAGTTAGTAGAACAAGAATTGGAGCGTGAAGAACCCAGCAACTTTTTTTTTCCTGTATCGAGTTCTAAGACCAGATATATATCGCAGTCTCGTATTCTGCTTTAACTTGTATTTCAACCATAACCCCAGAGTCTTTGACTTGATCTTCTGAATCCACCAAACTGTAGTGTAAATAGAATTTTCATGTGCAGGCAAGTATAAGTACTGTAAACACTCAAATACTAAAACTCTACAATAATTGAGTCCTTTACTGAAAAAAGATGTTTGTAAAGTACAAAAAAAAAAAATGTTTGCGAAAAGATCTATAGATTTTCGTAACACTTCATTGTCTATCAGTTGCACGCAACACCCCTTGACTAGCTCTAACAGGGCCGGATTTAAAGTATGTGGAGGCCCCAACACTTTTTCGAAAACTTTATTAAAGATCCACTAATAAATAAAATACTTACATCTGAAAACATGATTTAGTTTAGAAGAAAGAAATATTTTACATTAAAGTTTGATCTCATTTTCCTTTTTTTTTTAAATATTTAATATATATATATATATATATATATAGTTTACTTTAAACAAAAAGTATATATTTACGTTTGTAAAGGGTAAGGCCCTTGGTAGACGCTCTGCCTAAAGTCTGAAGCTGGGCCTGTAGTTACATATTCCGAGCTTGCTACAACTACAAGCTGGCACTTCTTAAATACGTGACATTGTTGCCACCCGACGTCAGATTAAAAGTGTTAGCGTTAGAAATGAAAAAAAAAATACTTAAAAGTTTCTGACCCCTCGAAATTGTTATATATTTTTCTTGTGGGGGCCTCGGGCCTCGAAGTCAATGCTTTACATGCAGTTTCTTGTTAAGTCAGCTAATAATTTTGTACTCCGTTGCATTAGACTTTTAACATCACGAGTGCACACATTTTTGAAATAAAAAAACCAATGTATATTTTGGAAAGAGCGGGTATATATTTTGTACGGGGTTGATGAAGCATGTCACCTGAAGGCACTGTTGGACGAGTTGAACGACATATTGCCTTAGAGTGCAATGAACTGTGGGATGTCGGGACGAGATCGAACGGAAAGAGATACATTTAACAGTTCATTTATTTTGCCTTGTTCGTGTGCATTTTTTTTATGTGTGTTCATCAGTGTGCTATTATTGGGAGTGGTTAATCGCTTGGCTTTTGAGCCTAAAGGCTCGAGATCAGATCCTCGTGAAGGATGGGATATAATTCGTCAACGCCCTACACAGCCATGCATGTTTATCAAACGGTTGGTCGTTGTTTTGACCACATGACGCCCTCGTTGACCATTGGCCAAGAACCGCTGCTTACTTAGCGAGTTTACTCTAATATACATCTGAAATTATTTACTGGAATAGAAGCTGATGAAAGGTCGTTGTGGTGAACTTGATTAACCGTTCCAGACTGTTCATCAAATATTCAAATGTGACTCTGTTGAAGTATATTTTTTTAAAGAGAAGATACGTTTGAAGACAAGTTAAAAGTCAGGAAGTCTACTAAACAAAAAGTTATCCAGTAGTCATTAGAGAAGACCTGAAGGTTTATGTACTTGCTGCTATTTCTGCAGGACTCTGTCTCGTGCTGGAGAAACGTTTGCTCAGACATAAACCACAGATGCTGCTTTTAATACTGCCTAAAACAGAGAGTCATCAGTGAGATGGCCACTACCGTGACTGGAGGAAATCAGGCCCGCAGTCCCTCTTTTGCCCTCTTCCTTGCGCATCGTAGAATGTCTCAGAAGGAAGTCGGTTCTGCTCCACTTCCTGTCATCTTGGAGGTCGAAAATGTGGCAAAAAAAATTGTATCTCTGTGTGTCTGAGTAACGGTGTGTGTGTGTGTGTGTCGCGTTGAGAACTCTTTCAAGCATGACGGACATGTCTAGTGTGTATTAGAAGGGGTAAAAAAAAGGGGGGGGGGTGTTTAAACTCGTCTGACAGATGGTCACCTGAAGGTCATTTCGAGGACATGCCTTTAGTTTGCAATCTCCTGCAGTCTCGAATCAATGCAAAACCAGAACTGTCTGTTGTGTAACATGATTCTGTTGGTCTAACCGTCTGTAATGTGGCCAATTTGAGGGGGGGGGGGATGGTGGTGCGGGAGGAGTGTATGGAGCAGAAAATTCAATCTGTAAACTTAATGGCATTGCGGCATGTTTCTATTAGACTAATGGTAGGGCTAATGTCTTGTGTAGATCTAGTCAGGCAATCAACTGAATAGACAAGACTTGTTTTCAAACGGTGCTTGAGAGGCTATTTCATACTTTGTCACGCAATTAAGTTCACCAAAGTAACTTTGTGGATATAACTGCATTGAATGGCAGATTGACAACATTTGCCGTGAAGAGCATTAGATCAATTAGCCTGAACAATCGTTGTAACTCTTGTTGGCATGAAATATGTTCTCCCCTCTCCCAATGCATTGTTAGCGTGTACTTTTGTTTGAAAGAATAGTCATTCTTTTTCTGTCCACTTGGAAAATCTTCATTTTATAGTATAGCCCCTTCTGTTCGCCTTTCCCGTAACTCTAGACCGGGTAGACCCTATAATGATTGGAATTAAATAGGATTTTCATGATGGCAAACCATGCTGTTGATTTGTCATACTGTACAGCAGATAGAGATCATTAGTGGAGGCAAGACTATAAATAGCTAGCTTCTTGGTGTATCCGGTGTACAGAAGTCAAGACGTGTTGGTCATCTCAAGTCCTATGATCATTGGTGTGTGCATTCCTTAGCAATCTCATTTCTTGAAACTCTTCCTTTTGTAGCACAATCTTATTTTATTTTTTTTTTAATTTCGTTGGCACTATTGAAGTCAGTTTAACGTCATTGACATTGCTTAGTGTTATAATACAAATGCTTTTGAATTTCATATCTTTAGACAAAGCTGACATCAACTCACTGTGTCTGTCTTGGTCCAAAGTGTGTACTCCCATTCCCAATCTCGGATCAAATTGAACATTTGCGCTATTTTTTTTTACATGCCAACAAAAGAATCAATTAAACAAATTAACCAATTAGTTAATTAACTTTTGTTAATCATTTGATTTGGTATCTCGAACAAGGGAAAGAAATTTTACTTGACCGATAAGGTGGTATAAGTTGAATTAGTCCTCTTTATTCTTTGTAGAAAGAAAAGCTTATAAATAACTATAAAACCTATTTTCATGAGCAGCCTCCCTGGCCCAGTGGTTACCGTATTGGCTTGAGGGAGGCCTTGACCCTCGAATTCAGGTCGATCACTTTTTTAAAAGAAATACATTTAAAAAGCGATCACCCAGATAACCCATTTCCCCCCAATTCATTTCCAACTGGTCCAGACAAGTGAATGGATCATATTGAGAAGGCTAAAAGCATGAATTTGCGCTTAACAAAAACAATTAGTAACAATATTTCTAATCGTATTGTCTAGATCTATTACAAATTTAATTGCATGACTGATCCAAACTATTTGATACAACTACACTTAATATAAGCTTTGTTTTTCTAAAATGAGTATGTTTTTGTATTTTGCTTGTTTAGCATATTTAGATGTCTTGTCATGAATTAACTGTTAAAATGTAAAGTCCGATACAGCGTCCCTTTCGAGATGATCAAAGAGAACATCAATAAATATGTGATGCTTGTTCAAGAAGAGACGTCTTCATAGTTTTAATTAAACCTATTTAGGTTTGGTGAAACAGTCAAATAACCTGATCACCAAAACAGAAACTGTACCAATAGTCTAAATCAGTATACGGCATATGCTTCAGTTCAACTGGTCAGTACTCAGTCCGTGGACGGAGTGTTAGATCAGAAATTTTGTGAGCGGCGGATCATTTGAATTGAGTTCAAGGCAAGCTGACACGCCTAATTCAAATATGGAGAACTGCACCGCCCCTGTCTAGACTCGTCGAGCCCATATACACACACGAGTACAGATATTAGAATAAACATCCCCCCCCCCAACATTGTTTACTGATTACTTAGTGAGAGCAAATGGTGTATTAAATAAGGACATTGACAGCTCCGGCTTCAAATTGGTCTTCAAATACATCGCGAGGTGGAATTTGTGTGTGTGTGTTTCTCTGTATCCATGGAGATATTCAATACGTGAATACATCTTGCTGTGAATGAAACCAATGCTTTATGCTTTCCTTCTTGACTAGAAGATAAATTATGTTCAAAGAAAAACTGGTTTTCTGACATTTCTTTCGAAGTAGACCTGCTTGTAGTTACTTGACTTGTCCACTCTCTGTATTACGTCTAATGTCATCAATCTGTGAATGCAAATGTTTGACTCTTATCACCGCTGCTAATCACATTTGGGTTCAACTAATGATGAACTGGCCATGTATCTCAGTGTGTAACAAACGTCCCTGGCGTTGTGATTGTGCAGTATGAAGATAAGTTTCTACCACTTGCTTTAGGCCGCTTATCTCGAGAGTGTGGTTTAGGACACTTAAGATTCTACCAAATTTGAGCTAGGATATTATAACTTTATAGCTTCTACTTCTTTGGGATAGTGCATTAGAAAATTTAGTTTGACCAATTTGGGATAGTGCATTAGAAAATTTAGTTTGACCAATTTGGGATAGTGCATTCTTAGAGAACTTACGTTTTTACTACTTTGGGATAGTGGATTATAATATAACTGTAGTTTCTACCACTTTTGGATTGCACATTATAAGATACATTTAGTTTCTAGTACTTAAATATGGCGCATTATTTCATAATTTTTAGTTTCTACCACTTTGTGACAGGCCGTTATAAGGGAACGTTAATCTAATGAAATAGGAAAAGACTCATGTATTGTACCAGTACTGCAGTAGTGCTTCAGTTTCCCCATGATTTGAAATCCTGTTACGTAAGACACATGTATTGTACCAGTACTGCAGTAGTGCTTCAGTTTCCCCATGATTTGAAATCCTGTTACGTAAGACACATGTATTGTACCAGTACTGCAGTAGTGCTTCAGTTTCCCCATGATTTCAAATCCTGTTACGTAAGACACATGTATTGTACCAGTACTGCAGTAGTGCTTCAGTTTCCCCGTGATTTGAAATCTTGTTACGTAAGACGCGTGTATTGTACCAGTACTGCAGTAGTGCTTCAGTTTCCCCATGATTTGAAATCTTGTTACGTAAGACGCATGTATTGTACCAGTACTGCAGTAGTAGTGCTTCAGTTTCCCCGTGATTTGAAATCTTGTTACGTAAGACGCATGTATTGTACCAGTACTGCAGTAGTGCTTCAGTTTCCCCGTGATTTGAAATCTTGTTACGTAAGACGCGTGTATTGTACCAGTACTGCAGTAGTGCTTCAGTTTCCCCATGATTTGAAATCTTGTTACGTAAGACGCATGTATTGTACCAGTACTGCAGTAGTAGTGCTTCAGTTTCCCCGTGATTTGAAATCTTGTTACTAAGACGGATGTATTGTACCAGTACTGCACTAGTGCTTCAGTTTCCCCAGGATTTGAAATCTTGTTACGTAAGACGGAAGAGGAAGATCTCGTTTGTCACCTAGCAACAGTTTCTTGAAAATAAAAACTTGTGTAAAAATGTTTCTCTAAATAAAACAACATTTGGATACATAATCTCGCTATACATTTTAGAAGCTAATAAAGATAAAATTAAAACCAAGGAAAAATGTTTTTTTTTTCCTCTCATTTTGAGTCTAATGTTCTATGATTTCATTTTTTATGTCTTTAATTCCACACTTGATATTTAAAACAAGGACAGGAGAATATTAAACTTAATTTTTTAATACTTTATTTTCGTTTCCATATTTTATATATTAAATTTCAAACTCGATTACAAGGTAGATCTACATCTTAAAGCCAAACATTGCGAAGTATCGTCGTGCAAAGTATTGTCAGCACTGGTAACATGATACTTTGATCAACTTATGATTTAATGTTGAGCAACATATTGCAACTATCGGGCAGCTATGAATTGATCTTAAGGTCTTGACAGTGCTACAAAGTTATGTATACCTACTTGGTGATATTTGCTCTTGACAGTGTTACAAAGTTATGTATTCCTACTTGATGATCTTTGCTCTTGACAGTGCTACAAAGTTATGTATTCATACTTGGTGATATTTGCTCTTGACAGTGCTACAAAGTTATGTATTCCTACTTGGTGATCTTTGCTCTTGACAGTGCTACAATGTTATGTATACCTACTTGGTGATATTTGCTCTTGACAGTGCTACAAAGTTATGTATTCCTACTTGGTGATATTTGCTCTTGAAAGTGCTATAAAGTTATGTATTCATACTTGGTGATCTTTGCTCTTGACAGTGCTACAAAGTTATGTATACCTACTTGGTGATCTTTGCTCTTGACAGTGCTACAAAGTTATGTATTCATACTTGGTGATGTTTGCTCTTGACAGTGCTACAAAGTTATGTATTTCTACTTGGTGATATTTGCTCTTGACAGTGCTACAAAGTTATGTAATCCTACTTGTGATATTAGCTCTTGACAGTGCTAAAAAGTTATGTATTCCTACTTGGCGATCTTTGTTCTTGACAGTGCTACAAAGTTATGTATTCCATCTTGATGATGTTAAGGTCTTGACAGTGCTACAAAGCTATGTATTCCTACTTGATGATCTTCCAAGGTCTTGACAGTGCTACAAAGTTATGTACTCCTACTTGATGATCTTCCAAGGTCTTGACAGTGCTACAAAGTTATGTATTCCTACTTAATGATCTTAAGGTCTTGACAGTGCTACAAAGTTATATATTCCTACTTGATGATCTTAAGGTCTTGACAGTGCTACAAAGTTATATATTCCTACTTGATGATCTTAAGGTCTTGACAGTGCTACAAAGTTATATATTCCTACTTAATGATCTTAAGGTCTTGACAGTGCTACAAAGTTATGTATTCCTACTTGGCGATCTTTGTTCTTGACAGTGCTACAAAGTTATATATTCCTACTTGATTATCTTAAGGTCTTGACAGTGCTACAAAGTTATGTATTCCTACTTGATGATCTTAAGGTCTTGACAGTGCTACAAAGTTATGTATTCCTACTTGATGATCTTAAGGTCTTGACAGTGCTACAAAGTTATGTATTCCTACTTGATGATCTTAAGGTCTTGACAGTGCTACAAAGTTATGTATTCCTACTTGATGATCTTAAGGTCTTGACAGTGCTACAAAGTTATGTATTCCTACTTAATGATCTTCAGGTCTTGACAGTGCTACAAAGTTATGTATTCCTACTTGATGATCTTAAGGTCTTGACAGTGCTACAAAGTTATGTATTCCTACTTGATGATCTTAAGGTCTTGACAGTGCTACAAAGTTATATATTCCTACTTAATGATCTTCAGGTCTTGACAGTGCTACAAAGTTATGTATTCCTACTTAATGATCTTCAGGTCTTGACAGTGCTACAAAGTTATGTATTCCTAATTAATGATCTTTAGGTCTTGACAGTGCTACAAAGTTATGTATTCCTACTTAATGATCTTAAGGTCTTGACAGTGCTACAAAGTTATGTATTCCTATTTAATGAGCTTAAGGTCTTGACAGTGCTACAAAGTTATGCATTCCTACTTAATGATCTTAAGGTCTTGACAGTGCTACAAAGTTATGTATTCCTACTTAATGATCTTCAGGTCTTGACAGTGCTACAAAGTTATGTATTCCTTCTTGATGATCTTAAGGTCTTGACAGTGCTACAAAGTTATGTATTCCTACTTAATGATCTTAAGGTCTTGACAGTGCTACAAAGTTATGTATTCATACTTGGTGATCTTAAGGTCTTGACAGTGCTACAAAGTTATGTATTCATACTTGGTGATCTTAAGGTCTTGACAGTGCTACAAAGTTATGTATTCCATCTTGATGATGTTAAGGTCTTGACAGTGCTACAAAGCTATGTATTCCTACTTGATGATCTTCCAAGGTCTTGACAGTGCTACAAAGTTATGTACTCCTACTTGATGATCTTCCAAGGTCTTGACAGTGCTACAAAGTTATGTATTCCTACTTAATGATCTTAAGGTCTTGACAGTGCTACAAAGTTATATATTCCTACTTGATGATCTTAAGGTCTTGACAGTGCTACAAAGTTATATATTCCTACTTGATGATCTTAAGGTCTTGACAGTGCTACAAAGTTATATATTCCTACTTAATGATCTTAAGGTCTTGACAGTGCTACAAAGTTATGTATTCCTACTTGGCGATCTTTGTTCTTGACAGTGCTACAAAGTTATATATTCCTACTTGATTATCTTAAGGTCTTGACAGTGCTACAAAGTTATGTATTCCTACTTGATGATCTTAAGGTCTTGACAGTGCTACAAAGTTATGTATTCCTACTTGATGATCTTAAGGTCTTGACAGTGCTACAAAGTTATGTATTCCTACTTGATGATCTTAAGGTCTTGACAGTGCTACAAAGTTATGTATTCCTACTTGATGATCTTAAGGTCTTGACAGTGCTACAAAGTTATGTATTCCTACTTAATGATCTTCAGGTCTTGACAGTGCTACAAAGTTATGTATTCCTACTTGATGATCTTAAGGTCTTGACAGTGCTACAAAGTTATGTATTCCTACTTGATGATCTTAAGGTCTTGACAGTGCTACAAAGTTATATATTCCTACTTAATGATCTTCAGGTCTTGACAGTGCTACAAAGTTATGTATTCCTACTTAATGATCTTAAGGTCTTGACAGTGCTACAAAGTTATGTATTCCTACTTGGCGATCTTTGTTCTTGACAGTGCTACAAAGTTATATATTCCTACTTGATTATCTTAAGGTCTTGACAGTGCTACAAAGTTATGTATTCCTACTTGATGATCTTAAGGTCTTGACAGTGCTACAAAGTTATGTATTCCTACTTGATGATCTTAAGGTCTTGACAGTGCTACAAAGTTATGTATTCCTACTTGATGATCTTAAGGTCTTGACAGTGCTACAAAGTTATGTATTCCTACTTGATGATCTTAAGGTCTTGACAGTGCTACAAAGTTATGTATTCCTACTTAATGATCTTCAGGTCTTGACAGTGCTACAAAGTTATGTATTCCTACTTGATGATCTTAAGGTCTTGACAGTGCTACAAAGTTATGTATTCCTACTTGATGATCTTAAGGTCTTGACAGTGCTACAAAGTTATATATTCCTACTTAATGATCTTCAGGTCTTGACAGTGCTACAAAGTTATGTATTCCTACTTAATGATCTTCAGGTCTTGACAGTGCTACAAAGTTATGTATTCCTAATTAATGATCTTTAGGTCTTGACAGTGCTACAAAGTTATGTATTCCTACTTAATGATCTTAAGGTCTTGACAGTGCTACAAAGTTATGTATTCCTATTTAATGATCTTAAGGTCTTGACAGTGCTACAAAGTTATGCATTCCTACTTAATGATCTTAAGGTCTTGACAGTGCTACAAAGTTATGTATTCCTACTTAATGATCTTCAGGTCTTGACAGTGCTACAAAGTTATGTATTCCTTCTTGATGATCTTAAGGTCTTGACAGTGCTACAAAGTTATGTATTCCTACTTAATGATCTTAAGGTCTTGACAGTGCTACAAAGTTATGTATTCATACTTGGTGATCTTAAGGTCTTGACAGTGCTACAAAGTTATGTATACCTACTTGATGATCTTAAGGTCTTGACAGTGCTACAAAGTTATGTATACCTTCTTGATGATCTTAAGGTCTTGACAGTGCTACAAAGTTATGTATACCTTCTTGATGATCTTAAGGTCTTGACAGTGCTACAAAGTTATGTATACCTTCTTGATGATCTTAAGGTCTTGACAGTGCTACAAAGTTATGTATACCTTCTTGATGATCTTAAGGTCTTGACAGTGCTACAAAGTTATGTATTCCTACTTGATGATCTTAAGGTCTTGACAGTGCTACAAAGTTATGTATTCCTACTTGATGATCTTAAGGTCTTGACAGTGCTACAAAGTTATATATTCCTACTTAATGATCTTCAGGTCTTGACAGTGCTACAAAGTTATGTATTCCTACTTAATGATCTTAAGGTCTTGACAGTGCTACAAAGTTATGTATTCCTACTTGGCGATCTTTGTTCTTGACAGTGCTACAAAGTTATATATTCCTACTTGATTATCTTAAGGTCTTGACAGTGCTACAAAGTTATGTATTCCTACTTGATGATCTTAAGGTCTTGACAGTGCTACAAAGTTATGTATTCCTACTTGATGATCTTAAGGTCTTGACAGTGCTACAAAGTTATGTATTCCTACTTGATGATCTTAAGGTCTTGACAGTGCTACAAAGTTATGTATTCCTACTTGATGATCTTAAGGTCTTGACAGTGCTACAAAGTTATGTATTCCTACTTAATGATCTTCAGGTCTTGACAGTGCTACAAAGTTATGTATTCCTACTTGATGATCTTAAGGTCTTGACAGTGCTACAAAGTTATGTATTCCTACTTGATGATCTTAAGGTCTTGACAGTGCTACAAAGTTATATATTCCTACTTAATGATCTTCAGGTCTTGACAGTGCTACAAAGTTATGTATTCCTACTTAATGATCTTCAGGTCTTGACAGTGCTACAAAGTTATGTATTCCTAATTAATGATCTTTAGGTCTTGACAGTGCTACAAAGTTATGTATTCCTACTTAATGATCTTAAGGTCTTGACAGTGCTACAAAGTTATGTATTCCTATTTAATGATCTTAAGGTCTTGACAGTGCTACAAAGTTATGCATTCCTACTTAATGATCTTAAGGTCTTGACAGTGCTACAAAGTTATGTATTCCTACTTAATGATCTTCAGGTCTTGACAGTGCTACAAAGTTATGTATTCCTTCTTGATGATCTTAAGGTCTTGACAGTGCTACAAAGTTATGTATTCCTACTTAATGATCTTAAGGTCTTGACAGTGCTACAAAGTTATGTATTCATACTTGGTGATCTTAAGGTCTTGACAGTGCTACAAAGTTATGTATACCTACTTGATGATCTTAAGGTCTTGACAGTGCTACAAAGTTATGTATACCTTCTTGATGATCTTAAGGTCTTGACAGTGCTACAAAGTTATGTATACCTTCTTGATGATCTTAAGGTCTTGACAGTGCTACAAAGTTATGTATACCTTCTTGATGATCTTAAGGTCTTGACAGTGCTACAAAGTTATGTATACCTTCTTGATGATCTTAAGGTCTTGACAGTGCTACAAAGTTATGTATTCCTACTTGATGATCTTAAGGTCTTGACAGTGCTACAAAGTTATGTATTCCTACTTGATGATCTTAAGGTCTTGACAGTGCTACAAAGTTATATATTCCTACTTAATGATCTTCAGGTCTTGACAGTGCTACAAAGTTATGTATTCCTACTTAATGATCTTAAGGTCTTGACAGTGCTACAAAGTTATGTATTCCTACTTGGCGATCTTTGTTCTTGACAGTGCTACAAAGTTATATATTCTTACTTGATTATCTTAAGGTCTTGACAGTGCTACAAAGTTATGTATACCTTCTTGATGATCTTAAGGTCTTGACAGTGCTACAAAGTTATGTATACCTACTTAATGATCTTAAGGTCTTGACAGTGCTACAAAGTTATGTATACCTTCTTGATGATCTTAAGGTCTTGACAGTGCTACAAAGTTATGTATTCCTACTTGATGATCTTAAGGTCTTGACAGTGCTACAAAGTTATGTATTCCTACTTAATGATCTTAAGGTCTTGACAGTGCTACAAAGTTATGTATTCCTACTTGATGATCTTAAGGTCTTGACAGTGCTACAAAGTTATGTATACCTACTTGATGATCTTCAGGTCTTGACAGTGCTACAAAGTTATGTATTCCTACTTGATGATCTTAAGGTCTTGACAGTGCTACAAAGTTATGTATTCCTACTTGATGATCTTAAGGTCTTGACAGTGCTACAAAGTTATGTATTCCTACTTGATGATCTTAAGGTCTTGACAGTGCTACAAAGCTATGTATTCCTACTTGATGATCTTAAGGTCTTGACAGTGCTACAAAGTTATGTATTCCTACTTGATGATCTTAAGGTCTTGACAGTGCTACAAAGTTATGTATTCCTACTTAATGATCTTAAGGTCTTGACAGTGCTACAAAGTTATGTATTCCTACTTGATGATCTTAAGGTCTTGACAGTGCTACAAAGTTATGTATTCCTACTTGATGATCTTAAGGTCTTGACAGTGCTACAAAGTTATGTATACCTACTTAATGATCTTAAGGTCTTGACAGTGCTACAAAGTTATGTATACCTACTTGATGATCTTAAGGTCTTGACAGTGCTACAAAGTTATGTATTCCTACTTGATGATCTTAAGGTCTTGACAGTGCTACAAAGTTATGTATTCCTACTTGATGATCTTAAGGTCTTGACAGTGCTACAAAGTTATGTATTCCTACTTGATGATCTTAAGGTCTTGACAGTGCTACAAAGTTATGTATTCCTACTTGATGATCTTCAGGTCTTGACAGTGCTACAAAGTTATGTATACCTACTTAATGATCTTAAGGTCTTGACAGTGCTACAAAGTTATGTATACCTACTTGATGATCTTAAGGTCTTGACAGTGCTACAAAGTTATGTATTCCTACTTGATGATCTTAAGGTCTTGACAGTGCTACAAAGTTATGTATACCTACTTAATGATCTTAAGGTCTTGACAGTGCTACAAAGTTATGTATACCTACTTAATGATCTTAAGGTCTTGACAGTGCTACAAAGTTATGTATACCTACTTAATGATCTTAAGGTCTTGACAGTGCTACAAAGTTATGTATTCCTACTTAATGATCTTAAGGTCTTGACAGTGCTACAAAGTTATGTATACCTTCTTGATGATCTTAAGGTCTTGACAGTGCTACAAAGTTATGTATTCCTACTTAATGATCTTAAGGTCTTGACAGTGCTACAAAGTTATGTATTCCTTCTTGATGATCTTAAGGTCTTGACAGTGCTACAAAGTTATGTATTCCTACTTAATGATCTTAAGGTCTTGACAGTGCTACAAAGTTATGTATACCTTCTTGATGATCTTAAGGTCTTGACAGTGCTACAAAGTTATGTATTCCTACTTAATGATCTTAAGGTCTTGACAGTGCTACAAAGTTATGTATTCCTTCTTGATGATCTTAAGGTCTTGACAGTGCTACAAAGTTATGTATTCCTACTTAATGATCTTCAGGTCTTGACAGTGCTACAAAGTTATGTATACCTACTTGATGATCTTTATTCATGTATGGGAGTCAGAAAAAAAGTGTGTTTTTTTTTTAAATTTTGTGTTTGTAAAGCAAAGACGTGAATAACGTGTTTTGTTTTCTTGTATGTTCTGGAAGTCTGTGTCACTAGCATGTAGCTTGTTTTGTAGCTTCATACCAATAGAAGCTGTAAGTTGAACTTTAGCTAGTAGTACATTGTAAACTTAAATATAATACTAAAAATCTTTGTTTTTTTATTCATTGCAAGAACTCTGGTTTACCAATATTTTAAAGCAGTGTTTCCCAAACTGTTCCGCGAAACCCTAGTGTTCCACGAGGCCTGAATATGTGTTCCACGAGGCCTGAATATGTGTTCCACGAGGCCTGAATAGGTGTTCCACGAGGCCTGAATATGTGTTCCACGAGGCCTGAATATGTGTTCCACGAGGCCTGAATATGTGTTCCACGAGGCCTGAATAGGTGTTCCACGAGGCCTGAATATGTGTTCCACGAGGCCTGAATATGTGTTCCACGAGGCCTGAATATGTGTTCCACGAGGCCTGAATATGTGTTCCACGAGGCCTGAATATGTGTTCCACGAGGCCTGAATATGTGTTCCACGAACTACTGGAATAATTAACTATTTGGCCACAACGTGAATTAACTTCTATAAGAAATAAGCAAAGTGTTCCGCTAAATATTCAGAATATGTAAAGTGTTCCGTTGAGGGAAAGGTTTGGGAAACACTGTTTTCTTAAGCACACTTGCTCAAACTACGGCCCGCGGTCCATATCCAGCCCATGACACTGTGCTGAACAGCCCCTCTAAACTTTTGCCCACACTACACAATGAAGCAGCATAAGCTCGGTGCCGTTGGTCTCTGCCATTTTGGCGGTAATGCGGTCCGTGACACGTGTCTAAAATATATGGCCCCTGGGCTGAAAAAGAGTCTCCCTTGACTTATAGTTTCTAGAACACTCGTCCATTTCATAGCCTCTCATTTGTGTTCCAAATAGTTTTATTGTCACTCAAAGTTTCTTGAAGTTTTGAAGTATCCTGTCTTAGACTTGATTAGTGTCGAAATGAAAGGGGGGGGGGTTGTGTTGTGAGGGTCGGTGCAATAATCTTTATCCAGCGAATGTTTAAAAGAAAACAGTGTGTGTGTGTGTCAGTGATGAATGCAGAGAACAAAGTGTGTGTGTGTGTGTGATGAATGCAGAAAACAAAGTGTGTGTGTGTCAGTGATGAATGCAGAAAACAAAGTGTGTGTGTGTGTGATGAATGCAGAAAACAAAATGTTTGTGTCAGTGATGAATGCAGAAAACAAAGTGTGTGTGTGTGTGATGAATGCAGAAAACAAAATGTTTGTGTCAGTGATGAATGCAGAAAACAAAGTGTGTGTGTGTGTGAGTGTCAGTGATGAATGCAGAAAACAAAGTGTGTGTGTGTGTCAGTGATGAATACAGAAAACAAAGTGTATGTGTGTCAGTGATGAATGCAGAAAACAAAGTGTGTGTGTGATGAATGCAGAAAACAAAGTGTGTGTGTGATGAATGCAGAAAACAAAGTGTTTGTGTCAGTGATGAATGCAGAAAACAAAGTGTGTGTGTCAGTGATGAATGCAGAAAACAAAGTGTGTGTGTGTCACTGATGAATACAGAAAATAAAGTGTGTGTTTGTCAATTATGATTGCAGAAAACCAATTGTATGTGTCAGTGATGAATGCAGAAAACATTGTGTGTGTGTGTCAGTGATGAGTGCAGAAAACAAAGTGTGTGTGTGTCAGTGATGAATGCAGAAAACAAAGTGTGTGTGTGTCAGTGATGAGTGCAGAAAACAAAGTGTGTGTGTGTCAGTGATGAATACAGAAAACAAAGTGTGTGTGTGTCAGTGATGAATGCAGAAAACAAAGTGTGTGTGTGTCAGTGATGAATGCAGAAAACAAGTGTGATAGAAATGAAGCCTTGAAAATAGTTTTAATACAAACAAGTAAAAATGGGCAAACAATAGCAACAACAACAAAGCTTTTATTGAGTTAAATTGCAACAATTATTTTGAATCAATCGTGAGTTTTTACTAGATCTTGACCAGCAATAATAAATTTGTGAATGTGTGCTATTGGAAATGTTTTAATAAATTGTATTTATTGCAACTTTCATGCTTGCAGAATGCTCGTTCCAAAAACTGATGTGGACCAGTTTAAGAAGGCGAAAAACAAAATGGAGAAAGTGTCATTATATAATACAGACATCACTAACGCCTGGATGATGCAGAGAAGGGTGCCATGGGTGCCTTCTCATTAGTACCTTTTTCCGTTTTGTCAGTTTTTCTCTGATGAAAATACAGTGAAAAATCATTAGAGTTGGGTATTTTTTTTGTATAACGTCATATCCTTAGATTACGTAAAAAATCAAATTATTTTAAATATTAAGATCGCTATTGAAGAGCACCCATTTTTCTATGCCCTTTCCGTGTGGCTTTTTACTGTTCCGCTAAATTTCCAGTGGCCTTTTTTCCGAAATTCATACACCATATTGGGACAGCTTTACTGTGTAACAGAAAACTTTTGGCCTACATTCTTATTGGAAGGAATTCTATGCATTCAAAGAAAGAATATGGAGATATATTTTGTTACTGCTGAATTTAAAAATCCTTGGAAATAAAACGAATACGAGTCGCGTCTGCTAGTTATTCAACACACCAAAAGCAGCTCTGGAGGCTTCCATTACCCAACACACCAGACTTGACCCTCTTTATCCCCCCTCCCCTTCATTGCTGACCGGATTGGCATACACGTCGACTGACACTGCACTGTGCAAGCAAGGTATGGGGGTTACTGGCGGGTCAACTAGCGGTCACTCACTGACTGACGCTGGCCAAGCGGAGTAGGCCTGAACTTCCTACTCATGAATGGAGAATGTGTATGTGGGGGAGGGGGGGTGAAAGGGAGGACTAACACTGTTGTATGGAGTGGGGCTGGAGTGGTGTCCTACGATAGAAGAGAGACGGGGGTGGTAGGGTGTTTTCAACACTAAGAGCAGGTCCGTTTGGGGCGCTGGGTCAGTTGTTTCTCCCCTGCACATGTACCCGCTTTACGTTTGTGACGGTGGGACCATCCGGTTTTCACTCTTTGGAGCAGTTAACTTGTCAATGCGTGAACCTAAATAAGGTGCTGTCTTCAAATTATTTCAGAGGTATGTTGGCATATTAGAATAGTAGTAGATCTAAGTACCTACTTAGTGAATATACTTTCAACTGGAAGTGGATTATCTTTCATTGTTATGAATTTGAAATGAGCGTCGAACACTTCCTTCCTTCAACTTTTCTTTCTTCTACTCCTCCTCCTAGCTTAGCAGCAGACACACCAGCGAGTTAATCACAGCTAGCTGCATTCATACTTTAGAATGTAAACATACGAACTTTATCTTGCTTCCAAATAGAATGTCGATATTTAATAGAAAGCAAAGCCACGCGAACTAAATACGCGATGTTTCACTTTGACGGATGGTGTTAAAAACGAAAAGGCTGCGCTTATCTAAACAGACTTATAAGACTCACAGGGACGAAAACACTTGTTTGATATAACCGAAGGAAAAGGTACAAGGGAGATAGAGCTTTTGTCTTCCCAACTCATCTCAATATTATGAGGGTGTGACTGTCGTGCTGTAAACTACTGCATGTGTTGTCATCTGGACTGAGAGAGGGAAATGGCATTCCACATTTTACCTAGAAAGAGAAAAAGGAAAAGGGGGGGGGGCGATATTAATTGTTTTCAGGAGTCATTTATGGATCTTTTCACACATTTGACGGTGAACGGAAAAAAAATCACTGCCCACCCAAAGTTAATAAAAGGGAAAAAATGATAAGATCGATGAGAAATATGTCTCGAGTCCAGGGATGTGACAGTCAAGTGCATCTACGATCTGCAATTTTAGAAATCATGAGACAAGTTTGTTTGTTTTCCAAATGGATGTGTATACCATTCACTTTATCAATGTGTTGAATATTCTTTTTCGGAAAATACCCTTAATGCATCTGAATGAAATAATGTTGTTGTTTTTTGCTACCATAGGCGTGCTCAAGGACAATTGTCAGAAGTCTGTAATTTTACACATCTTTGCTTTACTTTCTTTTGTGTAGATGTAATGAATTACAACACTACATAAGAGTAGCATCAAACTATGGCGTTCAAGGTAGAGACGCTCAAACGTTGTCTTTACTACAAAAAGCATGACACCTTAGCGCAAAATGTGATTGAGAAGGTTCTTCTCAGATAGTAAAAAAAAAAGTATATTATTTTGAAAGAAATAAAAAGAAACAAGAAAATGTATCAGAAGAATTATCTTAATATGTTGGACTCACTATTCCAGTAAAGAAATATTGTAGTTCGCTTGTTAGTCTGAGCTTAAACTTTCATTAGAAGAAATGATTGAGATGGTAGCTATAGTGGAGTATTTCAGCAACCATTGATCTTTCCAATATTAGTAGTGGAATGGTGATCTACCAAAGTTTGACATTTGAGAGGCAAAAATTAATCTTGAAGAAACTAACAGCTTTGTATTTTACCAATGATAGGTCATTGGGACTTCCAAGAATCTCTATTCATCTTGTCACTAAGCCTTCCTTTCTTACTATTGGCTTTGATAAGTTTGAAATCCAGAATAGAAAACAAATTTGTAATTTGTATGTTTTCACTTCTTGTATGTTTTCACTTCTTGTATGTTTTCACTTCTTGTATGTTTTCACTTCTTGTATGTTTTCACTTCTTGTATGTTTTCACTTCTTGTATGTTTTCACTTCTTGTATGTTTTCACTTCTTGTATGTTTTCACTTCTTGTTTGCTAAAATGTTACGTTTTCGACCATATTTATTTTTTTCAGATTTGTGTGTGTGGGTGTCCTTTTTACGAACGTTTTCATTATTTCATTTATCATCCATTCATTATAAACCTAACAGTAGAATGTAAAACAGCTTCCGTAAGAAACTCATTCAAGTCTAACAGGGAAATAAAAAGATGTTAATGTTAAAACTGTTTCTAAATTTAATAATCTTATAATTTAATACATCTAAAGCACAACTGTAGTTAAAGTACCAATAGACACCGATTTTTTAAAATAAAAAAAATTGACAATCATTTTACTATCAATGGATGTTGGTAATTAGCTCAATGTATGTTCAAGAAAATAAACCAGTGGGAATTTTTTTAAGGGGGGGGGGGGTAATGACACCATGAGCTGACCGCATAGGATGACACGCACCCTAGTGACGCCACTGCACAGACACACAAAAATTTAAGGATCTTAGACACATTTTTGTAGTGTGGTTGGTTAGTAGAGAGATGCTACTGTAGAACTAAAGTATGTTCTTATCGGCACCAGTAGTACTGTTCAGTAGTACTGTTAAGCGCCCCCCCCCCCCCCAAATAAAAAAAAATCGCTGATCTTTTGTCTCAACGTTTCTTCAGTAAGGTCTCTGGTTTCTGTGCTTCTTATTTGACTGCCTAACTTCCTGGACAGTTTAGGTGTGTGTTCCCTGCTGATCTGTTCATTTCTCAAAATTATTTGTTTTTATTTGGAAGTATTTAAAACGTATTTATCTCTACTATTATTTTTTGTTTGGTGTGCTCAAAGTTATAATAGTGTTTGTGCTTGTATGTCCTTAAAAGTCGTACCACTAGGACTAGTTAATACACTCAAACAGAGAACTGATACCCAGTCCATATACCACTAGGACTAGTTAATACACTCAAACAGAGAACTGATACCCAGTCCATGTACCACTAGAACTAGTTAATACACTCAAACAGAGAACTGATACCCAGTCCATATACTTTTTTGTTTGTAGAATATTAGAAACGTTGATGCTGGTCAATTGAGTTTGTGAAACTCGTAAAAAGTGGAAAACCTTGAAACTCAATTGTTATGTTTGGATTGTAGTGTCCGTGCTTATGCTCCCCCCCCCCCCGCTCAATTCCTCTCTGTCTCTCTCTCTGTCTCTCTGTTATCATTCTTGGCTCACTCGACACGTATCAGCCTATCTAAATACACTATGGGTGATGAATTGAGTTGAAATGATTATAACTTAACTCCTCTCGTTGTTTGAGGTCACTTGTCAACAACCCGGAAGTGGTTAGGACAGCTGCCAAGAGACTTGTAGCTTAGTAACCTATTTTGTGGCCGAGACTTTTAACACTTCCCTACATTCAAGAAAAGCCTTTGATATTAGTTAGGGTCAGGGCTTGTTCTTTTAAACTAATTTCGAAATCAGTATATTGAATAAGAGCCATCAGACTAACACCTCAATATATCATCGTAATGTTTTCATAGATATGGAGACATTTTTTTTTTTTTTTTTGGTTTGCGTAAAACTTATTATTGTTTTGTGACACATCTCAAGTCATGTCTGTACTATTTTCTGTTAACTAATTCCACCCCCTTTCTCTTTCTTTCTCCCCCCCCCCCCTTTTTCCTCTCTCGAGCATCTGGATCGGTGTCTTTCGCATTTTTCGTGACATTTCTGTACTTCCGGTCTTGTGTTTCACTGAGAATGTGTGTGTGTGTGTGTCACGTGAGCCTGTAGATGTCTAGCATGTACTGCAACTCTTCATGAGAAAACTAACTAGAGAGTTCTGTAATCAATGCGCACGTTCAAATAGTTTTAGGCTCACCATTAACATTGCACAACTAGTAGGGTAGCAAGATGGCGATTCTTTTTAAGACAAGAGCATTTATACGCAGAACAAGATAACAAAGAAATTATCACACACTCAGTGGCAAGTAGATGTATGACCAGAAGTTCTGGTGAGTGTGATGACATGATCATGTATGTATGACAATATAGAAGTTGTTGTGAGTGTGATGACATGATCATCTATATATGACAATATAGAAGTTCTGGTGAGTGTGATGACATGATCATCTATATATGACAATATAGAAGTTCTTGTGAGTGTGATGACATGATCATGTATGTATGACAATATAGAAGTTCTTGTGAGTGTGATGACATGATCATCTATATATGACAATATAGAAGTTCTTGTGAGTGTGGTGACATGATCATCTATGTATGACAATATAGAAGTTGTTGTGAGTGTGATGACATGATCATCTATGTATGACAATAAAGAAGTTGTTGTGAGTGTGATGACATGATCATCTATGTATGACAATATAGAAGTTGTTGTGAGTGTGATGACATGATCATCTATGTATGACAATAAAGAAGTTGTTGTGAGTGTGATGACATGATCATCTATGTATGACAATAAAGAAGTTGTTGTGAGTGTGATGACATGATCATCTATGTATGACAATAAAGAAGTTCTTGTGAGTGTGATGACATGATCATCTATGTATGACAATATAGAAGTTGTTGTGAGTGTGATGACATGATCATCTATGTAAGACAATATAGAAGTTGTTGTGAGTGTGATGACATGATCATCTATGTATGACAATATAGAAGTTGTTGTGAGTGTGATGACATGATCATCTATGTATGACAATATAGAAGTTGTTGTGAGTGTGATGACATGATCATCTATATATGACAATATAGAAGTTCTTGTGAGTGTGATGACATGATCATCTATATATGACAATATAGAAGTTCTTGTGAGTGTGATGACATGATCATCTATATATGACAATATAGAAGTTCTTGTGAGTGTGATGACATGATCATCTATATATGACAATATAGAAGTTCTTGTGAGTGTGATGACATGATCATCTATGTATGACAATATTGAAGTCCTGGTTTTTGAGAATTAATCTTGACAGACGGACTACACAAAACAAATAGCCGCTCACAATAAAAAGTTCCAAATTGCTATGAAAAGATGACACCTTACATAGACTATCAAGCAACTCTTTGAAGTTGAACGAGGCTTGTGATGCATTGAACTTAATCCAGTGATGACAACATCGTCAGCTTCATATTCAGACTTGACACGTTGGAAACCAAATTGAGTAACAAATGTGTAACTTTGTCCATTTAGTTCATATGAACTATTTCACATACTACATAAAACATTTTTTTTATATTAAAGAACTTAGAACTTAGTACATAGTACATGAAACAGACAACGAGCTTCATCTAAGAATAAACTTGACCTACTGAAACTGGCTAAGCTGATGAGGGAATTGAAGCGCATGTTCTGTGACGGCCGTTCCATTTGCCACCCAAAATACCGCTTCTGGTAAAATAGACAATTGGGTTTCACGGGTCTGGCGTTAGTTTTCGAACTTTCTCGAGGAAAAAAAACAAGTGTTCATTAACAAAAATGCAGTTTTTTTGTAACCCACTACCTGTTGGTATAGGGGTCACGTGTTCCAATATCTGGCTCTATTTGTGATTGTGTCTTGTATCTGATTGGCCTGGAGACCGACTGAACAGTTACGTTAATGTGCTCATCTTCTCATATGCCATTAGCTGCGGGGGCAAATCGTTATTCCGCCAGCATCATAGTTTGATGCGTTGTCACGGAAGCCTGAATCCTTCCATTCTTGAAATTTACTTTAAAATATATATATGATGACCAGAGTTTAATTTTGTCGTGACAAAGTTTTGAGTGCACACGCGGCATTGAATTTTAGGCTAATGTAACCAATTTTTACGTTTTTTTTTGTTTGTTTGTTTGTTTGATCTTTGGACCGCACAGGTGTAGACTAGAAAATGAGATAACATTGTTGACACATCATACAATGTTAGTAAGATCTAGATCTAAATTTCGTACCTATCTGATTTGTTTTTTCTGTATTTTATGTCAGCAAGCTATGGCTTATTGATCGAGGATTGCCACGTGTAGTTCGCGTGTAGTGCAAATATATTAGATACAACCTAGTCATTTAAAAATGATGCTGACCAATGATCAAGAATGACCACTTGTGCCGCATGTATTCTGGTGCAACTTTTACGAATATGACCATGATATTTGAAGGAGATGCAAATGGTGATAACAAACGTTTCTGGTAGACCACAGTCATTCTACACGCAGTCATTCTACACGCAGTCATTCTACACGCAGTCATTCTACACACAGTCAATCTACACGCAGTCATTCTACACCCAGTCAATCTACACGCAGTCATTCTACACGCAGTCATTCTACACCCAGTCATTCTACACGCAGTCATTCTACACGCAGTCAATCTACACGCAGTCATTCTACACCCAGTCAATCTACACGCAGTCATTCTACACCCAGTCATTCTACATGCAGTCATTCCACACGGTCTTTCTACACCCAGTCAATCTACACCTAGTCAATCTACACCAAGTCATTCTACACCCAGTCATTCTACACGCAGTCATTCTACACCCAGTCATTCTACACCCAGTCATTCTAGGCGAATTATGTTGTTGTTTTTTAAGATCCTCCATATTTTGTCAATAACATTGATCAGCTTCTCTTGGGGAATACACATTTTTGCTAAAGATGCTTTGGTAATATTAGACTTGTCAAATGTCAAATTTCATCCCAGATCCAGTTTAAGAAGAATTTTCTTTTCAATACCAAAATTCGTCTTATTCATCCATAATATACTGTACAGAGAAGGAGAGTGTGGTACAAGAATTGGTTTTCTAGTTCAAACCTACCTGTAGTGTAACGATGTATATGTTTCGTTGTCCAGTATATTTAGTCAGGTGTGAGAATGTGACGTGAACTAGTCAAAGATTAGTCAGCACGTTCTGACTGTGTTGGTGAAGCTCTGGAGTTAGGAACCAGATACACTGCACAGACAGCACTGGGGCACTGACTTTGTTATGGTAGTGAGACCAGATACACTACACAGACATCACTGGGGTACTGACTTTGTTATGGTAGTGAGACTAGATACATTGTACAGACAGCACTGGGGCACTGACTTTGTTATGCTAGTAAGACCAGATACACTGACAGACAGCACTGGGGCACTGACTTTGTTATGGTAGTGAGACCAGATACACCACACAGACAGCACTGGGGCACTGACTTTGTTATGCTAGTGAGACCAGATGCACTGCACAGACAGCACTGGGGCACTGACTTTGTTATGCTAGTGAGACCAGATGCACTGCACAGACAGCACTGGGGCACTGACTTTGTTATGCTAGTGAGACCAGATACACCACACAGACAGCACTGGGGCACTGACTTTGTTATGCTAGTGAGACCAGATGCACTGCACAGACAGCACTGGGGCACTGACTTTGTTATGCTAGTGAGACCAGATACACCACACAGACAGCACTGGGGCACTGACTTTGTTATGCTAGTGAGACCAGATGCACTGCACAGACAGCACTGGGGCACTGACTTTGTTATGCTAGTAAGACCAGATACACTGACAGACAGCACTGGGGCACTGACTTTGTTATGGTAGTGAGACCAGATACACCACACAGACAGCACTGGGGCACTGACTTTGTTATGCTAGTGAGACCAGATGCACTGCACAGACAGCACTGGGGCACTGACTTTGTTATGCTAGTGAGACCAGATGCACTGCACAGACAGCACTGGGGCACTGACTTTGTTATGCTAGTGACACCAGATACACTGCACAGACAGCACTCGGGCACTGACTTTGAGATGCTAGTAAGACCAGATACACTGCACAGACAGTATTGGGGCACTGACTTTGTTATGCCAGTGAGACCAGATACACTGCACAGACAGCACTGGGGCACTGACTTTGTTATGCTAGTGAGACCAGATACACTACACAGACAGCACTGGGGCACTGACTTTGTGATGCTAGTAAGACCAGATACACTGCACTGCACTTTTGTTTCTAAAGCTTTTAGATCAGATAAATCTGACCATAGGGATCCCCTCCCATGTGGCATAGGGCATAGATGGAAACGAAACGTCAGACAGAGAAGCAAAGAGAGCCCTAAATCGAGCCGTGTCAGGAACCCAAATTCCCTGCTCGGACCTGAGACAGAGTATAGCCTCTGCCACCTACCAAGAGTGGCAGGATCGGTGGGAGGCTGAGGCCCACAACAAACTTCGATGGTTTGTGGCGGATGTCAGGTGGCTGTCCACATCTAAAGGTACGACCATGTCCAGGCTTAGGATTGGCCACACCATCACACACTCCTTTGTGCTAAAGAGAGATGATGCCCCATTGTGTGAGTACTGTGACTCTTATCTCACCGTGGAACATATCTTCCTTGATCGCCCCAGATACAAGGATATTAAAGGAAAATATTTTGGAGCGGAAAACTTAAAAACACTGTTTGATTGTCACCCCTGGGAAAATACTGGGCTTTAATGGGAGGTGGGGTTGACTACGAAAATTTGATTAGACAAAGGGCAAAGTAATTGTAAGAATATATATTTACAACAGATTTGTATTCAATTACATACATTGTTACTATTTTTACTATTTGAGCTATGAATGGACCTTTATTTTTAATAACTTAGCTATATAACATTTAGATCTTTAAAGGGGAAGTAACCCTTGGGGGTTTATGGGCACGACATGGCCTAAATTGTGCCGATATGAAAAAAAACAACACCAAAATATCAAATGTCTGCACTTTTCAGTTCTAAAGTTCCATATTAAAAAATAATCGATAGCTCAAAATATCCAAAAAAGTACGAAGAAACAATTGCGCACTTCTGTACCCGGTAACCATTAGTTGCATGGGTCACTAACCTATTGCAGCTTTTGAAAGTGATTTGAATTACCGGTATTGATAATGTATTTGTTCACAGCACACCTACAGTCAGATAGATAACAGCTAGATTTGACTCTTTTAGCTTGGGAGCAATGCGCCTCGTCAGTCTCATTTGCTGTCTCCTTCCCTGCTGTACACAGTGGCAGCACAGAGTCTAGGCAACTGGGAGCAAGAATGAGTTGAACTGGACATTCATGACCCTCAGGTCTTTGTACCTTTTTAAAAGCGCCGTTTGGGTTACCATGTGCTGTTTGTTTCGCGTTTTTTAGCGGCTCCCGAAAGGGGAATAGACGCTATTAGTTTTGTGTGGTCTGTCTGTCCGTCCGTCCGTCCCGTTTAGATCTTACAAACTAGTAAAGATATTGAATATCCGACATCATAATATTTTAGACCTTTTTTTTTTGAAAGCGAAAAATTTTTATTCTTAAAATGAACTATACAAGCAGTTGTTGTTTTTTTTTTCAATAGAAATACACCATTTTTACAACTATTCATTTATACCAACGGTTTTAGATTTTTTTTTTTGTCAAAAGACATTTTTTTTACAAAAGTATTACTAAGTTAAGTAAGTTCTGTCATATTAACTACTACATTTACATAAAAATGTTTACGTTTAAAAAAAAAAGAGAACAAAATCTTTTTAATATGCATATAAGTGGAACATATGCATATAAGTGGAACATAATTTAAAACAACTATTAATAAGTAATTTTTTTTATATTATCGCGTGAATTGCAGCGCGACACAATATACATATAACACTAATGTAAAGGAATTATTTTTCTTGAGGCTTTGAATAAGAGATTCACCCTGTACGAAACAATTAGATCATCATTATATGACATCAGTTAGGCCAGGTTCACTTCTAACTTCACCTTGGGGCACCACACAGGATCTGTCAACGTTCTTTCTCCATTCTTCTGTCATTTGCCGTTGATAGAATTTCATTATATTCTTTCTGAAACAATTTTTCTAAAAGTGAGCAGGTCTCAGATCATGGCGTAACATCAACATGGGAGACAGAAGTTCTCGAGACCACTTTTAGATTTCGTGTTGTTTTTTCACACCAGTTTTTGGGTTATCTAGAATATCTCCCCTAGTTCGCCCACCTCTGCTTTAAGCGGATAGCATTTTCTCAACTATGTTATTACTTGTTTTAAAATGTCACTGGAAATTTAATCTTCCATTTGTTGTCTAATTACATGAAAACCAACGCCTTTGTATTAGCGGAGTTCGACTAGAATGATGGTGAAAGTTTCTATTATTGTAGCGAAGTCATAGACACTCCCCCACCCCTTTTGCCATATATATTGTCTCCTTGATTTTGTTTTCTGTTTTCTTTTTCCACATTGAGTCTCGTCTAGACCAGATTATTGCTTTTCGAAATTAGAAGCGCATTACTTGTAATGAAAGGTAATATTTTTGTGTTTCATTGTCTCCCTCTTCTGTCGGCCCACCACAAAGCTCAGGGTTGGAATAACATTGTGGCGTCCAAACTCTGCTGTTTACAGCTGTTTCTCTAAGGCCGCGTGGTGGACTCTCAGTCTGCGGACTCGTTGCATGCCTGTTGGTAGTATGTTATCACACAGTCCCCGCTCGTTGTCTCCCCCGCTCCGGAACGTTCGGATAGCAACTAAGAAACTATTGTGAAGCCATGTTTTCGTGAAGACCTTAGATCAGCTGGCTTGGATGGTGAAGTGACGATGGGGCTCTAGCCACCTTTTTGTCCAACTCACGTGCTCTCCGCGAATGTGATGCTTTTATTTATTGCCGCTGTGAAATGAGGTCAGCGGAGGTCACGCTGACCCAGCGAGACCTAGATTCTATGAGCTGTTTTAAATAACTTAAGCCAGATAAGAATGACGGTGAGTTGTTTTTTCTTTTTGTGTGTGTGTGTTTGTGTGTGTGTCTTTCACGTCACGTGATAAGCGCGCGCAAGTGTGGTGTTTTGTTGTTGGGTTTAAATAAAGATTGTATGTATATAATTTCTGTCTTTGTGTAAGCAATATTTCAACATTACATTTGGTTTCAATCAGAATCTCAACACTATCTCATTTATTTACTTTGTCTTGACCGATTTCTATCCAGTTCATCTTATCTTAAATGGCATGTATCAGTGTGTGAGAGATTCGTTTGGGATAGTCTCGCTTGCTCTCTCACTTTCTCTCATCACTCACTCATTCTCTCTCTCTGTCTCTCTCTCCATGCAGCGCATAGAAATTTTGACTGTATGGTTGAATGAAATATGTAATCTACACAAACGCTCTGCCTCAAATGATGTTTTTTTTTTAATGTCAGCTTAGCATTTATTTCAAGACTGGTGTTAGCCTTTGCTCCCGTGTACTCGGTAGTATGATTGTGCTCGGTATGATTGTGTTAAGAATCACACCAAAACAAAACATTTTTTTTACTGTGTTCACGTGTAGTGGAATATTACCACAGGTATGTGAGGGAATGTGTCTCAAGTGTCCAGGTGTGTCGGTGTCAGTGTCGTTGTGTATCAGGTGTGACTGTGTCCAGTTAAGTCGCCGTGTAGCAGGTGTATGTTTTGTCCAAGAATAAAATGTAACGTGACCACATTGTAATCAACCAGATCAATCCTGCTTCTGTCCGTCTGCTTGGGTGTCGTGACGTAATGTCTAACGCACGACTTCCTAGTATTCCTTAGATCGAGCATGTGAGTGAAAATGTTAGCTTTATGTTTCTTAGTCTGCAATTTCTGCAAGTTTCCAAATACTGCCTTCCTCTTGAAAAGCACGTTTCTGTTTCTTTTAAAACCAAGCTTCTATTAACTCACTCCGTCCGTCTGTCTGTCTGTCTGTCTAACTGGTACCTATTGTGTATACGTTTTTTCTTCCACTTCCCAATCTTGGATCAAGTTGAAATTTTGCAGTTATTCATAGTCGATAACAAAACATGAATCAGTAAAAAAAAAATAATTAACCAATTAGTTAATCAATAAGTGGTAATTAATTAATGTTGTTTTATAGAACTGGGAGTTAAACCTTGCAGTACCATTGAAAGATATGGCAGTGATTTTGTGGTAACCTTTGGACTTATAAATATTTTTTTTTCAAGAAATATTTTTTTTTAGCGTACGCCCTGACCTCAGAATCGAAGGTTTGGATTGGGATTAAGTGCTTCACACTTTTATTTATTTATTTTACCTTTACCTGTTCCTTAGTCTGTTGGACCGTTGGGGCACCATGTAAGATTTGTCGACCGTCTTTCTCCATTCCTCTCTGTCTTTTGCCTTACTTAGAACCTCTTTCAGTGGCAGGCCCGTCCATTCTTTTATGTTGTCTTCCCATCGCTTTCTCTGTCTACCTCTTCTTCTTTTTCCTAGTACTGTTCCTTAAGGAAGGTCTTTGTGAGCCCCGAAGACTTTGTAATATGGCCATAGATTTTTAGCTTGCGTTTTTTTACGCTAGTTAGCAGGTCATCATGGGGGTCCAATCGCTGCAGTAACCCTGTCTCTAATCTCTTCGTTTGTGATGCGGTCTTTAAATGTGATACCTAGGATACTTCTGTATCATTTTAATTGAGATGCTATTTATTTATACCATTTACTTTTTTGTTTTAGAACACTCCTCTAAAAGGTTTGTTTTGTACAAATATTTGTAATGTATTTTTTAAAAATCTTAACTTAGTATAACAGTAACTGGATCATTTCTTTGTCAACTATTTCTCGAGCTTGTAATTTGTTGACTTACAAAGTCAACCTAGAACTTGTGCTGAATAAGCTAGTCATCACCTGTCTCAAAATTCATAGAATGTACAACCCAATTGGTAGTAGAAGAGCCCTGATGATGTTTTTGGTGGGTGTAAGCGATCCTATTCTTGTTCCCTCAAATACAAGTTTTTGGTGGGTGTAAGGGATCCTATTCTTGTTCTCTCAAATACAAGTTTTTGGTGGGTGTAAGCGATCCTATTCTTGTTCCCTCAAATACAAGTTTTTGGTGGGTGTAAGCGATCCTATTCTTGTTCTCTCAAATACAAGTTTTTGGTGGGTGTAAGGGATCCTATTCTTGTTCTCTCAAATACAAGTTTTTGGTGGGTGTAAGCGATCCTATTCTTGTTCTCTCAAATACAAGTTTTTGGTGGGTGTAAGCGATCCTATTCTTGTTCTCTCAAATACAAGTTTTTGGTGGGTGTAAGGGATCCTATTCTTGTTCTCTCAAATACAAGTTTTTGGTGGGTGTAAGCGATCCTATTCTTGTTCCCTCAAATACAAGTTTTTGGTGGGTGTAAGCGATCCTATTCTTGTTCTCTCAAATACAAGTTTTTGGTGGGTGTAAGGGATCCTATTCTTGTTCTCTCAAATACAAGTTTTTGGTGGGTGTAAGCGATCCTATTCTTGTTCCCTCAAATACAAGTTTTTGGTGGGTGTAAGCGATCCTATTCTTGTTCTCTCAAATACAAGTTTTTGGTGGGTGTAAGGGATCCTATTCTTGTTCTCTCAAATACAAGTTTTTGGTGGGTGTAAGCGATCCTATTCTTGTTCTCTCAAATACAAGTTTTTGGTGGGTGTAAGCGATCCTATTCTTGTTCTCTCAAATACAAGTTTTTGGTGGGTGTAAGGGATCCTATTCTTGTTCTCTCAAATACAAGTTTTTGGTGGGTGTAAGCGATCCTATTCTTGTTCTCTCAAATACAAGTTTTTGGTGGGTGTAAGCGATCCTATTCTTGTTCTCTCAAATACAAGTTTTTGGTGGGTGTAAGGGATCCTATTCTTGTTCCCTCAAATACAAGTTTTTGGTGGGTGTAAGGGATCCTATTCTTGTTCTCTCAAATACAAGTTTTTGGTGGGTGTAAGGGATCCTATTCTTGTTCCCTCAAATACAAGTTTTTGGTGGGTGTAAGGGATCCTATTCTTGTTCTCTCAAATACAAGTTTTTGGTGGGTGTAAGGGATCCTATTCTTGTTCTCTCAAATACAAGTTTTTGGTGGGTGTAAGGGATCCTATTCTTGTTCCCTCAAATACAAGTTTTTGGTGGGTGTAAGCGATCCTATTCTTGTTCCCTCAAATACAAGTTTTTGGTGGGTGTAAGGGATCCTATTCTTGTTCCCTCAAATACAAGTTTTTGGTGGGTGTAAGCGATCCTATTCTTGTTCTCTCAAATACAAGTTTTTGGTGGGTGTAAGCGATCCTATTCTTGTTCTCTCAAATACAAGTTTTTGGTGGGTGTAAGCGATCCTATTCTTGTTCCCTCAAATACAAGTTTTTGGTGGGTGTAAGCGATCCTATTCTTGTTCCCTCAAATACAAGTTTTTGGTGGGTGTAAGGGATCCTATTCTTGTTCTCTCAAATACAAGCTTTTGGTGGGTGTAAGCGATCTTATTCTTGTTCTCTCAAATACAAGTTTTTGGTGGGTGTAAGCGATCCTATTCTTGTTCCCTCAAATACAAGTTTTTGGTGGGTGTAAGCGATCCTATTCTTGTTCTCTCAAATACAAGTTTTTGGTGGGTGTAAGCGATCCTATTCTTGTTCTCTCAAATACAAGTTTTTGGTGGGTGTAAGGGATCCTATTCTTGTTCTCTCAAATACAAGTTTTTGGTGGGTGTAAGCGATCCTATTCTTGTTCTCTCAAATACAAGTTTTTGGTGGGTGTAAGCGATCCTATTCTTGTTCTCTCAAATACAAGTTTTTAGTGGGTGTAAGGGATCCTATTCTTGTTCACTCAAATACAAGTTTTTGGTGGGTGTAAGCGATCCTATTCTTGTTCTCTCAAATACAAGTTTTTGGTGGGTGTAAGGGATCCTATTCTTGTTCTCTCAAATACAAGTTTTTGGTGGGTGTAAGGGATCCTATTCTTGTTCTCTCAAATACAAGTTTTTGGTGGGTGTAAGCGATCCTATTCTTGTTCTCTCAAATACAAGTTTTTGGTGGGTGTAAGGGATCCTATTCTTGTTCCCTCAAATACAAGTTTTTGGTGGGTGTAAGCGATCCTATTCTTGTTCTCTCAAATACAAGTTTTTGGTGGGTGTAAGCGATCCTATTCTTGTTCTCTCAAATACAAGTTTTTGGTGGGTGTAAGGGATCCTATTCTTGTTCTCTCAAATACAAGTTTTTGGTGGGTGTAAGCGATCCTATTCTTGTTCTCTCAAATACAAGTTTTTGGTGGGTGTAAGCGATCCTATTCTTGTTCTCTCAAATACAAGTTTTTGGTGGGTGTAAGGGATCCTATTCTTGTTCTCTCAAATACATGTTTTTGGTGGGTGTAAGCGATCCTATTCTTGTTCTCTCAAATACAAGTTTTTGGTGGGTGTAAGCGATCCTATTCTTGTTCTCTCAAATACAAGTTTTTAGTGGGTGTAAGGGATCCTATTCTTGTTCTCTCAAATACAAGTTTTTGGTGGGTGTAAGCGATCCTATTCTTGTTCTCTCAAATACAAGTTTTTGGTGGGTGTAAGCGATCCTATTCTTGTTCTCTCAAATACAAGTTTTTGGTGGGTGTAAGCGATCCTATTCTTGTTCTCTCAAATACAAGCTTTTGGTGGGTGTAAGCGATCCTATTCTTGTTCTCTCAAATACAAGTTTTTGGTGGGTGTAAGGGATCCTATTCTTGTTCCCTCAAATACAAGTTTTTGGTGGGTGTAAGCGATCCTATTCTTGTTCTCTCAAATACAAGTTTTTGGTGGGTGTAAGCGATCCTATTCTTGTTCTCTCAAATACAAGTTTTTGGTGGGTGTAAGGGATCCTATTCTTGTTCTCTCAAATACAAGTTTTTGGTGGGTGTAAGCGATCCTATTCTTGTTCTCTCAAATACAAGTTTTTGGTGGGTGTAAGGGATCCTATTCTTGTTCTCTCAAATACAAGTTTTTGGTGGGTGTAAGGGATCCTATTCTTGTTCTCTCAAATACAAGTTTTTGGTGGGTGTAAGCGATCCTATTCTTGTTCTCTCAAATACAAGTTTTTGGTGGGTGTAAGCGATCCTATTCTTGTTCTCTCAAATACAAGTTTTTAGTGGGTGTAAGGGATCCTATTCTTGTTCTCTCAAATACAAGTTTTTGGTGGGTGTAAGCGATCCTATTCTTGTTCTCTCAAATACAAGTTTTTGGTGGGTGTAAGCGATCCTATTCTTGTTCTCTCAAATACAAGTTTTTAGTGGGTGTAAGGGATCCTATTCTTGTTCTCTCAAATACAAGTTTTTGGTGGGTGTAAGCGATCCTATTCTTGTTCTCTCAAATACAAGTTTTTGGTGGGTGTAAGCGATCCTATTCTTGTTCTCTCAAATACAAGTTTTTGGTGGGTGTAAGGGATCCTATTCTTGTTCTCTCAAATACAAGTTTTTGGTGGGTGTAAGCGATCCTATTCTTGTTCTCTCAAATACAAGCTTTTGGTGGGTGTAAGCGATCCTATTCTTGTTCTCTCAAATACAAGTTTTTGGTGGGTGTAAGGGATCCTATTCTTGTTCCCTCAAATACAAGTTTTTGGTGGGTGTAAGCGATCCTATTCTTGTTCTCTCAAATACAAGTTTTTGGTGGGTGTAAGCGATCCTATTCTTGTTCTCTCAAATACAAGTTTTTGGTGGGTGTAAGGGATCCTATTCTTGTTCTCTCAAATACAAGTTTTTGGTGGGTGTAAGCGATCCTATTCTTGTTCTCTCAAATACAAGTTTTTGGTGGGTGTAAGCGATCCTATTCTTGTTCTCTCAAATACAAGTTTTTGGTGGGTGTAAGCGATCCTATTCTTGTTCTCTCAAATACAAGTTTTTGGTGGGTGTAAGGGATCCTATTCTTGTTCTCTCAAATGCAAGTTTTTGGTGGGTGTAAGCGATCCTATTCTTGTTCTCTCAAATACAAGTTTTTGGTGGGTGTAAGGGATCCTATTCTTGTTCTCTCAAATGCAAGTTTTTGGTGGGTGTAAGCGATCCTATTCTTGTTCTCTCAAATGCAAGTTTTTGGTGGGTGTAAGCGATCCTATTCTTGTTCTCTCAAATACAAGTTTTTGGTGGGTGTAAGCGATCCTATTCTTGTTCTCTCAAATACAAGTTTTTGGTGGGTGTAAGCGATCCTATTCTTGTTCTCTCAAATACAAGTTTTTGGTGGGTGTAAGGGATCCTATTCTTGTTCCCTCAAATACAAGTTTTTGGTGGGTGTAAGCGATCCTATTCTTGTTCTCTCAAATACAAGTTTTTGGTGGGTGTAAGCGATCCTATTCTTGTTCTCTCAAATACAAGTTTTTGGTGGGTGTAAGGGATCCTATTCTTGTTCTCTCAAATACAAGTTTTTGGTGGGTGTAAGCGATCCTATTCTTGTTCTCTCAAATACAAGTTTTTGGTGGGTGTAAGCGATCCTATTCTTGTTCTCTCAAATACAAGTTTTTGGTGGGTGTAAGGGATCCTATTCTTGTTCTCTCAAATACAAGTTTTTGGTGGGTGTAAGCGATCCTATTCTTGTTCTCTCAAATACAAGTTTTTGGTGGGTGTAAGCGATCCTATTCTTGTTCTCTCAAATACAAGTTTTTGGTGGGTGTAAGGGATCCTATTCTTGTTCTCTCAAATACAAGTTTTTGGTGGGTGTAAGCGATCCTATTCTTGTTCTCTCAAATACAAGTTTTTGGTGGGTGTAAGGGATCCTATTCTTGTTCCCTCAAATACAAGTTTTTGGTGGGTGTAAGCGATCCTATTCTTGTTCTCTCAAATACAAGTTTTTGGTGGGTGTAAGCGATCCTATTCTTGTTCTCTCAAATACAAGTTTTTGGTGGGTGTAAGGGATCCTATTCTTGTTCTCTCAAATACAAGTTTTTGGTGGGTGTAAGCGATCCTATTCTTGTTCTCTCAAATACAAGTTATTGGTGGGTGTAAGCGATCCTATTCTTGTTCTCTCAAATACAAGTTTTTGGTGGGTGTAAGGGATCCTATTCTTGTTCTCTCAAATACAAGCTTTTGGTGGGTGTAAGCGATCCTATTCTTGTTCTCTCAAATACAAGTTTTTGGTCTCTCAACGTTTCCTAAATGAAGGTCTCAGGAAGGACCAAAAGCACGTGTGAAGCCAGCCAACTTGTGGTCATGGGGGGGGGGGGTTGTTTTTCTGATGCTCCAAGTAAAGGATCTTCGGTCTAGCAAGTGCGCCAAAGGGCACATTGAAGTGTTCCCGGAGTCTCTGAAAGCTTTCTAATACATGCCAGACAGTGACTGCAATTTTACTTTTTAACTTCCTAACTATAACAATTGTGGACTTATGCTCAGGACGTTACGTCAAAGGCAGAGTTGCTTTCTTCAATCACAGGTCGAGGCCTTAGTCTGGAGAATTAGACACATTTTTTTACTAATTACAAAATGTAGCTTATGCTGGAGAATAACACACATTGTTTACTAATTACAAAATGTAGCTGTGGCTGGAGAATTAGACACATTGTTTACTAATTACAAAATGTAGCTGTGGCTGGAGAATTAGACACTATTTTTACTAATTACAAAATGTAGCTGTGGCTGGAGAATTAGACACTATTTTTACTAATTACAAAATGTAGCTTATGCTGGAGAATAACACACATTGTTTACTAATTACAAAATGTAGCTGTGGCTGGAGAATTAGACACATTGTTTACTAATTACAAAATGTAGCTGTGGCTGGAGAATTAGACACTATTTTTACTAATTACAAAATGTAGCTCAGAGTACTAACAAAAAATTTAATCCGTTTCAAACCTTTTCCAAACTCGTTCCAAATGAATCTTAATGAATGTGTCTGAGGTTTCTAAAGAAATAAATAAACGAACTTGATCGAATAAAACCTGACACTGACTAGAATTAGATCCAGCGAGTCAAATGTCGTACAAGATCATTTCTTCATTCTTTAAATATATATATATTGTATTTTGAGTCCACACACGATTCCTCAAGTCTCTATTTCAGTTTTTGAATTTTTAACAAATTTGCTTACATCTATTCCCACTGTTTGAGTGTGTGTGTATTTACATCGACATATTTATACATGCCCTATGGGCGTTAATCTGATGAGATTTATAGTTGTCATACAGGCTTACATTCATCATTATTTTGGTGTGTGCTGTGTAGCATGGCGGACATTTGTCCCTAATAGTTTCGCTTCGCTACAAGTCTATGTGTTGAGAAATAAATCGCATCAAAACTTCGCTGCACTTGGCAAGCTCAAGAAAAATGTCCGGAGTCAATTGGATACCAAGTTTTAGGACAATTCTTGTTGCTTGGTTCACGGTTACTTTCTATTATCTGATAAGGAATAGAGGGAAAGACGACATCGACGTAGCAGCTCTAGCGAGAAAGTGGTTCATTGCGCCACGACGGGCAACAGGGATAGATGATAGTAAAATAACAGTATTTTCTCAATGTTCAACAGTTGCACAATCTGTATAAACATAACTTCCTACCAGTAATAGTGTCATCAAACTCGATTTACTTATAACTTCCTACCAGTAATAGTGTCATCAAACTCGATTTACTTATAACTTCCTACCAGTAATAGTGTCATCAAACTCGATTTACTTATAACTTCCTACCAGTAATAGTGTCATCAAACTCGATTTACTTATAACTTCCTACCAGTAATAGTGTCATCAAACTCGATTTACTTATAACTTCCTACCAGTAATAGTGTCATCAAACTCGATTTACTTATGACTTCCTACCAGTAATAGTGTCATCAAACTCGATTTACTTATAACTTCCTACCAGTAATAGTGTCATCAAACTCGATTTACTTATAACTTCCTACCAGTAATAGTGTCATCAAACTCGATTTACTTATGACTTCCTACCAGTAATAGTGTCATCAAACTCGATTTACTTATAACTTCCTACCAGTAATAGTGTCATCAAACTCGATTTACTTAAAACTTCCTACCAGTAATAGTGTCATCAAACTCGATTTACTTATAACTTCCTACCAGTAATAGTGTCATCAAACTCGATTTACTTATAACTTCCTACCAGTAATAGTGTCATCAAACTCGATTTACTTATAACTTCCTACCAGTAATAGTGTCATCAAACTCGATTTACTTATAATGGCACTGTTATTTGTTAGAAGTCGTTCATGACTTCATGTCATGAGTAATGACACTATTACTTGTAGGAAGTCATAAGTAAATCAAGTTTGATGACACTATTACTTGTAGGAAGTCATAAGTAAATCAAGTTTGATGACACTATTACTTGTAGGAAGTCATAAGTAAATCGAGTTTGATGACACTATTACTGGTAGGAAGTTATAAGTAAATCGAGTTTGATGACACTATTACTGGTAGGAAGTTATAAGTAAATCGAGTTTGATGACACTATTACTTGTAGGAAGTCATAAGTAAATCAAGTTTGATGACACTATTACTTGTAGGAAGTCATAAGTAAATCAAGTTTGATGACACTATTACTGGTAGGAAGTTATAAGTAAATCAAGTTTGATGACACTATTACTGGTAGGAAGTCATAAGTAAATCGAGTTTGATGACACTATTACTGGTAGGAAGTTATAAGTAAATCAAGTTTGATGACACTATGTAGGAAGTCATAAGTAAATCGAGTTTGATGACACTATTACTGGTAGGAAGTCATAAGTAAATCGAGTTTGATGACACTATGTAGGAAGTCATAAGCAAATCGAGTTTGATGACACTATGTAAGAAGTCATAAGTAAATCGAGTTTGATCACACTATTACTTGTAGGAAGTCACAAGTAAATCGAGTTTGATGACACTATGTAGGAAGTCATAAGTAAATCGAGTTTGATGACACTATTACTCGTAGGAAGTCATAAGTAAATCAAGTTTGATGATACTATTACTCGTAGGAAGTCATAAGTAAATCGAGTTTGATGACACTATTACTGGTAGGAAGTCATAAGTAAATCGAGTTTGATGACACTATTACTGGTAGGAAGTTATAAGTAAATCGAGTTTGATGACACTATTACTGGTAGGAAGTTATAAGTAAATCGAGTTTGATGACACTATTAGTGGTAGGAAGTCATAAGTAAATCAAGTTTGATGACACTATTACTCGTAGGAAGTCATAAGTAAATCGAGTTTGATGACACTATTACTGGTAGGAAGTTATAAGTAAATCGAGTTTGATGACACTATTACTGGTAGGAAGTCATAAGTAAATCGAGTTTGATGACACTATTACTGGTAGGAAGTTATAAGTAAATCGAGTTTGATGACACTATTACTGGTAGGAAGTTATAAGTAAATCGAGTTTGATGACACTATTACTGGTAGGAAGTCATAAGTAAATCGAGTTTGATGACACTATTACTGGTAGGAAGTTATAAGTAAATCGAGTTTGATGACACTATTACTGGTAGGAAGTTATAAGTAAATCGAGTTTGATGACACTATTACTGGTAGGAAGTTATAAGTAAATCGAGTTTGATGACACTATTACTGGTAGGAAGTTATAAGTAAATCGAGTTTGATGACACTATTACTGGTAGGAAGTTATAAGTAAATCGAGTTTGATGACAATATTAGTGGTAGGAAGTTATAAGTAAATCGAGTTTGATGACACTATTACTGGTAGGAAGTCATAAGTAAATCGAGTTTGATGACACTATTACTGGTAGGAAGTTATAAGTAAATCAAGTTTGATGACACTATTACTGGTAGGAAGTTATAAGTAAATCGAGTTTGATGACACTATGTAGGAAGTCATAAGTAAATCGATTTTGATGACACTATTACTGGTAGGAAGTCATAAGTAAATCGAGTTTGATGACACTATTACTGGTAGGAAGTTATAAGTAAATCGAGTTTGATGACACTATTACTGGTAGGAAGTCATAAGTAAATCGAGTTTGATGACACTATTACTGGTAGGAAGTTATAAGTAAATCAAGTTTTATGACACTATTCCTGGTAGGAAGTCATAAGTAAATCGAGTTTGATGACACTATTACTGGTAGGAAGTTATAAGTAAATCGAGTTTGATGACACTATGTAGGAAGTCATAAGTAAATCGAGTTTGATGACACTATTACTGGTAGGAAGTTATAAGTAAATCAAGTTTGATGACACTATTACTGGTAGGAAGTTATAAGTAAATCAAGTTTGATGACACTATTACTGGTAGGAAGTTATAAGTAAATCGAGTTTGATGACACTATTAGTGGTAGGAAGTTATAAGTAAATCAAGTTTGATGACACTATTACTGGTAGGAAGTTATAAGTAAATCGAGTTTGATGACACTATTACTGGTAGGAAGTTTTAAGTAAATCGAGCTTGATGACACTATTAGTGGTAGGAAGTCATAAGTAAATCGAGTTTGATGACACTATTAGTGGTAGGAAGTTATAAGTAAATCGAGCTTGATGACACTATTACTGGTAGGAAGTCATAACTGTATCGAGAGTAATGGCAGTTTTTTGCTGAAGTACTTGCATTGGAATGGAATTCCTTTTTTTTTTTTAAATGTACGAATACATATAGTATGGCTTTTTTTTCCTTCTCTCCCACTTAAGAGGGCCCATCATCATTTTCTTGAACCCGGGCCGATGGCTACCTTACTAAGTCCCTTATGCGGAAAGTCATTATCGGTTGTGATTATTCGAGTCTAATCCATACCTCGGACACTAAGATCATATATAGATCGACCACATTCTTGTTACCTGTAAGAAGGTTGTATTTCTGCAGAACTGCTATTTCTTGAGTAATCATTACTCTCTAGTGGAGTACTAGAGTATCTAGTTAGTATAAGCTTGACTAGAGTGAGTATTCTCATCTCTATCAAGTTGCTCGGAAAGCTTCAAAAGATCGGTCAAACAAAGGTCATTTTTCTCGTTTTCTTAAGTAGAGCTCTTCAGATTTCATGAATAATTTCCCGTTGCAGCTTAGACGCATGTTTTTTTTTTTCTGTTTTGGTTTGAAAGCACATACCTCTTAACTGTAAAAGAAGATAATTTTATATAAATATCTTACTAATTCTACTGCACACAGCTGTGAAACGTAATCGCCGGGAACAAGGAAGTCGGCAAAGCTAACAGCTTGGTTTATCTTCTGGACTTGTCTAACAAGACGACTGCCTGTCACCCGTGTTCATAGGCAAAGATTTACAATTCTAATGCTTTCAATAGGACATTTACTTGGATTGCTTTCAAATATAGTTCCAACGTCTGCTGTTGCTGAAGTCTCAGATTGCCCGAGGAATGGAGGAGTGTCCAAAAATCATTTAAAGTTCTATGTTCTCATTTAAGTGTCGTTATATCATTGGTACATTATACCACAAGTGATCGGATATAGTTCAAGCACTACTTCGAAAGAAGTCGAACAAACTGGCTATTTGAAAAACAAAAAGTTGTACGAGAGACCCAGTTTGGTAAGGAGGGCTTCAGTGCACTATCTTGATGAACACTGATGTCTGATAATGGCCTGCTGCTGACGCATAGGATGCACTGTAAATGAGTTAATGAGAGGAAGTCTCACTAATAGGCGAACAACTTTTCACTCTGATCGTTTTTGAACTAGAGTTATGTGCTCTCCTGAAATATCTGGTCTGGACTTCATGGTAATGGTTGCAGACGAAATGAACACACACCCGACAGTTGAGCTGTCTTTCCGTGTCCCTTACATCGACATGTCTTTGATTGAGCTCCTTGTTTAGATAGTGTCATTACGTTTTGGGGTCAATCAAATTGTCAAGTTTCATCTTGTGGAGCTCAACTTCTATTCACATTACACCCAAGTATATATATGTATATGTTTATAGTTCTAACAGGTTTATAGATCAGTATAAAAAAAATAAACCTTCCTCCACGGGGTCTCTCTCTCTCTCTCTCTCTTATTTTCGATCTCTATCCTATATTGATATGAAGTTGTGACATTAACATTGTGTTTTAGTGTCGTGCCGTTAGTGCACTTAGATCTAGATTTACTTAATACCGAGTTGACAAATAGTTGACCTCGCCGCTCATTAGCAGTTTCTAGTCGACATGGCCCTGGGGAGTGTCTTGTGTGACAGCAATAGTTTCGCAGACAGAAAATCCCAGGCACCGGGATCAGTTTCTTGGAGATTCTGTGTCTTCGCGTGGGAGCAGTCTCTGAGGCAATAAAGACCAATATTGCTTCCAGTACTATTTTTACTTCTCTCTGGAGGAGCAATGAATATGTATGTCATGCGAGTATTGTGTCTATAATTGGTCGTCTTATTTTTTGGCATTGTTTCTTCCAACTTGCGAAGTATTTCCTGAATAATTCTATCGATTAGTCTCTGCTGCCACCTGATCCTCAATGTACAGCATTGAGCTTTAACTGGAGGGGGTGAGGGGGAGATCAACGGTACAGGGGTTTCTCTCAGAGCTCCTCAATCCGATTTCTCTACTTCGAATTTAAGTGTAGCACTTCTAAAGTACACATGCATGGAAACATGGTAGCCAAGTAAGGGGAGGAAAATCCTATTGTTGTAGCAAGAGTTATCTCAGTCAAACAATATCACCATGTGCAGACCTTGAGAGCATTGTTTGTTGAGTGCTTTTTTTTTCATCTTTGATTCCACGTAGATAACAGTAAGAGAATTCATGATCAATAGAGCACTCTTTATGCATCACCACTTGTATTACCACATTAATTCTATATGCAACATAAACGTTAGGACGGTGGGCCTGCTTGAAACAAATAACAGATCGAATGTACACTTATGATGTAAAAATCACCTAAAAGTTTGATATGTCTATGTGTTAGTCACATTGCAAACAATTATCCTATTTCCTAAGTCAACTAAATTTATATTCAAACAAGTATCCTATCAGTCAAGTCAACTACATTGATATGCAAACTATTATCCTATCAGTCAACTAAATTAATATCCTATTTCTCTATCATCCTATCTCTCCATTCAGCTCATGTTGACATTTTGTTTTCTTCCACAGTTCTCCCTGAGGGTGAGATGCCCCCAGACAGCGGCCAGAACCACTTGTCTCTAGCTGATCGGATGAATTTTGTTCCTGGTGCAGGCAGCAGTGCTTACCACCCATTGGACACTGCTGGGGAGTTAGGAGGACCATCAGACTCCAAAAGAAAGAAGGGCAATGGTATAGAGGGCAAGAGCATAGAGGAGGAGCTGTGTCGGATTTGTGGGGACAGAGCTTCGGGCTATCATTACAATGCACTCAGCTGTGAAGGGTGTAAAGGTTAGTCATGCCGTCTTTAATTTCAAAAACACTTGTTAATTAATATATAGATTAGGTTGTTGCATTGTCCTACCCATGTCCTGGTGCCTTATATCACTGAGCTGTAAACTGCTATTGACATTTATAATTATGACTTTCTTTGTCCACTTAGAACCATTTCAGCATTCTGTGTTAAGGTGGCTATGTAGCATAAACTCTGCTTTGCTGCTGTTTTTAGGGGCTTGAGTTCAAATCTTGTTTGAAGAAATTTTAAATTACTTTAGACGCATTAGCTAAGCCCCTAAAAAGCATTTCTTCTTCTATGATGAACTTGGATTAGTTTCAGAGCAGGAAGGACTACTCCTCCTGAAGGGGTCTGGCACTTTGAAAAATTGAAAAAAAAAAAAAGTATAGTCTATCAAAGCTTTTAATTTAGTAAATTTGCTAAATAAAACTCAGAAAGTTTAAACAAAAAAAACACTAAACAATGATAATAAAAATAAATTGCCTCTTAAGGAAGAATTCAATTCAAAATAAAAATGTCTTTTCGGATTTGTTTCTTTGAATAAAAATAACAAAAAAGTTATTTCATTCCTTATTGCTATTATATAAATGAATGTTTTAAAATGTATTTTTTTAAAATTATAGATCTATTCATTAATATTGGACACTAGTCTTGTTTTCAATTTATGTAATGACATCAGAAATATTAACACAATTTTTGTTCATGGAAGATTCATAGGCTTTACAACTAGGATTAATCTTTGACTGCCTCCATGATGTTCCCTACCCACCCTGCAGGAGGCAGTCATCTTCTTCCTCATGTAGTGTCAACAAAAAAATTGGTCACTGTCTTTTTGTGATGTTGTTGTTTTTTTTATCAATGGCCTATTTATTTAGAAGTGCATGCTCAGTGCAGAGAGTTAGGTCATGTAAACTCATTACTTACAATACAGCAAGGTTAATATGAGACTTGTAATACTAAAGATAGTTTTGTCTGCTTAATAAACAGTAACAGTAGGTAGCATTTGTGTATAGAGTTTCTGATAGCATTTCCAGCACATTTAAAACTGTATCAACACATTAGTTTTTAATGAGTAGAGTTTAATTTGTGAGTTACCTGCTCAGTCTCACTTTGTCCAGTCATGGGTCATTCTGACACTGCTCAACTTACCTGGCCAGTTGTGCTGACAAGGGAAAAATTATTATTTTATAAATAAAAAAAGAATCTGTTCTTCTTTCTTTGGTATTTTTATTATTGTGTTGGAGGGTTCAAATAACTAGTCCTATATCTGAGATAAACTGGGCTGTGGTTTTCAGATCAGGCAGTTCTCCATAGTTTGTTTTCTAAAGGGGGTGTTCTGGGGCAAGTATATCAGACCTCTTGATAAAATGGAGGTAGCTCTGGGACACTTGACAAGGGCATGTTTCATTAGAAACTGCTCAAAATATAAGGAAATTATTTGGATCTTAACCCCCCCCCCCCCCCCACACACACACACCAAACCTCCCCGTTTCTTTTTTTTTTTTTAATTAGTATTTCCCATTTTCACTTTCACAACTTTTCTCCACTTTTAATCCACTTCTCAGCCTGTGGTGATTGTAAACCTAAAGTATTGGACTGAGAGTACATGTATAGTACTAAGAGGGTTATAGATACAGGGAACTGATTATAATTCTATCCAGAAGTTAGTTTGTAGAAATAAGGTTCTTGTCATCAGAGAGAGAGAGATTTCACACTAGAAACAAACATTGCCTCTTGAATGTTCATTACCTTGATTTTTTCTTCAAGAAAAGTAAACCACCAATTCTATTATTCTTCAAAACAATCCAGACACTCTTTAAGTTCTAGTGGAGGGAAGGTGTGTGTTAAACCCATTTTAGAATTACAGCACAATTGTAAAAAAAAATGGCTCTGTGTTTTATTTGATGAATTTCAGATGTTGCAGATAAAGTTTTTCTCCTTGAATTAGATGTTATGTGAAGCATCTTGTTGTTCTCTTAAGATAGGACTTAATGTTGGTAAACACAAACAGCTGTTTCTTAAGTGTAGAACCACTTGGCCTCCTTTGAGTTTCTGCAACTAGTTGAAACCTTGGCTTTAATTTGTTGAACATAGAACTAAATAATTGTGTAGACATCTATATATCACACGCATAAAAATATAGAAGTGGAATTTTTACGATGTTAATAGTGCACTCATTTATGCATGACTTTGGGTCTATTAGAATGTGCTTTTGGTGTTGAGATGGTCACATAGGTTTATATTTTTTATTGTATGCCTGGTAGATCTAGTAACTTTTTTTTTATTTTTAAAAGAGCTTTTTATTAGGTCAAAATAGGTTTTAATATATATTTAATTTTTAATAGATTAAGTAAGTTGCATCAAATTTAGAAAAAAAAAATCTAAACCTAATGATTTAATGTGCATTCATAAAACATGAATTAAAAGGGGGTTAAGAAACACAGTTCTAGACTATAATATCAAGAAGTAGTATTCTGCTCTGTGTATTTTGGAATTCTATGTCATTGTCATCATCATCATCACTTTGTTGTATCAAAAGCTGTATCAAAAGCTTAGATTCAGCATTTCTTTTATCTTTTCTGACTGCTTCTGACTGTTTGAACTTTGGCACCATGATGGATGATATATAATTAGCCAAGAAAGTATCTTCTGTCACTAAACAACATTAAGCTTCTCCTATTTCCCTTCCCAAGTTTGATCTATTAGCATATGACCAATTTATTTCTGGTATCCACGGGCGAAAATTTTTTTTTTATGTATTTATGTGTGTGTGTGCGTACATAATCTTTATTGCATTCTGACCCTTCATTCTTTCGGAAGACGTTTATTGTGCCCTAGAATAGGTTCTTCCATGAGTTAGTGGAAAAATTGTAGATTCCCCGCCAATACTAGCAAGGGGGTCTGGGGTTCGCCCCGCCGCCAAGCACTATTTCTGATATTGAAAGCCAACAAAATGCATATTCTGAGGTATCTACAGTGCATTTTCCTGCTATTAAAAAGTTTTATTTCAAAAACCTAATGTGCTATTCTTACTGACTTAGACCCTACCGCGCCGTTCGGAGCATTTGACGTCAAGCTGTTTCCATAAAAATCTGTCACTGGTAATGTCTGAAGCCTCTTCCCACCTGCCATGAGGACCTCAATGAATGAGTGGCGTCAAGTTGTACTAGGATATCATTGCAACTCTTCTTATGCGTAATTTATTTAGTCGGAGAACATGTCCGGCAAACCTCATGCGTCGCTCTGTCACAATCTTACTAAAGGGTCGACTCCCAGTTCGGCATAGGATTTCCTTGATTTAAACCCGATCTCTATAACTGACTACTAAAATCTGTCTTAGCCATCTTTGTTGAGCCACATTTAGTGTTTTTCAATTTCGGCAGATGACTAGTCACTAGTCACTACAGTTTATTAAGGGAGCCCTGCCACTGGTAAAAATGTTTAACCACTCTTGAATACGCTCTTGGAATTAAGTGACTATAGTTTGCTTTAGATTTTATATCGAAAAGAGAAGTTTTATCGTCAAAATCATCTGTTGGGGGTTTTCCACCTCAAAATGCTCTGTAGGGGGATCTTAAACTCAAAACTATCTGGAGGGGTTTTAAACAAACTCAAAACCCCCGATTGGATTGGCTACGCTCAAATAATTTTAGTGTGTAATTTGCTTTTTTTTTATATTGAAGAGGTATTTTTAGCATTAAACCCCTCTGAATGGGGGTTTAAACTCAAAACCCCTTTTGGCAACGCTCATAGCATTTTGAGTGCGTAATTTGCTTTTTTTCTTACACTGAAGATGTATTTTTTAGCCTCAAACCCCCCTGGCGGGAGGGTTTAAACTCAAAACCCCTTTGGCTGCGTTCATAGATTTTAGTGTGAGTAATTTGCTTTTATTTATATTGAAGAGGTACTTTTTAGCTTCTAACTCCACTGGAGGGGAGTTTAAATTCAAAACCCATTTGACTACACTCAAAACATTTTTAGTGTATAATTTGCTTTGTTTTTATTATTAAAGAGGTATTTATTTTACCTTCAAACCTGCTGAAGTGGGGTTTAAACTAAAAACTAAGTCAAATCCCATTTAGCTACGCTCATAACATTTTGAGTGCGTAATTAACTATTTTTTATATTGAAGAGGGGGTTTATTGTAAATTTTGGAGGGGGTTTTAAAACTGTGCTCTTGGAATTAGGGGATTTTCGTTTGCATTTTTGTTTTGTTTTGTTTTATAGAAGAGGGGGAGTTAACTGCAAAAACCCCAAGTAGGGGGTTTAAAACTCAAAACCCCTAGTAGGGGGTTTTAAACACAAAACCCCTGGTAGGGGTTTTTAAACTCGAACCCCCCTGGTATCCGGTTTTAAACTCAAAACCCCCTGGTAAGGGGTTTTAAACTCAAAACCCCATTGGTTGTGCTGGGGCAATTGATGGTTTAGTATTAAAATCTCACCTAAAATAAACAAAATCTAAGCAAAATTCACTAAATTCCGATCCCCAAGGGGGGGGGGGTTTGAACCCCAAAACCCCCCCCCTGGCTACGCCCATGCTGGTATCATATACCCAGTAAGCTTTAGCATGTCCTCTCTTAGGCCTGAATGTCTCACCTCACATTCAGCGTGAAGCTTTTGTGACTATTCTCTTAGTTTAATGTAAACCACCAAAGATAAATCAATTTATATTAGAATGAGAAACATATATTGTTGTTTCACTTTAAGATAACTTTAAGTCATGTTTAAAAAAGTAATTGTAGTATTTTTAATAGTAATAATAATTAATGAAACAACTTAAAAAAAAAAACTGTTGCCAACAACTAAGAAAAATTTTGCAAAAGTGAAAAGATTATTAAAAAGGGGATAATATAAATTAGTTGAAAGTGTTGGTTCTATTAATTCTTAAGAAGTGTTTCTAGATGGAATATTTAGTTATTCCTACATTGTACTACTGTAACACATTATTGTATTCAAGCAATTATTACTGATAAATGTTCTTAGTTGTGTTTATATTTCTTCCACTTTAAATGCACAATTAATTACTGAGCTTTCCAGTGTTCTAATAGGAAATTGTTTCCAATAGGAGATAATTAAATACTAATAATAAGACTTGTCTTCAAAGTCTGAAGATTAATGAAGATTGCAGTAGTGAAGATTAATAAGGAATGCAGTACGCCCCAGATGTTACCTACATATTTTGCCAAATCCAGGGCAAGCATAACCATTGTCTGCTGGTGGTCGATTAAGATTTTCTTTTTGCTGTCTGCATCTGTCCTCGGCAGCGGATTTTCTTTCGGACTCAATTATCTTTTTACTAATACTTAGCGCAGGCTGGAAACAATACAGTATTTTATATAACTAGCCCACAAATGACTAGCCGCAACAGAGTCAATAAAAGGAGATGACTCTATTATATTTAAATTATCCCAACCATCCATTACACATACTCATGTCATTAATAGTTGTGCTGTTTGTACTTAAATGAATACAATTCAATTAAGGTTATATACTTTTTAGCAGGGCTTTTTATGTGATGGTATGCAATGGTACAAAATTGGTAATTTTTAGTAGTTAAAATTTAAGCAATCAACTACTGAGAGCTGGCACCTAATCACTGAGTACCAGCACCTATTTTTTTTTTTTTTTTTACAAAAAAAGCACTGCTTTTTAAACAACAAATATTATAGGATAGGATATTATGTATTCTAAAGAGGTGAAAATATTTCTTCTAATTGCAGGATTCTTCCGACGCAGCATCACCAAGACAGCTTCTTACCACTGCAAATATGGTGGAAATTGTGAAATGGACATGTGGATGCGCCGGAAGTGTCAGTTTTGTCGATTGCGGCGATGCAGAGAAGTGGGGATGAAGGAAGAATGTAAATAATCTAGTACAACTTTTGTGCATGTGCTAATAATAATTAAGCTCTTGAATGATGTTACCTGTTTTGAGCTCTTTTTTCTTGCTGTAGCTCTAAGCCTATTTTCTGTGGCTCTACTTTTTTTTCTCTAGTTCTTACATCTTTTTATGCTTGTACTTGTTCTGTATTAGTTTTAGGAGATTAAATACAAACACTAAATAGGAATCTGCTTACAGATGCATAGATTTTTGCTGAAACTTAACAATAAAAGAATGTGTTGTAATGTTTTGTTGCTATGTATTGCTTAAGTTTTGTGATGTTCTGAGCATTCCAGGTACCAGCTTGATAACATTTAACATTTCCTCTTAATATATAAAAAAAAGTTTACATGTGTATTTACAGCCAGGATTCAACAGTAATTAACTTCAACACTACCACTATAGAAAGACAGGACATGGTTTTTAAGGGAAAATATGCTTTATTTCTGAGCTGTAGTTGAAATTCTGGTTATGACTTGAGTATTTTAGGGTGACCTGACTCTCCCAAGTTTTAATGGGAGGGAAAGTATGTGGGGTGGGCGGGGTTTTTTGTGCTGGTTTCATTATTCACTGAACTTCACATTAACTGCCTGTTTAAGCTCTAAGCCACAGAAGGAGACTTGACCTATAAAAAGTCTATTTAAAGAAAATGACCCTTTCACTCAAAGAAAATTTCTCCACTAACTACTTCCCAGACTTGTTTTCTATTTTTCACATGTTCAACCTTCATTCAATATTAGCTACAAGTATCTGAGATTTCGTGTTTCATTTTCAGGCCTTTTGTCGGAAGATCAGTGCAAGGCTCGAGATGCACGGCGCAAAGCCAAGCAAAGGTTTCAGCCCAAGCAAGAAGTTCAGAGTCCTGATAGTTACGGTGGACACAGCTCTGAGACAGATACTGTCCCCTACATGCCACCCATTGACATTAAGCCAAATTTCTTTTCCTTTCCTTCGTCCTCATCCTCCCATTCTGGTGGCGGCTCTCCCAGCTCAGTGACAGAAGAATGCTGTTACCCAATGAAAAAGTTAAGTGACCAACAGCGTGAGACCATTGAAACCTTGGTAGCCTTACAAGATAAATATGAGTTTGCGGATTCAGAATCTTATGAAAAAGCCTTAGTGAGTATTTTAAATAGAATACTTCAATAAATCTGTTCATGTGACCTTCTTATACTTATTCAGCACCACATATTTTGTCTGTTTTTAATTTGTTACTTGCTACATAATAAATTTACTTTAATTATGTGTAACAGAGTGGCATAAACTGATAGTGTTTGTTGAGCGTTCTAAAGGCATCATGGAAACCTTCACCTAGATGCCTCCTCCCCCCACTGATCCACAAAAGAGAAATCCACAATAGACAAAAGCGTGCAGGATGCGCTGTACAAAAGCAATGTTTTTTAAATGATTGTGTAAAAAAGGATGTGTGGATTTACTAAGAGACTTCTTTTGACAAAGTAACAGAAATCTAAAGGGCTGGAGTAACAGAAGGGCTCAATAAAAAGATGTTTGAATGTTTAATTCAGAGAATGCTAGCATTAAACCAAAGAGAGGAGTTCATGGGCTACAACCTGTTGCTGTAGTTTTTTTTAATGATTAAATTAAATGTTTTGTCATCTCAGTACTTCACTATTAATTGAAGTTGTCAGGCTGTGCTCTTGAAATTTACTCAAGTGCTTACAACTTCAAACTTTCGTTTTTAAAATGGCATTGCAAGTTACAACATCATTTTCTTGAACCAGTCAAACTTGTGCATCAAAAAACATTAGAGTAGGCTTGAAATGTACAAGTTTGTTGTAGAGATTTTATTAGCGGTGTATTTTTAATTTAAGACCTTGCAAGAGTCAACCTTTATCTATATACTAAGTTTTTCTCAATTGCTAATTTACAGAATGGTTTTGACTCTCGGAAGCAGCAATCATCAGATCCACAATCATTCATAAGTGCCATGGCTTCTACATTTGTTATAATTACCCAGCTGATTGTAGAATATGCCAAATGTTTACCAGGTTTTCTTTCATTGTCTAAAGCTGATCAAATCACTCTCCTCAAAGTAAGTTTACATTTCTTTATTATAAAGCATATATCAACTCAGTCTCTCTGTCTGGTAAAAAGTTTGTACATGTTATTTCTCCAACACCCAATCTTGGACCAAGCTGAAATTTTGCACAATTATTTTTTTTTTACCAGACAAAACAAGAATCAATAAAAAAAAAAAAAAATTAAACAATTAGTTAATTTACTGTTGGTAATTAATTATTTTATTTGGTATTTTGAAAGAAAGAAGTTGTACTTGACTGATAAGGTGTTTAAGTTGAATTTGTCCCCTTTATACTTTGTAGAAAGAAAAATTTGAAACTAACAATAAATATATATAAAACCTTCTATTTTCATAAGCACTTCCCGGCACAGTGGCTAGTTAACTGGCTAGAGGAGGTTTTAGCCGAGTTTGAGTTCATCTTAATTTTTATTTAAAAGTGATCATCCAGATACTCTCTTCGTCCCCCCCTCCCCCCCCCCTTTCCAACTGGTCCAGATAAGTAATAGAATCATAGCTTATTGAGAAAATTTAAAGCATGAAATTGTGCTAAACAAAAACAATTGGTGGAAACATTTGTAAAATTGCACATATTTATTATTGTTAGTCTAGATCAGTAGTCTTCAACTGTTTTTTTTTGGCCTACTGCCCCCTTTTTGTATTTTTCTTTAAAAAAATCTGCCAGCCTGCTCAGAAAAATACTATGGGAGTCTTGTTTGGCTACCCATTTGACCTAATAGTTTCTTCTTAACTGTTTCCATCCGGGTGCCGCTATGAGGCAGGGTAGCATGCCCAGGCGGACTTCCACCATTTGAAATTGTTGTATAGAGTTGTGCATTGCACTTGGAAGTTGAACCCTAAGGCCAGTAAAAGTGAACAAGAGCTCCCTCTCATCAGCCTGTCTGGCGAGGGTCAGACTTTGGGTTAAACAAGTCATAAAACTATAGCCAAGTTTAAAATTTTACTTCAGGTGGTGGGGAAGCTAAAAAATGTCAAAGAATGCATGGGAAGACAGTATCAAGAAATGCGGCTGAATAAGACATAAACACCAAGAGAGAATGCCCCAGAGCCCAACAAATTTTCAGGTCAACTGTATAGATAGGTTGAGAGCACAAGTCCTGGGGATTAGCCACGCCCATCTTATTTCTGTTCTACTATCTAAACTTTTAAGGAGTGCTGTGACAGGAAAATCTCCACACTAAACTATTGATGTAAATCCTAAACTTTCTTTCATTCTCAATGTTTGTTAGAGCTGATATAGCAGAGGCAGGCTTAAACTTTCTTAAGAGTAGATACTACCACTGGTAAGATGGTCCTTGGAAAAATTATCAGCAATCTTATGCTGCTTGGCTTTAGAAAAATGTCACTTAAGTAAAAAAAAAACAAACAATTAACTATTTCGTAATAGTAACATCAAGAAGTAAAAAAACACTGGTCCTTTTCAATGATTTGTTGGCTAGAAATTGCGAAGTAGACATTTTTTTCTCTATTTTTTTTAAGGATTTTGTAATCTAACAGTAAATTTTTTATGATACGGTACTTAATAATGTAATGTAATAGAAGTGTTGTTTTTTCTGTAATATAGAATCCATTTTATATAAAATGTCTAGGGAATTTTTTATATATTTTTTTTTATGATTCCCGATTTAACTCATTGAAGTCTAGGGTTATATAGTTGAATTAGAAATATCTTAAGATTAGATGGTTCTTGTATAAATGGCATTGTGAATTGTTGTATTTATTTAATATGAAAAGTTTTACCTTATCAATGTGCCATATTTTACCCTAGCTAAATCGCTCTTCCATTTGTTTGCAGTCCTCAACTACTGAGGTGATGACCATCAGAGCAGCCAGATGCTATGATCTGGAATCACGCTGTATTGTATTTGGTAACGGGCAGCCATGCAGTGTAGATAACATGAAGGCTGCTGGCCTGGGACACTATGCTGAATTGTTGTTTGAATTCTGTCACAATATGGCCAGTGTCAAAACAGACAATGCTGAATATACTTTATTTACAGCTATCTGTATTTTTTCAGGTGAGTCTTTAGCTGGAGAAGTTCAGTACTAGCAGATATAGAGAAGTAAAAAATGAGACAACTAAAGGAAACATGATAAATAACTGGCAACTCTTAAGTTCTTGTCACTGTTTTACAAATATTTTCTTCACTTTATGTGTGTGTGTGTGGATTAAAAATATTTGTACAAGTTTGATGCTGTCCCACTTAAATCATCTGACAAACTGACTTATAATATTGTTTGTGTTTGAAAAGTTTTTTCTTCCTTTTCCAATCATTTAGTTAAGAGGAACTTATCACCTAGCTACTGATGTGGCATTTACCTGATTTCAGCCATTCATCTGATTTTCAGGCATTATAATTCCTCTGAGAATAAAATAACAATATGTCACTGGGTCACTTTGGGCATTGCTAATTTTTTGACTTGTTTATTAGAAGTCTTACAAAAGTTGGACTTCTCTGATTATAGTTCTCTAATGTTCACATCTTTTTTTTATCACTTATGCTGCACTTGACCAAAATGTCAATTCAGCATTCATCACATGTGTTAAGTCATTCTGTTAAATGGGGCAACTTTCCATTACAGTACAGAGTTTGTGGAAAAGCATAAGACTATGGAGCGCCCCCCCCCCCCCTCCTTTTTTTTTTCTTACAGTTGGCAACCAGACAGGTTATTTTTAGCTGAGTAAAGGCTTGTTTCAATGATTTCACCTTGACCTTGGTGTGTGTGTGTCTATATGTGGGGATATTGTTCTCACTAGTTTCTCACAATGTTATGTTCAGAGTTCAATTATTATAATAATATTTTTTCCTTTTTGTCCAACAGAGCGTCCTGGACTGGAGGCCAAGCAAAAGGTAGAGAAAATACAAGGGGACTATGTGGAGTTACTGCAGGCCTATGAGAATGCCAAACGAGGCAAAGGTGGGAATGCTTTAGCTCGCTTTTTGTCTCGATTGTCAGATCTAAGAACCATCAGTGTGGAACATTCCAAAGTTTTGTTGGAGTTGGACATCAAGAAGGATGGACCAGATATCCCATCAGTCATTAAGGAAATCATTCTCCTACCTCCTGAAGGGAACTAAGAACAATGTCTTTATAACTACCACAAGATATTTCTAATGTACTTCAGCTCAACAGTTTCCTGCTTCAGAGTTTGTAAATAATGTTTTGTTCTTTGATTCATTGTGTAGCATGAAGGATTATCTGCGGTGGGGACATTGGTTTAGTGTGCCTGAAAAATTCCTTCAAGTCGTTAGCACAGACTCTACTAGTGGAAGTAACTGTGGTTGCAGTATGCATAACAAGATGTCCAAAAACATTTAAACTGAGTTGTACAACATAAGTTAATGGATTCAACAGTCTCACAGCTTAGTGAAATGAAGGACTCTAGCCCATGTTTGTGCTTATTTCCTTTAATGGAGATATACTCTCCCCTATTGAGAGACTAGGAGTGGCCTGCTATTAATGTGATGGCAGAAATTCTAAGCTGATAAACTTGTGACAGACAGCACTCACTTTTTCAGCTAGGAAAGATAGCGAAAACAAAATTTAAGCTGGTGGTTCTCAGAAATTGAATTGAAAGAGATTTTGTGTCTCTAGAAAAACTTTGCCAACTATTTCTCATCTCTTTGACTTGTACAACCAAACTACTGCATATTTTGTAGAAGATTTTATTCAATGGCCTTTGCATAATACAAACTAACATATTGCCTTTTTACATGAGTGCTTTGAGTTTGTCTATTGCAGTTTTAAAATATGAACATGTATCATTTGGGATATTGTGATTCAAGAAAATGGCTCACTAACATTGTGCACTAATAAAGTAGGTTCATTTTAATAGGCACTTTTACCTCAGTATATTGTTTTGGTCAGATTCAAAGATTTTGTTTTTAACTAAAAAAAAAAGTATATTGGATAAAATATTGATGGCAGCATTTTTTTAAATATTCATCCTACATTTTAGTGGAACCAAAACATTCTTGTTAACTTAGAATTGTGCAGGCTGTACATAAAAGTATAATAAAAAAAAATATGTATGGCATAAATATGGACTTATAAAAACTATATATAACCCAGTCAAATGTTAGTGAACCCTATCACTCTAATGTAAACATTGTGATGTGAATATGGTTATGAGAATAATGTTCTCTTTGAGTTTGATCCTGTGTATTCAATAATGCTAGTAAATATTTCCTATTTTTACTTTGTCTTGGAGTTCCATGTAGTCAGTGTTGTGACTAGCTGTTTCAACAGACTGGCTTATGTTGTTATCAGGTCTAGTACGCTTTGTTTGAGCAAACTCTATACTCAATTTTGGTTCTTCATTCACATCATAGAAGCTTTACCATCAGTCATCAATTGTATATACATTTTTGTTGTCAGTGTTATGTTTATTTTGGTCTACAGTACTATACTGTACTTTAGCGACAAGGCAGTAGACTGAAAATCTTCACCTAATCAATAATGTTTTCTTATAAACATGCCTTTTCATGCTCCTATTATGATGCAGTAATAATGTTTAAACTGTTAGATATTACTCTTTAGGCTTTTGCAGAGTCTATTGGTAAAATGTTTTTTTTTGTAGATCATTTTCTATCCCCCCCCCCCTTTTTTTTTCTAACTATTCTATCTGTCCGGTCTTTTAAAGTTTTTTAATAGTTTTTTTTTTTCTAAATTTTAGATTTGCAATAATTCAAATTTGTATATTCTGTTAAAATTATTTTTTACAACTTGTTTTGTATTTTAAAATCGATTGATTTATATTTTCTGATGCATGGTGGGGCTTCGTTACCTAACTAAATTGTCATTTCAAATCCCGGTGGAGGCTTGGGATATTTATTTCAGGATGTTTCTGAGTCTACTCAGACTAGCTGCATATTTGTTTGGAAAAGTTAAGGAAGTTACTCATCAATGTGCTGGCCACACACGACCCTGAGCTACAGGAAATCTTTTTAATCTTTAGGTCTTAAAAGGAATTTACTTGGACTTGACTATATTATATTTTTACGCATTTCAGTTCCTATACTGTGTGAATTCTTATCCTTGACATAATACAGATTCAGTGAGAAATTCACTCAAGCTTTTCTGTTGAATATATATAGCTTACTTTTATTAAAGGCTCATAGTATTTAAAAAACTCTGGATAAATGCCAATGTATGTTCAACATTTTTAAGAAACATATCTGGTTCAAATTCTTTTGTGTCACTTTGTGTCATTGTTTTATTATGAAGAAACATTAATTGTCATTACAAGATTTGAATTAGTTTCAGTTCTTATATTACAGAGGTGTGCTGTGTATTATAGTCATGTGAACATTATACTAATTATTTTATCTTCACTTTAGAAATAAAAACTGAATACTCTGTCACCTAAAACATTCCCCCTTTTGTAAAAATTATTTGTAATTAATTTATTTTACATTTTTTGGTTTTCAATAGTTTATAAATAACTTGGAGGTTAAATTTCAATCTTGTTAAATCTATTATATCAAGACTTTAAATTTAAGAATTTATGTGCTATTTTGTTTCAAATACTTAATTTACTTTCAAAATAAAACTGTGTCCTGGCTAAGTCATTGGCTATTACAAAACTTTGATAGTAAAGTCCTTTCTTTATACTTTTCTATCATGTTGATCATGTGCTATATGTTTGACTTTAAACATTCACCAAAGTTTGTTCTATGACTGGTACATCCCTGTTGTTTATAGCATAAATAAAACAAAATAACTTTGGGGAAGGGGGGGGGGGGGAGAGACTGCAATCATTTTGTGAAAAGATTGAGTGCTATCAGCAAGTCTCCTTATACAAGGTTGTATTCTATTCTATTTACAGTTTGTGAGATCTGAGTTGCTGAAGAGATCATAGTCACTAGTTTCTGTTGTGTGTTTTTATAAGCTCAGGAAATGAAAATGTCTGTTCATGTATAAAATACTTTGTTCAACATGTTTGCTCAAATTCATTTGTTTTATGATTCTTTCATGTCTTTCTCGCCCTTCCTATTGTCACTTTGGATGTAATGCTTTTTAATCTTCAAAACATGAGCGCTCCCATTTTTAATCTTCAAAACATGAGGGCACCCTTAAAAAGAAACAACTAATTCAACCAAATTCCAAGCTAGAACCATTTTTGGTCTCAACGTTCACGGATAGAATTGAATCAAGAAAGAAATCTGTGTACCGGTACTCAATTTCTACATTTAGAAACCCTTCCAAAAATTTGTCAAACAAATCTAATTGAATTTATCTTAGAATATGATCTCTTAAGTTAGACAACTGCCTAAAGTGTCCATGTGATAGAAACATTCAACTCATTGTTTTTTAGTGTCTGTGTGTAAACACATAAGTAAGTGTGTGTATTAAGTAAAACTATATAAGCGCTGGGTTATCTACCCTCACATAGTTACTTCTCATGTTATAACCATTTCATTATTACTAGAGATTGTGTAAAACAATGGAATGTTAGGTCTCATAAGGAGAAAAAGAAACATATCTGGATAAATTAAAAGTTGCTAGTTGTTGAACTGGGTATTGTGCTGGCCATATTATCCCTTCATCCAAGTGGCACTCCAGCTCATGGGACATTCTAGCCTGCTTCAACACATCTATCCATTCAGATGTCTAAGCTTTGCCAGAACCTGGGGTTGCCATTAACCTACATCTACATCATCAAGCCATCTTTTTTGTGGTCTGCCTTGGTCCTGCCTCAAGCTTATTCTTGGTACACTATGTCCCTTCTCTCTATGCTCTGACATTCTTTCAAAGGGCTACCCAATACTCTTGTGGTCTATAGCTTATGGAAGTGAAATTATAGGATAATTACAATTAAATTCCAGAATGGTTAAACAAAAATTATTTTTAGTTTTAAAGTCAGAATTATCAACAATTGAAAATACTTGCATTGCTGTTTAGTTGTATGCAAATGTTAAATTCTTGACATGAACCAAAATGTGTTAGCCAATCAGATGGTTCTATATAACCCAAATCAATTATCTACACATGTTTGTGTGAAAAATAAATGCTATGTCATTAATTCATAAATGGTTGATTAATATTTTTACTATGAAGTATGCCCTGTAATGTTTATAAAATGTTGTTTTTTTTAAATTAATGTTTGCAATTTTATGCTCATTTATTTAAGGTAAGCCTAAAAGAAATATTGAAGTTTTAAGGGCTAACAGAGTATGTCATTAGTAGTTTTCTGAAATTGTATTTAAAGTAAGGAGGTTCTCTTACTGTATAAACTTCTGTGTCTTTGATATTTGTCTTTTAAAATATTTGTTATCAACAAAATATAACTGCATTTTTAAATTAGTTTTTTGAAGTCAAAGTCATAAAAATAGATAAAAAGAATTTGCAAACATTTATTACGGTACCTTACATTAGAATAAGTAATAGTTAATATTTACTTTTACTAAAGGAGTTTTTTGGGCTTTCAAATTTTATATGTTGACCTTTGGATTAAACATTGTTGAGCTAAAGTAAGTCTGACTCATCACATTTGTATGTATTGGCAGCTGCAATTTATTTTGAACCCAATCATGTCAGCCTGAAGAAATATTAGGGAGGAAGGAAAATAAAGTTGGGGGGGGGGGGCAATGCATAATGTGCTCATCACATTGTAATAGTTACCAGTAGTGAAGTCCTCACTTAAAATAGGCAGTTTCCAGCAATTGTTTTTCATTTCAGTTTAATTTTTGTTTAAACTAGTTTTTTTTTTTTTTTTTTTTTTAATTTTATTTTGTATATAGACTGTTTTAATACCTGTGCCTTTCCGTTAAAAGCCTTTTTTTTTTTCTCTTGTTTTCGCTACTATTCAAAATCAGTCTAATTTTATTATTCTTTAGTTGTTTTTTTTCTTATCTCATTGATCATTGTCATTATTGGGTAGTTGAGCTGAAAGTTGTTTGTACAAAACATTGCATCAATGTCAAGGTTTGGTTGTTGGACAAAATCATTGAGTTTGAATGTGTCACAATTTGTTGCTGTGTTCAGTGTCAATAAAAAATGGAAGAATAGTTTTGGTCCATTGCAGATTTGAAACTAGATGTTTTGTTTTCTCGGTTGTTGTTATATTTTTGGTATCACTTGTTATAAGAAAAAGTTGCTAAATTATTGTTGTAGTTTTTTATATATATATTTATAACATTTATTTTTAAAGTGTGTTCTTTTGATTGGTACTAAAATGATTATAGAGAATATTTCTTTTAAGTTCATTTAGTCAGTGACAGAAATTGTTTACATTTGTTGATGAAAACCACTTCTTTTTTTTTTTTTTTGTTCTAGTGGTCAAAAGGCTTATTTCAGTTTTTCTTGGTAGTAATGATTCAACATTTCTTCTTTGTGATATCTATGTTTATATTTGTTCTGCTCTAGTTGAAGCCTACCAGTGCTGCATAATATTTGTCTTTGTATGTAAATAGAGGACTTGAGTTCTTATCAAAAAACCATTAAAGTTCTTGCCAGTCTTGAAAAGAGAACAAGGGGAAGGGGAAACTATTTAGGTCATAGATTGTCTCCAGGCTGGGGAACATTAGAATTGTGTGTCCTTTTCAATGTCAAGATTTGGGCTGTGCCTTATGTTTCATTGTCCTAAAGTGTTTGTTATGCAGTTGTTTCTTTAAACTGATGCTGTAGTGTACACTGCTAACACTTTACAGAAATTCAACATTTCATAGAAACAGAAGCAGACTTTAAAGCAACAGAACACTTATGAAAAACAGAAACAAACATTATAGAAATAAAACCCTTTATAGAAACAAACACTAGAAACTGAAAAGAAACAAAACACTTTATAGAAACATAAATAAAACACTTTATAGACAAAATACTTTATGGAAACATAAATAAAGTGCTTTACAGAAACAAAACATTTCATTGAAACAAAATGCTTTATAGAAACAAAGAAACACTATAGAAGCATAACACTTTATAGAAGCAGAACTAAAACATTGATAGAAACAAACCATTCTATTGAAAGAAAACACTGTATGGAATGTGTAAGTTCGTATGTGTGAAGTTTGGGCAGCTATTAGAAGAAAAAAAAAGGTTGGTTTTCAAGTATATTGTTCTACTTGGCCATTGTACATCAGATTGTGTATTGAGGAAATATGTTGTTGTTCTACTTGGCCATTGTACATCCGATTGTGTATTGTCTCAACTCTCTTCAAGGTGAATTTTTTTTTTATGGTTCCATGTTCACCACATCTAATTCACCATGTTATCATTCCTCTCCAAGTGAAGTCCTAAGAAAATAGTGTTACCTGAGTGGGCTTTATTGTGTAAATATGTACATGTGTTGACCTAAACAGTTCATCATCATTTTGATAGTGCACATCCTATTTGTAGTTGCAGACATCTAATTTAATCTGTTTTGTTGGTTATTGTAGAGAATTAATTATTCTTTTTTTTTTTTTTTTTGAGCCTGTGGCAATGTTAAAAGCAGATATTTTTATTTTGTAATGGATTTTATCATGTACACATTTTTAATGGCCAATACTTTCCTCTTTGTATAGTTGTAAACAGAGATGTTACAATATTTTAAAGACTTTTTTTTTTAAATAGATGCCACACAATGTATGCGTTTTTGAATATTTTTATGACATAATGACTTTGCAGCTAAAAGGTTAGAAGTGCATATCTAAGCATTGTGTGTGACTAGAATATTTAAAATAAGAACTTGCTGTGTTCAAAGATGAATCATGTGACCAGTTTTTGTTTCAGAGATTTAACTTTTTTTTTTAAATGTCTTTAAAATGAGTAAATATGGTCACAAGATATAGCTATGAGACCTTTGATACTGACAGTAGATAATCAGAGCTTTGCTGAAATGTAGATGACATTACCAGTTGGCCAATTTTCTGTGTAATTATTTAATTTGGTTTACGAGATCCCCCCCCCCCCTCCCCGGTTAAACTATTTGTGTTTAAGGTTAATTAAAACAAACATCCAAATTAATGTGTCTCGTGGGCAAAGCTCTCTCTCTGCTTCATTGTGTTTGGACCATATTCAATTAACATCAATAATTGCTACAGCTTTTCTAGACTGATCAGATTTTCTTAGCAAGGTTACACCTTCTTAGTTGTTCAAGTTTTTTTTTTTAATCATCAACAGCATGTTGAATAAATTCATCCTTTTGTTAGTACACCATTGACCTGGGCACTTGTGAACTAGGATAGTGTCATCACTTTATAACTCTCTTATTGGACTCAGCTATTTTGTTTATCAGTTGTCCTAGAGATATACATGTACATTTGTTGGACATGACCTATATACATTTTGTGCTGGCTTTTTGTTTCATTGTTTTGTTACACATCAGTTTGTGTAAATAACCCGGTCAAATAATAAACTATTGTAGTGATCTTCAGGTTTTTTTTTCTTCAACTTTTTTTTTTTTTGAAGTATTCTTAGTTCTGCTTAGTTTCTACAGATTCACCTTCATAATGATCAAGTATCGGCCTTTGGATTCACTGGCTTCTACAGATTCACCCTCATAATGATCAAGTATCAGCCTTTGAATTCACTGGCTTCTACAGATTCGCCTTCATAATGATCAAGTATAGGCCTTTGAATTCACTGGCTTCTACAGATTCACCTTCATAATGATCAAGTATCGGCCTTTGAATTCACTGGCTTCTACAGATTCACCTTCATAATGATCAAGTATCGGCCTTTGAATTCACTGGCTTCTACAGATTCACCTTCATAATGATCAAGTATCTGCCTTTGAATTCACTGGCTTCTACAGATTCACCTTCATAATGATCAAGTATCTGCCTTCGAATTCACTGGCTTCTACAGATTCACCTTCATAATGATCAAGTATCTGCCTTTGAATTCACTGGCTTCTACAGATTCACCTTCATAATGATCAAGTATCGGCCTTTGAATTCACTGGTTTACAAAGAAATTCTTTTGCTCAGCGTTTGTCAAACAGGCGTTGTTTTATTTTTATTATAAAGGATCAAATATCCGTTGAATTTGCTTTTCAGATTAACCCCATTTTTGCTGGGTAAAAACACATTATAAAAAATAAATGAATTAAGTAGGACCTTTCATTCTGTTTTCACGAGAGGCTCGGCAACCAGATTCAATATGAACTTTAAAAAAATTTCGTTACGTCTTAGACAATCCGATTATACGAGGTAGCCAAGATAAGAGGTCTGGTATGATTGTAGCAGTACATACAGGATGTACTTAGCGAAAAGTAAATTATATTATAATTTTTATTTAAAAATAATATAAATAGAATATTATGAATAGCAACATACTAAGCATTTGATACATCCTCGAGCGCTCGATTCAAATGTCAAGTTCAGCATGACCCAGGGCCTCTTGGCCACCCTGTAGAACACGTCTCTCATACGTCATAACTGTCAAATTTCGCCTGAATGATGTCCCCTATATATTGTTCTATTGAATGAACAGGCCTGTTGTAAGACGACTAGCTGATCATCTCGACGACCATTTCAAACTTAATTTCCCGACTGCATCAAATGTTCCTCACACTTAAGCATCGGGCCATACAATTCCTTTGTTAATTAATTTTTATGTGATCTGTGCGCTTCTTAGCAGGAGAAAATGATGCGTTGTAAACGGCAGGAGAATGTCTGAAGCACTGGATACTTACAAACACTTGTTGACAAGGCGAAGAGTGAGATGACAGACTTATTGCCTATACCCCCTAGCTGGGGGAGTGGAGGGGGTTACAGTCTTGGGAGCGTCTTACGTAAAAATTTTAGGAAAAACTACGCCAACTGGTTATAGAGAACGCGGTAGTAACTGCTATGCTATGTGTACTTGCTACACTAAAATGCATCCAAAATGGATGTTAGGGGTACGACAGTCCTCGTGCTAGATCTATAGGCCAACAAATAAATGAGCTGTTTGTGAAACTATGGTAAGTGTATAATTCTTCAATGCACTATGAGAAAGATCAATCATGCATTAAGCTTTACACTTAATGCTAATATGTTTTCTGTTTAATATTTGGGGTCAAGGTGAACTGAGTGAATAAGTAAGGATAAACCACACACGCATAAAAGTTCCGCACCAGAGAATGTGTTAATGAAACACAAGAACACGGCATACATTTTCTAGTCCATGATTTAAGCAGTGGTTCTAAACCTGGAAGAACCATTTTGGTGTTCATCGGAGAACCCTAAGGGTTGCCTATAACCAACCAAAAACAAGTCAGTCCTCGTTGGTCTTAAGAATCGAGATAAATTTTCAATGTCTAATAAATCTACGTCTCTAACTTATCTGGATGACAACATTGCTGCAAACTCATTGTTAGGAAGTGTGTGTGTGTAGGCCTTTTTCACCTTCACCTATCCCTTAGTCTGTTGGAGCACCACACACGATTTGTCGACCGTATTTCTCCATTCCTGTCTTTTGCCTTGGATAGAACCTCTTTCAATGTCAGGACCGTCGATAATTTTATGTTGTCTTCCAGTCGCTTTTTCTTAATCTTCCTGGTACTGTTCCCTGAACGAAGGTTTTTGCGAGCTCCGTAGGCCTTTGAATTTTAGTTTGCGTTTTTTGTTTTTTAACAATAGTTACCATGTCAAGTTGGGGTCCCAACGCTGTAGTAACCCTGTCTCTAATCTCTTCGTTTGTGATAGTAAAGTAAAGTTTTCCTTTCAGACCTTACAATCTATGGGGCAGATGATGTAAAGGTGTCATGTTTCTATGGCCAAAGGTTAACAAGCTAGGTGTTATATGGCCAGCATAACGACGTTCTCTGCTTCCTCTGTTGTGTTTCGAGAGGTTTAGGCAATGATGTAATAATTTTCTGAATGACCATCCGGAACATGTAAATGAAACATGGCTGAGTTTTATTAATGTTTAGGGTTCAACAAATATATGTTTTCGTGATGAGTTTATTCTTCCTATCTCCAGTAAAGTGAGCACAGCAGAGAGTTATAGTTTATTCTTCCTATCTCCAGTAAAGTGAGCACAGCAGAGAGTTATAGGTTATTCTTACTATCTCCAGTAAAGTGAGCACAGCAGAGAGTTATAGTTTATTCTTACTATCTCCAGTAAAGTGAGCACAGCAGAGAGTTATAGTTTATTCTTACTATCTCCAGTAAAGTGCGCACAGCAGAGAGTTATAGTTTATTCTTACTATCTCCAGTAAAGTGAGCATAGCAGAGAGTTATAGTTTATTCTTCCTATCTCCAGTAAAGTGCGCACAGCAGAGAGTTATAGTTTATTCTTACTATCTCCAGTAAAGTGCGCACAGCAGAGAGTTATAGTTTATTCTTACTATCTCCAGTAAAGTGCGCACAGCAGAGAGTTATAGTTTATTCTTACTATCTCCAGTAAAGTGAGCACAGCATAGAGTTATAGTTTATTTTTACTATCTCCAGTAAAGTGAGCACAGCAGAGAGTTATAGTTTATTCTTACTATCTCCAGTAAAGTGCGCACAGCAGAGAGTTATAGTTTATTCTTACTATCTCCAGTAAAGTGCGCACATCAGAGAGTTATAGTTTATTCTTACTATCTCCAGTAAAGTGAGCACAGCATAGAGTTATAGTTTATTTTTACTATCTCCAGTAAAGTGAGCACAGCAGAGAGTTATAGTTTATTCTTACTTTCTCCAGTAAAGTGAGCACAGCAGAGAGTTATAGTTTATTCTTACTATCTCCAGTAAAGTGCGCACAGCAGAGAGTTATAGTTTAACTTAGAAAACTATTTTAGTAGAAATGAAAATAATTTAAGGTTTGAGCGGTCATCGAAACACAAGGGAATGCAATAAAGTGTGACATAAACAGGGTTAAGAACCACTGATCTATATAGAGTCTCATGTTTCCAACTTTATGATCTGTGGTTATTTGAGTTCAACAGCACTTATGAAATCCAAGATGATTTTTTTCCCCCAATATCTTTAACTTAATAGCCCATAAAGAAATAGAAATTCTAAGGATATTTTCAGTGGGCGGCACTAACTAGAAGGTCATTTATTTTTGTTACATTTTTTTTTCCAGTAAATCTAATCAGTCACATTTAAAGGCATTTGTTTTTTTTCTTCAATCTATCTCAAAAGACAGACCAGTTGTAATAGAGAAACAATTTCTGTCTCAAGAATGAAATTCTCATAGTTTAACTTTAATTTGAATACATTTGTTTAGTGCAGATAGTACCATGTTTTTCTGTTTACTAATCTAGCACTACTGCTCAGAGAGGTAGTGAAATCCTGCTAAACTGCTTATATATCCTGCTTATATACAATATTTCGCTATGCTAATAATGTTGAACCTGAAAATTGATTTTTAAAAGCTCTGCTGTTCTTCTAAATGCCTAGAGTTCTATCTATGGTTAAAATTAAATCACTTAACATACTGAAACTTTTTTTTTACATTTAAAGGCTCCACCATAAAAAAAAAATTCGTACATGACACTTATCAAAGCAACAAAGTAAATCTATGCTCCCCTCATTATAGCAAGAACTAAAGAGAGAGAGAAGGTGGACATAAAAGTCAACAGAGACCAGACCTAGTTTTGTAAACAAGTTATCCATTAAGGTGTACTGACACCACAGTGATCTCAATGAATGTGTTGGACTGAGAAAAAAACAAACTTGAGAAAGTTTTGAGTTTGGTGAAAATGGCTTTGATCTATTTTCCTTTATGAATATGGAAAAAAACCCACAATTTCCACCATGATAGAAAGAGACATAGATGATGGTGTGTAAGTTGACTTCTATCTACAACATGGAAAATATTTTTAAAAAACTTGATTAAAAAAATGTCTGCATGTTTTGGATGTTCCTTTGGAGTTGAAGATAATCTACTTCCTGCTGGATGATGGCAGCAATTCATGATTGAACCCAGGACCCAAGATGACATTCCAGTGTGCATACTGCATAACCAGGCAATCCCCTCCTGGTTCAGTGTATATTTATTCCATAAAGGTAATTTTACCATCTCCTTATTTTAAAGGAATCATTCAAAAGATCAGTGAAATGAAATTCAAACTAAATGAAGTGAATTTAAGAAATGTAGGCATCATATTCTAAAAACAATGTCACAGAATTTGTGTAAACATAATTTATGTGAAAAATAATAAAAATTTAATGTCTTGTTTTATAAAAGTAATATAGGCATTAGCTATTTTGTTTTTAATATTTTTTTTTTTTTATAAACTTCCAACTTTATGTTGATCTGGCCTATTCCCCAGCTTATTTAGTATTTTTGAAAAAGAAAATGCAAAAATATAGCTAAGTATAGAAAATGCCTTAATTTTTTTTTAAAGTAACTATTTAATAATCATCATGTTTGCCTAAATAAGTAACAAGTTGTATCTGATGATTACTTTGGTTATTTCTGTACAATTACAAACACAAAAATGACCATTGATTCTTGTACATATTATGTGAAACTTACATGAAAATGGTGCAATACAATGGGGCAATAAAAAACAGTTCTACATATAGAGAGAAAATATATAGTAGTTTAATTTGTACCAATTGAAAAACTAATCTCAGACTTAATGTTCTCTTTGAAGAAATTTATTAATAAATATTTAAAAGGTCTATATACAACTTGGGGCTTACATTCCAATTATAATTTAACTAACCAGCATAAGAAACAATGGTTTTACCGTAGTTTGTTCTCTATTTATTACATTAATATATCAATGTTAAAAAAAAAAGATGTACAACTGTTCCTAACATCAGAATACATTAAGACAGTTTTTTTTATTGAAATATCTTACAATCTTAAGTTTTATGTACGTGACTTTAATTTAATGAATTTTCACTGTCTTAAGCTGGAAAGTAATATAGACTCTTGTCTTTGAAAATGCTGAATATTATTTTTGAAATAAAAAAAGTACTCTGAATATTTCTTCAGTTATTCTGGTCTCAAGCTTGTAGCTAGCATCTCACAAACACAATACACATCGTAGGAACTGTAATGAAGGTCAAACAAAATATCATTACAGATGAAATAATTTTAAACTTAATGCAAAGTTCATTTACCTTATTATTTTTGTTTTTAATTTAAGATTGGAGTATTTGAACCATGATGGAGAGTGTTTTTTTTTTCTAGTTATTTCAATTATTGATATGTGTTTTTGTAAATTGTGTTCTAACTTTGAATGTTGTGATAACATGCATACATTATAGAGCAGTGAGATTAATAACAAACAAATATTCACATTTGACTCGAGTAACACCTTTAGTAAAATCACTAAATTTAGAAAGCCTTCAGGACAGAAGACTCAAAAGTAAAGTAGCAATTATACAAAAAACACTGAAACATAATCTTTAAATACAAAAACATAATTTAATAAAATACTCAGAAAGACACAAAGATAAAGGCACATTCCTTATCCCATATGCTAGGACAAATTTGTACAAATACTCCTTCTTCCCTAGTGCTTTAGGGCATGGAATGGTTTGCCTGAGCTAGCTAGGAAAACCAGTGTCTTGGCAGAATTTAAGTCATTGGTTAATTTGCATGACTGAATGCATGACGCGTAGGACGTAATCATCTTCTATTTTGAAGTAACATCTGTATTATATAAGATAAGATTATTCTTGTCTTCTTCACTGTACATTAAAAACACAGTTATTAGGTCTATGCCTTTGAACAAATAATTATGAACTTATTTTAGTTAAAGGCATTATGGTCCACAATATTTACAAGAACAAGCTCACATCTTTAATTTACAGTAAGATGCACCAAAATATTTATTTATAACTTACAATAATTTATTTATCATAAATACTTCAAACTTTAGATCTCCAGAGGCGAATTTTAGTGTCATAGAAGTAAAAAATAATATTCATGACAATGTAAAGATATGTTAAAGTGAAGAGGCTAAGTTCTAGACTAAGGTCATGGGTTTGAGTTCTGTTAGAGTTATTAGGATTTTGCACATAATTTGACTTCTGGATTAAAGATTCCCAAATTAGCCAATCTGTAATTGGGTTCCTGGTATCAGGAGATGAAAGTAAAAGTGGTTGAACATTTTGTTGACCACATAACAATTGAAGAAATGCTGTGCTAAAAAGAGGTACACTTGATGGGAACGTGACATTATAATTTTCAACATTTTGCAAATAAAGATGAATGTTATATAGTAACAATTTGTTTTTTTCCATATAATGGCCTTATGTGTTGCAATTGAAATGTTCTTGTTACATATAATACATTGCAATGTAAAAACCCAAGATTTAAAAAAAATATAATTTCAGATTCATTTAATGGACCACTTACATCATCATATCCTAGAGTACAACTGCCAGTCTCATGTCCACCATGCATTAAACTATCACGTCTTCTGAAGGCATCTGTAAAACAAACTTATAATAGTAAAGTACTAATAACTTTCATATATACATTTTTTTTAATTAAGCTTAACTAGAATATAGATCTGAATGTATGGAATAAATATTTTTCTACAAATAAGCCTATAATACATATAATATTACATTGGTTAAGATATTTCAAACAATAAAATCAGGTTTCTCTACACAAAATTTTAAGTCCTATTTGTAATGATTTGCCCACATTTATTACTGAAATGATTTCCATTGCATTAGCTTTTGTGGAAAGGAATCTCATGTCCAGTTTCCAAGAGACTCTGGATTAAAAAAATATATCTCAAGTTTCTGATATTAAATGTTTAAGTTCTGAATGTTTTACAGTAATCTCAAGCGGACATTCATTCCATTTTGAACATTTAATAAATAAAAGTAAAATCTTAAAATAAAAAATTTTTTGTTTAAATTTCACATTATTTTGCTTTCACTTGCAAAAGTTTTGCAGACTTTTATAGCTTTCTGTTAAACATAATTTTATTTTTTCTAATATTAGCCATTTACCTGTATAAGCTCTCAGCCGAACAGAAATAGCAACAAAGTCATCAAAAGCTATAATACAGCGACTGTGAGGGGGAACAACCCTGGAATATCTTTTTAAAATAGTCTCCAGTGTGTCAGGCTGAATTTGGTAACCTAAAAATGGTAGTTAAACATTTTTTTTATGACTTATTATTTTAAGAATCTGTATAATTTCATTATGATATGAAATTTAAATATGAAATATTATTTATTGTAAATATAAATAGAATACAAAGAATATGCTAAACGTGTACAGCAGGACCAGAGAAGATAGTGAACTCAGCAATGCAAGACTACCAGAGTGCCTAGAAGTAACATGCCATAAATAGTTTCTAAAAATTGCTATAATAGTATGCCACTATGCCTACTACTATTATACTATACTATGTCATTTAAATTGATGTTAGGTAATCATTTAATGGCTAATAAAATAGCTTATATCAGTTTTTAAAAATATTTTATAAGAAAAGCTCGCGTAAGGATGTCGTAACAGAGGTGCCCCCTGTAAGCAATATAAAGATCAACTCATTTTGCCCTCACTGGCATAGAAGAAAGTAGCTGGCAGCAGATGGTCTCTGAAAGCAACAGTTGGAGAGCTTTCACAAAGACTGTGTGACAAACATTTGAGACTTAAAGAAAAGCCATTATTGAAGACGGAAAGAAAACTTAAATAGACCACCAGCAGACAAATGGCTTAGTCTTCACAAGATATGGCAAAATATGCAGGTAACAACAGGGTCTGCATAGTCATGTGAATCACTGCACACATCCTTAATTTTCGGAATCCAAGACATTGCCATTATTATTTTAAAATGTTACTCTTGTGCATCTGAACTTTTTTGTTTTCAATTAGCTAGGCTTAATTCCATTTCATAAATGCCTATGTACAACATTTGGTATCTTTTCTCTAAATTTTTTTCTAGCGCTTCTACAAACAAAGGCAATGATATATGTAATTATATGTTTATATGCAATTAAGATTGACGTACATTACTGTTCTAGCTATGCAGAGGATAAACATCCATAACTCTGCATAAACATCCATAACTATAAGCTATCACTATCTATGGCAGCTCTGTACTTAACAAGTCACTTACCAAATAATTGTTTAATGACATTGATTAGTTCAGTAGAATCTATAAAGCCTGACCTATCAAAGTCATATTGGCAGAAAACTTTGAACCATGCCACTAGACATTGCTGTAGTTCTAAAAATTCATTCCATTGCATAAAGCCATCCTGAGAGCGCTAGATATGGTTAAGTTGATTATTGAGATCATTGATAGTTTGTAAAATTGTTTGAATAAAAATGTCTAAAAATGTTATTTTAGTTTTAAATAAAAGTATAAAGTTGTTGTATTTAAAAGGCTAGAGGTCCATGGAGTAGGTGAAGTGCATCTCTAAAGTGCAGTCATTGAGAGTGTAAAATAATAAGTACAATGAAATATATTAATTATCTAACAAATATTTATTGAGAGTGTAAAATAATAAGTACAATGAAATATATTAATTATCTAACAAATAAGTTTGATGATCTAATATCAGGAAACAATGAAATCTACCAATGATGCTGAATAAAAAATTATAGTGAGTTTAAATTTTAAAACATTTAATGTCCAAGAAAAAATAACTAGACAATTTTAAACAAGATATCTTGATCTGATTACTGCCCAATTCTTTATTCAAGAAATTTTTTCCAAAAACTTATTTCATCACAGAAAAATCTGAAAATTTAATAAAATCAGTCATAACTATCATGCATTTTTTTTTATAGCTAATTTTATAATTACATTTGGGTGTGGCTTTGCATCCATAAAAATTTGTTATAAAATTGTCAAATTGTGAAAGTATCTTTACTTAAAGATTACTATTATCTTTCTGAAAGCATAGGTGTTGTTTGTTTTAGTAGACAGTACTGTATTGCATTATCTACTGTGTCTATTATATCAGTTTTAATAATTATTACTTACTTACTTAGACTTAGGTCCTCCCGCACTGTTCTGCGCATTGGGCAGCAAGCTGTCTCCACAAAGATCTGTCACTTGTAATGTCTGAAGCCTTTTCCCACCAGTTGTCCACTGCTCTGAGGTCCTCCATGAAAGTGTGGCCCCAAGTTATACAAGGACTTCCATGTTTGCGCTTCCCTCATATTGGCCTCCATGTCATCACAACTCTTGGTATGCGTAATTCATTCTGTCATAGGACTTGTCCCACAAACTTCATGCGACGCTCTGTCACAAACTCATTAAGTGGTCAAGTCTCAGTTCAGCATAAGATTTCCTTGTTTGAGACCCGATCTGTGTAACTGACTCCCTAAATCCGTCTCAGCCATTTTTGTTGAGCCACATCTAGTCTTTTCTCAATTTTGATAGACAACTTCCATGTCTCTCATGCATATGTTGGTGTTGGGATGACAATTGTGTTGAGAAGGTGTATTTTTATCTCGAGTCCAATGGCTTGGATTGTCCAAATAGGCTGCAGCCTTTGGAAAATGCATCCCCATCATTTGTTATGATGCTGCCAAGGTATGTGAACTTGTTCAACTCTTCAAGCTCGCCAAGTCTGATGGGGGAACCCTTTGCCTTATATCCCACTCGCAAAAGTTTAGTCTTATCCAAGTTTATGCAGAGGCTAATTTTGGGTGCCTCTCTATCATTGTCATTTCTATGTCATTTCTTGTATGCTTTTATTTTTATTATAATTTAATAATTATAGACCTACAAATGAAAAACTTCTTGTAATAAAGTTATATTTCCATTAAGTTTGAATCAATGAAAGAATCTTATCTTGTCTTGATCAATTTGTATTAAATTTTGACATAATTTGGGCTGATTGGGGGATATTGGTTTTAAAAAAAGAATATTTTGTTATTTTGTTATAATTCAATTTAAAAAAGGCTTAATAAAATGTACCTGAACATAGAAGACTCTGATACCTTTGTTTTTTTATCAATAGAAATCCTAAATTATGTTTTCAACTGATATTAAGTGGAAGTTCAATCTAAATTTCAACAGAATTTACATCCTAACATTAAAAAATATATATATATAAATAATTATTATGACATCTCATCACCCTGACCTTGACATTCTCACCATTTAGTGCTGACTCCTATTTTAACTTTATAAGCAAAGTCACCAATTCATTGAGCATCACAGAATAAAAAGGATACATCTAACATTGCAATCATTATGCTAGAAAACAAATTTAAAAAAAAAAATTAGTCAAGAATTTATATAAATTAACATTTGTAAGAATATATATCTTCTCAGGACAAACACTATCAAACTATTCTATCTTGTCCTAGCTTCATAACAAAGCTTACCTGCACATTTCTCTACTCCAGTTGGCTGGAAATAATTAAAAGTATCAATAAAATTTACATTGTTTTACAGCTGGCAAGAAGAAAAAAAATTATTCTTATTAAATTGCTCATCCATTATTATTTGTTTCAGAATTAGCTAGATTATAAATTCTCACTTCTAAAATAGCTCCTGATGCTTGGTGTATTATTTAAAACATTCATCAAATCCTCGGCTTGAATGGCATTTCTCATCTGTATATATTAATTGAAGACAATAGGATAAAAAAAATGTACAAAAAAAAAAAATACACAAATAAAAGGAAACTTTAGCATCTAGGCCAAGTTATCATGGAATCCCCATATTGATGAAATTATTACAAAATCAAAGCATTAGGTTTTATTAAAAGAAATTTTTATAAATCAAACAAGAACATGAAACCCTAGTTAGGCCAATTTTAGAATATGCATCCTCTTCTTGGGACCCCTCAACTCAAAATAACATTATAATAATAATAAGGCATGTCTTTGAGTCTGAGATTAATGAGGAATGCAGTATTTCCCATTGCTATGCAGCCCCAGCTGTGACATACATATTTTGCCTCATCCAGCACAGACCTAACCATTTTCCACAGGTGGTCGATATTTTATTTTCACCATCTTCGCCTATCCTTGGCAGTGGCTTTTCTTCGTTCCTCAAATGTGTATTCCACAGCCTTTGTGCATGATCTCCAGCTGTCTTGTTCTGAAGCTGCCTGCAGCCTGGTGCTCTCTTCTATGTTGGTTAAAGCATGTTGGCGTCTAAGCTGGTTTTTAAAGCATTTTTGTGGGACACCTTTGTTACATTGACCAACTCTCATTTCACCCAAAAGAACTGCCTTTTGCAGTAAGTTTAATAAGAAAGGAATAATCCCATTTGATTAGAGTAACACCATTAGTAAAATCACTAAATTTAGAGACTCTTCTGGACAGAAGAATAAAAAGTAAAGTTGCCCTTTCAGATCTTGTGAACTATAGGGCAGAGGTTGTTAAGGTCATCTGTTTCTTTGACCAAAGGTTAATGAGCAGGGTGTGATGTGGCCAGCAAAACAAACAACTGCCTTTAATTTCCCCAACTGAAGCGGGATGAGGAGCACCCTAAAAATCTCGAAATTCAAAATCTCAGTCTATACTGAGATTCGAACCCAGGACTCCAGGTTCAGAAGCCAAGCGCTTAATCACTCAGCCACGTAAAGTAACAATAATAAATAAAACACTGAATCATAATTTACACATAGAAAAACATAACCTAATAAAATACTCAGAAAGATACAAAGATAAAGGCAAATTTCATTTGCTAGGACAGATTTGTACAAGTACTCCTTCTTCCCTAGTGCTGTTAGAGAATGGAATGGATTGCCTGAATCAGCCAGGAAAACCAATGACTTAGCAGAGTTTAGATCACTGACTAACATGCATGACTAGATTACACGAAATGTGTAGGACGTAATTATCTCTTCTTTTGAAATAATATCTGTAATCTATAAGATAAGAAGTTGTAAAATAAAATAATGCAAATCTTTAATTGAAAATTTAGACAAACTTGCCATATTTTCTGGATTTTTTTGCATCTCTTGAACAAAAATCATTTCAAGATCACTTGATTGTCTTAGTTGATATGCCTGATTAGATGAAGCTTTTATTAATATTCATTATTATAAGGTAACATTCATTAAGATATGTTTGAAATTACCTAAAAAATATTTTCTGTTTTTAATGTCTCACCAATCAGTATATTTTAACTATAAGACTTAACAATGCACCTTTTATGTGATAATTACATTTACAGCAATGCATGTATCTTTCATAAGATAATTACTATGACAGCGATGCAGTATATTTTAGGTGATAATTACTATTACAGTTTGTATCACAATTACATTTTAACAATAGTCAATTCACATAAATTCAATGTGAAGAAAGAAGTTCCTATCAAAATTAGACTACTGATAAAACTGCAGTTACCTCCCATGCATTAATTTTAAATACACTATTGGTATAATAAGTCCCATATGATCCATAATGTTGACTCGACTGCTGGTACATTTGATATTGCTGTGGCTGTGGTTGGGGTGCATACTGGTACATAGTTTGTTGATGTTGTCCTCCCTGGTACATATAGTTTCCAGGCTGCGGCTGGTAGTTACCACTAGCTTGATAATAAGACATTCTGTAAATAATTTAATACCATGAGAAAAATTTGTTGTAAGGCATTTGAATCAAAGAATATCTTAGCATTAAAAAAAAAAGGATCATCACTATATTAAGGTAAAGAATTTTAAGTGCATTGAGTTTATACTACAACTGTAAGTTAATTTTGAAAAGAGGAACATGAACATTATAAATAACAAAAAACTGACTAAAAAAACTACAGTCATCAATTACTAGAGACAGGGATAATTTGGATACATTTTATCAACGCTTTATCAAGATATACCAGTATTTAAGTTCCCCCTTTCTACCATGGGGTCTATAAGGCAGATGATGTAAAGGTCATTTGTTTCTTTTGCCCACAGTTATAAAGGGTGTAATGTGGCCAGCCTGATAACCAAAACACCTTTACTTTTCCTTAACTAATGTTAGGTACCCATTAGAGCTCAAACACCCTAAGGATCCTAAAATTAACAAGGTTACAAAAGACAGTTTGTGTGGAAACACAAACTCAAAATCGGCCCCTGAAGTGGTCCACCCAGGCAGGCTTCAATATTTTCAGAAAGAACATCCAAATGAAATTATATCAAAGACAAATGAGAGATAAGAATGGAGAAAGAAGGTTAACAGATCTTGTGTAGTGCCCCAACGGTCCCGCAGATCAAAGGATAGGTGAAAGTGAATGTAAAGTTAGATGTGAACCTGGCCTAACTAGTTCCCCTTTTAGACCTTGTGGTCTATAGGGCAGATGATGTAAAGTTCATCTGTTTTTGTGGCCTACAGTTAACAAGGGTGTCATGTAGCCAGCACATCGACCAACCGCCTTTACTTTTCCCCAACTTAATGTCAGGTACCCATTAGAGCTGAGTGGACTCAGAGGCGCCCAAAGATTCCAAAGTTGAAAATCCCAGTCTTCACCAGGATTCGAACCCGGGACCCCCGGTTTGGAAGCCAAGCGCTTTACCGCTCAGCCACCGCTCCTCCCCTGGTCTTATAATTGATCTAATTGTTTTGAAAAGGCTCAATCTCTTATTCGAATGCTAAAAAAAAACATTTCCGCAATAAAAAAAATGTTCAGGAAAATGAAGTTTACAAGATTACTATTCATTTTAAATTAGGTATAACTTATAATGCATACTAATTAGCTTTTTCTCTTTAAAAAACTGCTTGCATAACTGATTTTAAAAATGAGATTTTTCGCGTTTAGAAAAAAAAAAAAGTAGCCGTTGCATCAGAACTTTGAATGGTCTAAAATATTGTGATGTCGGATTTTCAATATCTTTTCTAGTTTACGAGATCTAAATGGGACGGACGGACAGATGGACAGACATTTCGCACAAAACTAATAGCGTCTTTTCCCCTTTCGGGGGCCGCTAAAAAATCCCCAGCTTCACCAGGATTCAAACCCTTCAGTTTGGAAGCCAAGTGCTTTACCACTCTGCCATAGTGTCATTCTAGACACATTTAAAGAACAACTTAAAGGTAAGGATAAGAGAATGATTCTAAAAATTATGTAATGCAGAAAAGTTGAGCTCAAAATTAATATTGATGATAAATTAGTAAAACATTGAAAGGTATTCTTTTTTTTTAACTTATACTTTAAATTTTTTACATAGATTAATTAATCACTTTAATCTTTTCTAACTCAACTGATTGAGACTTGATAGCAATGTATTCATTTACAGCGATTGAAATTTATTTCAGAGTCTACTTTACTAAGGTAATTAAACTAAATCTAATTCTATATAAAAATATTATTATTGAAATATGTTGATTTTCTTACTTTCCCCTGCAAAAAATTAGTGCTTTAATGAGTCTAATCATTACTTAAATTTATTATTTTTCACATCTAAATTTAAGATCAAAGACATTTAATTTTAATTACCTTTTAAATTTAGATATAATAAATTATTTCTTACACCAGGAAGAAAGGCAACAAATTAACCCAAGGGATTGAATCAAATAATAAACTTTCAGTTTCAACTAGATAAACAAGATCTAGATAAGTCTAAATACTTAAATAGTAAAATATCAAATTATCAATATATAACAATCACAATCATGTGACAATGATTAGTCTAAGTTAATTTTAAAAATGATAGATCTAGATCCAAGAAAAAGGCTAAGAACAAAAGTCTCTAAATTCTAGGCCTAGATGCTAGTAGACCAGATATAAAGATGTTTAAGTATTTTGGTAATTGAATTCTTTTGTAATTATGGAATTCAGTTGAATCAATACGATTTTTCAGCTTATGCCTTGATTTCCTTATTGGTGTTTGTTTACCTTTGCTAGGATAATACAATATTTATAACTTTTACTTCAAAAGAGCTGATTTTTTTAAATTTCTTTTTGAAAAGAGCTTAGATTCTTAATCATAAACCTATATAAATTATTTATTTATTATGCATCTTGAATCTTGTTTTTTTTCCTATGACGCATGAAATATGGTTGGTTTTGTAAGACATCACAGGAGGGTAGGTGGGGAGATACTGTATTGGTGATTGGACAATAACAACATTTCCTCTTCAATCCCCTTCCCCACCAAATAAATAAAACAAATCATCAAGTTTTGTAAAAATGTTTCCTAAATTTTCATGTTTGACTTGGATATAAAACTGACCTATTTATTCCGTGTAACAATTTGGATTAGCATTCTTTAAAAAAAAAAGAAAATATTTTAAAAATATTTAAAAAAACACACAAAAAACAAGCTTATATTAACCGCAGTTGTATCAATTAGTTTGGATCAGTCATGTAATTACAAGTTGTAATAGATCTAAACTAACAATTACAAATAATTTTACCAATTGCCAATTGTTTTTGTCTAGTGCAATTTCATGCTTTTAGCCTTGTCAAAATGCTATGATCCTATCACTTTTCTGGACCAGTTGAGAAAGGGATGGGGGAGAAAAAAAGTGGGCATCTGGGTGAATATTACCATAATATATTTTTAAATGCATTTATAAAAAAAAAAAGTTTGACGACCTGCATTCGAACTTGTGGGCTCAAGCCTCCGCCAACATACTAACCACTGTACCAGAGAAGTGCTTATAAAATAGAAGGTTTTTATAGTACAAAGGGGACTAATTCAACTTACACAACCATATCAGTCAAGTACAATTTCTTTCCCTTGTTTAAGATACCAAACAAAATTAATTTCAAATAGTTCATTAGCTGATATAAGCTTTCTAAAAAAACTGGTATTGCAACAGTAAATCATCTATATTGAATCCAGAGTGTTATTGGTGCTAAAAGAAAGCATTTTAGTGTGTCATGTTAACCAAGGATCAGGTTTTGTTGTTCATACATTGCTATGCTTGTATGATTTGTATAAATTAACAAGCATGTTCTCATAGTATACTTCTAGGTCTTTTATTCTGTGAATTACAAGGGTGTAAAGTTGTTTAACTAATTTTAACTTTACCCAGCAGTCTCTAATTTCCATTTAGAGCCAGATGACTTCAAGGTGTTTTAACCTACTTCAAAAATAAAATTCCCTTTGTCTCCACCAGGACTTGATCATGGGACCTTAAAACCAATCACACATACTTCTAAAATGTTAGCTACCGGTATTGTGATTTTTTAAAATTATTATTACAAGTCCTCTTCTTTCACAGATCATTAATTATGATGATAGATTTTGAGTTATTCTTTTTTTTTCCCCAAACCAATTTAAAGTCAACTTTCCCAATAAATTATGGCTTTTGTATAGTGCTACTTTCATGCTTATAGCGCTATAGTCCAATCTCATTGGTTGACCGGGAGGGGGGTGGGGTAGGGGGCGAGATCTGAGTCGGGTGTTGAACCTCAAGCCCCCTTCATAGGTAGCCAAGCAAAGTTCAAGCGTACTTGGCCTCTCAACCACGCTTCCCACATAATATTCACATAATAAAAAAAAAGTTCTTCATATCATATCTTTACTATTCTATTGTGAACAAAATTGTTTGAATCAAATGCTGTTACATTCCAATATAATTTATTTTTTTTATTTTTTTTTTTACTTTATAAATATAAACAATAATTTAAAAAACAACTAGCAATTATGATGAGCCTTAAAGTAGTATATAAGTGCTTTTGAGGAAAACTTTTGCATCTTTCATTACAATTTTATAATGACTTAAACTCAATTAGCATTCATCACAATTCCACAAGAAAACATAAGAATCATTTATGAAACATTTTTATTGGTATTTTAAGACAATAAATAGGAAACTTAATATATATCTTAATTAAATGTCAAAACAATTTTTTCTTTCTTTTAGTAACTACTTTGGTTCCCCAGGTGGTACATACAGTATTAGACATATCCATATTACTGGAAGCAGCAATCAAGTAATCAGTGAATCTGACAACAAGTCTGTCTAATTCTATCAATTTGCAGCAGATACTTTGACTGGCCATCTGCAATAGCCATAAGTAATTTTGATGTCGATGCTGAATCAGGTCATCCCCTGATGAAAGATATTTATACTGACTAACTTCAGACTTGGGGGGTAGATATTTTGAAATTATTAATTGCATCTCAGCTTCAGTGGTCTGAACTGTAAAAAAAAAAAAAGAATACATAAATATTATTATTTTTTATTTAAGTCTAATGAATTATGATTGGTAAATGTACTTACAAAACTGTATGACAAAGATCTTCTAATAGATTACCCACTCAGCCCCCTGGATGACAAAAGTGGTCATTATCACATCACAATGGACGAACTATATATATAATAGATTACAGAACCAGACAATAGGCAGTCACATAAAACAATGACGTGGTGGTATCGAGGTGAGAGCCAAAGGATATGTTTTAGAAAAGATTGGGGAAAATTTTTTAATAAATACTAAAAACATCCCCAACTTGTATCCTTATTCCTGATACTGCGAGTGAAATATTCAGATCTGAACCTTATAGCAGGAAATTGGAAATACAAATGACAGTCTCTATTATTACCTTACAGGAGTAACTTTTCTTTATCCATTCCCTTTAAATAATGCCAATGTCTATTGTCTGAAATCTTAAAAACTGACTTGAAGAAGGCTGTTCTTGTCAAGGATATGCTTTATTTACTTAAAATTGCCAAACAATGGCAACACCGCCATATACTTTTTTTTAATATTATTTTTATTAAGCCCAATAAAGTTGCTCCCAATGATTCAGCGATCTAGCTCCCAATGATTCAGTGATCTATCTAAAACAGTGATTCCCAAAAAGGTCTATATAGACCCCCAGGGGTCTACGAAGACTTCCAAGGGGTCTACGAAAAAAAAATTGGGGGTCTATGAGATGTCTACGGGGGTCTACAATAATATATTCATTTAAGCAGGTCGTGACTTTAATTTTTACATCCCATTAATGTAGTTCTTCACACTAAGATATAATTTTAATTTGTACCTAAGTAAATCCTTAAAATATTTATCCTGCTATTCAAACGAAAAATTGTTGTATTTAATTTCAATATTTATTTAAATAACTTAATTTTGTCTACATGTAAGTAATGTTTAGCAAAAAGAAATGTAAACTGTATAGTGTGATTAGTTAAAATTGTTCATTCCTTCCTTGTCAAACTAGCAATTGCCAATTGCCATTTTTCATGATGATATGAAACTAATTACGCTGGAGGATCATCTGAGACAAATGTCACCATGATAAAAAGATATTGAAAAGCATTTCAATGATAAAATTCAGAAAAGGCCCATAAAATCTCTCTTCGACATCATATAGAGAAGATGATGGTTTGTGGACGTCTTACAAAATCTGTTTACTTATAACAAAATAGGAAGAGCGGTGGCAGTGGTTAAGCGCTTGGCTTCCGAACCTGGGGTCATAGGTTCGAATCTGTGAATTTTGAATATCAGGATTTTTAGGGCTCCCAAGTCCACCCATCTCTAATGGGAACCTGACTTAAGTTAGGAAAAGTCAAGGCGGTTGGTCGTTGTGCTGGCCACATGACACCCTGCTTGTAAACCCTTGGAAAAAAAAACAAGGTCTGAAAGGGGAACTTTACTTTTTTTTTTTTTTTTTTTTTGGCAAAATATGGAAAACACCATAGATTGTTTTTTACCAGCCATTTTAGTTTTAAAAACTGTTTTGCACAAACCTACATGTGATATTATTAAAAGAATTTCTTTAAGCAACAATACAGCTCACTGTCATTTCGGTGGCATGAGTTATAAAATTAAAAGCTTCTAATGTAATTCTTTGCAAACGAGATGGATACAGTTTGGGATCAGCGGTATTACAGGCTCAATTACAATTACTAGTAGTGATGTGTGCTGCAAACTGTCTAAGGATTGCTGGCTCCTTATTTTTCCTCTGGGTTGACCCACAAAACCTTTCCCATGTTGCAAGGCAGCAGAGTTTTGAATTCAGTTGTACTTCTGCTAGGTGGGTAGCCAGCCAAGGCTAAAAAGGCTTTCCTGATCGAAGCTTACTGATTTATGCGACAGTTACATGCCTTCGCCCCTGCTCTTGTTAGTGATAACATCTTCGCGGACTCAATATTTGAGCAACACTTGAAAAATCAAGAAATACATGAGAAACTGCTCTTTGCAAAAACTTTAACAATGATACTTAAGGCAAATTAATATATAAATTAATTAATATTTAATGTTTTAAGCACTACTTCGTAGAACAACAAAGTCCTATTTGAAATATAATATCCACAGCAACGAGTGATAGACCTACAAAAAAAAACATTTCCAGTGTGTTTGGAGATTCCTTCAATAAATATTGTTATTTTATGAATTTTATCAATAAAAAGATAGATCTCTATAACTTTATATGTAGCTTTAAATCACTTTTTCACTTTTCAACTCACAACAGAAATTAGTTTTTAAAAAAATGTTGATGAATTTGCAAAAATTTGCAAGTTAAGCAGGGGGTCTACCAAAAACCAGAAAACATGGCAAGGGGTCTACGAGACAAAAAAGTTTGGGAACCACTGATCTAAAAGCTATGCTTAAATCTCTGTAGCCATTTCTATGCCACTATTCTGTCTGGTCACCATGTGTTTCCATGCCTCATCTCTACTGATCCCAGCTCAGACTGCTAAGTCTGACTCAGCACTTGGATTAAAGCTTGGACATTTTGAAACAGGTGTTCAGAACTTGGAAGGTCTGCAAGATGAAGAGAACATCAGAAAAAGAGGCAATAAGGGCATATAAGAAGCAACATCAAGAGAAGATGCTGACCCCTCTTCTATTCATTTGTTCATGATCCCCAATGGGTATGTGACAGTCTAATGGGAAAAGGAAAACAGTGTGCATTAGCCTACCAATTAGTCACTACTATAACATCACATCCACTTGCCAGTACTCTGCTAATCTATTCTTTGGGTTTGATGACTCAAGATCTATCTGATGATTAGGGGAGATGTGATGGAAATTGAAGGTGCTAAATATTTTTCACTTTATTTTCATTTTCCAAAGATATTCTGAAATTAAACAGTGGCAAAAAAAAACAAAAAAACTCACTCCTATCTGTGGTCTGTTTTTTAAATAGATCTACATTTACTATATGACATAGTGATGAATTAATGAAGTTTTCTCCCTTTAATCTACAAAGTTGTTCTGCACCATCAGATTTATCTGAAAAAAAAAATTAAAAGATCAATAAATAAAAACAAGAGGAATAAAAAACAAATGTACAGCACAAAAATAATTATTATAGCTTTTATATAGCGCTTCTATATAGCATGCTCAGAGCGCTTTTTGGTCCAATCTCATTTGTGGACCAGTGGGGGGGGAGGGGGTATCTAGGAGTTGGTTTTCCGTGCTGCCTTTAGGCGCTCAGTAAACACAACTCTGCCCGAGTCGAGAATTGAACCTCGAGCCCCCTTCTAGGTAGCCAAGCCAAGCCAAGTTCAAGCGCACTTGGCCTCTCGACCACGCTTCCCACAATAATAATAATAATAATCCTCCATTTCAACATTTTATTAAGTACTCCCCAAGGGATTAGGCTACAGCAGAATGATAAAATGTTTCTATGTTCTGTCACTATTTCAGTGATGTTTTTTTTAATACTGTCTTGTGGATAATGATATGACAGACACTACTTCTAAGATCTCTCTTTGTAGACTAAACATAATAAAGAAATGAATAATGAAGGTAAAGGCACTGCTTAAATAGCACCTTTCTGTTATTTTTACTCGATATCATTGTGGATTATTAAGGAACATAAACTTTGTCTTAATTTGATTTATCCGATTAAATAACATAAAAAAAAAAAAAATAAAAAAAAAAAAACATAACTAATAAGAAGTGTAATTGTATCAATTAGTTTGGATTAGTCATGTAATTAAGTTTGTAATAGATGCAGACTAACAATAATAAATCTGTGCAATTACAAATAATTTGACCAATTATTTTTTCATGTTTTTAGCTTTATCAATACACTATGATTCTATCACTCATCTGGACCAGTTAAGGAAAATAAGAGGGGGGAGAAAGAAAGGGATATCTGGGTGAATTTTACCGTAACCTCTTTTTAATAGTATCTATAAAAAAGGGGGAATGACCTGAATTCAAACTCTTGGCTCAAACCAACATACTAACCTCTTCTAGTGAGGTGCATATGAAAATAAAAGAAATAATTGTGCAAAATTTCAGCATGATCCGAGATTGGGTGTCATAGAAATAATGTTTACAAACTTTTTACCATACAGAAAGACAGAGTGACTTAATATAAGCTATGTAAAAATGATTGGAGAACTTGAACCCAACTAAAATACTGTTGAACCCAACTAAAATACTGTTGCTCAGTAACAGTGGTTGCAAATGTTTACAAATATTACTCTGTCCATGAGATAACATCCATAGTATATTTTGGTAATGACCCTGAAGAATTAAAAAATGGAATAGTTTCACTGCTATAAATTTACAAGAAAAAAAAAATACTTGCCAATTATTTTTTGATTAAAATTTTCAAATCTTTCTAATGCTGCATCTAAAGGTTTTCTCAGGCTTTCTCTAAATTCTTTTTCAAAACAACGAACTGAAATATTAGAATTTAGACTTGGAATTATAATGAAACATAAGAATTTCAATGTTAAATGGTTTTAAGGTAAATGAAGAAATAAACCTTGACATTCTAAAAAAAAAATGTGCTAAAGAAAATTAGGTTTTATTTACATGTCACCAAATTGTTTTCCGATAACAGGATATTAAAAGTGGAATATTAATATTAGAACTGTCATTAACCACATTGCTAAGCTCCTTAAAACATAATGCATTCAATAGTGTTTAGCAAAGCAAGAACAGAATAGAATCTAGAAGTGCAGAGAAATAAACCAAAGGTAGAGGTTTAAAAAAAAAAAGCAAGCATGAACTAATGAAAAATAGGGAAAGAAATTGTTGCTTATATCATATAAAAAGGACTAAATCAACCATCTGCCTTATCAAATTGAAAGTAAGGATTATTATGGTACATTAGTTTTTGAATAATATTTAATAATATTTATTTAAAAAAAAACTGATACAAAACCTGGACGCTGATGTATATTTAAAGTTGCAAAGGTTGTAAGTTTTTTCTTGTCAAATCCAAGATTAGTATAAGATGACACCAGAGAATCAAGATGATTCATTTTAGCACTGCTTCTGCATATAAGAAAAATATGATTTTAGCAAGTCATCTCTAAGAAGGCGAGTTGATTTCTGATAGACATAGAATGGGTGACACTAATGGTGCATTTAAAACTACAGTGGAATCTAGAGTTTGAACCCTGCCTGCCACCAGGAGGTTTGGGCTAGGATGTAATAATCTTCAATTCTGAAGGTACATCCAAAGCAAGCACACACAAAAAAAATGCAGATTCCACTGTGGATTGTTTTGTTTTCTTTCCTGTACCTGACAGGTACATGTTTTAAATCTAGAATGCTTTAGAAAGCAAACTCGTGTGGAGTTTTTGATCTCCCATCGAGCGCCTCCCCAGGTGGCGGATAGGGGAATGCCCTCCAGATATGGTGGGTACCGGGGAAATAAAATACCTGGGGTGGACCAAAATCAAACCTGCTGCCTTGCAGGAAGTGGAGGGATCCACAAAGGCTAGGGCACCTTACCTGAAAATAAAGGCAGCTATCCAGAGAGCTGAAAGGGGCAGCCCCTCAGATGGTTATGCACAGGGCTAACAACTCTGTCATATAAAAAATACTGTTACGAAAGCTAATACACACAAGAAAACCCGGACAGATCTCAACGGAAAACAACCTAGGCCTGGAAAAGGACATGATTTTTGTTTTGCGACATGGAACGTGCTAAGCCTTTATAGAGCAGGTGCGCTAGCCCAACTTACTGAAGTGTTAAAGAAATATAGGATACCCCTTGTAGCCCTACAGGAAATCAGGTGGAAAGACTCGGACATTCTCAGAACCAAGGAGTATACTATATTTTATAGTGGTGGAAGCACTAACAACTTAGGTACAGGTTTTGCTGTTAAAAAGGAAATGGTAGGTAATGTCATTGGATTTAAACCTGTAAGTGATAGACTCTGCTCACTACGTTTGAAAGGAAAATTCTTCAACATATCATTTATCAATGTTCATGCCCCTACTGAAGATGCAGATGATAACACAAAAGAAGCCTTCTATGATGGACTGGAAAGAATTTATGATGAAGCGCCAAAGCATGACATCAAAATAATCCTAGGAGATTTCAATGCAAAAATTGGAAAGGAACCAGCATTAAGACCAATAATTGGCAAAGAAAGTTTACATGAAGAGACCAACAATAATGGCATAAGATTAGTGGATTTTGCATCAGGAAAAGGAATGTCTATCAGCAGCACAAAATTCCAACATAAGAATATTCACAAGGTAACCTGGATCTCACCTGATGGCAACACCCAGAATCAAATAGATCATATACTCATAGATAAGAGACATGGATCAGACATACTAGATGTAAGAAGTTTCAGAGGAGCTAATGCTGACTCAGACCACTTACTAGTAAAAGCTAAATTTAGACAAAGAATAAGTACCATACACAATTACCAAAGAAAGAGAGCACAGCAATATGATAGTCAAAAACTCACAAAGGATCCACTTGTTGCAGAAACTTATAGAATGGCACTCCAAACACAACTGACAACATTAGAAAAGGACTGCGAAAATTACATAAATGAGCATTGGGAAATAATAAAGCATGCTATCAAAAGAACAGCAGAAGAGGTAGTTGGATTTAAACAAAAGAACGAGAAAATAGGGTGGTATGATGATGAATGCAGACAAACTATAGAAGAGAAGAACAATGCCCGAATGATAATGCTACAGAGAGAAACCAGGAACACTAGACAGCAATACAATGAAGCAAGAAGAAGGGCCACAAAAGTTTTAAGAAAGAAAAAACGGGAATGGGAAAAGTCCAAGATCACTCAAATTGAGGAACTAGCAAAGGAGGGAGACATGAGAGGAATGTATATGAAAATTAAAGATGAAAAGAACGGATTTCAAGCTAGATCACACATGTGTGAGAACAAAGATGGTCAGCTTATTACAGAAAACAGCAGGGTCATTGAGAGATGGGCTGAATACTTTGAGGAGATCCTAAATACCACTGAAGATGGAGACAATGGAGAATATGAACTGCCGCATGGGGGAGCAGATCCCTTAGTGAACCCTCCAACACTCATTGAAACATCAGAAATAATTAGGACCATGAAGAATCACAAAGCACCAGGAGAGGACCAAATCACAGCAGAACTAATTAAATATGGAGGGAAAGACTTACATTCCCAAATACACAGACTAATATCAAGAATTTGGGAAGAAGAAGTAATACCAACAGAATGGGAAACGGCTCTTATAACCCCAATACACAAAAAAGGATCCAAGTTAAAGTGCTGTAATTACAGAGGAATCTCTCTACTAAATGTGACTTATAAGATACTGTCTAGGCTTATAACTAAGAAACTTGGAAAATATTCAGAAGAAATCTTAGGTGACTACCAATGTGGTTTCAGACCCAACAAATCCACAACCGACCACATCTTCACACTAAGATGTATACTAGAAAAATGCCATGAATACAACATACCAATCCACCAACTCTTTATAGACTATAAAATGGCTTATGACAGTATCAGAAGGAAATACCTATATGACACACTACAGGATTTTGGAATACCCAACAAGTTGACAAGACTTATACATATGACATTAAACAACTCAAAAAGCAAAGTCATAATACAAGGAGAACACTCACTGGAATTTAGGATTAAACAAGGATTAAGACAAGGAGACGCACTTTCCTGCATGCTTTTCAATTTAACACTGGAGAGAGTTATAAGAAATATACACATAAACACAAGGGGAACTATTACTAACTACTTCAGGAGAGAAAACATGGGTCCACAACCAACAGGGACGATATACAGCCAACCTCTACAATACCTTGCTTATGCCGATGACATTGCCTTATTGGGTAAAGAAACCTCTGACATCGCTAGAGCCTTCATACAACTAGAAGAAGCATCTCAACCAGCAGGACTTGAGGTCAATGACAGTAAAACCAAGTACATCACAATGACAAGAGACAATCAAACAGAGGGACAAAATATCAAAATCAAAGACCATGAATTTGAAAACGTCCAAACTTTCAAATATCTAGGAAGTACTATTAATTTCAAAAATGACCTACTAACAGAAATAAAAGAAAGAATAGCAGCAGGCAACAGGGCATTTTATAGCACCCACCATTTACTTAAGAGCAAAATGATTTCAAGTAAAACCAAGAAAATAATATACAAAACTATAATAAGACCAGCAGCAATGTATGGAAGTGAGACCTGGACACTGACAAAGACATCTGAAAATTTACTTAACACTTGGGAAAGAAAAATTCTTAGGAAAATCTATGGTGCCATACAGGATGAAACAGGGTGGAGGACACGCACTAACCATGAGTTATATCAATTATATGAAGACCCACCAATAGTGAACGAAATAAAAAAGAACAGACTACGTTGGGCAGGTCACCTTGAAAGAATGTCAGACAACAGAGGGGCGAAAATTGTATACAGGCAAAAACCAAAAGGCAGGCGACCCAAAGGCAGACCCCGAATGCGATGGATAGATGACGTGGAAGCAGATCTGAAGCAGCTTGGGGTTAGGGCATGGAGACGAAAGGCCCAGGAGAGATCTGAATGGAAGGATGTGTTAAAGCAGGCCAGAGCCCTCCATGGGCTGTAGCGCCACTGGGATGGATGGATTTAGAAAGCAAAACATCCTTATTTGTCAAATTTTTTTGCTATATTTATTAACATGAAGCCTCTGTGTGACTCATCTGTTGATCTATTACAAATGTCTTTTAATAGTAGGCCTGAGAACAAATTTTAAAAATGATATTTTTACATAATGTAAATACACAGAATTCCTCGCTATGTCTATGAACATAAAGTTAATCAAAGCTAAACTGAGACAAACTATTCAAAAATAAAAAAATAGAAAAAAAAACATTTCGATGTTAGACTTACACATCACAAGTTAATTCTTTGTACAGATCAAAGACCTCAGAACTTTTATAAATATGTAATTTTTTCCAATCCGTCCAGATAAACAGCCTCGTGGTGTCTTTATAAAAAAAAATGTTAACACATGATTTTTAAGAAATACACTCCTATTGTTCTTGAAACAAGAAAACAAAAACAAAAAAATCTGGTTAAACTAGAAACTAAATAACTTTGTAAAAAAATGTACCTGGGTGTAAACATTCTTGAAGTTTTGAAGAGTATTCTGATAACAAGCTGCAAAAAGGATGAGCACATGTAAATGATAAATAGTAATATAGTACCTAGTACAAATTAGAACATACACTGATATGTAGCTTGCTTAATATTAGCTTTAGATATTATCCTTACATTGACAGAAATTACTTTTGTTTTGAATGCCAATTTACTTTAAGATCCATAACAGGCCATTTTTTCCTATATTTATTAATTTTTAATTTCTCTAGAACACAAAATTAGCTCAAATTTTCATAATGTTATACATTTTTTTTACCAATTTATTTCTTAATTTCATATATGTTTTTAACAATGCTTCAAGAATATATATATTAAATATTACTGAGAGAAGTTTTCCCAGACTGTTGCAAAATAAAATTTCTCTAATAAATTGTCTGAATTATTGTCAACATTTTCACTTGAATATATCAACTTTCTCCTTTGCTACCCTAAAAGGTATTTTTTGTTATACTTCATCAAAAGTAATCAATGTAATGCAATCTATAGCTTTTGGATCAGCTCTGTAAGCATCTCAATACACCAAAATCTTATGCAGGAGTGTTCTTTGTAGATTTCTCAACACCACACAGTAAAAAAATCTAATGATTAACAAACTAAATAATTTAAATTTCAGCCCTACATACAAGCATAGAGAACATGGCAAACAAAATCTAGAACAATCTTAATTTTTAGCTAGGAAATTACCCATTTAATGATTAACAAACTCTACATACTAGCATAGAGAACATGGCAAACAAAATCTAGAACAATCTTAATTTTTAGCTAGGAAATTACCCATTTAGAAGTAAATTAAACAAGACAAAAGAGCCTCCTACACAGAATACATTAATGTTCACAGACGTGCCTAAGCTTGTTCAATTTTTATTTTGTCAATTTTAAGATAATTTATTTTCCACTTCTATTATATTGCCCAGGTGTAAGATAATTTGTGTTCTTCTTTACTATATTGTCAACTATTTGTTAGGCCTAACAATACATTTTCCTTTACAATGTAAAAGAATATTTCTTTGTAAAATCACTGATGACAAAAAATACTTCTGAAAATACTTACTACTCTGTTGAATCATCAATTCCAAACACAAGCCTCAGACCAAGAATGATATAAGCCATGGCCTGGTGATCATGTCGAATGTAATGTGTCTTAGCACTTGATAGATAAGGTATTCTGTCAGCTAAATTACAGCTTATGTGCATCACTTCATCTGAACATTCAAAATCAAAGGGTAAAAGATGTTTTACTAAACAAGCGCAAGAAACATTTCCATCTGTAGGCATTTGACATTTTTATTTTAAACACCAAAGAGACATTTTGCATTTAATCAATTTTTCAAATCACATTTCTGAATTCTGTTAATGAAAACCAAATAGGATAAGTGAATACTTGTGAAATGATTTATTAAAATTTAGTTAAACAGTTTGTTGTTTTTTTAACACTTGATCAGCAGTAAAAGTGAGATTGTGACATTTAAGAAGCTCTCAAAGGATAAGTCTTTTATCTTTGATTTCAATTTCTCTTCAACCCTGTGTATTAATTCTAGTATAAATGTTAACACTGGAATTAAATATGAAATACTTGTTTTAATTTGAGAAGAAATAGTCAGTTTACTTGGGAGATATAGTTCCTTCACAAAGCGCATAATTAGCTCTTTAATATCTGGAGCTGGTAGACTTTTCAATACTAAATATGTACAGAGTTTGTTGACCTCTTTCAGTAGAACCTTTGTATCAAACTTTCCCTGTGTAAATACAAATCAAATACAATAGTTTTACTTTGCAATAAAAATGTTAAATATAAACTTGTTTATTACATGTCATAACCTAAAATTCTAAAGTCTGCTCAGATAGTGTAGCTCACCACTTTAAAAAGAGACTGGTCACCTCCAGACAGAACCATGTTGGATGGGAGGAGATGAGATGTAGATAGAAAAGGAATTTTGCTTTCATATATCCACCTTAAATAAATAAACCACATATAATAAGAAATCATATAAATACAAATACAATAAATCTAATAAGCATGTGAATGACATTTAAAAAATTGAATTCCCAAGGGAATAAACAGGCAGTTTAAGATATACTCTAAAGGTACAATAATCTAGATTAATATTTAAACAGTTACAACCTCAAAATGTTATAGAAATATTATGGCAGAAAATATCTTAACTACTCAAGAATGGTACAGAAGTCTTTAAAATTGGTTAAAATATATGGTGAAGAAAAGTGGGAAAATATTTTTGATCTGATGCATTTTGTAAATTTGTAGAAAAAATTATATTAATCTAACCTTGACATATCAAGCAGAGTTATTTTTAAATATTTCATCACTTAGACCAAAAACATATAATTTTTTCAATATATTATTCTATCAAACAACATATATATATTAACAAATTATGGTTGAACTACAATTTTTTGTTTAAAAGGGATGATTAAATTACATTTTATTGTCCAAAACTTAAGGTTTGCTGAAACAAACATTTTGTGTTTCAAGTTTTTTTTTTTTTTTAATTTCATTTTGTCTCAAACTACTTGTCCAACAGGTTACTAACCTTAAGACCTAACTCATGCTCCAAGGCTTAATCCTAACACTAAAACCAAACACCTGCTCTAACACTAAGACCTAATGATGTAACACCGCTAAACAACACAAAGTCAAACAAATTGACCTCATTAAAGTATTGCATTAAAAAAAATAAAAATTTATGAAATACCAACAATGTGTTTTTATTGCTTGAAAAGTTTTTACCTTACAATATCATGGAGAAGAATTTCTGGATTCGTATGCAAGACACCTATAAAACAAATTGCAATGGTTTTCTCTAAGTTCATCCATTCTGGTGATAGTTTAGCCTGTTTTAAAACAAATGCATCATCTTACATCAAATTAACATAGTGTTATACCATACTAAATTAGTTTTGTTCTATCTTGAAGCATATGTAAAGACATAAATATTTTTTTCAAATGTATATGTAACATTTTTTTAATTATCAACTTGTATTGTAAAGCTATTTTTTTTTTGAGATTATAATTTACAAGGTGGAAAGAATAGATCCATTTGGCAACTTACATAAAACAAAATAGAGACAGCTTAGACAGCAGAAAGAGACCATTTTTAATACCCTACATGTGAAGGAGCTTATAACATCTATATAAATGAAGATTAATGAGTTTAATCTTTGTTATTTGTATAGAGTTGTCTAAAGAATTTGTTAGAAATATAATAAAACTAATGAATGTATGAAAGAATCAAATGACTGAAGTTGAAATAGTCACCAAATAACACATTCTTAGTTTAAATCCCTATCTACCATCTGAATAATTGTATTCTGGATTTATAAACTATGAGTCATTTGGAGTTGCCACATTAGATCTTTTATGTTATTGTCAATGTTATGTGTGTGTGAGTGAGATTAGGTGTTATCAAGGCTCACTATTAGACTTGTCAGAGACCAAACAAAGGTTGGGGCAATGTCAGATATTTGTCAAGTAGAGCGTCTGATATGTTGGTCAGGACAGACAAAGAGAATTTATTAGTGTTAGTTTAGGCATGGCTTAGATACTAGATACTAAGCCTATATTGAGAGATGTTTAGGGCAGACCAGGACACACTGCCACTTAGTGTTAGCAGGGGCATGTGTCGTGTGCTACAGATACTGAAGCATATAGGAAGTAGTTCTAAAGGACAAGGGTAAGAATTTTTTTTTATTAGTTATAGCATTAGAAGGTAGTTGATTAAGAATAAATAGAATTTGCGCATTAGCTAGTTGTTAGAAATATCCTGGTTATTTGGTTATTTAGAGTGACAGCCTGTGCAGTCTTAAGTCAGTGGAGTCTTAAGTCTGTAGATGACAGTCTTGAGTCAGTAGATGACAGTCTTGGTCAGTGATAGAGTAGTTTATGGTGGGACTTAGTGACAGTAGAAGATGAGACCTGCTAGAAAAGGAGGGACAGACGATGGTCTACACAAAGGACAGACAGACAACATATGTTGAACTATTGTTCTTGTTTTTTTATCATTCTTTCTAGATGTATTACAGTAATTTTCTATTTCTATCATTTATCATTAATCATACATGTAGTCATACAGGAAATAATAAACCAGAGAATGTTCAAGTTGAGACCTTGACCTGTTGTTATAAACAGCCAGCTTGAAAGAATATTCAAAGAAATGCTTTAAGAGTTTTTGCAGTCTCAAGAAAAACCTGTTTAATATACTATAAAAGAAACACCCAACCAGGTATTAAAGTTGTTGGTGCAGCAAATCAAGCTACATTATAATCATATTATTGTACTAAAATGTATGCAGTTTATATTGTTTTTACCACCATGATTTAAATTCCTATCATGGTTGGGATTTACATTGTTATTCTGTGGATTAAATTTGAAAGCATTAAACTTCTTTCAACTTGATATTGTGTCCCTTTGGTGATAAATTAAACAATTCTGCTTGTGTTCTGTTATATCGATAGATAATAATAACATAGGGAAACAAATACTTCTCAAATAAAAATAAATGAAAATGTGTCGACTAAATCATTCTTTCATAACTTTCTTTGTAATTATTTCAAACTTCTTTTAGGCAAATTTTTTACCTTTTCGTAGCGCTTTCTATAGAACTTTTTCTGTGATTTGTTTTTTGATTCTCCTTCATCACTGCTATCAAACTTCTTAATAAAAGAATCATCAGTATTTTCTTCACTCTCTAGGATCTCATCAAATAAGCTATTCTCTTTTGTACTGTCCTGTTAACAAAATATCTTTAAACATTTCCAATGTTACAAATATTTCACCTTTAAGATAACTGTTGAATAGAGTTGTAAGAAAATTAGGAAAGAGCAAGAGAGAGAAGTTTTGAGAGGTATGATAGATTGACTTTTGAATAGAGTTGTCAGTGCTAAAATGCTATGCAACCAAACCAAACAACTTAGTTATGATTTGAAACTTGCCAGGTAGTGGATGTCAGCGAGAAGCTTTGAGAGGTACACATTTAAAATAGCACTAGATTTTGAGGATTGTGGGGAAGGTTTATAAATTTAAAATTTTTTTTTAGAATGCTTATGTTTTGTTGAGAAGGTATTGTCACACCATTTCACATTTACACTAAGTGGCGCACCAACCATTATCAATATACACTGTTACTGAAGAGAAAACTCAATAAATGATACTTGCAATGTAACTTTAAACGATAGTTTTGTCTTGAGTGTTTTATTTGTTTTTTGGCTTTTGTCTGTATGAGCAAAGAGAAAAGAATTTTGATAAGTATAACTTGTATTATATGAGTGTTCTCACCTGTTTGTAATTTAATAATAACTTGAAATAAGAAGTTATTTTATAGACACAAATATTTTACCATAACAGAGAAGATACAAGACACCAACCACAAAAATAAACAGACAAAAGAATTCACATGTTCCCTTAGCAATTAAATCATTGAATAAAATTCAACTTTCTGATGTAAACATTACATGAAAGGTTTAACTCTGTTATGAACATTATCACTTTTTGTGTATTTTTATGTGTAATACACAACTTTAAGACACTATTTCCTCACGGATAATAAAGAGTATTATTATTAAGATAATTTAAGACACAAGTATAATTAAACAGTGAAGTAGTTAGGTATACTTTCAAAACTTGATTGAGGCTGACATTCATTATTCAAGATTATTTTCCTAGATAAATGTTAGTGTCAGTACTTTCTCTTATTTCACTACATTTAATTAACAATTGTTGAGTGCTGCTTTATCTATGTAATTTGTAGGCATCACTGTTTCAGCACTCAGCTTCACCTTTATATTTATAATTTTTGTGAGAATAGTTTAAAACATTAACTGTTGATTTATAAGCAAGCAAAAAAAAAAATACCTTTTCTAATATTGTAGTCTTTTTCATTTTTTTGTTAAGAGGAGTGTCAAATGAGCCTCGGCGTAGTTCTCTTGTGAAGAAAAAAAAAAAGCTGTTTATATCTGATACTGGTAGTTGGAAATGAGTAATATCCGATTTGCAGCTGTTAAAAAAACTTTAAAATTATTAATTTTGAATTGTACAAATGTTTCCAGGTTCTGAAAATCTGAATATGATTTTTACAATGTATTTAAATGTTAATGAGTATTGAACTCATACTGCTAACTAAATAATTAACTCTTTGACTCTGTAGCGATGCGCCCAGCGTTGATTTCACTTGGCTATGATGTGCAGATCAATGTTTCCATCATCAGTGCTTTGAAAGTTAGTTTTTTCTATTTTTTTTCCCAAATATGTTTTTCTATACTTAAAACTTTATCTAAATTAGTTTCCCTTTGCAACATCTTTAATTTTTTTTTTAAAACATGTTACTACCAAGAAAGATGTTTTTAAAGTTTGGGGTCTTAAAATTAAAAAGGCTCTTTTTTCTTTACATTGATGTTCCAGATCTTTGTGATGTGGGATAATGAGCTCCAGATAATCATTTTATGTGTTTTTAAAAGTGCTATACATAAAACTATATAAAAATAGAAATAAATATAAGTAAAAAAAAATATTTTGAATTAATTTAGATCATAATATATTTCCTAGAGCTACAGCTGTTGACTTGTTCATACTCCATCAGTTGTACATTTTTTGCAAGCCAAAAGGGGTAAATATTAGTTTTGCCCAAATGTGAAAATAATTCTGGAGTCAAAGAGTTAAATGTATTTTTGGGAATTTACAATAAGTACACTGAAAAATGTTTACTAACAGAATACTTATAAATATATCATAAAGTACAAAATTTTAATTTATATTTTTTCTAGTACAATAGTTGAAGACTTGAAAAAAAAGCCCACAGGACTATTAGTTGAATTTCAAAAACTAAAAGAAAATGAATCTTGAAGATGTACAAATGTTAGAAACAGAATTTACTAATAGGATAATCAAGAAACAAAATTGGTCATTGCATATGTTCTACTTTGTCTTTTATGTGTAAGTGACTTAAATAAAGATGTGACCTGTTTTAAACTGGTCTATTTCAATTGACCAATATTACATGATGATTAATTGTACTTACAAAAACCCATAGATCACAAGGTCTGAGAGGGGTACTTTACTTTTTTACTTTACCAAAGCCTTAACCCAGTTAGCTAAAGGTGTAAATATGCAGACATGTATAAACCTAACAGTAATCTGTAGCACTGAAATAAAATGAAGATTGCCATTTCACAAAGCATTAGATCAAAGATTTTGTTAACTATTTCTCTCTTAATTAATGATACCATCTTTGATTTGATCTCATTAAATTAAATTAATTTTTGGTTTTATAAATTTTAATGTGTGTAATATAAAATGAGAATGCATTCTATACCAAAAGTAATGTTTTCTGATTACAAACAAAAATGTTATTGAAGTTTAAACATAACAGGGTACATATGTACATATGTGAAAAATTAACAATTCTGTCAGAACATGGAAAATAATTACGGAGATAAAGAGTTAAAATTGTTAAATTTATTTCTATGTTTATTCATTATGGTGTTTTTCTAAAAGGCATTTTGAAACCTAACAAAGTGTGATGGCATAGCTTACAATCTAAGCTAACTGAAATAATTTCATGACAAATTATATCATTACTTACCTTGCTCTTCCTACTCTGAATTTCTCAACAACATCTGGCACAATCCTTTCATCATCACAAAAGGCCACGCCAAGTAGAGACAAATAATTAGCCCAAATGGTAAAAATAATATCCTTATAAAATTTAAAAAGAATAAATTATTTCAATATTTCAAGACAAACAAAATAGAAAACTTAGAATTTAGTTTTAAAAGTCTTATTTTAACACAAACTGGAATAATTTCAAACTTTTAGTTCACATAAAATTCAGATGGAATGTGATACCTTTAATTCTTCTTTGGCCCCTAAACCAACTAGAGCCTCAGCTTGAGCAATAATAATTATTTGATATGCTTCATATATAGTCCAAGGCCTTCCCAAATCTACTTCTGAAAATAGTTTAATAAAGCATGTCTTTTATTAGATGAAACTAATTCTCTAGGGTTAAGTACAATTGTAAAGAGTATATAATATATATATACTGGTGACCTTCATTTAGGCTCAATATATGTTGTATATATTTAAATAATAGAATATTTATTAATAAATGTAAACCACTCCTGAAAGTATCAGTTTTTATTTACCATTTTCACAATATGTTTGAGACATTTTCTCAAGGAAGAAAATGACATCCTAACTTGGATGTGTAAAGTAAAATAAAGTTATCTTGAAACCCATTGGATGGTTGTTGGAAGCATCAATCAGGACCAACATTCTGGATGTGTCTAGAGCAATAAATGCATATCAGATCCAAGTCCTTTGTAAGAATTCTTTGCTTTCTAAATAAATGTATACCCATTGGATCTGAATCATCTCAATGGCTAAAAAATATCAATATTTCAAAATATAAGGCTCTACACCACCCTACCATACCCTTGATTCAAAAGTCAAGCAGTTAAATTCTTGTAGACTATGTATCATGCATGTGCACATACTGTAGAAAAAATTGAATGCTTCATCTGTAATCTTGTTTGTAGGAACCTATAATACTTACTAGGTCTATATGTTCCTCTTGTGGCGCCATCATTTTGTGATGATTTTACTTGGTGAATAGCATTAACATCAGCACAGAAATCAACTTCTTGAACATGGAGGTCCTAGGTAGTTTTTTTAAGACATATAATATTTATAATAAGCTGTAGAAAACGCCAGGTAGTTCTTTTTTTTAACAATTATTAATAAGTTTTATTATTTTAATAGTATGTATATATGTTATTTAAAATTTATTGCATTATTATTCTAATTTAGTTATCTTTAATTATGTAAACTATTTATCTTGAACGGATTTTACATGTCTTCATGCCTTTCCACATTCATTCAAGAGTTTAGTTAATTAATGCGACGTCAGGAATATTTTCGCATCATCTTCTAAGTGTAGATCTAAAAGCCTATAGGAATATTATAAAGTCTAGTACATCTCTACATTTGTTTAACCAGGATTCTTTCTTGGGGTTGGTGATGGGGGACAAGGGGGGGGGGGGTAATGAAGAAAATATAAAAAAATCTAACATTCATTAGTTATTAAGATAAAAAGAAATGCGCTACTAATTTACAATGTATATGATATGTGTTGTGTAAAGGAGGTATATTTTAAAAATATTTTATTTTTCTTGACCTTCATGGTCAAAATCAAATACTGAGTCAGCCACAAACATTGAGCTGTTAGACTTGTGGAGCCACGCTACATTTTCTTTTACATTATTTTATTAATATTTTGCCACAAATCACTAATGCGCTACAAATTTTAAAAAGACAAAGTAGTAGGCAATCTAAAGCCTACCAAAGCAAAAAAAAATGATCTCTACAATTAACAAACAAACACAGTGATAGGCACAACCTTTATTCTGTATCTCCTTTTGTGTTTTTTTTTTGTTAACCAGGTAAGCTAAAAGTAAAACTTGTCTAATCAAGCAATTGAGAGTGGGAAAAGTAGCACTGACCTCCCATCAAACTTGAGTTGGTGTATAAAGAAACTGATGTAAAAAAAAGAAAATTGAAGATAATAACATTTTAAAATAAAATAAAGTAACTATGAATCGTTCGTTAGCGTACTGAGAGTTTTCATCAAGTTTCAAAGCAGGGAATAGTGTTTGATAACATCAGTGACAGGGCTGGACCTCATCGAACTGACCCTCAATGTCTATGGCATCACATTTTATTGTAAATATGCATAGAGTGAGACAATACAACATATAAATAATATATATATATTATATATTTAATATATTGTTACACATCAATATCTATTAATACTATTGAAAAATAGATGACATCAACAAGTTTATAGATGTTTGAATTTGTTTCCTAGGACTAATAATTTCAGAGGTATAGATCTATTTTATAAAGATATAAAGTCTAAAGTGTCTAAACATTTAAAGATGATAATTGTAAATTATAATGGTAAATATGCGATGGATGGAAGACAAAAATTACCATACTGACCATACTCCATAGAGTCACTGGTGGTCCATAGCCATACATTTCAATCTTTCATACATCTACTGAATGATCTAGACTAGACTTACCTACTGCCTACTACCTAGAGTCCTAGATCAAAATTTTGAGTGTTCAGATTCAATCAAAGTTCTAAATTCTAAGTCTATAACTCTATATAGTATATAAGTTAAGTAGACTACTCTAACTCTTACTCTTAGCTCTAGGCCTACCAGTCTAGATTCTAGTCATTGACTCATTCTATTTCTACTACTAGTTCTAGATCTAGATCTATGGTATGTCTAGACACTCTAGCTCTATAGTAGTTTATTTATTTCGGACATTACATGAATTCGGACATTCGCTGTTTTTTTGTGGTCATTAAATAATTATTTTAATATGTATTATACAACTAGCGCGCTGTATAATGTGCTTGTCCATTTTCCAATGATTCTAACCCAATTTCCTTCCATTTAGCTGTCTTTTTATGTAAGAAAAACGAATTTCAAATTTGTTAGTCAGGTTGTTGTTTTTTTCCTATGTTACCCAGATGACTTTACCTCTTCCTAGAGTTAAGACTATATTTTTTGATTGGCTAAGTCTATACTAATGAGCCCGGCAACATTTATTCTGTTTTTGGAGCTAATTTATTTGATTCATAAGCCAAGTTTTCTAATTCCATACCAAAAAAAAAATTAATACGGTGTCCGAATTAAATTACGATTTTCTTACCAAAATTTATTTCGGACAGCCAGTTTTGGACATCAATAAAAATGATCTTATATTATATTTGTTCGTTTGTTTTTTTTTTTTTAAAATAAAGAATAAATGGGCAAATGTTTGGAGTGAGCTTGGTACATTGAATGAAGTTAAATGCTTAGATCTAGACCTACTAGATAAATCTAGATTTATATATAATATAGAGAATATAGAGGATTCAGTTAGGCAAGAATGGCTATCGTAACCTGTAGGGGCCTACTATACTAGAAAAGATCATCTGTATTAGAAATTTATTAAATTAATAAACAAAAAAAAAAACACAAACATTCAACACACATCTAATCATGCAAACCCCAAACATTCAACACACATAAAATAAACAAACATAAAATAAGTCTAAAAGTCGGTGCAGAAATCACTATTCCAGTGACCTAATTTTGGTAGAATAAGTGTGTTCATATTTTTATTTTTTGTGTTCGTATTTATGCATAGTTTGAAAACATCATAATGATTTCACGTGAGGGGCTATGCCTGGGGATCTTAAAATTTAGTTAATGTTAATATAGAATTAAAATCTGAGTTTATTGATGCCTAAATATAGAGACTGTCCGAAATAAATTATGATGTCCGGAATCAAATAATGTGGGTCAAATGTGTCCGAATTAAATGAAAACACACGGCCTCTTTGACCTTAAATATAATAACAAATATAGGTTTGAGGAACAAATATAAGTAGCCATCCTTATTCTCCTTTAACTAAAGAAGATTTTGATACGTCATTTTCTTTTCTATGTCAAACCATTGTAAAATAATGCGCTGTCAAAGTCAAACTTTCAAATTTGGGCCTATAGGTGTCCGAATAGCATAAACTACTCTAGATCTAAATATTAATAATCTTTTATTCCTCTTCAGCTCTTCCTCTTACTTTGAAGTTTCTCACCTGCGACTGGGTTCCACATTCTGTACAAAAGTACAGCCCATCCTGTTCATCGTAATCTTTATTGCCACAGACGTGACAATCAAAAGGCATTTTTTAAAGTTTAAAATTACTACTGTCAGTACTGATCTAGCTCTATAGTACTAGATCTATATAGATTATACTAGAGTCTATCTATATAGACAAGATTCTAGTCTAGATAAGATTTTTTTTTCGTTTAAATTAAATACAATTTCATTTTTGCTTTTTGTGAATTAATGAAACTTGATTTTTTTTCGCCTTTTATCTTAATATTTTTATAATATTATAATTATTTATCAATCATCTTGTCAGAATATTTAGATCTAGCGCTATAAGAAATTGTAGAATGATCAGTGCCACTAGGCCAGCCTAACCATAAAAACTAACTATGCATAATAATTGTGGAAAGTTTCAACTAGATCTGAGAATGGGTGTGGGAGAAATATGTACAGTTATCTAAGGAACAAAACCCAAAATCAAAATATTTAGCCATATGGCTTAATAATGAAAGATTAATTTTCTTTGTTAGTATAGAACACAATCAATAATCACCATTAATTAACTGATTGATTGGTATTTTTAAAATTTATTTAATCATTTTTAAGTTACACTAAATAATTGTGTGGCTTAATTGATCCAAAAATGGGTGCGGGAGAACATGTTTAAAATTTTTATCAGACAAATTGAGTGAGATATATTAAGCACTTCCATGGTGATGAGTACTTGAACCATGCTTGAACTATAAACAAACTCAAAGGAAGTAAGTGTGTCCCGTAATGCCGAACTCAACAGCAACACAGACGAAAGGCCAACAATCGATAAATGGAGTCGATGCTGGTGTTGAAACAACAAAGTACGTTTAATACTCAATAACTGAATAAGGGAACCGTCAGATGTACTCTATTTCTTATCCGTCTATATAATTCTTCTTACTGTAAATGAGAAAGCGTCTTGATTCTAGTGTCTCTAAGAACGTTCTTACTTTTTAAAGATCTATCACATCATTTGTCACTAAGTAAAACTTTCCCCCTATTCCCGAAACAAATACCTAATTCCTAATCATGTCATAACAGATAATATAACCCTAAGGTGACCAGACGTCCTAACTTGGACGGGACAATCATGCTTTGGACTCAGCCACCGTGTCCCTTTTATTGATATGGTACTTCCCAAATAGACACTTTTTTTAGGGTACTAAAGTAAGAGCGGAGGCGAGGTGGCTGAGTTGTCATCATCATCATTGAGTGAGGGCTTGAGAGGCTCAAATGCTCTCTTGCTAAAGCCCTGGACAGAAACCCTGCTGTATTGCGTAGTGTATTCATACAGTTCGAGAATTTTTGGTTTCCCAGACCTGTCGAGACGGAGATCAGCAAGTCTGGAGCAGTCAAACAGAATATGAGGCACGGTTTCCTCTTCTTCGTCGCAGCTGAGGGACCCTGAATCGAAATTTCGCCATAGCCGTGAGAAATATTTGCCAACAGGACAGTGGCCTGTGCTGCACTGTGCTATAACAGCTGAGTGGTAAAGCGCTTGGCTTTCAAACCAGGGGTCCTGGATTCGGATCCTGGTGAAGACTGGGATTTTTAATTTTGGGATCTTTGGGCTCCTCCGAGTCCAAATGGGTACCTGACATTAGTTGGGGAAAAGTAAAGGCGGTTGGTCGTTGTGCTGGCCACATGACACCCTTGTCAACCATAGGCAACAGAAACAGATGATCTTTCCATCATCTGCCCTATAGACCACAAGGTCTGAAAGGGGAATTTAAAAAAAAAAGTAAGAGCAGCTAGTGACATAAGGTCATCAGTAGTTTTGTACTGAGACATACTTTCTATCATTTATACTACTAAGAGAGAGGCATACTTCTCATGATGATGTGTTAATCCCCTTTAGACAAACTAAAATACTTTTCCTACCAATAGCTGGGCTCCCCACATGATCCATTAATAAATAAATTGAGGAAAATTAAGGCAACAGCTAGAGATTATGTAAATCATCAAAATTCAAACTATGATTACAACACTCATGCTTGGAACCAGTTACTTTTTTGTATTTTGTAAATGTGCTTCAGACTTTGTAGTTTTGCAAAAATAAAAAAACAGTTTATTCTTTTCCTATAGATTATGATTCTTGTATTATCTGGTTGTATAAAGAAGAGTGTGAAGCTTTTGAGGTTAAAGAAAGACAAAGTGTTTGAATAGAGAACATATAGGAAGTGGGAAAACATTAAAATAATAATCATAGACAATACCAAATTAAACTTAGACAACTCATGGCCATTCATGAAGAATTTAATAGCATTCATGTTAATACATAAACTCAAAGATATGAGAAGATATCTATGATGATGTAAAAACAAATCATAAATAGATTTCAAGACAACAATATCTGTATCATTTGAATGAATGAAAAAACATTAAAATATCTATTTTACAGACTAGATAAAAAAAATATTATTTTGTTTTATTTCCCCTTTACTCAATATCTAAGACATTGTACAATCAAACAATGTAAAAAATGAAAATATCACAAAGAATTGAAGGTTAACAAAGAAAGTAATATAAGGAGAAAACCCTGGAACCTTTTAATGAGCTTGATTTAAGAAGAAAACACACACACACACAGTTTTACTATTCACACCTGTTGACTTTTATAATAAAATAATAGATTCCTTTATTAGTCAGTACTCTGCCTTTAAACTACTGATAAATATGTTCTATAAGTTACTTTTAGTCTTAGATTTAAAATGTACAATAAGAGACAAATTTAACATTGTTTATTATTAAATAGAATAAAAATTGTCTTATTTTATTTTTTTTAGCAAAATCTATTCCACAACCAGGACTTTGCAGACATGTTGATGATGCATATAGTTTAAGAAGTTTCTGTTCATTATTTTTTAAATGGATAGCATCTTTTCAGGCATTAAAAAAAATTAACCATTAAACATACTTAATTATTACACTGTGATTTTAAATAATATACTTGTTTTAAATGTTACCCCCTATTTATGTTAAGGATTGACAATACCGAATGAATTTGAAAAATCTTTGTGCCATTAGCAGATTAAGAAATATTTGTACTTTTACATGCTTTTGTAAATTCCTGTTTTTATTTTTTTAACATTTAGATAATTAAACATTCTGATACAATACCAGTTTAGGGAAATATTTCATACATCCAATGCAGATCAAGCAAACATATCTGTCAATACTATAAATGTAATATTAATTATTGTACCAGTCCAAAAACAAGAGTGAAAGAGAACACACTACAAGGAAAAACAAAATATAGACTCTAAACTCTGCCTTTTTCTTGATAGCCTGAAAAAAAAAAGTCAACATAATCTGTTAAATTCTGGTGTTCTAAAAAAAGTAAACATAATGTTAAATTCTGGTGTTCTAAAAAAAGGGTAAACATAATCTGTTAAATTCTGGTGTTGTAAAAAAAAGTCAACATAATCTGTTAAATTCTGGTGTTCTAAAAAAAAGGTAAACATAATCTGTTAAATTCTGGTGTTCTAATTCTATCATCCCTGTTACATTAAACAGAAAAAATGACAACAAATAATGATCAGATGAATGCTATTGTGAATGTTATAGAAGTAAAGCTTTTTGTTTGAGAGCAATGCAGGTTGACATATCAATTGCATATTAGAGATGACTTCACATAGGGTCACCAGACACCCAGCAAAGGCTGTTTTCTGCCCCACCGGCATTGAATTTTAGTATGAAAATGTCCGGCTTTTGTTCTATTGTTTACCATAATGGCTTATTATCTATCAATCATGTTCAATCCTTCAAATGTTAGGTTGATTGAAGTTCAGACGTTTAACCCTAACCCTAACTCCTTTATAAACAAAAATGTTCAGATACTAAAGACTGTTCACATGAAACCTGTTAATCAGAACTCCTCAAAATTTTCAAAATTGCTTTCGCTGTTCAACATACTGTTATGACACAAAAGAATAATAGACTCTAGATTGACATACAAAGAGCCATTATTCTCACTAGATACAGTTTGAAGAAAATGTCATGCATAGTGTTACATGTTTATGCTAATGATGAATAGCTGCAAAAAAGGTGGTTCATCTGAACAATTTAATACTTAATTCTGTAATTTAACAGCCTATGATTTGACAAGCTTTATCAAATACATTTTAAACCTACTTTTTAAAGTCTACTTTGCCATTTTTTCCTTTATTTGAAAGGCATTGTCCTCTTTTCTCCTCTCCTAAGGACATGCTGTATCTGGTGACCCTAACTTCAGGCTAAAGGCCTTTTTGTTTCAATACTGGGTAACATCAAAGGAGAAAAGTGCTACAGTAGCTGTTCAGAAGGGCTTTAAAGACCAGCTCAGATGTTAGCTTACTATTACTGGTACAGAGACCAACCCTTGGCAACAAGTAGCTTCTGGACAAGACACTGTATAGAACCCTTACAAAGACCAAAGCACACACCTTTCAGACCCCAAGAATAGCAACCACTGAAGAGAAGTGGAGATAAGATACTGATAATCTGCCCACAACACATAACAGCTTCATATACATAGCAAAACATACAAGCCAAAAGTTATTACACAATTTAAAGAATTACAACTGTTGTAAAGGGATGTCTGTAATAAAACAAAAAAAACAAGGTTACAAAAGACAGTTTGTGTGGAAACACAAACTCAAAATCGGCCCCCGAAGTAAAATGTTTTACATAATTCGGATAATCCTTCAGAGTTGAAGATAGTTTACTTCCTAGTCCAAACCTCGCGCAGGACGACGGGGGATGGGAGCAGGCAGGGTTTGAACCTTCGATCATTGATAAATCCAAACGACAGTCCAGCGCGCAAACCGCACGACCAGTGGTCCACCCAGGTAGGCTTCAATATTTTCAGAAAGAAAATCCGAATGAAATTATATCAAAGACAAATGAGAGATAAGAATGGAGAAAGAAGGTTAACAGATCTTGTGTAGTGCCCCAACCGCCCCGCAGATCAAAGGATACGTGAAAGTGAATGTAAAGTTAGATGTGAACCTGGCCTAACTAGTTTGTGGTCTATAGGGCAGATGATGTAAAGTTCATCTGTTTTTGTGGCCTACGGTTAACGAGGGTGTCATGTAGCCAGCACAACGACCAACCGCCTTTGCTTTTCCCCAACTAATGTCAGGTACCCATTAGAGTTGGGTAGACTCAGAAGTTGAAAATCCCAGTCTTCACCAGGATTCGAACCCGGGACCCTCGGTTCGAACTAAATAAGTTAATTGTTTTGAAAAGGCTCAATCTCATATTCGAATCCTCAAAAAAAAAAAAAAAAAAAAATTCGCTATATAGAAAAAATGTTCACGAAAATGATGTTTATAAGATTACTATTTGTCTTAAATTAGGTCTAACATATAATGCATACTAATTAGCTTTTTCTTATAAAAAACTGCTTGCATAATTAATTTTAAAAATTAGAATTTTCGCTTTCAGGAAAAAAAAAAGTAGCCGTTGCATCAGAACTTTGAATGGTCTAAAATATTGTGAAGTCGGATTTTCAATATCTCTTCTAGTTTACGAGATCTAAACGGGACGGACGGACAGACATTTCGCACAAAACTAATAGCGTCTTTTCCCCTTTTGGGGGCCGCTAAAAAAGGTTTAAATACAATTTAAAGTTGAAATGGAACTATTGAAACTTATTTACTTCTCTAATTTCTTCATTTGCATCCTTAATGTTCTCAGTAGTTCCTACCACTGTGTTAGCAATAGCATTAATTTGAACATCCTGAAACAAAAAATGATGTATCAACTTAAAATGATAAGAAACCCACAAGACAGTATATATTATTAGAAATTTCAACAAAGGGAAACAAAAACTCTATTGGAAAATGACTTGCAGACTAATTAAAGCACCAGTCAAGTGGTGAAGATTTTATTTAAAGATCTATATATTTAAATTACTTTAAGTTGTCATTTTCCCACTATTGTTATCCTTTCCCATCTTAACCTTTTTGTTCATTATATATCTTGTTATATTTAAAACTAAAGTATTTCTCCCTTTTATTATTGTAAGTCACCAGTGTGTTTGTCATAGCTAGAACCCACTAGACATAGCAGCGCCATCCCTAATTAAATATTTAATTAATTTAAATCAGATTACCCCAACATCACAGGGATAATTGGGAAAAAGAACAAGTATCATAAATGATTATGTTAATTTAAAATAATAGTATCAATAATGTTAAGTAAAATTTGAAATAATAAAGTTGAAACTATATGATTTGTGAATTCATGTAAATAATTGACTATAAAAAAAATCTATACCTGTTCCAATATTTTTTCTGTAAATATTTCCTGCAATTTTGCTATTTCCACAACTTGTGTTTCAATTTGTCTATTCAAACAAAATACAGAAAAAAGAAAGTTAGTATTTTTTAAAATTGTCCTAAAGTATTTAAAAACCAAATCAACAATAGATAATGGTAAGTCTATAATTGATACATGAAATTACTATTTTTAATTTAATGGTACTATGTTATTAATAATAAAAATTGTACAGTAAAATACAAAAACTTCAAAAAATCTTAAAAAAGACTACTTACTTTACTTCATCCATCATGCTGTTCATTTCTTCGTAAAGAATTTTATTCTCTTGTTCAAACTAGAATTGAAAAAGATAATTATATATATTTATTTTTTATGTACAATTGTAAATGTGTCACCATAATTATATATAACTTTGAATGAGAATTAAAAAAACAAAACAAGGCTATTTACAATTTGAGCTTCCTCTGGGGAGATCTCAGTATCAACATTGTAAGGTGTTGTTTCAAGTAAAGCAGGATTGACTGAGTTTTTATTGTGTGTATCATGTGATTCAGTATCTACAAGAAAGACATGTAACATAAATTAATAATGGTGAAATAACATTTTCTGAAATAAAAAAAAAACAACTATGGCCATATAAACTGATTCTTCACAAAAAGTATGTGTAAATTATTCTAATTTTAATCATGGTCAAATCTACTATTATCATTTTTTTAAACACTGTTATGGTCACCACGTATCTGTTTTTCTCAGATAATGAGAATATACTGATTAGATAACTAAAATAAAATAAAAACCTAATAAAGGTTTGTCCTCCCCATTGGGTATTCTCTGATTGAGATTTAAATCTTGTTTCAATTGAGTGCGTCTCAGATTATTATACTTCCTTTCGGGTTCTAGCTTGGATCTGAAACATTTGTGTAAGATTTACAGAAGGGATGATCATACAAAGAGATTATATAGAAACATAATGATAAAGAAAGTTATTATTAGAGAAGAAAGAGCTAATTAAGTGACCAGGTTGCAGTGAACATAGGTATCTTATATAATACAGACGTTAGTTCAAAAAAGAAGATGATTACGTCCTACGCGTCATGTATTCAGTCATGCATATTAACCAATGACTTAAATTCTGCCAAGTCACTGATTTTCCTGGCTAGCTCAGGCAACCCATTCCATGCTCTAATAGCACTAGGGAAGAAGGAGTATTTGTACACATTTGTCCTAGCATATGGGATGAGGAATGTGCCTTTATCTTTGTGTCTTTCTGAGTATTTTATTAAATTTTGTTTTTGTATTTGAAGATTATGGTTCAGTGTTTTATGTATAATTGCTACTTTACTTTTGCGTCTTCTGTCCTGAAGGCTTTCTAAATTTAGTGATTTAACTTAAGGTGTTACTCTAGTCAAATGTGAATATTCGTTTGTTATGAATCTCACTGCTCTATTTTGTGTCTGTTACAGTTTCTTAATGTTTTCTTGAGTTGAGGGGTCCCAAAAAGAGGATGCATATTCTATTATTGGCCTAACCAAGGGTAAATAACATTTTAGTTTTATGTTCTTATTTGATTTATAGAAATTTCTTTTCATAAACTGTAATGCTTTGTTTGATTTTTTAATAATTTCATCAATATGGGGATTCCATGACAGTTTTTCATTTATTATAACACCTAGGTATTTTGCGTTTTTAGTTTGTGTTACTGGTTTACCATGATCCATGAATAAGATAAGTGGAATTAATTTGTTTTAGCTTTTTTGTTACTCTTAATAACTGACATTTTTCTGGGTGGAAAGATAGTAGTGTAACATAAAATAGCTCAAAAATTACCAATTAGGTTTGCAGTCTGCATGTTATTTGGAGATAATTTATTTAACAATATGTTTAGCATTAAATGGCTTCACATGTAAATTTGATTTTAAAAAATAATAAACTTTTTTAATTTTACAGAAAGCACTAACACTTTTTTTTTCTTCCTTTTATAAATATTATTTATATTTCACATTGCCTATATACAAGGAAGAACACGTTGGTGTGGTAACTTAGAAAATAGAATTAAATTACTAGTTTACAACCTCACAGTCATATACTTACATTCTTTTTCTATCTACAACTCTTTTGACTCTCACAGCCTTCTGTTCACTGTAAATTTTACATATTGCTTAAAAAATAAAAATAAAGTTATCTTCAAGATCTTTAAAAAAAAAAATGGTATACATATAACAAACAATAGTGAATTTCACATTTAAAGCAAAGCATTATATAATAAAACAGTTCAATTCTGTTAAATCATGCCTTAAATTTTATTTAAGTACCTCTCTTACAACTTAAGAAAAAAACAAAACAGTCTTTATTAACAGGAAAAAGCTCAAGATCAAAACTTTGACCTGATATTACAAAGTCTGATTGTGTGATAACAAATTTGAACATTTATTTTACCTTTAAGATAAGTTTCAAGAAGAATCAACACAGCCTGACGGTGCTCTTTAACTTGCGGATGAACCTTTTGTTTATCTGTTTCTAATTTTAATAAAATGATCATTTCTTTACATTTTTTTATGATGTCTTGAGCATTGTTGTCAATCAAATCTCTTTCAGACTCTGACATTTCATCTCCAGTACTTGACAGCAAACTAACACCCCCCCCAAAAACGAAAATCTTAGTTTCAAATTAAAAACAATGTCTATATAGATCAACAAAAAAATGTCAAGCATCAATTTCTTACCATTATTTTTGTTTAACTAAATCAATAAACTAACCTTCCAGTATTAACATATTTTTTCCTATTTTCTAGAAGAAAGTCTCTTAAGTGTGTGATCATCTGAACCTGTCAATGAGAATATAGAATGCAATTTAAATTGTACCTTCTTAGGATTTTTGCAGTTATGTTTCTGACATAATACTTATTGCAAAAATAGTTTGTGCACAAGCATGGTACCGGTACATAAAGGAACAAGTAATCAGAAAATGGGTAAATAATAGCTATCTATACTCATATACACGAAGGACACATGACAATATATAAGTATGCTTATTTAAATATGTTTGTTAAAGCTCTAAAAAATGCTCCAGAATTTTTTTTCCCAAATAAGGCCATCAATTATAACTCTAACAAGTTTGTTGTTTCTGTAGATGTACTCAGCTTTTGATATCGTTACATACTTTAGACATTAATCTGCCAAGGAAAACAATTAAAGAATGGAGGAATTTCATTCAGGTGTATTTTGTTAACATTATTTAAATTCCATCCACCCCAGTTGCACTACAACCCATGCAGAGCCCTGGTCTGAACACATTTTCCAATTAGATCTATCGTGTACTTTTCGACTCCATGCCCCTACATCATCAAGCCATCATATTCATGGTCTGTCTTTGGGGTGCCAGCCTTAAGGTTTTGCCAGTATGTTATTCAAATTATGAAACTAAAAAAAATATTTAAAATACTAAACTCAATTACTAACCAAATTTTTGGCTTTATGCTGAAATTCACTTTCATATCTTTTACCCAAAGCTAAAATGTTTTTGGACAAATCTTCATTATTTAAGTCCTCATTAATAAATTTATTTCTTGACTTCAAAGCTTTAACTGTAGCTTTAAACACATTTGTAACATCTGCCATTGCTTTTGTTTTAAAGTAATACTACACCAAGACCTAGGTAAAAAAAAAAAAAAGTCATATTAAAAACATTCCAAACATGACTATTAGGCCTCCTATTTCTACTTACTCTACTATTGTTCACAAAAAAAAAAATTACTTTATAAAGACATAGTTCACTTAGAAGAGATTCTATTAATCTCACCTCAATATAAAGACCAAGAAACAAGTTTTAAAGTTAATCTTTAATTTAGGCATACATAGCTATATCTAGATTAAGTTAAATTTATAACATAGTATAGTATGGTAAAATTTACTGGCAATGATTTTTATTTACAATTTATATAATAATAAGAAGGTAGTATTCAATTGAACACTAGATCTAATATTCTTTCAAGTGTTTCAAGTTCACTGAATAATTATTTATAAACATCTATGTCTCAGTTTGATATTTTCTGATGAACTACAGTACTACTACTACACATGATCTATCTTTAAGTTTAATTTTTAACTCTTTATTATTATCTTAATTATTTTTTCCATGTTTCAAAGGAATTCTTCATTACCATTTCATTACCCTGTTATGATAAAGCTTCAATAGCTTTGTTGTTTGTTATCAAAAAATGTTGTGTTTGGTATAGAATTAAAGGGAAATGCATGCTCTTTTTATAATACCAAGTCAAGTTTATAAAATTAAACATTAATTTAATTTAATGAGGTCAAATAAACGATGGTATCATAGATTAGGAGAGAATGAGTTAAGTCTCGTGACATATTAGTTATAGCAAACTTGTATATATATATAGATCTATATATTCTTTGGTTTCTAAATAGATGGGAAAACATAGATCTAGATCTATAACTACATGTTTGTTTTATAAATTTTATTGCCTTTATTAAGCTATGCTGTCAGATGCACTATAAAAATTAATGGAATGGGAAGTGTTCAATGATTTTTACATGTATATTTCAATAAATAATCATTTTCAAACACCTTTTGTATATAAAATGTAAACAGAAAATCTCTAATAATAGGTCGTAGTCATAGATTAGATTCTAGAGTCTATATATTAATATATATAATAATATATATATATATATATTTTAATTTTTACATCGTTTAAAATTGTAAAGATTGTAATTTGTAAAAATATGGGTACAAGTACAGTACAGTATACAGGTCTACTAGAATGACTAGATGTCGTAGATCTATATTCTATATGTCTAGATCTAGTCAAATCTAGTCATACTAAGTTACTACAACAACATGACACTTGACTGACTTGTAAGTTGTTAGCTAGATGATAAACTAAAACAGTAAAACAAACAATCTTAACACATTATCACAGATGATTATCATAATCATGATTATGATTACCGTACGTCAGGTCAAGTAATGAACTTTAATGAAGTGTATGAATCTATAATTCTATATAGATTATAGATGATAATGATAGATCTATTATCATCTATTCTATAACTTTATTATTTAAACTTAAGTTTAAGATCTTATCTAAATTTAAATGTACATGGATTCGGAAGGATTCCTTTGAACTGTAACGCAAAGCCGCAAAGATAGATAGATCTAGACTCTAGAGATAGATCTCTAGATAATATATTTAATATACTTAATAATAATATAGATCTAGATCTAGATAGAATCTAGACTAGAAATTCTAGATCTTAGCACGATTCTACCACATCAACAGTGATTGTTGTTGTGCTCTTCAGAAAAAAAAGCTTAAGAACTTTCGGATTCACAGTGATTTGATTTCGCAGAGAAACACAGATCCGAATGTAGTCTAGAATCTAGAGTAATCTTTAGTGACTTTAGACTCTTAGAAGTCTATGACTCTATGTTCCATATTGACCATATCTAAAAGAATAGATCTCTAGATAGAATCTAGTTCTAGACTAAGTTAGATCATTTTTGAATTATTATAATCTAGATCTAGTTATATACAGTTCTAAAGAAATCCATTAACTATATTTATAATAATTAATTAATAATAATACTTCTAGACTAGATCTAGAATCTAGATCTAATCTAGATATAGTAAACTTTCACAGAATCACAGTAAAGATCTTAGTATGATTATTATATATTATATATAATATATGCTAGAATCTATATGGTATCTTAATAATTACGATCTAATCTACTTTTTTATCTAGACTATTCTAGACTATAATCTAGATTCCAGTCTACTAAACTTAAACTTAAACTAAGTCGACTAAGATGAATTATCAATGTTGACTATACTGACTATAGTGTCTATAGTATAGCTCAATACTCAATAGATCTAGAACCTAGATCTACTAAGATCTATGTAACTAATTATACTAACTAATACTATTTACTATGTAAAGTAGATCTATGTAGATCAATCTAGATCTATATAATATACTAATACTAGTCGACCGGCGGCGTAGCATTTTATAACTTATGACAGATTTCCTGCAGTCTCCTGTCAATTAATCAGGAGTTCCTGGAAATCTCCTGAAATTGCAAAATATATGAAAAAGCCTTGGAAATATCCGGAAATTATTAAAATCTTTTGAAAACTCATACAAATCTCACGAAATATATATAGACAAAAATTTTCATTTTAGTGTGTCATTCAATATGAAAAACGACAATCCTACGCACTACAAAAAAAAACGGCATTATGCGATGCCGTAATTGTGGAATCTAGTGAAAGAAGCTTCTTGAGCCTTAAACTAATGAAGAATAACTTGAGGTCAATAATTCTTCTAGATAGATTGAAACATTTGGTAATTCTTGCTTGCCATTGAGCGTGATCTATGTAGGAGATAGAATTCTTGTGATATACTGTATGGCATCGCTACACGCCAGGCTAAGCTTGTGTAGTAATTCTGTGTGTAGTAAAGAATAAATAAAATACAAAGTTGAATACATTTTCTAATATAAACTATTAATTTTCACTTATTATCCGTATCCCTACCCAAACTTCTTCTTCTTATATAATACAGACGTTACCTGAAAAAAGGAGATGATTACGTTTGGCATTGGGCCCACAATGGTTAAGTCAGGCCCTGCTATTTACCTTAAAATATATGGAAATACATAGACAAAAATTGTCCTTTTGGGGTGTCATTCAATATGGAAAATGCCATGAATCCTACACACAATAAATAAAAACGGCATTATGCCGTAATTGTGTAATCTGGTGAAAGTAATGAAGAATTGCAAAGATAGATTGAAACATCTGGTAATTCTTGCTATTAAATGTGATCTATGTAGGAAACAGAATTATTATGATATACTGAATGACTTTGCTACATGCAAGGCTTGTAAAGTAATCCTGAGTCCGGCCCTGCTATTTAGTGACGGGTGAACAGAGTAGATTACTTGTTTTCTAACCCCCCTTCCTTTTTTTTTTTGTCGATAAAAATACGTGGGGTAGTAATAAATAAAAGAGTGATCTTTCCATGACTTCTTGGTCACAACAGTTAAGTCCAGCCCTGCTATTTTGTGACAGGTGAATACAACTTGTTCTCTTCCCCCCCCCCTCTTTTTTTTTCCCGTAAGGTAACTCTAGTATGACTTCTAGAAATAAAAGAGTGATCTTTCCTTTACTTGGTGTCCAAACTCTTGAGCCATGAAGAGAATTATATATATAGATTTTCTATATTGTTCTTGTTTTTTTTTTAATCTTCTGCAGTGTTTTACCTAAAGACTATGTTGGAATGTAGAATGACACAAATATACTGAATAAATACATTCTAGTTTGACTCATAAAAAAAAATGAATGGTCAAGGCTTGACTCTGGAACAGAGACAGAGAATAGAAGAAAATAAACGAAAGGCCTTGTCTAAGTTGGCAGAGAAACGCAGCCCTACAAAGCTAAGTATTACCCAGACGGTTTCCAAAGTAGACACTGAGGTGACAGTCAAGGTCAAAGTAACATCCGATTTCATTGGTTCAGTGGAAGTGAAAGCAAAACCATCTTCCAGCAGTAATTTAACTGTACTTAATACTAAACATTCATCTTGTAATGAAACTGAAAATGTAATGAAACAGTTTCCTGCAAGTAACATCTCAAAGCAGAGCAATGTATATCAAAACTCTACTACTGCTGAAAGCCATAGCACTGTTAACTCAGGAGTTTGGACTAGCAAATCTGCTGCTGCAGCAGAAAAAAGTTCTGTTTCTACTAAAGTAGCATTCTTAGGATTACCTCAAGCTCATATGAAAGGCAAATGTGTCTTAATTAATAACAACTATTTCTCTGTTGAGATTGGCTATCATGGAGCTCTTGTAGAATATTTTAAGCAGTTCAAGACTAAAGTTTATGGTAAGTTTTGAAATTAAGCTTAGATTTTTTTAAAAATTTCAACAGATTAGCTGTTGTGCCTTAAAAAATAATTCCCAATGTCCTACATTTATTCTATGTGGTAATTGTGTCATTACTTTGGGCTAATTTTTTTTTTAGATAAAAATTCCAAAACCTGGTCATTCAAGCTAGAAGAATATGACTCATTTAGTAAGTTCTTTTCTTTTTATATACCTATAGATATTATAAATACTTTCTAGTGTTCAATTCACCAAATTAATGCTAGTGACATTAAATTAGTTTAAATAAAGTAGCCAGTTCTTGTGCATATCTACATTTTGTAGCTTTAAAAGGTTATGTTATATAATTTGGCTCTTAAGTAAAGGCTTCAACTTGTCATTAGAATTAATTTCAAATTCGCTAAAACATACATTTTGTCTGGAATTAGCTGGTGTATTTTAAGTTAAATGAATCATTTATTTGTATATTATATCATACCTAGTGAAGGGTGTCACCAACTTCAAGCCAGACATAGAAATAGAAGCACTACCCAAGTGGATCCTAGATGCTTTTCATCCTCAAAGATGTCTAGCAGATACAGCCATAGCTGAGGCTGATCTGAAAAATGTAGATGAAATTTTAGTTCAAACACTAATGCCATTCCAGCGACAGGGGGTGAAGTAAGTTTATTAATTAATTATTAATTATGCATATATGTAATAAATTGTAAATTGATTTTTAAAATTTACTTGCTTTTGATATAGCCCTGAAATATATCTATAACACTGATGCCCAACATAGTGCAAACTGCGGGCCCTTTTAGTTTCCGACAATCATGTCGCGGGCCACATGACAGAAAATGTAAAAAAAAAATGAAATTTGCCCGAAACAATTTTATTGCAAACTTGTTGATTTAGTACTTACATAAATTAATCAAATAATGGAAGTTTAACTTTTTGTTACATATTGATCCATCAATCTCTAGGCGTAGTTTAACAATCTTCTATTCGCGGCTCAAACGAAAGAATGACGTCATATTTGGTTTATAATCCGTTTATATGTTGATGTTGTTTTTTTAAAACAGCCATACTTTACAAAATAAATATATTATTAACATGCTTCTCAAAAAGTAAAGTTCCGTTCACTTTTTCTGGTAGATTCTACATTCAGAGTCCTCTTGTAGTTTCTTCGCCTCTCCTCTTTCACAAATTTTAAATGGCATGGTACCAATTAATCAGAGAAAAAAAGTCTGCGCGCTAACATAGGTAAATAAACATTTTTGAAATCTTTTTTGGGTAAGGGACGGAGGGGGAAATTTCTACACTTTGTGCCGACTTTACGGCGGGCCGGATAAAACCACTTTGCGGGCCGGATCTGGCCCGTGGGCCGTATTTTAGGCATCACTGATTTATAACATTCTTTGTTTATATGTTAGCTCAAATAGTAACTTTAAAGACACTTTTTTTCTACAAAGCTTATATATCAATTCAATCTGTTGATCTACCTGGTGGAATCTTGTACAGGTCCCCATTCTCGAATATAGCAGAGACTTTCCACAATTATTCATTTTCGATGACAACACAAGAATCAATCATATAATTAACTGATTATCAAATCTATTAGGTGTAATTAATTAATTTTGTTTTACATAGAAAATGTAGAAGTTAAAGGGAGATAGCCCTTCTGTAGAACATTAGGGCATTTTGCTAACAATTTTAAACTAATATTAAAAAATAGCTATAAAACCTTCTGTTTTTTAGAAGCTCTTTAATAGCTCTGTAACTAACACATTGGTCTTTTATTGTGGAGGCTTGAGACCTCGAGTTCAAATTCAGTTTTATTCCATTTTAAAAAAATAGCTTTTAAAAAGGCAGCATGGAAACCTTCTCCCAGATAGCCCCCTCCACTAACTGGATTGGACGGTGCTCTAAGCATGAAAGTTGCACTAAACAAAAACAATTAATAAAAATAATTCCAATCGCGCAAATTTATTACAGTTAATCTAGACCTATTAAAAATTAATTGCATGATTTATATAAAATAATTTATGCATTTTCTTTCAATGTTTGTTTTTAAAAAATGTATTATTTTTATATATTCACCAATGGAAATATGTATGATTTATATTTTTTAGCCATTACTACAAATTCTTTAAGCATTGATTGATTAACAAAGATTATTATTTTTTTAATATATATATATATATATATATATATTAGTCATGGGCATTGGCTAAGTTGTAGCATGTTTGGCTTCATAACCAAGAGGACTCAGGGTGGAATTTCTGTGAATGCCAAGATTGGAATTTTGGATTTCAGAAAGCTCAGAGTCCATTCAACTTCAATGAATTCTTTACTTTTGTTGAGGAAATAAGGCAGCTGGTTTTATACTGGTCACTTGAAATTCTCATTAACCATTCACAGGAACAGATTTTTAGATCTACAGCTACTAACCCTTAACTAATCTTTATATTTCATTCCAAAGCCGAATAAGTCTCTAATAGAAAAATATTTAATTAGTTTTGGAAATATATAACTTGCATTGTGTTCATCGTAGTTGGTTTAATTCTAGTTATAGACACTTAAAAAAACAAGCAAATAGTTATAAGAACTTTATATATATGTTTTTTTACATTTATGTACATTTTTAGTTGTGCTATTCACCATAAAGGGAGAATCTTGATAGCAGATGATATGGGTCTAGGAAAAACTCTGCAAGCTATTTGTATTGCAGCTTACTATAAAATGGAGTGGCCACTGTTAGTTGTGTCTCCATCATCTGTCCGCTTTGATTGGTCTCAGGTACTTGCTATGTGTTAAGCCCATTAAAATATAACTTTTTTTTTTTTTTTTTTTTAATCTAAAAGACTATATTTATATTCATATAGAATAAGTTATTTTTAAGGTTTAAGGGTACAATTTTTCGTATTTTTACTAAAGTTAAATATATTTGCACACATGATTTTGTAGTAAAATTTGTCAGTTGCAACCCAGTGTTTATAAATAATTTAAGCATTAGGTGTATATATTTTATAACTTTTATAATTGGATTTGTGTAATACTTACTTTTTTTTTTTTTTGGGAATTAGCAAATTAGAAAATGGTTACCTAGTGTGTCAGATATCAATGTGGTTGAAACAGGGAAAGACAGTGCTGTGTCTGGTCTGGTCAACATTATTAGCTATGATTTATTATCCAAGAAAATAGTGGAACTTAAAAAACAAATGTTCAGGGTTATCATAATGGTAAGGCTCCAACATTTTAATGTCTTTTGAAAATCAATGTGTTCTTATCTATTAGTTGTGAGATGTGTTGATTATATATATTTTTATATGCATGTTAGCTAGGATTGTTACTGCAAATAATATTAGATAATTAACTTTATTCAAAATTCAGATATTTAAAAAAATTTAATCCTGTTATTTACAAAACAATATTTTAGAGAAGTTTGTATAAGTCTTACATTGGATTCCTTGATTGTTTTTTTTTTTCCCTTTTTTTTCTTTTTAAACTTTCTGTGAACTTTTTAGTGTTTCTGTTAGATAAATAAATATTTTCATAGCTGGCTATACTGAAGTCTAAGTTTATTCTGTTTCTGTGTATGAAAGAATGTCTTACAAGTCTACTTTGATTGTTAATTTTATTTTATGCTTATGTTCAAGGATGAATGTCATTTTTTGAAAAACTCCAAAGCTGTGAGAACTGTAGCTGCCATGCCACTGCTTAAAGTAGATATTTTTGTCTTTCTCTCTTTGGTTTATTTAATGTTTTGTTTCACACTAATTGATAATAGGCCTACTAAGTATTTATGATAAATATTTTGTCACTTTGTCCTGTAATCAATTAGAAAATATTTTATCTTCTTCCTGCAATCAGTTAGAAAATATTAGATCTTCTTGTGTTCATGTTTTTAGACTGCTAAGAGAGTAGTTCTCCTTTCTGGTACTCCTGCCTTATCACGACCTAGTGAATTGTTTAGTCAGATCATAGCAATTTGTCCTGATGTCTTCAAATTTCATGACTATGGTCTTAGATACTGTAACGCTAAACAAGTAAGTTTTACAACTTAAAATTTAAATTAAATTTAGTCATACTCATGTGTGAATGTAAGTGCAGATAGTATTTCCAATTATCCATATTTTTTTGTTTAATTACTTGTTCTCACTTTTACAGATGCCTTGGGGCTGGGATTACTCTGGCTCCAGTCACATGCAAGAGTTGCAACTTTTTTTGGAAAAGAAAATTATGATACGGTCAGTAGTTCATTGAAAGAAATGTTTCTTTAATTATTGTTGTCTTTTTTTTTCTTCTTTTTACACATTTATTTTTGCATTCAGTTTTTAGAATTCTTTTATCAATTATTTGTTTCAGGCGCATGAAAAAAGATGTTCTTTCACAGCTTCCTTCAAAAACAAGACATCTTGTGTTTTTAGATCCTCATTCTGTGAAAAAATGCAAAATGTTAAACGGTGTATCAAAAGTTATGACCACTTTAAAAGTTAGTATCACAATGAATTTAAAAGTTAGTATCACAATGTATTCCATTTTATTTATATTTTTTTTTATATCACATTTTACATCACAAAAGTCTGTATTTCACTTTCTTTAAATATCACAATAGCCATGTATTTGACTTTGTTTTTTTTTTCATCAATGAAAATCAAAATATTTAATCACAGTTATCTCTTACAGAAATCAACTGAAAATGTTTTGTTTTTTTCCAAATTATGTTGTTTTTTTTTTTAATATAATTTGTTTCCCATTGTTTCTATATTTTAGGGTCAAGAGAGAAGAGAAATGTTGTTGCAATATTTTCATGAAACATGCCGAGTCAAATTGAACTCAGTCAAGTTAGTTTTGTTAACTAGATACCATTTTGTTTGGCTTTATCTATTGGATAGTTTTTGATTGATGCAAAATTAAACTAAAAAATCTTGTTTTTTTCAAAGGTTCTAACATGTCTAATAAGAGAATAATTCAGAAATAAACAAAACAAAAAAAACTACTTAAATACTGTTTTTCCAGGCTGATTCTGGTAACTTATTTCAAGCCTAAATGATAGTCAATTTTGGCTTAAATGTTAATTTAAAGAATTACTGTTTCCCCTTTTCAACTAAAACGACTGTTTTATATGTAATATAAAAACAAGACATTGTGGATTTATCTAAGCTAATTAACTAAATTATTTTTTCCCTCAGACAGTACTTGTTAGATCTGATAGAATCAGATAAGAAGTTCCTTATATTTGCCCATCACACTGAAATGTTAGACTGTATTGAAGAGTGTCTCACAATAAAGGTAAAAGATTTATTCAAGAGATGTTAAATTACTTGTAGCTTACTTTATGTCCATATTTTCATTACTACTTAGAATTTCAAAACAATTAATAATACTTCTGTTTTAACAATATAAAAATAAAGCTTCCCATAAATTTTGAAGTACAACTAAAATAAAGTTCAATAGTTTATTGAAAGTGTTACATTGCCTGTATATTTATTAATGTCTTTTACACTTACTAACATTGACTAGCCTTAGACTGGGTTTATTTTGTGTAATTGTAACTACTGTCTAACTGTACTAAAACTAAGCTGCAAGAATTTTCACTAGCCTTTTGTGTTTGTATATAGGGTGTGTCGCAAAGTAGATTGTTACCAGACTACTGATTTTTCATACATTTACTCTTTACAAATAATTTCAAGCTCCATGGGGGTAGATTGTGTCATACTTATTTAAAGATTCACTTTACTTTAGAGTTGGGTTACTTCAAATCACCTAAAAAAAATGTTAATTCATCTACAGAACTTTATTTACCATCAGGCAAATAGCCATTTGCTTCTTTGATTCGACCTGTGTATTTTCTTTATTTCAGAGTTCTCAAAGCAAATACATCCGCATTGATGGAAAGACACCATCAGAACAGCGAAGTTTTTTCTGTAAAAAGTTTCAGACTGATTCTTCATACAGAGTAGCCATTTTGTCCATCACTGCAGCCAATGCAGGATTAAATCTTTGTGCTGCCAGCCTTGTTGTCTTTGCAGAGCTCTTTTGGAATCCGGGGGTAAATGTTAAACTATCTTTTATGGTCATTATAAGAAACAGTCATTCTTTACTTTTTTTAACTGGACCTCTTTTAGGTTCATTTTAGTATCCGGAGCTCACCTACTACAAAGAAATAAGACAAAAAAACTAAAAGTAAGAAAAATAATTGAATATAAATAACATTGTTTGATTAAAGAACCTCCCTTAATATTATTTGAATATTAATTTATCAATTATTTAGCTAATAAGTTCAATAGAAACATTTTTTTAGGGCAACATGAAATTGGGTTCCAAGTTAGTAGTTAAAAACCATGCAAATTGTTTCTATACCTTATATTTTATTTATTAAATTGATTAGGTTATTCTTGTTAACTGTAATTACTCCCACCCTCCATTTTCCATCATAAAAAAAAAGGAAATTTATTACATTGAAATGCTAAATTAGTCTTGTTATAATTAAACCAACTTCAGACTGAAAATCCAATTAAAATTAATTCCAATTTAAATTCATCCTTGTATCTTATTTGCAATTTCATGATGATATATTATTTCACATAAATCTGAGAAATATACCAGAATGCTATAGTTTTTAGTTACATTTTAAAATGACATGATTTTTAGACAATATAAGAATCACTAGCTATTAAATATAAATTAACATTACTTGCTACATATTATTGATTAATTATCACATATGCTCTTAAATCTCTTTTTTATGTTGTTCTTATCTTTTCTTATATAATACAGACGTTATTTCAAAAAAGAAGATGATTACGTCCTACGCGTAATGCATTCAGTCATGCTTATTAACAAATGACCTAAATTCTGCCAAGTCACTGGTTTTCCTGTCTGACTCAGGCAACCCATTCCATGCTCTAATAGCACTAGGGAAGAAGGAGCGTTTGTACTAATTTCTCCTAGCATATGGAACGAGGAATGTGCCTTTCTCTTTGTGTCTTTCTGAGTATTTTATTAAATTTTGTTTTTGTATTTGAAGATTATGGTTCAGTGTTTTATGTATAATTGCTAGTTTACTTTTGAGTCTTCTATCCTGAAGGCTTTCTAAATTTAATGATTTTACTAAAGTTGTTACTCTAGTCAAATGTGAATATTCGTTTGTTATGAATCTCACTGCTCTATTTTGTGTCTGTTCCAGTTCCTTAATGTTTTCTTGAGTTGAGGGGTCCCAAACGAAGGATGCATATTCTATTATTGCCTTAACAAAGGTTAAATAACATTTTAGTTTTTTTGTTCTTATTTGATTTATAGAAATGTCTTTTATTAAACCCTAATGCTTTGTTTGATTTTTTGATAGTTTCATCAATATGGGGATTCCATGACAGTTTTTCCTTTATTATAACACCTAAGTATTTAAGTATTTTGCGTTTTTAGTCTGTGTTACTGGTTTATCATAAATAAGATAAGTGGAATTAATTAGTTTTAGTTTTTTTGTTACTCTTAACAACTGACATTTTTCTGGGTGGAAAGACATGCTCCAATTTGATTCCCATTTCTGTAATTCATCTAATTCTCTTTGTAAAATTTCTGTATCTTGTGTTGTTTTTATTATTCTATATATTATGCAATCGTCTGCAAATAATCTGTATTTTGTTCCTGAACTAATGCAATTTGGTAAATTGTTTATGTAAATTAAAAATAGTAGTGGACCTAAGACTGTTCCTTGAGGTACACCTGAGTTTACTGTTATTGGTGTTGATTTAGAGCCATTTATTATTACAGTTTGTTCTCTCCCTATCAGAAAATCTTTAATCCTCTGATGCAATGGACCATCAATGCTAAAATATTTAATTTTTTTAAGTAAACTATGGTGGTGAACTTTGTCAAAAGCCTTGGAAAAATCTAGTAAGATAGCATCTATTTGTTCACTATTATCTACACCATTTGAAAAATTATCAATTAGTCCTATTAGTTGTGTTTCACGTGATCTATATTTCCTAAAGCCATGTTGGTATGGAGTAAGGACATTATGTTTGTCCAAGTGGTTTATGATGTTGCTACATATTATTTGTTCTAGGATTTTACATGTGATGCTGGTAAGTGATACTTGTCTGCAGTTTTCTGGGTCAGATTTTTCTCCTTTTTTTAAAGGGGGGGGGGGGTGACATTAGCTTCTTTCCAGTCCCTTGGTACTCTGCCCTGGTTAAGAGATGCCTGAAAAAGTATTTTGAGCTCTGGTGCTAGCTCATTGCTTAGTTCTTTGAGTAATCTAGCTGGAATACCATTGTTATTGCTGTTCTGGTTGTGGTCATATAAATTTCTGACATGCATGGTGTATCATCTCTTCAAAAAATCATTACTCCAACCCAGACTCTGTGGGCTAATTTTGCACTGTGGAAGAAATCTTATGCGGCTAGATAGCACCACATCACTGGAGAGTTATGGCTCATGTGCTAGAGGTTGGCCATCACTGGTCTATAAGTACATAATTAGGTATGAAATGCTCCGCAATATAGAAATGTTTATTGTCCTCTTTAGATTTTAGTTCAAGCAGAAGATCGTGTCCATAGAATAGGTCAAGAAGATTCTGTTTGTATACAGTATTTGGTTGCTAAGGGAACAGCTGATGACTATATATGGTAATTTTTTTTATATTAGCTTGAATTTTTTTCTTTCATTTTTTTGTCCATTTGTTTTTTACAGCAAAGTTATAGCATACATATGAACTTAAATATTTTCAGGCCTTTGATTCAAGATAAACTTAATATTCTAAGTAAAGTTGGTCTGGCCAAAGATGATTTTTCTAGTGCTGACAAAACATTTGTTGCAGTAAGTACTCTAATGGGATTTTATTTTCTTGTTGTCAATATTGCATTTTTTTTTTTTTTGGCAAACAAACATTACCTGATTTTTTTCATAACTTTTGGTTTCTTAATTTATGAAAAAACATTTTTTTTAATATCTGATTGTTTAATATATATTTGTTTCTTTTTTTTTTTTTAGGACAGCAGTCAATTAAAAATTCTTAATTTGTTCAAATCAGACTTTATTAATGAGTCACAGGAAGAAACAAAGAATATTGAAACATTATTAACAGAGTCTCAGTCGACTTTATTAGGTGGGAAAAAAATCACATTTTCTTGATGTTGTAATTTTTTGTGTGTCTTTCATATGTATTGAAACCTAAACAAAGGTTTCAAGATCTTGTATGTTACAACTTTTAATTTAATAATAATAATAATAATAATAATCTTTATTGTCCAAATGAAAATTTGTCTTACGATTTGTGCATTACACCAAACAAAAAAAACATTATAACTATAAGAAACCAAAGTGTACATTCACACCAGACTCACTCGTAATTTACATGTGACAAAGTTTATACCAGATTGTTCTTATTTAATGATTTGATTGCCAGGGGAACAAAAGAGTGTTTGTGTCTGTTTGTCTTTGCTATCAGTATCTTGTATCTATTTTGTGTTGGTAAAATCACAAAATCCTGACACAAAGGGTGATTCTTTATTTCGAGGATCTTGTTAGCTTTTTTATAGATGTTTGTCTCAAACAACTGCCCAAATGGGGTTTCTTTTTGGCCAATGATTTTACCAGCAGCATTTAGGATTCTATAAAGTTTATTTTTATTTTTAATGCTCAGATTGCCATACCAGGCAGTGATATTGAAACTTAAAATATTGCAGATATGAGTGTGATAAAACATAGCCAAGGCCTTTTCGCTAACATTAAACGAGGACAGTTTTCTTAGTAATCGTAATCTTTGCTGCCCTTTTTTGCTGATATAATCAGTATTTGCAGTAAAATTTAGTTTATTGTCTAGTATTTAAAGGTTTGCACAATTTCAATAGTCTCTCCAGCTACAGAAACAATATCATTTTCCTTCTTTTCCCTACGAAAATCGATTATCATTTCTTTGTTTTTTTTTACATTTAATAATAAAAAATTATCTTTACAGTATTTTTCAATGTGTTCTATTTCTTTGAAATACTCATTTACGTCTGAGCTCTCAGAGAGCAGGGCAAGATGAGCTGCATCATCAGCGAATTTTGTGAAGGAGCAAAAAGGACTATCGGATTGAAAATCATTGGTGTACAAAATGAACCACAATAGTGATGTCACAGCCCCTTGGGGCGTCCCTGTATTAACTATGCATTCATTTGAAATAACATTGTTTACCCTAACCATCTGAGATCTCTGGGTCAAAAATTCATTAGCCCATAGTATTATGTATGGACTAATCTTCAACGCTTTCATCTTTTCAATGAGTAAATGAAGTTGTATAGTGTTAAAAGCTGATGAAAAATCAATAAAGAACAATCTTACATAAGTGTTTGGTTAGTCCAGATGTTTGTAGACACAATTTAAAATATTTAGGATGGCATCGTCTACACCTTTACCCTTTTGGTAAGCAAATTGTAAAGGGTCTAACTTATTACAAAGATCATTCAGAAGAAACATTTTAACCAATTTTTCTAAACATTTAGACACAATGGAAGTAAGTGAAACAGGTCTATAGTCATTCATTTCTTTCGGTTTGGAAACCTTTGGCACAGGTACAATTATAGATGACTTCCACACAGGTGGTATCTCATGGTTTAGTAATGAAGTAGAAAATACATCTTGGAAAGGTTCAGCTAGTTGTTCAGCACATTCTTTTAAGATTCGCCTGTTTATTCCATCAGGCCCACCAGCTTTCATTGGGTTGACGTTTTTGAAAATGTTACAAACTTGCTCTTTAGTAATCGCTAATTCTAAACAGTTGTTAACATTGACATCATCAAGGGCTTTGAGTCTTAGATAATTAAAATCTTTCGTGTCGAAGCAACAATAGAAATCATTTAACTCGTTGGCTAATGTTTTTTCGTCTCTTGTAGCAAGATTATTTTTTATTTTGACTTGTGCTCCTGCCATTTTGTTCATGATGCCCCTGCCTGTCTCATGTCACTTGTCTAAATTGAGTCTTCCAGCTTGGTGCGGTAGTTTCTCCTCCCTTCCTCAAGAACGACGTTGAGATTTCGTTGAGCTATTTTCCTTGTCTGTCCATCGCCACTCATATATGCTCTTTTCTTTTTTATTATTTCCTGTTTTATCTTTGCAGTGACCCATGGTTTATTGTTGGGGTATATCTTGATGCTCTTAGTGCTGACACACATGTTTTCACAGAATTTGATGTAATTTGTCACTGCGTCGACCCATTCTTCCAGATTTGAAGTGGTCTCTTTAAACAGATTCCAGTCAGTGCAGTCTAGACATCCCTGTAGTTTGAGAATATTGTCTTGAGTCCATTCTTGTATGTTTTTTTGAATGATTTTTCCTTCTTTAAGTTTCGTGCGGTAAGTAGGCAGCAGTTGTATTGTTTTGTGGTCCGATGATCCTAGTGGTGGGCTTTCACGAGATGTGAATGCTCCTTTGATAATACAGTAACATAAGTCCAGAGTTCTGTTCTCTCATGTCGGACATGAGATGTGTTGATAGAAGGTGGGTAGGTCAACTTTCAAGGTGCATTTATTAAAATCACCCAGTATAACTACTGGTGCGTCCGGTGACCTTGTCTGAAACTCATGCACTACGTCAGCGATGATTGCAGCTGCAACTTCCATCTTGGCTGTAGGCGGAACATAAATCAGGACTATGTAAATAACACCAAAGTCTCGTGGCAAATAAAAAGGTCTCAATGAGAGTGCCAGTAGCTCTAGATCGGACAGCACATTCTCTTTTTAACCGTGTAGTTTGAGGTTGATGTACTCACATAGCCCCCCACCTTTCTTCTTCTTAGATTCAGCCATTCTGTCAGATCTCACGCAAGAGAAACCATCAATAGCAATCAGGTTGTCATTGTCATCCTCCTTTAACCATGTCTCAGTAAAAGCCAATAGACAACTTTCCCTAAAAACGTGGTCTTAGCGTACATTGGCACATATCTCATCCACTTTATTTCTTATTGAGCGGACGTTAGCTAGAATAATCATAGGAAGTGGTGGGCGAAAACCTCTTCTTCTCAGCCTTTGCCATAGTCCTCCTTTTTTCCCTCTTTTCCTTGTACTAATAGAGGAAGGGTAGAGACAATTTTTATGTGCATAACATGGTGGAAGAGGCTTCCTCTTTGAACGAAGTTCGAGGGGTTGATCTTTACTATATTGAATAGATCTAGTACTAGATCTGCCGCCATCTTGGGTCGCCATTTTTCTTCTTTTATTTCTAACTAAATAACCAACGTTGAACAAATCTAGATCTAGTAAAACGTGTAATGTAAATACTCATTGTAGAGCCCACCTTGAAAACAGAAGTCTTCATCTGCATAACTAATTACAAAAGAACATTCAATATACATCCAGCAAAGAAATAATAATGAAAGCACAAATTGCATGTCGCCACAGTGCAGCGCCATTTTGAAAAAATTATGAAATATAAATAGCATTAACTTATTTAAATAAAAATTGTCTTAATAACCTGTAGAAACCTGTTTTTAAAATATGTGATAATGGTTCAGGCAATTATACTAAAGCCAGAAAAAAAAATTGATATTGAGTTATAAGTCATTTCTAGTAACCATAGGCCTATACTTAATATTATTAGTTAATTGTTCTAAATGTTAAAGATATCTGCATTATTAATGTACCAGTAGGCTAATTCTTGCCTATAGTTCCTGAGCAAAGTTAAAAATATACCCAGAGATAGTTATTCAAAAAGTATCTGTTTAAAAATGCTTTAAATTTGAAAATGCAAAAAAAAATAAAAATAAACTAAATACATGTGTCTTTGCAATTCACTTTAATTAAATTCCCAATTGAACACTTATTGTCACATTATTTAGTTTATAGCTAGAAATCAGCTTTGATTATGTTCTGTCAGCCCTTCATCACATTCTTTTTATCCACATGGCCTCTCCTGATTATTCACTGCCTGCCTTATTTTCAGTCACTCACCTTTTTAACTCTTTCAGTGCGAATTATTTTGATCGAAAAAATTGAGTTTTCCAGAATGAACACACATTTTCAAGGGGTGTAGCGTAACTTTTTTATTTTATTAAATAATCTAACATATTTGATTTTATTTTAAAGGAAAATGAATGAGCTACAAAGGTATAATAAATCAAATAAATTATTAAAAATTTCTTTTCATTAATTTTAAAATGAGTACAGAAAAAGAAAATATTTTTAAAGTTCATTTTAAAAAATCGATATACTGAAAGATTTAACCATTTCATTAAACATTTAATCCATTAATTTTAATATTGTAAAATCACAATACTTAACACATTTAATTATTTAACTTTCATAAAAGATGAACAAATCCACTAAGAAATAATATTATCTTTTTTTTTTAAACGTGTTGGTACTGCATTGAATTTACTACCAAAACAAAGAACAATCACTGCAACATCTGGAAAATAAAAAAAAAAAAGAGAGAAATAAAAAGTTAAGCTTAAAAAAATAGTGAAATAAATATTATAAACCAAGTTACTTGCTGAGAATAACCCCACACTCAACAGCGCTAGCAAAGCTACTCGCTGAGAGTAATGCCACACTGAAAGAGTTCAGATGTTACCGGTACATAGCAAATTGTCCATATCACTGGATATGCTACCCTGTTGTTGTTACATAATAAATTGTCCCTATCACTGGATGTGCTACACGGCTGTTAAAACCTGTTTGGCAGTTTTCTGTATATATCATTTCATTCATTAGTTCAACTTTATTCCAGGTATTTTCCTTCCTCTTTAGTGTCCCACTTAGTTAAATTTGTATTCTATTTTATCTATACTGAAAACAGTAGGTTTAAAATAGTTTGATTAACCTAGGTGTTTGCTCATATTGTTTCCTCAGCTACACCAAAGAAAAGGCTGAACCCAAAGAGTCAATACTCACCCATTCAGAAGAGATCTCCCTTTAAAAGTCAAGATAAAGAAGTAAGCCCAGTCAAACGTCAGACAAGCCTGACCAGTTTCTTTGGGAGCACACCTCCTAAAAAAATTCAACGTGTGGAGCTGACACAAAAAGAAACTCAAAGCACTTGGGAAGAATCATGTCCTCTGGATTCACTAAGTGGCACCATCAAGAATGGTGTAACATCAAGCCAAGAGGATGTTATCACTCTTGAAGATGTAAATTGGGATGAAGACTTATAAAAGCTTTGTTTTGATTAAGCTGTTTGATTCAAATTTAAGGGTTGGGATTCAAGGAGTTCCTTGTTTACTGTTGGAAAATCCTTTCTATATTCTAAAATGGACTGTACTTTTTCTATAATAAACAATGACTGACATTGATTACAAAACCAATCATTAACAATTAATCCATTGATCATTAAAATTTGAATAATTCTCTCATAGTTCATTATGGTTATGAAGTATAAATGTACATACTCCGACTGACTAATAGTTTCAAATGACCAAAAAGTGCTTTCATTTGTTACAATGCTGATATAATTCCTTCTTGTTGATGTCCAAATGTGTTCATGACGATAAACTTGTGGTATGTAAAATAAATTGCTGATATATGGTAGTGCTAACTAATAGATCTGATGCTTTTACTTATTTGTTTATATCAGACAAGGATTTAAAACTTTAAATCAAAATATTGTCTCAGTTTTTAGATGTCTTTATTTTTTTTTCTCTGAAATGAATACATTTACAAAACAAGAATTATTTACTACTGATCTTTGAAGATGAATGCCTGGTCATATGGTGTGCACTTCCATCTGCCATTATGATAATCCAGAGTTTGAACCCTGACCACTGCTATCCCCTGCCATCCTAAGTTTGACCTGTGAGGTAAAAAAAAATGTAAAAAAACTTCATTCCTGAAGAAACATAACACTTTTTTTTTTTTTTTCAGAAATACGTTGCAAAGAATACATGTTGTAAAACATAAATATACATGCATTTGTTGTTGTTTTTTTTTAAAAAAAAAGCTTATATCAACTCACTCTGTCTGCCGTTTGTACAAGTTTTTTCTCCCGCACCCTATCTCCGATTAAGCTGAAATGAATCAATTTTTAAAAATTAACTAATTAGTTAATTAACTACTGGTAATTAATTATTGAGTTTGGTATATTGAACAAGGGAAAGAATGGTACTTGACAGATGCGTGGGTATAAGCTGAATAAGTCCCTTGAGGGCTTCGCTCTGAGTGAAAATTTTTCTTTTATGCATTTAAAAACAATCGTGTAAACATTCACCAAGATGCCCCCTTCTTCCCTCCCCCTTTCCTAACTGGTCCAGAGAAGTGATAGGATCATAGTGCATTGACAAAGCTAAAAGCTAAACAAAAACAAATGGTAAAAATATTTTTAATTGCACAGTTTTATTATGTCCTTGGTTGGGCATAGGCTATATATAATCGATCCAAACTTAGTATAAGCTTTGTTTTTAAAAAGTGTTTTTTTTTAGGTATTTCTTGTTTTAACTTCTAATTAATCCTTGAATAACTTTTTAAAAATGTATATGCTGTAAAAAATCTATAAAAGAAAGAAAAAAAACTGTAATATATAGAATAATGTTGTTAGTCAATAAATGTTGTTAAACAAAATCAGTAACTATGTGATTTTTGGCAGTTACATTTATCCAAACATTTTTTGACTGCTGCATGAGACATAAAAAAAGAAATAAAATTCTGTGTACGACTAAGATTTAAAAAAACGTTCATTTTGTTGCCTACCACTTTGGCATGAAAACATTGAACACAATACTTTGTTCTTCTTCTTTCTTCTCACTTGTATGTTGGAGGGTTCAGACCCGTAACCCTTTACTTCTGCAATGAATTGCAGCAGTGGCTTTCAGAAATCGCAGCTCTACGTTAACTTTTTGTTCTATATATACGGCCAGTCCTTTGTTCGGGCCAAACGATAGAGTATGCAGCTTTTAAAGACCATGGTCGGCAATCTCTTGTGATGCTCTACATGAGCTTGTAATAGGCAAAAGTGTTTTTCTTGAAATTTGAGCGAGAGTCTGTCCATTTCTCGTTTCTTTTACTCTCTAGTTTGTTTTCGTTTAGAGACGGATTTTGGAGTGTTAAGTCATGCTCCTATCTTTGGCCAATATGTCTGCTTTCTCATTGGCCTTCTATTTCAATGTGGCCTGGGATCCATTGGCGGACAGTTTCCTTGCAGTTGTTGTTGAGGTTTACAAAAGCTGTTCTGTGCTGTTTTATATAGGAAGCATCATAGTTTTGCAGGACTGGCGTCAGGATGATAATCCGGCTGTTCCACTTGCTTGATAGTTAATTAACGTGGAAGCTGCTAGCTCTGGTGTTCCTCTTTCTGCTCTGTGGCTGTCCGAGAAATCACCAGTTGCGATTTAATTTTCTTGTCTTTTTTGTTTTCATTTGAGCCATTCAATTAGTATTCCAGCTCCTCTGTTTGTGTTATATTCTTGAGCTGATCTGTCTGTGTAAACCCTGGCCCATTGGTTGTTGTGGTATTATGTATTTAGAAAAGAGTTCACTAATTTCTTGAGCTCTGTAAGATTGTGGACAGAATTTTTTTTTTTTTCGATTCTTAAAAAAATGCACTTCTGGGTATAGTTATATTAACTAATGGATTGTTGTGAGAGATTGGGTAAATCGAATAAAAAGAAAAAACACTTAACTTATTTGCCTTTTTTTTTTTAATCAAGCTTCTTGTAAAAAGATAACCAGAAATATTTAGCCCAGCAAAAAAAAAAATATTGTGCAATTTTGCTTCAATCTTGAATACAAACCTTAGGGTAAATATGTCTATTGACTTGAGAACTACTTTCATTTATTTATTAAGATTTTTTGGTGTTCAAATTACAGAAGTTAGAAGTCTCAGTGTTAATATTCTGTGTTCCTTTACTTTTTGTATTAGTTTCAACCTTTCATTTATTCACATTTGAAACAATTCATCAATACTTGTACCCGGTAGGTCTGACATATTGATGCAAGAAGATTTTTGTTTTCATAAATAAAAAAGATTCTGGGGGCCTTGTGTCTGTTTTTCTCAAAACTTTGTTGTTAGCCTTTATAGATGCGGCTTTGACTTGCTAGAGTTCTGTCCCTGGCTACGTCGGCAGCTTCTTGCCAGCAGGTGCCCACTGCTCTGAGGTCCTCCATGAATGTGTGACGCCAAGTTGCCATAGCAATGCACTTGAACAAGTATTTGATATGTACATCGTTAGTTCATTCTACAGTGAAAAGTTCATGTAAAGTTTGTTCTTCTGTATTCTCGTCAATAACATTTGGGATGTCAGTTCACTAGTTTTATATCTGGATCAACGTCACGCTATAGTTTCCAGATCAGGCATCTCTCGTCTCTGCATGTGGTCCCGTCTGAGGCATAGGCTACCAATCAGCTTACTTCAGGCCTGCTTGGCATCTCCTTTCAAATCTCTGCGCCATGTATTCCTCTTTCCTTGGGGGTTCCAGGTAAAGTCTTGCCTTGTAATATTGAATGCAGGCTTGCGAAGAGTGTGATCTATCCATTTCCTGCGTCTCTGAAGGATATATTTACTTCAATGGGCTGCGGGTTTGTTCATTCGAGATCTTGTCTGTCCAACGAGAATCTTCCTGAGGCAGGTATGGATGAATACCTGGATTCTTTTCATGGTGGTGACGGTGGTACTCCAGGTCTCTGCTCCATAAAGAAGTTATGGCTTAACGATTGTGTTAATGAGCTTGATCTTGGATAATGGGCTTTTCCCCAGATGTTCTTCAGCTGATGGAAGGCAGCTCGATCTTTACCAGTGCGTTTTTTTTTCATCTGCATCTGTTCCTCCATGATTGTCTAGGATACTGCCAAGATAGGTGAAACTTTCCACCTTTTCCTTTGACTGTAACGGTTGAAATGTTAAACGCCTTGAACACCTTGCTCTTCCCCCTGTTAGTGGTAAAACCTATTCTAGCTGGATTGTCCTCAACGACGCCTATCTTTTCCTGCATCTGCTGCTGTGTGCGAGAGAGGAGCCAGATTTCCACGGTGTCCGCTGTATATCGTTCCGCTTCTGGTTTGTTGCTGTCTGCATGACCCAATTTATTGCTAGCAGAAACAAGAAAGTAGAGAGAGAGAGAGAGTTCATAGCCTTGTCTCACTCCTGTTTGGACTCACGCTTTAGATATAAAACTAAAAAGTATGAAATAAAGTATTTCTATATAGTGTAGCCAGTGTAGAACATTTCATTTTGCTGGTAACGGATCGAACATCATTTTATGTTTATTTATTTATACGAAAAATAGATTTTAAACAAGAAAAAAATACTTTAAAAAAGGTTATATGGAGTGTTATTGTATCAATTAATCATGGATCGGTCTTTAAATTTATAATAGATCTTGACTAATAACAATAAATCTGTGCGATTAGAAATATTTTACCCACTGTTTTTTGTTAAGCGCCATTTCATGCTTTTACCTTTCTCAATACTCTATGGTCATTTATCTGAACCAGTTGGGAGAAGGGGGGAGAAAGAAAGGGATATCTGGGTGACTTTACAGTAATGACTTTTTAAAAGGCATTGATTTTTTTTTTAAAAAGCGTAACGACCTGAATTCGAACTCACGGCTCAAGCTATAATCACTCTGCTAGTGAGGCTATATGAAAGTAGAAGATTGTTTAGTTTTATAGTGTTTATTTCAAAATTAAAGCGGCGATTTATAAAGGGGACTGATCCGGCTTATAAAACCACTTAGTCAAGTGCGATTAACTATAGTTAATTAACTAATTGGTTGTTTTTAGCGGCCCCCGAAAGGGGAAAAGACGCTATTAGTTTTGTGTGGCCTGTCTGTCCGTCCCGTTTAGATCTCGTAAACTAGATAAGATAGTGAAAATTCGACATCATAATATTTTAGACCATTCAAAGTTCTGATGCAACGGCTACTTTTTTCTTTTCTGAAAGCGAAAAATCTAATTTTTTAAATCACTTACGCAAGCAAAGTTTTTTCATAAAAATACACCACTTTTACAACTATTCACTATTAATAGTAATAAACACTTGAGGCTCTTTATTAGGGGAGATAGATGTTTACCATGTTATTAACACATTTATGTAAACGGTTGTAGATTTTTTGTCAATTTTTTTTTTATATTTGTTTTGTTAAGTTATGTAAGTTCTGTTATACTAATACTATATTTACACACAAAAAAAAATGGGTTCAAACCCTGCCCGCTGCCATCCCCCGTCGTCATGCGGGAGGTTTGGACTAGGAAGTAAACTATCTTCAACTCTGAAGGAACATCCGAAACATGTAAAACAAAACAAAAAAAAAAATATATATATTTAATTTTTTTTTTACGGAAATGTTTTATTCTTGAGGAATAAGAGATTGGCACATTACAAAACAATTAGATCAATTAGATAGTCATTATAAGACATCAATTAGGCCAGGTTCACATCTAACTTCACATTCACTTTCATCTATATCCTTTGGTCTGCTGGGGCACCACACAAGATCTGTTAACCTTTTTTTCTTCATTATTTTCTGTCATTTGTCTTTGATAGAATTTCATTATGATAATATTGAAACATGCCTTTTTACCTGTCTGGGTAGACAACTTCGGGGGCCGATTTTCAGTTTATGTTTCCAGACAAACTGTCTTTGTAACCTTTGTTTATTATTGATTCCTGTGTTGTCAGGCAAGAGAAATAAATTTCAGCTTGATCAGAGATTGAGTGTCGGAGAAATAAATTTTTACCAGACAGACAGAGTTAATTGATATAAGCTTGATAAAAATAACTAATTAAAAGCCTAGAGCACTTCTCAGTGGTCCACTCGGCCCGTTAACAATTTGTTAGGCCTTTAGCTTCACTATTTAAAGTTTACACATTTTCAACGTTTCAGTATTTATAATTAGAATTAAATATGTTTAGATAATTATAAATAATAGAATTTTTTTTTTATCTTGACCTCTGCTGTAGGCCTATACTCGTACGCATGTTGACAGTCAAGTAAGGTCTGGCTTAAAACTTTTTATCGTTCGTCCGACAGACTAAATCAGTTTGGGACACGGATATTTTTACCTGTGGCAGATTAGGGACGTCGTCTCTGCATCATTTGTTGGACGTGAACCGAGTGAGGGGTTTGACCTGTGTAAACAAACACGATAGTGCGGCCACAAGTAGGCCTTCACACACACATACACACTCCAGGGCAACCCTGTGTCACACAAGTGTGTATAGATCTCAGGAAGATCTTCATTTGACTATAATGTAGCCCGAATAAAAAATAAGCAACGTCCGTTTTTTTTTTAAATTCTATGTTGTATTATTGGTGGACTTTTAAAACAAATCCTGTGGTAAGTCCAAATAATTAGGTAGAGAGACTAGGTTGCATTCCGCTGCTCCGCTTTAATTTTTGTCTTCTAATGTCCACGTTTTCCGGGAACCCATCAAACAGAGTAGGCCTCTGTGCTCCTCCTTAACTACACAGTGGACAGGTATACAATGGTATTAAATTGTTATTATCAATCAACTTTTACTCTCTCTCTCTCTCTCTCTCTGTATATACCTACGTAAATATTTGGGATGCAAATCTTGCCCTCATGTGGTAACAATGTGGTTCCAACTCTGGACCACATGACATGTAGTTGATATAGTGATGATGTAATGCAGCGCCCCCCCCCCCCCCCAAACACACTTAGATCTAACTAAATGTAATTCTTTTTTAAATTTCTTAGGCTTATTTGTATTTTAGATGCTCCCGTATAAAAACGCTACAGATCTAGTATCAGTTTTGTGTTGATGTCTGTCACGTAGGCATCTCAAAAAGTATATAGCGCTACTGATATCCGATTTTATCAACAGCTATTGGTCTATGAGAGCGAACCTTTTTTTCCCATTACTAACTCTATTTTTACCTAGCCTTCATAGGCCTACACGTTATTACAAACAAGATGTCACAGAGAACTTCATAGGATAGAAATAGCTAGACCAGTGGCGTCAATAAGGGCGGGGGGTGCGGGCCGCACTGGGTGATACCCATCGGAGGGGGTGGGGGGGCACCGAAATAAAAAAAAAAAGCACTTTTGCAAAAGTAGACGACTATTTTTTTAAAGTGATTGTAGGTAGATACCAGAAGATGCCATGCACATTTAATTATTTTTTTAATTGCAAGCTGACAAGAGGGAGTGAGAAGGCGGATTTTTTGTAAGCTAAAAAAAATGAATGGATTTGCATATTTGACTATTAATCCAGCAAATATAGCATTACTACCAATTTTTAAGAAATAAAATTATTAGACAAGATCAACTTCTAAATAGAACCTTTTTTTTTTTGTTTTGAACGAGGTTAGTAATAAGATCGATTCTTGTGTGACATATCAACAACTGACTTAAAGTATTTTGCATGAACAAAACAGGCACGCTACATGATGATAAAATGACAAAGACTAAGCCCATTCTAATCTTACATCTCTACTGCAACGTTTGTCAAACTTGGGGGATGACGACGTCCTACCAAAGGGGCGCGACTTCCTGGAAACAGGAATGGGGGCGAGAGAGGTCTATTTACTTTTCAGGGAACTAAAATGTAGTTTCAGTGTACGTTAATTACTTATCAATGACCATGTTTTAAGAAATAAAATACTTCAATCAAGAGACATCGTTTCATCTTCTAAAAAAAAAAAGCCTTTTCAAAAGCATTTCGTTTTCCCCCTTGCGACAATGTCGAGACACAACATGTGAAAAAAGATATTTCATTTCTTCTCTCCTTACAGAACGGTCCAAGTGTAGGCCTAGTGTAGCACTTTGGCGTGAAACAAAACAAAGTCCTCGACAAGACGTCTATGAATGTCCCTCGCATAATAGTATTAGTTAGTGCTATCTCTTTCTTTATTAGAATGAATATTGACCCGTCTCACCTTTATTTTTTATAATAAAAACTCTTCTTAGTTGGTTATAACGTGTTAGAAAAAGTACATCGTAGAAAGGAAAAGGAATTTCTGAAGCTCAGAACTCAGGAAAACACTTGGTGCCCCGCTGGATAAATTTAATTATTACCAGACTCTCTTGCTGGATAATGGAGAAACATACTGCTTCCAGTACTACCTCCAGAAAGAATGTTTCTTAGTATACAAAGCATTTAGTGTATGCGAAACACTTATCCCGATTTTAAAAGACGAACTAACTAGCTTTAATGTAAATTCCCGAATATAAATTTTGTTAAAAAAAAAAGTTAAATATATATGCAAAGAAAAACTGGGCAATTATGTTTGTGTAAGTTTCATTTCTTTTTTCATTTTATCCTTGAAACCCACTAAAGCGGGGAGGGGACAGCTGTTAAAAGTTTAAGAAACGAGCACTGCTTTACTGCCTAGAATGTCACTCATCTGTTGCACTCTTTTTTAAATAATTTTATTTGACCTACAATCTTTTTACTTGCAGAAATAGTGCATTGGAGTTTCTGAGGCTCAGAAATGTAGGAAAACGCTAGGCATCTGGGGCTCCGGTAGCTTGTGGTGCTTACGCGGATCGATAGCTAATGCGGGCGACGAACGTACTTTTTTTTTGGGGGGGGGGTTGTTTTGTTTATTTAGGTGAAAGTCACTTTTAACATATTGAGAAATACTAATATAATGTAAAAACAATTCAATAATGTCAAAAAGTCTTTAAAGCGAATTAAGGAATGCATGTTCAGTTTATATTAATCTAATTTTTAATATTTGCAATAAATGTTGATAAAATCAAATGTCATAACCAGGTGTTTAACAACCAATACATGTAGGTAATTAATGAATTATGGTACTTACTTATGTTTAACACAAATAATTTTAAGGAAATATTTTGGGGAAAGTTTATTGGGGTGACACCCTGAGTTATTCGCAACGGGTGACACCGACTTTAGTGACGCCACTGCTGTAGATTGCTACATATTATAGATATAAGGTCTAGCAAACCTTTATTTACAGCACGTATTTATTTGAACTTCCTCCTTTCCCTACGGCAAAATAAGCTAACATGGATTTTTAAAACCACACGTGACTTGTTATATTGATGGTTTAAGACTGTGCCTTTAGCAAATTAAACTGTTGGCTGCATTACCGCTAGATCTTTATCGGGCTTAATGGGAAGTTGTTTTTTTTTTACCGAAACCACTGCTATTGTTAGTGCTCTACATGTCTACGAGTAACGGTTTAGGAAGTGACGATGAATCAGGCTTTGTTGTAGCCACTTGTAGCCCCTAAATGCAAAAAAAGCGAGTGTGACAGTGTCGTTATTTTGTAAGTCGTGTGTGGTGTATTGACTGACGTGTGAGCTAGACGAGATAATTTGATGTTATCTTGTCAGTAGTCAGTCTTTTTTAGTTTCGTATCTGTCAACAGGCCAAATATTTACAAAGTTAGTCACCCTGTTAAACACGATATAGGCTACTTTGTTGGTCAATAGGCCTATAGACTTATCAGTGAAACGTTTTGTTTAAAGCTATAGATCAAGATCTACTCTATAAAGCCGCAGTACAAGCATACCACTGCAAACATGTAAAAAAAAAAATTGGGATGCTTATGCAACGAATGCAAGCTCAAAACCAATGTACTCGGGGTATTAAAAAAAAATACTACTATTGGGTGGCTGCCCGTGAGACTGTCGTTTTGTTGTCTCGACGGTTCCGGGTTCATCCCTGCCCGAAGCCATCCTCCGTTGTCTTGCATGAGGTTGGACTAGGATGTAATTATCTTCAATTCTGAAGGAACATCCGAAACATGTAAAACATTTTACAAACAAAAAATTTTAAAATAATAATGGCAACGTCTTCGATTCCAAAAATTAAGGATGAGTGCAGTGTTTCACATGACTACGCGTATTCACGTATTCTGCGCCTTCAATAATGACTTTCCTTTGAGTTTCAAAAGTTTGTCCCGCAGCCTTTGTGAGAGCTCTCCAACTGTCTCTTTCAGGGGCCATCTGATGCCAACTACTTTCCTCTATGCCAATGAGGCCGAAATGGCGCCTGAGTTGATCTTCATAGCGCTTACGGGGGCACCTCTGTCCTCCTTTAAGTCCGCCAAAGAAGATCGTCTTTGGCATGCGATCGTCTCCCATAGGAGATACGTGTCCAACCCAGTGCAGCTGTCGAATGGTAATTAGTGCTTCTATACCAGTGGTTCCTAAACTTTTTTTTGTCTCGTAGGACCATTTCCATGTTTTCTGGTTTTTGGTAGACCCCCTGCTTAAATTATACAGGTACTGCATTTTTGCAAATTCACCAAACTCCATTGTTTAAAGTAATTTCTAACTGTAGTGAGTCGAAGAGTAAATAAGAAATTTAAAGCTAATTTGTAATTTATTTATTGATAAAATTTAAATTTATACCAATTAAAATAACAATTGATATGCACTACTGGAACCACCAAAAGACACTGAATATGTGGGGTTTTTTTTTTGTTTTTTTTTATTGTTGTTGTTTTTTTTTGCAGGTTCATCATCCATTCCTACGGATATTATGTTTCATATAGGAATTTGCCGTTCTATGAAGTAGTTCTTACTTAAAACAATATATATTAATTAATTAATTTACCTTAAGTATCACTGTCTTTATATCTTCATCTTTCGCGTCTGGTTCAAAACAGGAGAAGGGTAGAAGTAACTGGTGTATAAACCAGTAAGCTTTTGGAAGAAGGGACTCATTAACCTAGGGTAGCAATCCACCTAGCAGGGGGAAAACTGAATTGAAACCTCTGCTGCCTTGCAGATATACCCAAACATGGAAACTGTTTCGTGGGTCAACCCCGACGAAAAATAAGGAGCCTATGACCCTTTGGCAGTATGCAGCACACAGCGCCACACCCTGTCAGAGCCTGTGAGGCCGCTGATCCCAAACTGTATATGTTGTTTGCAAAGAATTACACAATAAGCTTTTGTTATAACTCAGACCACCGATGTGCCTACTCTACTGTATTGTTGGTTAAAGAAATGTGTTTAAAATAATATCAAATTTACGTTTGTGTAAAACAGTTTTTAAAACTACTTTAACAACTGGTAAAAATCAATGTTTTATCTAGAATCTAGAGTGTTTTCCGTATTTAATAATAATAATAATAATAATAATCTTTATTATCCGTAAGGACATTTGTCTTACAATTTGTGCATTACACCAAACAAAAAACATTATAAATATAAGAAACCAAAGTGTACATTCACACCAGACTCACTCATAATTTACATGTGACAAAGTTTATACCTGATTGTTCTTATTTAATGATTTGATTGCCAGGGGAACAAAAGAGTGTTTGTGTCTGTTTGTCATTGCTATCGGTGTCTTGTATCTCTTTTGTGATGGTAAAATCACAAAATCCTGACACAAAGGGTGATTCTTTATTTCGAGGATCTTGTTAGCTTTTTTATAGATGTTTGTCTCAAACAACTGCCCAAATGGGGTTTGTTTTTTGCCAAGATTTTGCCAGCAGCATTTAGGATTCTATTAAGTTTATTTTTATTTTTAATGCTCAGATTGCCATACCAGGCAGTGATATTGAAACTTAAAATATTGCGGTTTGTTTTTTGCCAAGATTTTGCCAGCAGCATTTAGGATTCTATTAAGTTTATTTTTATTTTTAATGCTCAGATTGCCATACCAGGCAGTGATATTGAAACTTAAAATATTGCAGATGTGAGCGTGATAAAACATAACCAAGGCCTTTTCGCTAACATTAAACGAGGACAGTTTTCTTAGTAAACGTAATCTTTGCTGCCCTTTTTTGCTGATATAGTCAGTATTTGCAGTAAAATTTAGTTTATTGTCTAGGATAGTACCAAGGTATTTAAAGGTTTGCACAATTTCAATAGTCTCTCCAGCTACATAAACAATATCATTTTCCTTCTTGTCCCTACGAAAATCGATTATTATTTCTTTGGTTTTTTTTACATTTAATAATAAAAAATTATCTTTACAGTATTCTTCAATGTGTTCTAATTCTTTGAAATACTCATTTACGTCTGAGCTCTCTGAGAGCAGGGCAAGAAGAGCCGCATCATCTGCGAATTTTGTGAAGGAGCAACAAGAACTATCGGATTGAAAATCATTGGTGTACAAAATGAACCACAATGGCGATGTCGCAGCCCTCTGGGGCGCCCCTGTGTTAACTATGCGTTCATTAGATATAACATTGTTTACCCTAACCCTCTGAGCTCTCTGGGTCAAAAATTCATTAGCCCATAGTATTAAGTATGGACTAATCTGCAACGCTTTCGTCTTTTCAATGAGTAAATGAAGTTGTATAGTGTTAAAAGCTGATGAAAAATCAATAAAGAACAATCTTACATAAGTGTTCGGTAAGTCCAGATGTTTGTAGACACAGTTTAAAATATTTAGGATGGCATCGTCTACACCTTTACCCTTTTGGTAAGCAAATTGTAAAGGGTCTAACTTATTACAAAGATCATTCAGAAGAAACATTTTAACCAATTTTTCTAAACATTTAGACACAATGGAAGTAAGTGAAACAGGTCTATATTCATTCATTTCCTTCGGTTTGGAAACCTTTGGCACAGGTACAATTATAGATGACTTCCACACAGGTGGTATCTCATGGTTTAGTAATGAAGTGGAAAAAATATCTTGGAAAGGTTCAGCTAGTTGTTCAGCACATTCTTTTAAGATTCGCCCTTTTATTCCATCAGGCCCACCAGCTTTCATTGGGTTAACGTTTTTGAAAATGTTACAAACGTGCTCTTTAGTAATCGCTAATTCTAAACAGTTGTTAACATTGACATCTTCAAGGGCTTTGAGTCTTAGATAATTAAAATCTTTCGTGTCGAAGCAACAATAGAAATCATTTAACTCGTTGGCCAATGTTTTTTCGTCTCTTGTAGCAAGATTATTTTTTATTTTGACTTGTGCTCCTGCCATTTTGTTCATGATGCCCCACGCCTGTCTCATGTCACTTGTATTAATTGAGTCTTCCAGCTTGGTGCGGTAGTTTTTCCTCCCTTCCTCAAGAACGACGTTGAGATTTCGTTGAGCTATTTTCCTTGTCTGTCCATCGCCACTCATAAATGCTCTTTTCTTTTTGATTATTTCCCGTTTTATTTTTGCAGTGACCCATGGTTTATTGTTGGGGTATATCTTGATGCTCTTAGTGCTGACACACATGTTTTCACAGAATTTGATGTAATTTGTCACTGCGTCAACAAACCCATTCTTCGAGATTTGAAGTGGTCTCTTTGAACAAATTCCAGTCAGTGCAGTCTAGACATCCCTGTAGTTAGAGAATATTGTCATGCGTCCATTCTTGTACGTTTTTTTGAATGATTTTTCCTTCTTTAAGTTTTGTACGGTAAGTAGGCAGCAGTTGTATTGTTTTGTGGTCCGATGATCCTAGTGGTGGCTTTTCACGAGATGTGAATGATCCTTTGATGTTACTATAACATAAGTCCAGAGTTCTGTTTTCTCTTGTCGGACATGAAATGTGTTGATAGAAGGTGGGTAGGTCAACCTTCAAGGTGCATTTATTAAAATCACCCAGTATATCTACTGGTGCGTCCGGTGACCTTGTCTGAAACTCATGCACTACGTCAGCGATGATTGCAGCTGCAACTTCCGTTTTGGTTGTAGGCGGAACATAGACCAGGACTATGTAAATAACACCAAAGTCTAGTGGCAAATAAAAAGGTCTCAATGAGAGCGCCAGTAGTTCTAGATCCGGACAGCACATTCTCTTTTTAACCGTGTAGTTGGTACAGTATTTGAGGTTGATGTACACACAAAGCCCCCCACCTTTCTTCTTCTTAGACTCAGCCGTTCTGTCAGATCTCACGCATTTGGCTATTATTAAAGAGATTTTTTAAGACGCTCACAAACCATCATCTTCTCTATATGATGTTGAAGAGAGATTTTTTTTGTCTATTCTGAACTTTAGATTTGAGTTCAAAAGTTTTTGAAACCTTTACCTTTTTATCAGGGTGGCAACGTCTCAATTGATTTCATATCGTCATAAAAAGGGAACATGGCAACCGCTTGTTTGACAAGGAAGAAATGAATCCAAATTAAAATCACCAAGTCTGTATAATCTACATTTCTTTTTGTTACATGTAGATAAAAAATGAAGCTATTTTTTATAAGTATTGAAATTAAATATAACAATTTTTCGTTTGAATAACTGGATAAATATAGAAAGGATTAACTACGGTACAAATCATATATTAGTGTATGAAATAATTACATTGATGAAATGTGAAAGTTAAAGTCACGACCTGCTTAAATGAAATCAATTTTCGTAGACCACCATGGACATCTCATAGACCCCCAATTTATTTTTTCACTTTCGTAGACCCCTTGGAGCTCTTCGTAGACCCCTGGGGGTCTATATAGACCACTTTGGGAATCACTGTTCTATGCTGTCCACACCGACTTCCAGCAGAACATAAAAATGTGAAAATTTTAAGACTTTGGCCAAGTTATAAGTTATATTCTATAAGCTACTTGTAGCCTTGTTTTTTGTTTGTTTTTTCATACAGCTTGCAGTTGTACATGATCCTTGGCTATGACAGAGCTCTGATTTTATTAATGTAAGCCTATCTGTACATGCCCTTCAATACCCGGCCTCCCCCCCCCCCTCACAAAGGAACCTACATGTAAAACTTCTGACAAGTCAGGCATGGCATCTTAATGCAATAAGGCCATCTCCTATCGGATCCATATCACTTAGTCTGAGGACGGAAATAATATTACAGGGGAGGTAATTTGAAAAAAAGAAATATAGGCAAACGTAAAAAAAAAAAAAAAAAAAAAACTAGGAGCCTAGTTAGTGCAACAAAATGTATTAGAAATGGTTCATTTAGACTACCTTGTATTAGAAATGTTTCATTTAGACTACCTTGTATTAGAAATGGTTCATTTAGACTACCTTGTATTAGAAATGGTTCATTTAGACTACCTTGTATTAGAAATGGTTCATTTAGACTACCTTGTATTAGAAATGGTTCATTTAGACTACCTTATATTAGAAATGTTTCATTTAGACTACCCTGTATTTGAAATGCTTCATTTAGACTACCCTGTATTTGAAATGTTTCATTTAGACTACCCTGTATTTGAAATGTTTCATTTGGACTACCCTGTATTTGAAATGTTTCATTTAGAATACCCTGTATTTGAAATGTTTCATTTAGACTACCTTGTATTTGAAATGTTTCATTTAGACTACCTTGTATTAGAAATGTTTCATTTAGACTACCCTGTATTTGAAATGTTTCATTTAGACTACCCTGTATTTGAAATGTTTCATTTAGACTACCCTGTATTTGAAATGTTTCATTTGGACTACCCTGTATTTGAAATGTTTCATTTAGAATACCCTGTATTTGAAATGTTTCATTTAGACTACCTTGTATTTGAAATGTTTCATTTAGACTACCTTGTATCTGAAATGTTTCATTTAGACTACCCTATATTAGAAATGTTTCATTTAGACTACCCTGTATTTGAAATGTTTCATTTAGACTACCTTGTCTTTGAAATGTTTCATTTATACTACTTTATGCATCTTTGATTCGCACTTAACGTTGTTGGGCTACTCTCGTGCATCATTAGACTTCAATGCTTTCAAGTGTCACTATAGGCCCAAGTCAGTCATGCGCTAAACGGCACAACATGACCTTGTCTCCGTGTAAACGATCTAAAAACCATCGCATTCCCATTGTCTTTCAGTAGGTCCTACAGTCCTACAGTCCTATAGTCCTATATTCCGTCCTGTTACATCCTCATAATACACAAGTAGGCCTATGTCAAAGTTTTATTTTCTAATTTCTTTTACTCGTATTTCATCCGCGTAGCTTTATACTTTGTGTCTTTCTCTTCAATATATTCAATACGGTACATTTGTTTTAACATTGTTTCTCTAGTCTAGATAGCTTCAGATACTTTAGTCTCTAGTCTAGATAACTCTCAAATACTTTAGTCTCTAGTCTAGATAACTCTCAGTTACAATTGTTTCAGCTTTATGAAAACCAACAATGGATAACAACTATACATCAAGTGCACACAATGAAAACATTTATGTCAATTACACATTTGACAGCACACATGGGCAGCTCTATGATTTTAGTAAGGTAATTCAATATTATAGTTTGTTTTTAAATCCAAAACTCAAAACATTCTCTGTTTACTTAAGCTTAACCCATGCTATGTACACACATCTATTCTAAATTATCTTCTTGTCATAGTGACTAGGCAGACAAGCTGTACCTTTTTTTTTTTGATTCACCAGATGGCAGCTGTGGACTGGGATGAAGTGCATGATGGTCAAAAGTTAGTGCCTCGAGAGTACACATCCTGGAATGCACTCAATATCCTGCGTCTATCACTGTCATTGTGGATCATGGCTGGACACTTGGCCATCATACTGTTTGTGCTTTCCAAACAAGTTTTAAGAAAAGACCCAAAGAACCTGTTGATTGTGAATGTGGCATTAACTCATCTCGTCATGGGAGGGTTCATTATACCTGTCAAACTCCACTTCACCTTGAATCCTTACTTGGTGGATTGTACTTTAGCCAAGGTATATGTGTAGGGATGCTATCTTAGTGTTGTTGTTGGTTTTATATAAATAATGAAGTATTTAATAGTTTGACATTCATTTTTAAGTACTGGTAGAATAAATCTTTTTTTAATGTTTTTTTTTTATTCTTAGGTTTGGACATTTGTGACAGAGTTCTTCCAGACCTCATTATCTCTCTATGCAGTTGCTTTTTTGGTTTTTGAGCGTTTTATGTACATATATACAGAGAAACATAAAACATTGCTATTAATGAAATCAAAAAAGATCACAACAATGGTTTTAATTCTACTCCCATGGATATTGTCATTGCTGGTTTTGTTGCCCATTTTTCAATCAGCCATTCTTGTCAAGTCTGAAGATCAAAATAGTTGTTTATTTAAAGTGAATGATGGTTTCTTTTTCGCAGCATATATTTTGGCATTCTTTCCACCATCCATTTTGGTGGGTACATTGACACCATTCACTGGACTTCTAGACTGCCTCAGACCAAACTCCTGCTCCTATAAGCCATTAACTCCAAAGGGAGAATCATTGACTGTTACCGCATTTGTAAGTTTCTGCTCCATTTTCTCCGAGGCTCCCTACTGCATTGTGCGACTACTGATGCTGAAAATGGAGTGTAACAACCCATACTGCAGTCGTTTTAGCGAAGCTCTCACTATGACAATGTGGATACGCATAAGCAAGGCTGCCATCTTTCCTTTCATTTGGCTGGCCTATACAGATATCAGAGATGCAGTGTTGTGCCAGTTAAAATTGAGTGATGATTCTGTCGACTATGATGACGATGATGATATATTAGTTGAAGGAAAAGATATTCAGAAATTTCCACTGACACAACCTCCAAATGTGCCAGATCTTTGATTAAAAGTTATTGTATTTAAACTAACCACAGAAGTAGTTTTTGTTTTTTAAATGTTGTAGATATTGTTTTTTTTTATTATTTTTAAAGATTGTAGGTGCTCTAGTAAGAGTAGATACGAAACCTTTAATTGAAAGGAATATTGGTAGGTTTACACACCCAGATACTTATGTATACATACAGAAATATAACAGTCCACACATAGACTTGTGCATATATAAAGAAATATAACCGTTCACACATAAACTAGTGCACCCATACAGGAATATAACAGTTGAAAGTGGTGTAGCAAACATGGCACAAAGGGTTCGATGAACCCGGGTCCATGACCAATAAGGGTTTATAAGGTAATTTTTAAAACAGAATGGCAAAAACAAAAGGTTGTAACCGTAAAACTTTAAAAGTATCAAATACTTATTTTATTTCCTTATTATTCATTTTTTTATTATATTTCGGACATGAGACTGAAAATGCGAAATAACACTGGGCAGCCTTAGTGAACATTATTATTTAGGTGACCCCAGTAAGTAATAAAGAAACTTTTTTAGCTGTGATATAGGCTTTTTGATTTCCAAGCTTGATGTGAAGATCCAATTCAATTCTTTTTTTTTTAAATCGTTGACATTACCGGTATTCAAACATTAAAAAAATGTTGTTTAGATTAGCGTCCGTCTGCGTTGGTGAGATACCCAGAGAAATGGCATTCAAAGAGTCAATACTGGCAGATGGGTGCGCCCGGGGCAAGGAACTTTATTGGCGCCCCTCCTTTTTCTTTTCGATGAACATCTCATAGAAATATTGGCTAATAAATACAATATTTTAATAATAATATACTACAAATGACCTTAGAATGTATGAGCTACCTCAAATAGGCCTACAGTGATTTGACGTCTACAAAATACTCTCCGCTGTTTTACGTGCTAAATACATACTCCGTGGCCTTTGAGATTTTTAATCAACATTTCTAACATTTAATCTTGAATAGCAAAAATGTATTGCCACTAATATTAAACTGCAAAAAGTCTATGGTTAAACAAAATCTTCCTCTACATTGGATGTAAAAAGAAATATATGCCTAAAACCTCAAGTAGGTAAGCCTATAAATGTTAAAACAATTAGGCTTATTGATATTTAAATTTGTCATTTCTGTTCATTCATATTTGTCATGGTAAAGCCAAGAAATACCTATATGAGGCGTGGTGGCTGAGTGGTAAAGTGCTTGGCTTCTGAACCGGGGTCCCGAGTTCGAATACTTGGATTTTTAATTTCGGGATCTTTGGGCGCCTCTGACGTTAGTTGGGGAAAAGTAAAAGTGGTTGGTCGTTTTGCTGGCCACATGACACCCTCATTAACCGTAGGCGACAGAAATAGATGACCTTTACATCATCTGCCCTATAGATCACAAGATCTGAAAGGGGAACTTTTTTTTTACTAGATTACACTAGTATGGTGATACTGCCCTGCATTAAATAAAGACTGAAAGATGGAAAAAAAAAGCATTGTTTGTAATTAGTGCACAATTAATGTTCCCATTTAATAGGAGTTACTGTAGTTCAATAAGATCCAATCGTTGTAACATTTGAAACCATATAGCACTTGTTCTCACGTTCAACATCAAGATTATTGCTTTTTCTAGTAAGAAGGGCGCAGACCTAAACAATGTTTCTCATACCTTTAATATTGGCTCTCCCCCAAATACGTTGGCGTCTCCCCTTATCAAAGCTAATAGGTCTGTAAGCATTGGGATCAAGCGTTTTCATACATTGTAGGCTTCCGAAATTCATTATGCTTTGGTCTATACCACATTTTATTCCTAGAAATAAAAGTGCGTCTAAGTCAAAGTGAAGCTTGTGACATGTGGATACCCGGTACTGAATGGGGAGATATATTCTAGTCATTTGAGACTGTACTTTCGTAATAAGCTTGAACGAAAGATCATATTGGTGTTCAGAAAGATGTAAGAAAGTAGGCCTAAAATCTTAAAGGGAAATTCCGATAGTTTTTCAAATTTTATTTATTGACATATTTAAATTCTTATTGCAGACGCTTCTCACAAAAACAGTAGGCCAATGAAAGGCCCTAATTAGATAAAACGACTTCACTCAAATCTGGGTTATAACTACAACAGTTTTTGTTTTTGAAAAAAAAAAAATAAAAGCAACTTCGCACCCCTATGCCAGCACCCTATGAGGTGAGGGCGGGGGCGCCCCACAGTTTGAGAAACGCTGGCCTCAAATTTGAACAACTCAAAAAAAAAAACAAAAAAAAACACACACACAAAACACTATTCTAAACTGAAAAAAAATGCTAATCTATATGTAGCCAAAAAAAAAAATCTTTTTCTGGTCTATTTTAGTAAACTCTTTTCTAACAGTTTTACTCATCTACTGTTCACTGAATTATAATCTAGAATCAGGTTTGTTATCAGTAAAGAGTTTTAAATTGAAAACACGATTATTGTTGTAGATGTCAATTGACCAATGGTGATAAGCACAGCGCATTGTAAGCCTAACCTTTATTCAAATGAGCATGACGAGAACGTATAAGACAGATCCAATAATGCAATTAGGAATTATTTCTAGGAGAAAATGTTTGTTAGTTAAAATAATTCTACAAAATTGAAAATTTATAGAAAATCTTTTTTTTTTCGCGTCCTTCTGCGTGTGCCCCCCCCCCCCACATGAGGATGGCGCCCGGGGCATCGTGCCCCATTCACTACGCCTCTGAATCCTGGTATATCTTATCTAAGAGTACACGAGGACATCCGACTTGGTTAAACAAATATACCTAGCAATGAGAAATCTTCAGTTGCCTTGAAGTAAATTGCGAGCCCCTAGCTATGATGGTGCCTTCTTGATTAAGTGCACAGAACAATGGCCTTCGGGCGTTACTTCAACCAAAGCTGAGGCTTGCGCAATGTTTAGTGTCCAAACCACAACTTCAAAATGCCGCCAGCAGTTTTGAGCTTTGCACATTTTTATGACTAGTTTCAAAATGTGTATGGTTTATTTATGTGCTGCCAAATATCAAGATAAGCGCTTCTGCAATTCAATATAACATAACAGCATACACGATTATCGTTAAGGAATGATGGTCATGAAAGTGTTATATTCAACAGTTCAACAGTTCTCACTTAGAAGTGTTTTTGGAATGTAAATGTATGTAATAAGAAAGGTCAATAAAACATTTAATTGCTGATATCGACACCGGATAATCAATAATCATTCTAATTTTTAAGACGTATAACTTATCTTATAGATTGCAGACGTTACTTCAAAAGAGAAGATAATTATGTCCTACGCATTTCGTGTGTCATTCTAGCCATGCATGTTAATCAATGACTTTAACTATGCAAAGTCGTTGGTTTTCCTGGTTAATTCAGGCAACCAAGTCCATTCTCTAAAGGCACTAGGGAAGATGGAGCACTTATACGAATTCGTCCTAGCATATGGAATAAGAAATGTGCCGATTCTTTGAGTCTTTCTGAGTATTTTATTAGGTTTTGTTTTTCTATTAGTAAATAGTGGTTTAGTGTTTTCTGTATTATTGCTACTGGTACTTACTAAAGATGTTACTCTAATCAAATTTAAATATTCGTTTGATATAAATCACTCTGAACGTCATGACACTAATTCAATATTACCCCAGTACTTGTAAATGGGTGTAACTGAAATGAGTGTGGTGACAGTACCCTATCTACACATGAATGCCTTTTTTTTAAAATATACTGATGGATACACCATTTGCTTTTGTCATACACAAAATAGAGGTAGGCCATGAGCAACTTGCTACGCCACTGACAGTTCACACATCAATACCATTGCACAAATATATAAATACAACAAATCACACTATAAAAATAGTAAACAGGTATACAATGATCACACAGTGAGTGTAGATTGATAATACATTTGCTAGGTGTCGCGTAGTATAGACAAGTGTCTATTTCTTTCTCCTAACTCTTGTTTTTTTTTATTTCCTCTACTGGTAGTACGTGTACGGGGCGAGAGTGTCTTGTATTTTTTTGTTTTGAATTGTTTTGCTACGTCACAAAGTCCGGTGACATCTATCGGTCATTCTTTGTCATGAGGCAGTTCACCCTCTAGTTTGGTTGTAGCGGACGGTGTGTTGGCTCGTAAAACGTTATTTGTCTGTACCAGTTTCTCGGACGTATTATTCAGTTATATTTTTGGGACCCCTGTTTAGGGTGAGTTATTCGTTTGTGATATCTCTTATTTTATGTTGTATGAGGTTGTCACTATTTCTATTTTTAGTGTAGAAGTTGAGAGTATTGTGTTTATTTCGTTTATAGGGTGCCAGTGTTGGAGTTGTGGGCGTCGCTTGCCGTCTCAGAAATACATATTGCAGTTTTTTTCATTGTCATTGTCAAACTTTACTATTACCAAGGTTGGCAGTGTTGTGACGCCAGTCGGTCAGAGTCTGGTGGACCATAAAGCCAGGGTGACAAGTTAATAGCCGTAGCAAAGGTGCTTAAATTAATTATTGTATAATATCTTTATATATACCTATTATATATATATATATATATATCTAATATATATACTGTCTATTTGTCATCCTCATTGTACATACACATATATGTTTCATACAATTAAATTCATTTATTTTTGTTGTTATTTAAACTATTCACCTAGTTGTTTACTGTATGTACGACTGTGTGTGAGTGATGTTCTTGTCAGGTTGAACCCCGGGACCTTAACAGTATACAGCTAGTTAAAAACGCAAATAAATCCTAAACCTGACACTAGGCATGTATGGAACGGCTGTATTTTAATCGCGATATTGTATGCCTAAGATCAGTTTGGAAATGATGTTCTGTAATATTTTGCTAATGTAAGATCAATATTTTTATATCTGCAATGTTTGCCTTAGGTGACTGTTACGCAAGTCAACAGATTGGACTTTTTACTTTATCAATAGCAATCAATACTGAGTAGTTAATAATTTAAAATATAATTATTCACAGTAATTATTTAATACTATTTATGTTTAATGTAGGCCTAGCTGGTAGTGGTAAAACAAGTTTAAGAAAATAAAATAAAAATTAATTATAATGCCTAATGATTTATTAACAGAAACAAAAGATCTGAATGTTTTACTTCATTAATATTGCCTGTTGACCTGTTTAAGTCCACTTTTTGAGTAATTATTAAAAAGGTATTTCTTTTTGCATAGATTCTCTCTTTCTACTTAAATTTTTTTTTTCAGAAAGTCTGCTACAGATACTTCTCTTACAGCTTAAATAAAAATGCAGTTGTCTTTTTTTTTTAAGCACACCCTTACTAAAAGTGATTTTTTTTTCTGTTAAGAAATCTAATACTTAGCTAAGTACAGTAACTAGCATCTTGTCAGAGTGTGCCACCATTTATTGAATATCAAACTGATTTGTTTCTAGCAGTCCCATTAGAATTTTTACTTTATCCCATTGACTGGTTTTATTAAAAAGGTAGGGGCGGATATGAGCCCTTAAAACTTTCGTTCTATCAAAACCTATGAATATTTGTTCAAGAACATAGTGACATTACTATTGACAGGTTTCACTTTGTTTAATCAGATATCAATCATAAAAACACTTCGAATCACAAAAATAATTTATTTGAATTAAAAAAAAAAAAAAAGAACATTAGAGTGTACACCAATTCACAGACCTTGATCATGGAGCTTCTGATTGACATGTTTTACACAAATAGAATGCAATTCATTTAGCACTGACCACTATACAAATAATAAAAAAAATTTAATCATTACAACAAAAGAGATTTCAAATGGGATAAGGACATTCACCCCAGTTTAGCTGAATGTATGTGCCCTTTAGCACACAAAGAGGCTTGATGACTAGGTTTAGGATAACATTGCATGTTTGCTTGTGTGTTTGAAAAATAGAACATCTCGTCTTTAAAGGAACAAATTAAAATCATACATAAATGCAAAGAAGATCAAAAAGATGCAGTGTGTCTGTCACAGTAGGGGGAAAATAAAAAAAGAATAATGCTTTATGTTAACAAAACATGTGGTTACTTTTCAAAGTGGAAATACATCTGAAAAATAGAAAGAATCAAGAAATTCTGAACTTGATCCAACTTTTTCTGTTCATAACAATTGATAGTTTTTACTTGAGACTTTTTACAAGCAACACACAAACACATTTCAATGTGGTATTTGTAGAAAAAAAAAAAAAAGGTACATGCTGGGAAAAAGCAAAAATTGGAATCAAATGTTAAAAAACATCAATTCTAATTAACACTTTCAAAAAAAATGTACATTTTTTTTTAGCACTAGACTAACAGACACCTTGCCTATTTTATATTTATTAGAAAACTACCTTTATTCATTCAACCAGTATGCAAAAATATGATAACCAACAACAAGACAGACTTTAACAAAATAAGTGGAGCAGCAGATGATCTTTCATAGTCAGAGAGAAAGTTTAGCATGTGACAGATTTACAAGACTTAATGAGGAGCATGGTTTTAAAGCTACTCAAACCTGACCTACCTACTTCACACATGTTAACTTGAATATTTGGGATAAAAAAGATATAGGGAAATCAGATCAACAGATACAACAAAAGATTTGGATGCATACTGGTTGAATAAACATATTCCCATTTAGCAAACCAAAGAAACACTTATGAGCTGTTTAAAGTAGTTAGTTTTAATTATGAAAAACCTAATGAAACCCAACACAAGTGCCAAAGTTATGTTTCAACATGACAAACAACTTAGAAACAATGAATTATTTACAAGTTTTTTTTTAATTTTCACTATACTTTAAATTGTTGGTACTTGGTAATAATATACTCTTGAATAAAAAATAAAATATAACTGAGACAATGAACATTAAATTAATACAATATAGAACTAAATACAACATGATGGTGGATAAAGAATTCAATACTTTTAGTCTAATCACTGCTAATGTTAAAACACTTAGCTTTAAACAAAAAAAAGTTGAAATATCATCAAAAATGTACATTTAAAAAAATTATAAGTAATTCAAATGTCAATTTCAAGAATTTAAAACGCTGAATCACAAAAAAAATGAACCTTATCACTACTGATTAACTATACAAGGTCAAATGTCATTAAACATCACTATAAGATATTGAAACCATCAGTACTGTAGAAATGTAACAAAATTTAATTATAAAAACATTTATAATGGCAAAGATTGTTCTATTTTTAATTGAGCAAACATATTTATATTATATTTTTTTATCTGATACCTAGTAAACATGGTAAATTGTATGAATTAGTAGAATATTCTAAATTCTATAGATTTTTTTCTAGGATGTACAATCAATTAGTCGGTTGTTCATTTAAAGTTAACCTAGATAGTTCTGCCCAAAAGTAAAGATATTGTTAGAAATAACAGTTGCCTGTAGTTTGCAAATATTCTTGCTATCATTGAATGAAGTTTATGTATTTTGTACATTATTCATATTTAAACCAAATGTAGCTTCTGTTCTCTTTATCTTAAAAAAAAACAAAAAATATAAATTATAAACCATTGATAAATAAAAAAAAACAACAAGGCAAACAAACATAAAATAATTATGTATCTGAAATGAATAAATTGAAATAGTCAACAGTTCTCCTTAACCTGGTGTACTTTGTTAAATGTCTTATGTAACTGCAAATTGTTCACATAAATTAAAATTTAATAAAAGGAATGGTGTTAGCCATTTAAGGGCAGCTTTCAAAGCCAATCAATCTTTAAATAATACATTTTCTTAAGTAGAGAGCACAATGATGCCAAAAACTCTTTGCTTGCACTCTAGCAGAAACAAAACTGTGTAAATGATCAAATTGAAATATCAGTCAAAAATGTGTAAAACCCAAATAAAAAAAAAAGTGAATATGGTATATAGTTGAGCCTGCAGTATTGACTTGAAGCACACAAAAATGTATTTGTTGACTGACAAATGTTTACCTCTTTTGAAAACTAACAAAAGCATTCAATATTTGAGTTTATATCACAACTCTGCAACTGTTAACAGATTAAACAGACTTGATTTATTGTGAAATCAATATAAAAAGTAAAATTGTCAGACATTTTTTTTTATCACTTATGAACAAATCTGTCGTGCAACAAATGTTATAAATTATGACAAAATGTACAAGTCTTCAGAATGAGCTACACAATACATGCTATTATAGAAATTAAAAATACACATTAACAAATATTTTAACCCACACTGCAATTCTAAAAAAAAATAAATCATATTGACACTAATATCTTTGAATCAGTAATGGTTTTAGTGTTTGTCCAGTAATAACAGTACCAGTAGTTTGTGTGAATTTGAGAAAATGATGTTAATGTGTATGTCTATTACCTGGTAACAAATAAGACAAAAAAAAGAAGAATGGGTTCACCATTACAACATACAGGAAACATGGAATTCATTTCCCATTCATTTCTCACAACCATTTAAAACATTCAACATTTGTATTCTTCTGTACAGAGATATGAAATTGGTGAAAGAACTACTACTACTAGTTGAAACTGAATAGATGAAGATGTTAATGAACTTAAAATGTAAATCTTAGTAAACACGCACACATACATTATTTGGTAATACACATATGTCTATAATACATTTTCAGAAATATCTAGGACACACATTTCTCATTAAAAAATAAAAGATTACACATTTCTGGTCAAGAGAACATATATCATTTTTAAAATTATACTGGTTAAATTTTTTTTTGGGCTATCTTCACATTATTGATAAATATTTAATTTGTGCTTTTTTATATTGAGAATCTGAGTATCACATTATATTTGTATCAACCTTTTCAAAAGTTCAGACTATCATTTTTTGCTAATGCATAGCAGATTAACTACAGACCAGAATCACCTTATCAAAGCACAAAATTATGAAAATATCTTTCAAGTATATTGACAGATATTTAAATTTAAGATACCTAATCATTGGATAGCAAAATTAAAGAGCATTAAAGGATTATCAAAATCACTAATCAACCCCTTTAAATCAGTTTTCTAGCACACTGAGGATTTTCAAATAAAAAAAAACATTACAAAATGATATGACCTACATGAAAATGCAATTTCATGTAGTGCTGACATCATTGAATTATTCCATGTAATTCTTCCTATACAGTGTCATGGAAATGTTTTATGGCAATATAAAAAAAAATCATAAATTAAGTAGGAGAAAATATCTTTTGTCATATACAGTGTAATTGATTAAGTTTTTCACAGAGGAAATTATTCAAGCTCAAGTCAACTACAATAATATCATGTTCATCTAACATATGTAACTTTTTTTTTCTATTAAATTGTAAGAGTAAGACACAAAAAATGAATTAAAAGTACCAAATTGTTATTGGTACTGATTGTGAAATATTTTCTAGTTTCAAAGTTATTACATTTTGTCATAAAAATATGGATCAGAAAAAAAAAAGGCCTTCTAATGCTTTTTTTTTTTTATTGTTCGTTGGAACCACTAACTTTTCTGTATTAAAAAGAACAAAGAAAACATTTCAGTTTAGATGATGATTACAATTTATGTTTGGAACATGATGATTAGAGCAGTTTAAATGAGATGTTCGGCTAATGTCTAAAGCTGTGAGTCATACAACTCTCTCCTCCTGAGGAGGGAGTTGTAAGGACAAGGTTGCCTGTGTATCATGCTGTGGAGATATGTCTTCATCCTCCACTGTCACATCTAAATCCTCATTGGCAGTGGGGAGAACCACCTCTGAATCCATTGGCACCAAGTCATGGTCACCTTGAACAGTTTCCTCTGTGGCTGCTAGTCAATTGACAGCCAATTCAACATTTATGAACTGTTTGAGTCTTTCTAGGTATTGACCATATAGTTCTACATCATTATGGCCTGCACCTTCCACCCACAGTGGTTCAACTGTTCGTGGACAGCGTTCATATATAGTTAAACCATGTGTGAAATCTATAACTTCGTCCTCTGTACCATGAATGACCAGAACTGGAGATGTTATTTTGGGCACTTTGTCTATGCTGAAATATTTAAAGACAAACATTAGTACAAGTATTAACTAGTTTATAAATAACATATTAAGATATTTCAAGGTTTTTATTGTTTAGGGTATCAAGGGGATGCGCTCCCATAAAATACTTCTAAATGATGTGTGGCTCAAACAACAACTAACCAATCCCAGTATCTACCTGCTCATGTTGCTGAGATACTAGCCCAGAGAAACTGTATTTATTAATGGTAAAGTGGTGAATGAAGGACAGATAACCTGGTGCCTCTAAAACCGAGAGCTTCAGACAGATGTAGCTTGTTAACTAAATAAGGAAAGATACTCATTTCAAATCTCAGCTGCACTGGAGTGCTAAAGAAAAAATCTGGAGAGGAGACCTTCAGACATTCTAAAAACTAGATCAGTATTTCCCAGACAGCTTCAACATTTTAACCGGTACTACACAGAATCTAATAATTAACAAGGACAAGATAGGGATTATGATATACGAAGAGGCATCTCATGTTCCTTCTATTTAAGGCCTCTTGATTAACTCTTGCTACATTCCTGTAAAGCATTTAACAACTGATTCATCGGGGCCATCCAATGTCTACCAAGACATGATGGTTATGTTATATATATGTGTGTGTGTCATGGTTATTTTATAATTTAAAAAAGAATGTGTTTACAAAAGTGTATGTACAAGTTCTAGGAAATTATGACACTAGTTAGCTGGGCAAACTACAGTTGAAAATTATTAACATTATTATAAATACACACTACATAAATCTCTGAACAATACAAGTACACACTAAAAAATCTATGTTATGAAGAAACATGGTAAAAGATGATTAATAACATTTCCAAAACCAAAAATGTCATTATTTTATGGAACGTAAAATAAAAAGTATTTTATAATATAGTTCTCTGTTTTACACTGGATCTATTTATTAAGTAGCCATGTGTATAATCTATTAAACAATATTTTTTTATTTTGTGTCTGTGTTAAATTCATAGCATAACAACTGATAAATAGAATAATAGACATTAATACCGAATTGGTTGAAAAAACAAAATTTTAAGTGGAAAGTAAGCAGGTGGTCAAGATTTTTAGTGCTAAATTTTCTGTTACCTTGGAAAAGCATCAAAAAACCAGGTCCTTTTGGTTTCTGGGAAGGCAACTCTCATACCGGACATCAAAGGTGAATGTAAAATAACAGCTCCAACTTCATATCGAGATGCAAGATCTATAGTTGGCACAGTACCTATACTTTGACCATATAGTATAATGTTCTGTGGACTGATTCCGTACCTTGTTCTCAAGGCTTGCCATGCTGCATCAATATCTGCATAGATATTTTTCTCTGATGGTTTTCCTCCACTGGCACCATAACCAGAGTAATCGAAGCTAAATATGTTACAATTAATTCTTGACCCTAGCCCAATATAAAAGCTACTCATCTGTCCTAGATCAACAGCATTACCATGGCTAAAAAGAATTGTGAATTTGGCATTTGGTGTACATCTAGCAAACATGCAAACTATTCGGTTATTTTTACTTGTTCTGGTATAAAAAACTTCAATATTGTCAAGTTCTCTTTGACTATATTGCCATTCTGCTCTCTCTGTTAGGTGTAAACTGTAACGGGACCCAGTTTCGTCAGATATGAGATCATATGTTTTTTCTGGTGGCAAAAATGCCAATTTAGCTGCGATTCGTGCCGGACAAGGGGGGCAACAAAAAAGGCAACAAAGCTCACTAAATGATAAGCCGTTCATAGTGTTACTGTAGATTTGATAATGAATACTCACTCACTGATACTAAATTGAAATAATTTAATCTAGATCCAATTTTAGCCTAAATATAGATCTACATCCATCTTTTAATTCAAAAACGGCTTAACAACTTAATAAAGCTGCCAATAACGAAGAAAAAAATCACACGGAATGGTTCGGAAATGTATAATTTATACAACGAAAGGACTTCCTTCTCCCTTTTCTTTCAAGTCCTCAACGCCATTTAATGACGTCATTCCGGAAGAAGCTACAGCTTCATTCAACACAATTACATTGTTAAGTGACACTAAGACTTCTTTTCATAGCACCAAAAATAATATAGATCTAGATGTCTAGATCTAGATGTCTAGATCTATTTAATGAGCAAAAACAATAAAAACTAAATAAAAAATATATAGATATATCATTATATTCTCGTTTGAATTTTACTTTTAATTGATTTTTGAGACATACTTTTCATTTGAAATTCTTAACAGGATCTAAATACAATCTGGCAGATTAATTGTACATCTGACTGATTTTTAAGTGTTACGTGTAGATCCAGTTCAGAAAGTTTAGATCTAGCACTGAAGCTAGATCTAAACTTTCTGAACTGGATCTACACGTAACACTTAGATAGATCTTGACTAAATTAAATCATTGTCAACTTAAAGATCTATATAACATTTAGATCTACATCTTATAACATCTATTTATCGAAACTCGATTCGAGAGTAAAGTTGTGTTTGTTGAGCGCGACTAAGGGCAGCACAACAACCTGCCAGATACCCCCCCCCCCATAACGCTATTTACCACAAAAGATATTGGACCATAGCGCACATAAGCATGCAAAAATGCGCTTTTTAAATGCAATTAAAAAAAAAAAAGACCAGGCGCAGAATGGCCATTGTATTTTTTAAAATCTTATACTAGACATATTTTTCCCGCGATCCACGGGTCTTTATTTGCATATCACTGCAGATATAGTAACTGAGAGTGTTTTGTAAACAATGAAACGAAATAATTTTTAGTACGCGATTCATGAATGAATATAGGCCTATCTCAACACGGCTTCGAAGCTTTCGTAAACCAATGTATTAAAAATGTTTTAGAAAGCCAAATTTGAATGTTAATTTGATCAAAATATGAAATGAATGGACTATAAATAGCCAGGATTTTTTTTCGGGGAGGGTTTTGGGGGGGGGGGGGATTCCCCCCCTGACCCCCCCCCCCCCCCGCGGAAAAAATTATATATATATATATGTGTGTGTGTGTGTACATAATTAATCTTTATTACATTCTGACCCTTTCGGAAGACGTTTATTGTTTATTGTAGACTCCCTGCTAGCAAGGGGGTCTGGGGGAGTTCGCAGCGCTCCCCCAGCGCGGGGCGAAGCCCCGCCGCCGAGCACTATTTCTGGTATTGAAAGCCAACAAAATGCATATTGTGAGGTATCTACAGTGCATTATCTTGCTATTAAAAAGTTTTACTTCAAAAACCTAATGTGCTATTCTTACTTACTTAGACCCTCTCGAGCCGTTCGGCGCATTTTCCGGCAAGCTGTTTCCGCAACTCTTATTTTGCGTAATTCATTTTGTGTGAGAACATGTCCCGCAAAACCTCATGCGACGCTCTGTCATAACCTTACTAAAAATTCGACTCACAGTTCGGCATATATTTTCTTTGATTTAGACCCGATCTCTATGACTGACTCCTAAAATCTGTCTTAGTCATCTTTGTTGAGACACATTTAATGATTTTCAACTTCGGCAGAAGACTATTCACACTTTATTAATGGCGCCCAAGCCACTGGTAGAAATTTGTAACCTTTCTTGTCTACGCTCTTGGAATTACATGCCTGTATTTCGCTTTAGATTTTATATCGAAAAGGAAAGGTTTTTCGTCAAATCATCTGTTGAGGGGTTTTAAACTAAGAAATCTGGAGTTTTTTTGTTTTGTTTTTAATTCAAAACCCCATTTAGCTACGATCATAGAATTTGGTGACTGTAGTTTGCTTTAAAATAATATTGAAGAGAGAGGTTTTCAACTCTAAACGCTCTGTAGGGGAATTTTAAACTCAAAACCATCTGGAGGGGTTTTAAACTTTAAAGAAAAAGCCATCTGGAGAAGGGGGGCTTAAACTCAAAACCCCTTTGGCTAAGCTCATAGATTTTATAGTGTGTAATTTGCTTTTTTTTTATATTGAAGAGGTACTTTTTAGCTTCAAACCCTAACTGGAGGGGAGGGGGGTTTAAACTCAAAACCCCTTTGGCTACGCTCAGAATTTTGAGTGTGTAATTTGCTTTTTTATATTGAAGATGGGGTTTATCGTAAATTTTGGAGGGGGTTTTAAAATCAAAATCTTCCTCAACTGTGCTGTTGGAATTTGGGGATTGTTGTTTGCATTTTTTTTGTTTTGTTTTATAGAAGAGGGGGATTTAACTGCAAAAAACCTCAGGTAGGGGGTTTAAAATTCAAAACCTCCTGTAGGGGGTTTTAAACTCAAAGCCCCCTGGTAGAGGGATTTGTATCTCAAAACCCCCTGATAGGTGTTTTTTAAATCTCAAAACCCCCTGGTAGGGGGATTTAAACTCAAAAACCCCTGGTAGAGGGTTTTTAACTCAAAACTGCTTCGGCTGTGCTGTGGTAAGTGATGATTTAGTATTAAAATCTCACCTAAAATAAACAAAATGAAAGCAAAAATCAGTCGCTTAATTCCGTCCCCCCCCCCTCCGAAGGGGGGGGGGATTTCATTTGGGGGGGGGGGTTGAACACCAAGAACCCCCCCCCTGGCTACGCCAATGATAAATATGTTTCATGTGGTTTTCCTGGCCAGCTCAGGCAACCCATCCCATGCTCAATAGCACTAGGGAAGAAGGAGCATTTGTACAAATTTGTCCTAGCATATGGGACGAGGAATGTGCCTTTATCTTTGTGTCTTTCTGAGTATTTTATTAAATTTTGTTTTTGTATTTGAAGATTATGGTTCAGTCATAGACATATATAAATATAGACTGGCCGATTAAAGAGTTTTATGACACGAAAATGTGTGACTTGCAATTTTGTGTACTTTATTATACAGCATTTGTGAGCAGTATAAAAGTTAAGTACTCGTATATATTTCAGCCACACACCTATATATATTGTAAATAAGGAGGCAGTGTAGTTTTGTTTAATCTCTAAGAATGAAGATCATGCAATTTTTCATAATTCGGAAATCCGAATACAATAGATATACATGATTTCAAGTTACATGAAGTTACTTCCTTCGGCCAGTCTATATTTATTTATGTCTATGGGTTCAGTGTTTTATGTAGGCTGTAATTACTACTTTACTTTTGAGTCTTCTGTCCTTTTTTAAAAAGGTATATTGATTTCAATAGGGTAACCGTTACCATGCTCCTACATAGGAGGTCAAATAATTTTGGATAGCCAAGGGTTGTAGTTGTTGATAGTTTAAATTGTAGTTCATAATTTCTGATATTCTTTTTGAAAATATTGAAACCTGTTTTTTTTTTTATCTTTGGGGGGGGGGGGGCAATTTTGTAACCTTGTTATATTTATTTTAGTTATGACGATTCGTTATAAAAATGACATGAAGGCAGATAGGTGAAAGTTATGAATATGGATCGCACTACGAAAACAAACAAAAAAAAAAGACAGTTCTACATCTCAGCTTATTGAGTTCACTAGACCTATATGAGATGGATTACCGACATTTATTGCCATTTCTAAGTTTACGAGGAAGACAATTCTACTTGTTTAGACTCTTATTAACGAAGCTATTGCTCCAGTTAATTCTGTTGGTTTGGCCAATAATAGTATATGCATGCTCTGTTTGGAACCTCACAACTCAAGAAAACATAATTAATGTTCATCTTCAGAAACTGGAGCAGACACAAAATAGAACAGTGAGATTAATAACAAACGAATATTCACATTTGACTAGAGTAACACCTTTAGTAGGCCTAAAATCACTAAATCTAGAAAGCCTTCAGGATAGAAGATGTATATGTAGCCTAAAGCAGTGGCGTCACCATAGGGGATGCGTGAAAAATGCACTTTTCCAAAATTCAACTTTTAAAAATAAAAAAATACTGCCTCGAATGTCTCTCACAGTTTAGTATCAACATGTCCAAAACCTTCTTAATTTAATTTTTGACCTATTCCTATTATGAGAAAAAGAATACGCTGTAGACGCCGAGAGAAAGAGTTTCTGAAGTTCAGAAATGTAAAAAACGCTATGCACCCGGGACTTTTCCCCGGACAACTACGACCTAATAAAATACTCAGAAAGACATAAAGATAAAGGCACATTCCTCGTTCCATATGCTAGGACAAATTTGTACAAATGCTCCTTCTTCCCTAGTGCTATTAGAGCATGGAATGGGTTGCCTGAGCCAGACAGGAAAACCAATGACTTGGCAGAATTTAAGTCGTTGGTTAACATGCATGACTAGATTGATCCAGGAACACGCGTAGGACGTAATCATCTTCTTTTTTGAAGTAAGGTCTGTATTTTATAAGATAAGATAAGGTGAGTTTTAATGAACTTGCTATTGTAGCCTACGTCAGTTATGTTGACACCAAGCTGACAGAATTAACACCACAACAATGTCATAATTTCTGATATTCACACATGAAATGTTTATTAAGACATTTAGGTAACCCAAAGGCACGCGCAAGTTCCTTATATTAACAAGTAGCCTACTATTATAATAGGCCTTAGTCATTGAATAGGCCTATGAATAAGGCTTCCTTCAGTCGCGAAGCGACCATGATAATACATCATGGAAATGAGTGCCTGTCCATTAGTTTTGGGCGGAACGATGTCGCTGTGACAAGTCAAAAGCTTGCTGTCAGAGTCACTCAATTTTATCACAGCATAAATTATTATTATTTATTTATTTTAACTAGTTCCCCGTCCTATCCCCAATTTCATCACCCGCCCCACCTTTTCCTTTTTTCGCTAGACATAGTCCACCACCTTGGCGATAGCTAGGCCGCCGCTTTCACTTATCACCCCTTGATCGGGTAAAGATAAACACACAGTCTCTTTGGTCTTACCCGCCGGATGTCTGACGGTCGCAGATGACTCCACATTGGGTGGAATACAAATCACTCTTTCTCCCCCTTCTCCCTCTTCTCTCTTTGATCAAAGAGATCACTCGGATCAACACGCCCCTCGACACTCCAAGGTGCGACTCCCATCTCGAGTCAAATTCACCCACGTGAGAGATTATCTTTAGCCTAGGACATTTCCTGTTTCCGTCCACCTCTCCCGGACCTTATTAAGGTAGACCAAGTCAAACCAGACTCTCTAATTTCTCTATCGCTGGCAATCGAGTCTGGACATTTCTTACATTCTTACTCTTTGTGGAATACCTGGTGCCTCCCTCAGGTGTCTGCCTATATGTTTGGATCACCTGCCTATTTATTTGGCATTATCTACCTAGTCAACTGCCTATGTACTTAGTGCTATTCAGCACTGCACTACTGCCTATTTGCTATTGAGTATCATCTACTGCCTACTTGGATCTACTCAACTACTTACTTGGTGCTATCGGCTCTACTTGCCTGCCTATTTGGCAGTCCACTTGTCAACCCATTAGGCACGACGTCCCTATAGACCCAAAGTCTGTGCGAGACGTCGTAGCTCCACCCGAACTCCGCAAGTCACTGGACTTATCCTGCTAGCTACGCTGCCCACGGCAGATCAGCTCTGCCCGCAGTACCCTTGTGCCCACGGTAGCCGGCCACCCGCCCCACTGTGCCCTCCCCCTTTTTATTCTTTTATGTAAATATTTATGTAAATAAATATTCTTCAATTTTTAACTTTGAATCTCTCTTTCATTGCTTGTTTCGTTGCGTGCCTGCTGTGACAATGCAAAAAGCTTGCTGTCAGAGTCACTCATACTTATCACAGCATTAATTATTATTTATCATTATTTATCTATTTTATTTTAATTATTTCCCCGTCCTATCCCCATTTTCTTCACCCGCCCCACCTCACTAGACTGAGTCCACCACCTTGGCGGTTTTTTACTTATCTTCCCTTGACCGGGGTAAAGATAAACACTGTCTCTTTGATGTCTGACGGCCGCAGTTGACACCACCTTGGGTGGAATGCAAACCAATCTTTCTCCCCCCCCCCTCTCCCACGTCTCTCTTTGATCAAAGAGATTACTAGGGTCAACACGCCCCGTGGCACTCCCAGGTGCGACTCCCACCTCGAGTCAAATTCACCCACGTGTAAGATAACTCTTAGCCTCTGACATTTCCTGTTTCCGCCCACATTTTCCAGGCCTATATATAAGGTAGATTAAATCAAGCCAGACCCTCTGATTTCTCTATCGCTGTCAATCGAGTCTGGACTATATCATTTATTCTTACTCCTAGAGGAATACCTGGTGGTAAGCCGAACTTAATCACAAGTTCCATCTTAATTACTTAGTGAATATTCCTCACTGGATATTATCATGTGTATTTTATTATTTCATTAAATTTAATTAGTGCATTGTGTATTTCTCACTGTCGTAAGTAGAAAACATAAACATGGCATATGTATTTATTTATGTATTGCATTAATCTATTAATGCTACGTTGCTCAATTATCGTCGATGCAACCATGTATGTATTTGTACATCTTATTTTATTTCCTTTATCTCGTCTGACCGCCTTGATAATTTTACTAGCGCACTAATACTGCGCTTAGAAAAGAGATATGAATTATCTCCCCTTTACTCATTTTACTCTAACGAGAGTTGCGCCCCTTGAACGGACACCCTCTCCATTCAAGCGCGCTCCATTGTTCTCGGCCGACGGTCGTATGTAAACAAACCGTCATGGTCGCTGACCTCCGTCCATTTCTCCCCCCCCCCCCTTTTTTTTTCTCTTACAACTTGTGTTGTTTATTTGAGATTATTATTTCCCCTTATATGTACATTTTTATATTATCATTTCCCATTTTATGTACATTTTTATATTGCTATTATCTGCCGTCTATTTTCCAAATCCCATTTGTCATCATCTCCATATTGTACTCAAAAGCAATTTTACCAATCTGACGAATGCACATCAGTCGAGGGCATCGATAAGATGCATGAGAGACATGACCTAACTTGTCTTTATTTATCCGCAGCCTCCCTCAGGTGTCTGCCTTTGTGCTTAGTGCTATTCAGCACTGCACTTGCCTTCTTACCTGCCTATTTATTTGGCATTGTCTGCCTAGTCAACTGCCTATTTGCTATTGAGTATCATCTCCCGCCTACGTGGATCTACTCAACTCTACTACTTGGCGCTATCGGCCTTGCCCGCCTATTCGACAGCCCACCTGTCAACTTATTAGGTGCGACGTCCCTATAGACCCAGATCTGTTCGAGACGTCATAGCTACGCCAACCCTCTGCAACTCACTGGACATATCCTGCTCATTACGCTGCCCACGGCAGATCAGCTCTGCCCTCAGTAACCTTGTGCCCACGGTAGCCGGCCACCCGCCCTACTGTGCCCACTACAGATATCAGAACTTTGGATTGAGACTCCACAAGAACTGTATCGCCGGCGTCCCTCTACCCGTTAGAGCGCCACCTCCAGCTGCAGAACCTCAAGCCAGGATCACAGCCAGCTGCGACATCAACAGGACAACCAGCAAAGTTCAGAAGACAAAGTGACACACTCTCTCAAAATTAGTATAAATTAGAGATAGATGCAAACCCTCCCTCTTTTTATTCTTCTATGTAAATATTTATGTAAATAAATATTATTCATTTTTAACTTTGTATCTTTCTTTCATTGCTTGTTTCGTTGTGTGCCTGCTCTCGACATATATGCTGACGGGTTGGTGTGTGATAGCTTTAAAAAATAATCATCCCCTAGACACTAAACGCGCCAAACACACGTCACTTTCCCCAACCTGACACATAAATGTGGGCCGTGTCCGGGATCTAACCCATAGTACAGCAGGCACGAACAGGCAGCAATAACTAAATTCCATATCAATATTTTTTTCTCTAAAATTATTTATAAGTATCATCACTTCACATTATCAAGAGTGTCACTTCTGTCATATTTTTTTTAATTTATTATTATTGTTGCATATTATTTGTAATATTTCACTGCAGGAATTTTGTGATTAACGTAGGCAGACACTGTCGTGTGCATCTGGTAGGGTATTTTCGTTTGAGCACCATAAGGTCTTATTAGTTCTGTTTCTAAGGATGCGCTATATTGGTGTCATTGTTCTCTTGTTGTGCCTTGAGATGAGTCTCTTTGTGTTCTGTTGGTGTGCCTTGAGATTGAGTTATCTGTGTGGTGTTATTCCCCAGTATTGGGGACGCAGGCTTGGGACTCTGCTGGAGTCAAGTCTGAGTTGTAGGCTTTGTAGTTGACTATTGCCCGTGGCGTTGGGTTGGCGTTGTGAAGCCTGATTGACTATGGCACTGAGATTAAGGTGTGCTATAGCCCTTTGAATGTAATCTGTAATTGCTATTGATATTTATTCATAATGTATGCCTCATAATATCATATATATCATTAACTCATTAAACCTTTGTTGTTATATCATATGCAATATTGTTATTCACTAGTATACGTTAATATTTGGTTTATTCGTTCCTAGATATTTATTGCATAAATTGATTACTAGACTGTTAGGGGTGCCCAGGCAGACGAGCCAAGGCTAAATTATAACCCGTGGCATAAAGTTAATAAACACTGCTCAGGTGGGGAGCCCGGCGGAGTACATCATACCCTAGATGAGCGCAAGGACAAAACCCACCTGACAGACACCACCTTTCCTTTGTACTCTTTCTTACAAACAGCGACTCACTTTCACTAACCCACTTTCTTTAATTCTAGCTCAATCATATTATCCACACTATCTGTCCCTCCACCATCCTGGTACCACTCATTACCCACCCCTCTTCACTATGGCCAGTGACACACAAACGCACTCCGACATAATGCAGAAAATATCTGAATTCAAGAAAATAGCGGCCACCCTATATAATAATGAGGCAGAACAGAGAAAATATGTGAGGGCACGATTGGAGGAATTTGAAAAAGAAGCTAAGGAAGAGAAAGAAAGGAGATTAGCAAGAGAGCATGAGTTAGCAATGAATGCGATTAGGCAGGAAATACTAGAAATCAGGCAGCTCTATAGACCGCGGAGTTTGGAGCTGAACAGCACACCCGCAAGACAAGACCAGGAAGCAGAGGATAGTGAAACCACGATCATGTGCAAACCGGGTACCATGCCCAAACGGAGACAGAAGTTGCTGTTAAGGGTGAAACCACCACACCTGATGCCCCTCCTCTCGACCAGTCCACCTTGTCTACTCAGCCCAACCCTCCTGCTCAGTCTAATAGTTTTGCTAACTGCGACGCCCCAATCCAGCCCATGCCCTCAAGCAAACCGCAACCTAAAAAGGCACCAATGCAACAACCAGCCTTGCACAAAAACTGCAACCACCCAGCACGTAAGCCTAGTCATAACCAGAACATCCAAGCCCACCGTGACTGTAGCAACAGCACGCGTGGCAGCAAACCTAACCGAGCCTACCGTGACTGCAACAACAGCATGCGTAGCCACAAACCCAACCGCCAAAAGCAGCAGGCCTCACAGCCCATTTCAGTAATGACCGCGGTCCCCAAACCCTCTGTGTCTAATCAGCAAACATGGACGGATAGAACAGCAGGCGACCCAGACGTCATATCAACACTGACTGTGGCCCCTGAACACACTGCCCTTGGCCCTACGAAAACGGAAGTCCTACCGGCACTTCCTCACCCTGTCGCGAGGGTCCACGTAGAATGCAAGTACGTGCATGGCACCATCGATGCTGTTGTCATGGACACGCCAGTGTATGACTTCATTCTAGGCTCCAAATATGTTCCTCTGGGAGTAGTCAACAAGCCATACTTCTCTCTGCCCGTCGGTAGATCGACGAAGCAAAAACGTGGCAGCAACCAGCTGGTTGGAAGCCCTGGTCGCCACGCTAACACGCCTAGTCCCGACTCATCAGCGAAGATCAAACCACTCCGCCCTGGCATTGACACTGCTAGGAAGTCACGAGTCAAACGGCACACCCGCACTCGTGAGGGTCTACTTGACCCAGGCTACTCAGCCAAAATCATGCATACTTCCCCTGACATTGACAGTGTCAGGATGCCACGAGGTAAGATGATCCCTTGCTCTCGTGGACTCACTCCTCTTCATGGCTCCTCAGCCACCATTCTGAATCAACCTCCCCCTGGCATTGATAGTGTCAAGAAGTCACGAGGCAAGCCGAACCCTCGCGCTCGTGAAAACACTTCTCACCATGGCTCCTCAGCCACCATTCAATATCAACCTTCCCCTGCCCACTACAGATATCAGAACTTTGGATTGAGACTCCACAAGAACTGTATCGCCGGCGTCCCTCTACCCGCTAGAGCGCCACCTCCAGCTGCAGAACATCAAGCCAGGACACAGCCAGCTGCGACATCAACAGGACAACCAGCTAAGTTAAGAAGACAAAGTGACATACTCTCTTATTAAGTGCAAGAGTGATGATCAAAATTAGTATCAATCAGAGATAAATGCAAACCCTCCCTCTTTTTATTCTTCTATGTATATATTTATGTAAATAAATATTCTTCATTTTTAACTTTGTATCTTTCTTTCATTGCTTGTTTCGTTGTGTGCCTGCTCCCGACATATATGCTGACGGGTTGGTGTGTGATAGCTTTCAAAAATAATCATCCCCCTAGACACTAAACGCGCCAAACACACGTCACTTTCCCCAACCTGTCACACCTGCTCCCGATTTATATGCTGATAGGTTGGTGTGTGATAGCTTCAAAAATAATCACCCCCTAGACAATTAAACCAGCCAAACACACGTCACTTTCGCTAACCTGTCACAGTCGCTCACACACTAGTTCCCCCTCTCCACGCAGCTGATGTAGCCTACCTACCTATCCAAAGGAACGGCAAGTGCCGATACAGTATGGAGTCAGCGGCGTCGAACGCTCTGCCAGGGTGTAGCACAGGGTGCCTTAGGCAATATGCATAAATATGTCCAAAAATAAATACATAAATAAAACGAAAAAGCTGTTTTCAATTAATTTGACCCTCATGTATCTGGTGCCTGTTTACCCGAATTGCTAACTAAACAGCGATACCGGTACCACGTAAATGAAAGAAAGTTTGTGTTTAAAACCAATCAGGGTTTATGAAGGATATAAACTCGAATCATGGCTCGAATCATGGATAGTATGCAACAGAGTCAAATTCGCTCATTTTCATAGTCCAATGCAGGGGTTCTCAACCTGTCGATCGCGACCCCTTTGGGGGTCGAATGACCATTTTGTCGGGGGTCGCCTATGACCCTCGGAAATTTTGGGTTTTCGGAATTTTTCATCGGAATTTTTTTTTTCGTTTTTAATGTGTAATGTAACAAACACAATATTTGTACCATAGATGGTATACATTTACATTTGAATAAATAAAATAAAGGGACATTACGCACTCTAACAGCGACAGACACAAAATCATGAAATGATCTGAAGTGTCAAATTAATAAAAACAAATAAAGTGGGGGAGACATATTAATTTAGAACACTGACATATTACCAGAGGATATAGAAAGCACCTTTAGCGAGTGTAACATTAATGTATGAAGGTAGACTTATTTTTCCATTGGTAATTACTTTAGTATTTTTTTTTTAATATAATTTTCATTCGAAAATTATGTCGCACCATAAATATTTTGAAATTACTATTCGTCAAACGGGCTGCTTAGCTTATATCCGTTTTATATTCATTACAAAACATCCCAGGAACATAGATCTCGATGTTAGAGGAGAAAATGTAATGACACTTTTGGTGATTAGATTTTACTTCAAACGTTCGAGCAGAAACTGGAAAAACTCCCATGTAATGAGGCTTATCTGCCGAATGTATGAAGCCAAACTGAAACGTGCAAGTTTGTAGATAAAAACATCCAGTATTTTAGTTTTTAAAATGATAAAGTTTAGAGATTCAGATTTATCTCAGGTGGTATATACCATAATAAAAACAAATTGGTTTCTTAATTGGTGGCTCTCAGAATTGACAGAGCTTTGAAACCTCACACCATTGCCGAGAAGTGAATATTGCCAGCTGTCAAACACATTATTCGAGTGATGATTGGAGCCAAATCGGTTAATACATTTAGTGCAGTTTCCTTATCTAATGAAACTCTTCACATGTAAATAGTTGAGTTGTCTACTGATATCATTGATCATGTAACTCAGAAAATGATATCTTCTCCACTTTCAATATTTAGCATCTAACTTGATGAATTCACTGAAGACGTTGCCAATGTTTAGTTACTGGTTTACGTGATTTTAAAGACTGGTTTCTTTTTCGAAACCTGTTGATACTACTTATATAGAACGTTATTTTATTGTCAAAGTTGGTTCATTTTTAGCGGCCCCCGAAAGGGGAAAAGACGCTATTAGTTTTGTGTGAAATGTCTGACCGTCTGTCCCGTTTAGATCTCGCAAACTAGAAAAGATATTGAAAATCCGACATCACAATATTTTAGACCATTCAAAGTTCTGATGCAACGGCTACTTTTTTTTTTCCTGAAAGCTAAAAATCTGATTTTTAAAATCAGTTATGCAAGCAGTTTTTTAAAGAGAAAAAGCTAATTAGTATGCATTATAAGTTAGACCTAATTTAAAACGAATAATAATCTTATAAAATTCATTTTCTTAAACTTTTTTTTATATCGGGAATTTTTTTTTTTTTGAGGATTCGAATAAGAGATTGAGCCTTTTCAAAACAATTAAATTATTTATAAGACTTCAGTTAGGCCTGGAGAGGCACGGTAACTGAGCGGTAAAGCAACTGTCTTTCGAACCGAGGGTCCCGGGTTCGAATCCTGGTGAAGACTGGGATATTCAACTTCGGAATCCAGCTCGAATGGGTACCTGACATTAGTTGGGGAAAAGTAAAGGCGGTTGATCGTTGTGCTGGCTACATGACACCCTCGTTAACCGTAGGCCACAAAAACAGATGAACTTTACATCATCTGCCCTATAGACCACAAGGTCTGAAAGGGGAACTAGTTAGGCCAGGTTCACATCTAACTTTGCATTCACTTGCACCTATCCTGCTGCACCGTTGGGGCACTACACAAGATCTGTCAACCTTCTTTCTCCATTCTTATCTCTCATTTGTCTTTGATATAATTTCATTTGGATGTTCTTTCTGAAAATATTGAAGCCTGCCTGGGTGGACCACTTCGGGGGCCGATTTTGAGTTTGTGTTTCCACACAAACTGTCTGGAAACACAAACTGTCTTTGAAACCTTGTTTAAAGATATTTTTGTGCCTGCACAAATGGCGCTCACCCAGACCCCTTCACTAACTCCAGGAAGAACCTATTTAAGGGCACAATAAACGTCTTCCAATTAAATTATTTATAAGACTTCAGTTAGGCCTGGAGAGGCACGGTAACTGAGCGGTAAAGCAACTGTCTTTCGAACCGAGGGTCCCCCCCCCCGAAAAAAATCCTGGCTACGCCCATGATTTAAACAATTTTGTTTCAGGTGTTTACAGTCATATCCCGTTCTGAGATTGCTTTGCGCTTTCTTCTATTTCTGACAACATATCTTTAAGACTAATTCACAGAGACTTGATACTGAAGGTTCCTTTCATTATTATCTTTCTACTAGGAGAATTTCTCACCCGGGAAAACAGAATAAAGGTCAATCTTCGAACTAACGTTCGCAATTCACTGTATTAACAAATGTACGTTTTCCAAGCCTAGTCCTACTTTTTAAATTGTCACTTAAGTTTACATTAACATAATAAACATGCACTAGAAAAGTCGATGAATGAAAGTTTGTTTATTTTTCTAATTTTTAGCACAAAATTATTTTTACAATAAATACAATCACTTATAAATAAAGCTTTTGATGTGGTCAGTTTATGTGAAAATACATCTTGGATGCCCACCTACATTTTGAATGCGATTATATACTATTAGAAAAATGAATTTTGCATAGGCCTATGAACGAAATAAATTTTACATTTTTGCGCCCGCCTAGTGGGGAATCGTATTGGGGGTCGCCGAGCAAAAAAGGTTGAGAACCGCTGGTCTAATGCCTGCCGGAGGAAGGAAACAACCATAAAAGGAGATCATGTCCTCTCTTTGGCGGACGTCTGGTATACTTACGACAATGGGAATGGACATGATCAACAATCTCATGTGCACTAACTAGAAGATTTTCCACTGTTTCTAATTCCAGAATTGGTGTCTGATTCTCTTTTCCTCTTCTCCTGGTGTTGAATCTTATGTCGTTCGGGGATGCGAACAGTAGCCTAATTAGTAAACATATTTTTTCCCTTTAGTGTGTGTGAGAGGTTTGTCTGTCTGTAGGCCTATACTTTTCTTCCAATGTTTCTAGTGGTATTTCTGAATGCTTGCGTGGTTAACTTCTTTTCACTAAGTTTGTCAGCAGTCTAATTTCATTTCCCTCAATATGCTTCATCTTAGTCATTATGTAGGCCCAATTGTGCTGTTAAGGCTTCGCACGTAAGCCCTCTTTAGATGTAATATATAAATATGTTTATTTAGAAATTGCATGCTTTTTTGATATTTTTTTTTTACAATTGTTATAGTATTTATATTCCGCCTCCTCTCTTCATGCTTGATAAGAAATGAACTAATATATGTAAATAAGAAGCTTATATTGTAAAGAGGGTTTTGTATTTAGTTCTATTGTTCCTATTTGATGGAGGGGGTGTCAATAGTAGCCTATCCTGGGCAAATTGTATGATGTAAGGTGTGGTGGAAGAAGTTGACATCTTGAGATATGAAAACGATTAGAATACTTATGATCATGTCACTGAAAACGTATCTCCTGATGGCCATTTTCACTTTATCTTAAATCCACCGTTCTTTCTTGAACGTGGGCGCGTCGTTTTTATTCAATAAAAGCAGACTTCAACCATCCTCTGGAGCCGATTCGTATCGCCTCTATAAGCTTTGTTTTAATCCCCGTTATAACATAAAGGTTAGGGCCTATAAATAGTGGCACTGAAGAAAGTCCAAGGAAGAACTATAGGCTACACCACTGGGCAAGAAATTACAAACCATGTACAGCAATACTAATCAATGGATCGTCTTTAAGATTAACACGCACAATTATTTTTTACCTTAGCTCTATATCTATAGATGTTACATTTTATATATTTTCAATAACATTCAATTCTATTTGTATTTAATGTGTCACACTTTTTGTCATGTAAGTAAAAATAAACATAGTTAATATCATACTTTTTACAATTATTTGTTGGATTAGAGTATGAAATGACCAGGGGATGAAATGACCGGGTATGAAGTGACCGGAACCCTTATACAGTGGGATCTTTTGAAGAGCAGTTTTCTATTTTTTATTACTTTATTTTATTTATAAGTTTTGTCTTAACGTGATCGGATATTGGAGGCACCTTTTTTTTTTTATGGATGACAATGTTGGTGTCAGTAAGACGATCTGGTTCAATAGTGTTGTAGCTTATAATTCTAGTGCTCTCTCTTTTAAAATTGCTTTTGTAAAGCGCATCTTTCATGTTTATAGCATACTAAGTGCACAATAGTCCAATATCTTTTGCGGACCAGTGAGGCGGGGGGGGGGGGGAGTATCTGGGAGAAGGTCTCCGTGTTTTCTTTAGGCGCTCAGCGAACACAACTTAGGTTTCAAACTCGAGCCTTCTTGCTAGGTAACAAGCTGGTGTTTGCCTACCATACACACATTACGGGCACGACATGGCCTAAATTGTGTCTAAACTCAAACTCACCAGACACACATCCGGTCTTATATGTAGCTGGGAGATTCCCAGTGACAATGGACTATTTCTTTATTGGGTCATTCTATCAGAATGTTTGGTTCGCGTTTTCAATGGCATTGTCGCAGAGCTAGGCAACAGAAAAGGGAAATAATCATACTAAAGTAGGCTAATATGAACTGAAAAGATGTTTTTTCTACGTGACGTATTACCCTCGAGAATGACCTCAAGTAATTGGAAACCCAGAAATTTCAATTTCTAATTTATCTTCTAAAAGTAGCCTACTAAGAACTGGACTTAGAAGAGACTAAAAAGCGACGCAATCTAGTTGAGTCGACTCGTTGAACTAATGTTTCTACAGTTCACACAATTTTGTGATTCTTCTTCTGATTTAGATGTGTTTTACAGTTTTACTTATTGGATTTGTTGATTAAAGTGTTCGAAATGTCTGTTTCTGGATGTTCTGTGTTTTTGTGCGGACACAGCCGTATTACTAATGGACTAACCATAGACGTATAAATATATATATATTTATGGGACTAACTTGACAGCCTTCTTCAGTCAGATGGCTGCCTGGTCGTTCGGTTGGCTCGATGGTCCCGGGTTCATACCCAGCCCGCTGCCATCCTCCGTAGTCCTGCAGGAGGTTTGAATAAGAAGTAGATTATCTTCAACTCTGAAGGAACACCCGAAACATCTTTTACATTTTAAAAACAAACTGTTCGTGTAAACGCAAGGATTCTTTTTTTTTTTTTTTCCAACCAAGTTTACGAGTTCCCTCAGCTTTTTTTTTTTTAGAGAGGTTGTTGTTTTAAGTATGTTACTAAATGACACAGATTTTGTATAGACCTACGAATCAACAGACTTTGACCCTAGATACAGAAAAATTCAATATCCATCTTAAACCCCAGTAGCGCTAAAAATATTTAAGCATCACAGAATCAAATAGGCCTTACGGTAGCCGAAACCATCAGTGGTCCCGCCATTTAAACAAATCAACATTTTTTGTAAGCATATATGAGCAATTGTGGTAATAGCTTTTTTTTAAAAATGAATTCACAAATGACTTGAGGTGAGATCTTCATCTAGATCCCCTATTGCAAAACTGCAGCAAAACACACCACGAGGACTAATATTAAGTGGACTAATATTAAGTAGGCTATACATTCGTAGAACGGTACGCAACGTTTTGGCGCAAGAATTTCTGACAATAATTTATGAATAACATTTTTGTATAATAAACATACGAAAGTACTGTATATAAAGTACACATCCTCCGCCGGTACGCCGAACTATGGATGGCTACCTGGTGGTGTGGTATGTGCTCTAACCCCATATTTAGAAAATCTATTGTAATTCACTAGGGTACATTAACACATAAACTAGAACTGAACATTTAGTTCCAAAACAATACCAAACACAAAGAACCTCAAACTGGCTTTTCTATTTTAAAACATTTATTTATAACAATCATGTAGTTCTCTCAGGCAGTCAACTACAATCACCTAGTTTCTTTCTCATTATGAACAGTCTGGACATGATATCAATTAAAAATTAGGCTATATACATTTCACAAGCATTAATAATCAGCACATAAATATAAAACAATGTAAACAAAAAATTAGGACTGTTTCAAATCAATAACAATTATTTTCTAAAAAAAAAAAAAAATGGAAATGTAAAAAAAAAATAAATTATTATGAATGTCAGAAAACATTTTCTCCCACAAAAAAAAAAACAGAATATAAAAAACAACATATGTTAAATAAGCTTAAGATTATTTCCCTCAGCTTTATGATAAATTCTCTCATACTTTTGTACATAGTGTTACAACTATCTGCTTGCAATATTTAACACTCGCTCAAAATATTTTTTTTTTTGCTAGTCAGAAATAACAACCCCGTGTACATTTAACGAATGTCTTTTTAGATGATGTTTGTGGGTGAACTTGCCATGGCACAGCTGACATACAAACCTTTTACCCGCATGTGCCTCAGTATGTTTCTGAAGACCACTGGCAGAGAAAAATCCCATGAGACAAAGTTGACAAACAAAAGGAAGATAACCAGCTCCTCTGTGCTCAGAGTTCATATGTTTCTGATACAAAATTCTAGACTCTATGGGAACACTACAGACTGGGCAAGTGGTTGCCATGTTTGAGTCTAAAAGCAGCTGCTTCAATGAGGGATTGTCTGGGTTTAACATGGTACCAGGATGACTTTCTTGAGGGAGAGGAGAAGCCATTTGAGAAGAGAAATTTGTAGCTGTCTTAGGTAGGGAGCTTGAAGAGAAATGCTGCTTTGATGCGCTCATCCCATAAATCAGATCCTTGTATTTCTCATTATCTGAAATAATTATATACAGTTACAAAACATGAATGAAGAAAAGGAGATATACATTTTCTTGCAAAGTCAATTTACATATTTTATTTAACACTGTTTTGATTTGCAAATAAGAGTACCAATATTGTTATGTTATTTATAAGAGAATAAAAACCATTATCAATGAAAACAGAAAGCAAAAAAATATTTAAAACAATATGAAAATTAAAAGATCATCTATTGTGTGCCCCTCTTTTATTTTGTTTACAAGCTTTCAAATGACTGTTGTAAAGATCAGATTCAAAGGTATTAAATGTGCAGCAGACAGTACACAGCATCATTTTATGGACATTGGTCACATGATCTTTTAAGTGGTGCTTGTGCTTAAACCTAAACTCACAAATAGGACACACAAAATTACGCCCCCTGTGAGCCTCCATGTGAAAGCCTAGACCACCTCGACTCCTAAATGCTTTACCACAGATGGAACAGTTAAACCGAAGATGATAATGTGACATGTGCCACCGATAGGAAGCCAAAGTGTAAAACTCCACCCCACATTGTACACATCTCACAGGTGCCGAAGTAAAAGAAGAGTCAAAAGGAGGGAATGAAATTAAATTTGAGGATGCTGAAAATGGTGCCTTCAATGAATGCTGCTGCACATGTTGAAATGCTCTGCTGTCTTGTTGTTCCACAGGTTCTGAAATACAAAAAACAACCCTGTATACAAAATAAAACATATCAATGCTTGAGGACTTTTCTAAAACATTTTAATGGACATTGCCACGCTTAATATTGATCAATCAAAATAAAAATGCAGTTTTGAAACAAATTCACCAAGATGAATAGATTCATTTGCAATATAAAACATGCTGATTAAACTCATCACCAACACTAAATGTCTCTGAGCAAGTAGGACATTGTGCTAATTTATGAATACTCTTGAGATGGGTCTTTAAATGTCCTTTTTGTTTGAATTTGAAATCACAGATGGGGCACATAAATTTTCTTCCTTCATGAGCTTGCAAGTGGTTACTTAAGCCTGAAGATGTTAGAAAGCCTTTTCCACAAAGAGTGCAACTGAATGGCATTTCATACTGGTGAAATGATGAGACATGCTGTTTGATAGCACTTTGAGCCATCACCTTATGGCAATGTGGGCATTCTCCATTTAAGATAGAGGAAGGCTTATCTTTCAGATGGATATACTGGGAGAATTGTTGAGGATATTCATTAGATGAGACTGGATAATTAAAATCATGATGACCAAGTCTCCTTTTTCCTGAAAGTATAGATATAAATATATTTATAATACCACTTATTTTGTTGATCTAGTTCTAACTGTATTATAGTGAAATACGATATCAATATTTAAAGCAGTGTAATAAATGCTGATCTATTTCTGGGCCAAGACAGAAGATTTGCGAACAAGATGAGCACTGTGTTTTTCCATGAACATTATTTAAGTGACGCTTTACAATGCCTTTCTGAGATAACCGGGTACCACAAATAGGGCATGGGAATGTTTTGCCCTCATGCACTTGTTTATGAAAAGCAAGTCCAAGTTGAGTCTGGTAACCTTTCCCACATAAAGAACAGACATATGGCAGCTGATCACCATGAAACTGAGAAAGATGTACTTTTAGATCATGCTTAATAAAGAATGTCTCTGGGCAGTAATAACAATGAATTGCATTGGGGATCATAGGTATCTGCTGATTTATGAAGTGTGGACGTCCAACTGATTTATTCTTGTCTTTCAATGGCATTTTTCGAAAACCATCTGCTGAAGTGAAACTGATATTTGTAGTGTCCCCTGAAATAGATGGAAGAATAGTTCAAACAGAATACAAATATGCTGCATGGACACTTGATTAATGACATTAATTCAATCATAAATCATCACATATATTGGTATACAGAAACATATACAGTTTTAGTTTGTAAAATGTTTGGCTTGAAATCATTGATCATGAGATCATTTACAATGAAGTATATGTTTGTCATATTCTAAGCCAAGTCTAAAAACAGCTAAACACACAGGGCACTGCGCCATCTTGTGAACACCTCTAAGATGCATTTTAATAGTTCCTTTTTGTGTAAATTTGGAATCACAAATTGGGCACAGATATGATTTTCCTTTATGACCTTCCAAGTGGAGGTTGAGGCCTGTGTATGTTAAATAACCTTTTCCACAAATCTGACAAATAAAAGGTAGTTCAATCCTGTGTGTTTGTGATGTGTGGGCATTAAGACTGTAGTAATCATAAAACACAGCAGGGCAATGAGAACATCTTATAAGGCTTGGAGTTTTAATATTTCCATGAGATTCTCTTGAGTAAGAAGGTCTTGCCAATTCAACTAAGGGCCTATTAGGTTTCTGATGCTTTTGTAATTTATTTTTTTCACCTGAAAGTAAAAGATTGCAAACTATTCATAGGAAAATAAATGATCACAAGGAGTAAATAGTTAAAAAAAAAAAAAAAAGTCAAATGTAGTAGTTTATGACAATAATGAATCAATACGTATTTAAGGGAAGAAAAAAAATACATTAGAAAGAAAACAACAAAAACATTTCTATGTAGGAGTACATCTTAAAACACAATATAAATTGATTTTGTCTTATGTACAAGTAAGAACATGTTCATTAAAGGCTGGACCAATGTTGAGCACAATATAACATGTCGGGCACTGGGCAGATTTATGAACAACTTTCAAGTGTCTTTTCAGAGTGAAGTTACGAGAGAATTTATTGTCACAAACAGGACACAGCACTGTTTTCCCTTGATGAACATCCATGTGATTGCTTAGTCCAGCTTGGCTCTGATAGCCTCTGCCACAAAGATAGCATGAAAAAGCCATGGTTGAACCATGATTTCTTGAAATGTGAGCCTTCAAATATTCCATGGGCAATATTTGGTAACAAATAGGACAGGTTTCAGTCTGTCCTGATAAGTTACTGCCTAGCACCACACCCCTTGGAAGACTTCGTGGTTCAGATCTCTGCTTTGTGCTTTCATAATGTAAGTAATGTCTTTGACCATGATCTTTTCTAGCTGCATCTGAAAGCAGAGAATTGTTTAAATTCATTTTTTGTTTGTTTGTACTGTATACATTTTTGTTAATCTGGAGGCAAAGCACATGGAACAATGCAAGTTACAATCTGTAGGCAAAGCACATGGAACAATGCAAGTTACAATTTACTATTACAGTACAACAAGTGCCTGTTGAATTCGGGGCCAGCTTCCAGAACAAGCAAACATTTAGGACATTGTGATGACTTATGAACAAACTTCATATGACGTTTTAAATGATAATTCCTATTGAATGTTCTTTGACACATAGAACACTGAACCGTTTTTCCTTTATGTAGATCCATGTGGCTAGATAATCCTGATCGACTCTGATAGCTACGTTGACATACATTACAACTGTAAGGCAAATTTAGTGCATGCAAATCTGAATCACACAACTGGTCAGCCGAAGAGGAATAGCTTTGTGACACTTGAGTTTTTTTAATGGGATTGCTGCCAGCAGATGTATCACATGATTGAAAATCTTTCTTAAATTTACTAGTTGTTGGTAAGGTGGTCCTCTTCATTGAATTACAAGGTCGCTGATGCTGACTTAATCCACCTGAAAACAAAGAATAAGGCCAGTGACTTTTTAAGAATGTAACAAATGAAAGAGTTATTATTTTTTACAATATATGATGTGGATATTAAATTCAGGCCCAGTCTTGAAAGTACCATGGCAGTTTGGGCACATCGAGGACTTGTGTACTAATTTCATATGACGATTCATAGTGAAACTACGTGAAAATTTATTATCGCATATTGGGCATTTGAAAAATTTTCCTTCATGCAAATCCATGTGGCGAGAAAGTCCTAGACTGGTTTCATAGCCCCTACCACATATAGAACATGCAAAAGGCATATACGATCCATGATTATGTGAAATGTGGACTCTTAAGTCACTTTTGCTCAATGCTGCTGGGCAATAAGGGCAAGTCAAAGTAATTAATTGCGACAGATATTCATCATCTTTGATGTAAGTAGCTTGTAACACAGTTTTTGTTCCTTTACTGGCTCTTGGTGTGCCTAGTGTATTTCTTCCTACATCATATGGGAATACTCTTTTCTTTGAAGTTTGACCTGAAATCAGAAGAATGTTGAAATTCAGTGGTCCTAATTTTCCCCAAATATAGCAGATATTAAGTGTTGCATTGGTTTAAACAAGAAAAAAAAAAGGAAGGCGAAAAGTTTATACAAAACAACTTCAAATACAAGTTCAGGATGCAACATATCAAAACCAATAGCTTTTAATGATCAACACTTAACATCATTTTTAAGAAATCACTTTTTCAATTAAAAAAAGTCCAATAAGTCTTAAATATGCCCACAGACATGTGCATGCTTTTTAAATTCATCGCCCATTTGAAACAATAAGGAGCAAACAGGACATTGCTCCATGCCGTGAATTGTTCTCAAGTGTGACCGAATTGTGAATTTCTGAGTAAATCTGGAATCACACACTGGGCAGTGAAAAGTTTTTCCTCTGTGTGACTGCATATGACGTGCAAGCCCTGAAGCACTTAGATAACCTTTTCCACATAGAGAACAGTAATAAGGCATGCAGTTGTGGTGATATTCCCTCATGTGCACTCTGTATTGTGACATTGGCACGCTTTCTTTACAATAAAGACATTTAGAACATCCTGGGGATTGTGTAGCTCCATAAGCTGCTCCAGTTCTTTGGGGCAATCTTTCTTTTGGACTGCTCAACACATCTGAAACAATACAAAATCCAAAATCTTCCTGTGGTAACTACTGAACAACCATGTGGATTTAATAGGTAAGCAAAAAAATATGCCAACAGGTGGAAAATAAAGAATCAAAGATAGAAGTTTTCAGTATTTACATTTTCTACATGTATGTCAAAAGTTTACAACATATAATACACAAATGAGTTTAAGAAGTGACCCAATATTTCATTTGTAATGGCCACAAGAGATAACATGATGATCAAAATCAGGTCCTATTTTGTAGACGCCAGAACATGCAACACAGCGTGCTGAGAAGTGGACCTGTCTTAGATGAGTTTTAATAGAGAACTTGTGAGTAAACTTGGCATCACACACTGGACACATAAATGTTTTTCCTTTGTGAGACTGCATATGATGGGCCAAGCCTCTAGCTGTCTGATAACCTTTCCTACACAGTGAGCATATCAAAGGTGCTGTGTTATCTGCGTGATATTTAAATATGTGCTTGTTGAGATAAGTTGGACTTGCAAAATTATCAAAGCAGTGTGGGCATGAAACATCTGTAGAAATGTTCTGAGACTTAGACAGGGGCTGAAGTAAGATTGATGAACTTGCTGATGGATTATTCACTCCGAAATTTGTCTCATAATGATTATTGCCCTTTCCCCCTGAAAGAGAAATATTTATCCATTTAAAATTGTTGCATCTTTCTTCTTAATATGATGTATTTAAATTGTAACATCCATATGTATTAAAAGTATTTGTGTAACAGATAATTTTTAAACTCAGTTACTGTTACATATTTAAATAGCATTTAATATAAATTCTTATCTCAAGATCTAGCCACCCCTTTATATGACTTACTTTAAAAACATCAGATTATATTTATAATATCATCTTTAATTAATACAATGTATAATATGATGTACCGAAGTATTCTTTGATTTATAAGTACTCATTATCTAGTATTTAAAAAATACTTATTGTGGCCAGAAATGCATTGAATGTGAATTCAGTCTGTATAATTAAAAAGAAACGAACACTTTGTCAGGTTACATTATTAAAATTGTGTGCATAATAAAACAGAATTCAAGTCAATAGTGATAAAGAGAGTTTTAAGTTTGACATTGGCCTTTCAACTAACATTTTTGTTTCTACCTATAAAATAAGAAATACGCTTTTTGTGATATGTTCCACTTTCAAAAAAAGAGCATCTGTATTGCTTAGTTGTATAATATACTTTATTGTTAAAATGTGGTAGCTTCAAAATCAATAGATCAGTTTCCTCATCAAATACTATTATGTTACCTTTTTTTTAAAAAAATATTAATAATAGGTAATGTAGCACATTTTTAAGTGCAACACATTCAGTGACTACCTTCTAATGAGTCAGCTCAATATTTATTTTTTCTAAATCATACCAGAGTATGTACTAATATGTACACGTATCAAATGTATTATTTCAAAGAAACATGTTTTATGATTATGTTCTATCTTGTTTTATTGCATACACCCATAAAACCATCAAGTTGACAACATTATAAAAACAGAATATATATTTATAAATAAAAAAGAGAATACAAGTTATGATTTATTTTAAATATCACTTTATTGTTGATGAAATGACAAGCACAATTCTAAAATACTAAAAACATTTTATTTTACTGCGCTATACATTATATACAGTAAGAAAACAAAAAAAGAATAAATGAAATAAATGGTTCTATCAATCTGGAATCTTAATTAGTTGTAATAATTAGTTTTAATTTATTTAGTAATAAACTTTAAAATAAAGTAAACATTTTTTTTTTTAGTTTATCTGATCATGAATTTTAATTATATCAATATACATGTATAATATATAAAACAACAGAAGAAAAAAAAAATATATGTATGTTTAAGTGTAAACATTAATTTTGATCCAATAATTATAAAAATTTTTTTTTCTTAAAAATAACATGAACAGAAAATACCAGTTCAATCTTAGTTCCTAGCACATGTGTCAACTTGTATTTTATTATGTAATTTCAGTGACTGCTTTACACCCAAGTTATCCACTATTGGTGTTCTAATCATGATTAAGAATAATAGTTGAGTTTTGTTGTACATTTAAATAATGAACATTGCAAAATATATCAAACAACAAAGATAGCACAATACAAAAATATTACTAGAATAGTACGTATCTATAAAATTAAAACACACCACTATATTTCACAAGGTAGCTGCAATTGGATAATTATAATTAGTGGTTTCAATTTATATTAAGTGCAGTTTAAGACATGACTATTGTAATCTGCACCCTGGGCAAATATACCAGAGCACGAGAGACATTCAACAGAGTTGTGGACTTTGCGAAGATGTGTCTTGACAGAGAACTTTCTAGTCAGTTTGCACTGGCAAATAGGACAAGCAAAAATTTGTCCTTGGTGAGCCTGCATATGATAACGGAGTCCCATGGCAGTCTGGTAGCCTTTACCACACAGAGTACATGAGAAAGGCATAAGATAACCATGAACTTTGGAAAAATGGCTTCTCATGCAAGAATGGTCTGTAAACACTTCAGAGCAATGAGAACATGAGATCTGACCCTGAGTGAAACTTGTAGGTTTCACATTTCTACTAGAGTCGAAATTGGCAACATATCCCATATATTTCAAAGGTGGACGGTGTCTACGTCCTTGACGTCTATTTATTTTCTGCCTATGTCCTTGATGTCTATTTATTTTCTGCCCTGAAATAAGAAAGTGTGAAAAAAAAGTCACCCATACAGGAAAACAAATTTAACTATCACAAAGTAAGATACAATTGTACACATTTAAAAGAAAATATAAAACAATCTGATCAGAAATGATTTGTCAAGGTGCAGATGTCAACATATATTCTTATGCTTTTTAAATTATATTTTTTTTTTATAAGGTCATGGTTTGGAGCATAACTGTACATGATGGTTATAATCTTGAAATTTAACTAGAGCTGTACATTTTGGACACTGTCGAGCATTATGCACACCCATCAAATGCGATTTGATTGAGCCTTTTCTTGTAAAACGGGCATCACAGATCGGACACAAGAAGGCTCTCATCTCATGAGAGGCTTGTGTATGATAATATAGTCCAGAGGGACTTTGGTAGCCCTTGCCACATTGTTTGCACACATAGGGCATTGTGCCCCCATGAATTTCTTTGATATGAGTTTGGAGTGCTAACCCATCTTGAAAAATATCTGGACAAAAAGTACAGCAGTGATTTTCAGCAGCAGATTTATTGGGCCGTGCAACAAATCCTAATATTGTTCTTGTCATTTTAGAAGTGTCCAATATCTTTTCAACACAAGACAACTGCCTGTGAAAATTGTCCTCTGAAAGAAAAGAAACGAATCATCATTGGGTTAGCCCATTTATCCCTTCATACAACTGAAGATTATTTGTATAATGTTGCTTAACTGTTAGTTTAGTGCATATTTTAAAACATTTAGTTTAAGAATTCACACAATTGAGCATATGAGAGTCATATTCTGGTCCAATCTTCAGAACCTGAAAACACTGTGGACACTGAGAAGACATGTGTATTCCTTTTAAATGTGTCTTCATGGTACTTTTTTGAGTAAACTTTGAGTCACACACAGGACACATAAATGTTTTGCCTTCATGTAAATGCATGTGATGTTTAAGCCCAGAAGAGCTGGCATAACCTTTACCACAGACAGAACAAGTAAAAGGCATACTTGCTCCATGAAAGTGGGACAAATGAGCTTTCAAGGCAGCCAGATCAGGCAAAACTTCTGGACACAGCATACACGAAATTATATTTCCAACAAGAGCCTGGTAACTGGGAAACGCTTTTAGAAAGTTTGGATCCATAAACTCGTTTGATGCCCTATCCAGCCTTGCATGCATATCTGCAATATCTGGTCTGGAAAGCAAATCTATTGTATCCGGTCTGGATAGCACATCTCTAGCATCTGGCCTGGATAAAACATCTCTAGCATCTGGATTGGGTGGCAGATCCCTAGCATCTGGTCTGGGTGGCACATCTCTAGCATCTGGCCTAGATACCACATCTCTAGCATCAGGTCTAGAATGCACATCTCTAGCATCTGGTCTGGAAAGCATATCTTTAATATCTGGCCTGGAAAGGGTGTCTCTAGAATCTGGCATGGATAGCAAATCTCGAGCATTTGGGATAGATAGAAAATCTCGAGCATTTGGGATGGATAGCAAATCTCGAGCATTTGGAATGGATAGTAAATCTCTAGGATCTGGCATGGATAGCATATCTCTAGCATCCAATCTGGAAAGCATATCTCTAGTTTCCAAACGAGAACGAATATCTGTAGTATCTGACCGGGAAAGTATATCTGTTGCATCCGGCCTGAAAAGCATATTTCTCATATATGGCCTGGAAAACATATCTCTAAAATGTGGCATGGAATGCATATCTCTAATATTTGGCCTGGAATTCATATCTCTAACATCCGGCCTGGAATGTGAATCTCTGAGACCATGCCCACGTAATCTTCCATGTCGGTGGCCTCTGTATAATCTACTTCCTGAAAGAAAAAAAATTGGGGGTGCTTTCAAATACTTGACCAATAATAATGTCTTGTTTAACAGAAAAACTTGCTTTAATAAATAAAATAAATTTAGTAACCAAATTAGTTTGATTATACAACTATCAATAAATTATGACATTTAATCAAATTATAATTCATACTACAAATAATAATAAAAAAAAGGCCACAGTCCAATTTACAGATACTAACAATTAAAGATATTTTTAATTTCCCTGGTCACACTGCAAAACATGAGAATTAAAGTCTAGACCAAGAGTAAATATCCCAAGACATGTTCTACATTCCTTTACGCTGTGAACACCCTCAAGATGACGCTTGAGATGATGTTTATGTTGAAATTTAGCATCACACACTATACATCTAAATTGTCGACCTTTGTGTGCTTCCATATGATGGCGTAGGCCTGTGAGAGAAAAAAAGCCCTTTTGACAAATAGTGCAAGTATATGGGAAAGCACCTTCTTCCCTATGAATACTGTTGAGATGCTTTTGATACAAGATCCGAGTTGGAAACACATCACCACAAAATGAACACTGAAAAGTGTCTGAATTTAAATAGGGCTTGTAGTTGTCAGGTGGATGAACAATGTCTGCCATATAAGATCTTGACACATCAGATGCTCCAGGAGATGTTTCTGATGATTGCTGTGAATAAATTAACTTCTGTTTCTGTTTTGTATATTGATGTGATAGTTTATTTCTGGGCATGGAAGTATTGTGTCCTGAAACAAAATCAATGTCTGATCTTAGTTGAAAATTAATGTTTTTTTAAACTGTGATTTCTAGCTTAACCCTTTAAGATGGTCATTAAAATAATGTCTGCATGAAATAAAGGCGAGGAATAAAAATGCATTCAAAAGTTGTGTGTTTGTTTGCTTAAAATGTTAAACTATTCATGATTTCATAGATGAACACGACACTATATGCTGATTAAACTCTTGGCCTTGTTTAAAATATGATTCACAATATCTGCATTCTTTAAGTAAATGAGTTGCTTCCATGTGGCGTCTCATGATAGTTTTGTGCTTTAGTTTGGCATCACATACAAAACAGGAAAATTTTTTGCCACCGTGAGTTTCTTGATGGTATCTTAATCCACTTTGTGTAAAAAAACCATGCTGGCATTCATCACAATTGAAGGGAAGCATTTTGGCACCCTTATGGAATTCATTCATGTGTTTTTGATAGAAAGACTGGTTGCCAATTGGATGATTGCACAAGGGACAAAAGTCTGGAATGTCTGATGCCAATGAAAGGACATCTTTGTGAACAAACTGTCTTTTATCAGTTGTCTGAACCATACTCCTGTGGTCAATATGCTTCTGGAAAATATTCCTAGTTTCTTTATTTTTGATATTTCTGGGATGTTCTGACTTATCTTGTAGCGCAGAGGAACAATAAGATTCTGAAATACAAGATATTAAAGCTAAAAGATATAGTGGGATTTAAAAAATCCTTTTAATCGGATTCTCAACTAAACAAAATTTCCTAATAAGCAAAGCAAATAAATGAACAGAATATTACTTGAAATAAATAACAACATGATTCACATTAGATAAAAGTATGTTTTACACTAGGCCATGAATAAAAGACTAAGTTTGCAATCAATTATGGTAGATCATATTGTTAATGAAATTTCACTGTCATTTTTTCTGTGTTGCAGCAATAAGTCCTTTAACTCATGTAATACTATTTGTAATGCTTATTTCACAAGCTTGTGGACACTGAGTTCATGACGTTTTAAATGATGTTTATATAGAAATTTAAAACCACAAATTTCACATTCAAATTTTCGTCCAGCAACATGAACATGTTTATGTAATCTCATTCCACTTGAAGAAAAAAAACCTTGACCACAAATAGAACAAATAAATGGCAATGCTTGTGCGTCTTTATGATACAAGTTCATGTGGCGTTGCAGTGAAAAATAGTTCAGAAAAATCTCATTACATAAATTACATCTGTACTTGCAAGCTCCATTGTAATCAAGAATTTCAGAATAAGCCTGTGAGATTTGAGATGTTTGTTTGATAGTACTGCTGCTTAATAACTGATCTACCCTTTTAGTAGGTTCTCTTTTAGTGCCAAGAAAATGTCCCTGACCTACCACTGAAGAACTATTGTTAACCGCCAACAGTGAGTTTCTGCTAGCATCCAATTCTGAAAGAAACAAGACAAATCATTCACCTTTTATTTTTTTTTTTACAGTGAGCCTGTTAAAAATTTAAACCACCAAGAAATTTGTTCTGTCAAGAGTTTGTATAATAACAATGTTGAAGACTTACAAAATGAATTAGATGAAATACTACAAGAATCTCAACAAATTTATGTTACTACAGGTCTATATTACTATATTGTACACTATCAAATGCGAATTAACTAGACAAGATGCACACCATACAAACTATTTACACAGGATTTTAAAACTTTAACAACTACAAAAAAAAACTATGCCTTCAAAGTGCTGAAAATGCCTATATTTTTCATCATTCAAACATTCATTGTTAAAATCATCCTAAAAGTGCTCCATGACTCAACTTTTGATGAGCTGTCAGTGAAGTTTTGTGGGCATACTTAGAGCCACAAATGATACATTGAAATTCTTTTTGTTGTGCATGTAGTGACAAATGTGACTTTAAGTGGGACTTCTGTTGAAATCCCTTTCCACATATGGAACAGTAATGATAAAACACTCCACAGTGTTTAATTCTATAATGTAGTCTGGCTCCTGATGATGATCTATACTGTTTTCCACAAGTTGGACAAGAGTACATTTGACTCTCTCTGTCAAAAATGAAGTTAATATCATTATGCCCTTGAACGATTTGATTACCACTTTGTTTATTAAATGAAGAAATGTTTGCAATGGTGCGCCTCTGTAATTGTGTTATAGTTGCCCTATCTGCAACAAAAAAATGTTAACACTTGATACTATGACTATTATTTTCTTAAAAAGTTCATATGTGTTGATAGCCCATGAAACAGTAGAGAAGTCCACAAAAAAGGTAATGAGTTCTCATTGTTTTTTCTAAGTACTTTCAATCATCTCCATGTTGGTGTAAAAGACCTAATATTAGATACTTTAAATGAAGACTCAAATTTTTGTTACAACAGATTAAATCACTGCATTTTTTTAAATAGAAAAAAAACAAAACAACAACATGGTTTTGATTTTATTTGCATATTAAAATAAATTATAGCAAGAATTTTCACCTAAACGTTTCACCATACTAAACATCATGAAAAATCACAAGTTTTACAATAAAACACCGTTTTATAATTCTGTTGCACATATATTCAAACTTTTTGTGGGCCATCATCACATATTTAATCATAAGTCATTTTTATGAAAAACAATGGCTGTTTTTAACAATTTCTTTTAATACGCAAAAAAATGGTAAACAACTTCAAGGTTATAACATATCAATGACTTAGTATTGAAAGAAAATGTATTTTAAAAGATGGCATTTATTTCTTTGAATTTAAAATTAGAAAATATTGTCCTCTATTTTTATATATACATTATTACATGTAAAGCAACAATTATACTATAATGGTTAAATATAACTATAGTAGAATTTTTTTTTAATCTCAAACAGATGTCAAACATTCTCACCTGCTTAATGCTGTAGAAAATTATAAGTTAATCTAGCATGTCTGATTTTGCTATGTAAAATGATTGTCTCATTCCTTGTTGCTACAACGGCTTAAATAAAACAATAGAACTAGGATTTTTTATTAAAAAGCAGATAAAACAAAGTTTTGAGTCGTGCGGCTAGCTGAACAAGTAAGAAAACAGATAAAATTTTATTTTAATTTTCTATAAGTCATTAAATACTATATAATATAAATATTTATCAATAAAAACACACATGCAATGATGTAGATTTTTCATCTTAACAAGCAGCATGAATCTTAATATGTTTGTAAAAGCATTTTTTTTTTAGAAAATGAAAATACATAAAAAAAAAAGTTTAGAACAATGGGATAATGATATTCTTATTTCAGCAATGACTTGTAAAGAAAATAAATTTTCAAGCTACTCTGCATACACAATATTAGATACAAAAGAAAATGTGATATTTTAAAGTTATGCCACAATCAAAAAGTAGTTTACAGTATTTTTAATCAATAAATCATATTTTCTTTAAGTGCACTTTGGAAAGAGAAAGAACATTTTCAAAAAGGTTATCAGCATACACTTACTTGTTGCATATTACATAATCATAATAGAAGTAAAAATAAGAATATTCAGACAAGAAAGAAAAATAGTTTTATTATTAATATTACCAAACAAAAAGAAAATTAAGTAAAATAAAATAAATCAGTAGACAATGTGATACAAATACTAGTTGAAATTCAAATTATAATAAATAAATGAGTTTGAATGCCTTAAAAATAGCAATTTTAATATAATAATATATCTTTATTTGCCAACTTTAACATTTTATGAAATGGATCTATTCTTTTTTATATTGCAAAATCTAATACCTATTTATAGGCACTATGTTACATCAACAAACATTTGTCTCACAAAAAAGGCCTGCACACTGTAATGAGAAAGTATGACTAATACCAAGTCTATATAATTTATAAAAAAAACCACAAAAAACAAAGAAAAGGCCTGCACACTGTAATGAGAAAGTATGACTAATACCAAGTCTATATAATTTATTAAAAAAAACAAAAAAACAAAGAAAAGGCCTGCACACTGTAATGAGAAAGTATGACTAATACCAAGTCTATATAATTTATTAAAAAAAAACAAAAAAAAACAAAGATTTACTGCTGCAGGGGTAAACGACTGTATAGAAAATACGAAAAACATGCATATATGTAACCCTGCCGGACCAAGTAAAACAAAGGACGTTTGGGCCACGAGACCTTCATCAGCTACAAAACAAACAAAAAATAAACAACTAACACAAAATAGTCTTAAGTTAACTTATCTGTCAGATGTTGTTCTCTATCGAGGCAGAAAAGAAATGAGCTACGCTGGTGTAAAAGCGCGGGAAAACAGAAGGGGGCGGAGATGTCAGGCAAAGATGAATGGGAAAAGGGGGTACCTTAGTGTTAGTGCCCATCGCGTATTAAATAAAAGTGTGCTGGTTGTTGATCCCTTTAGGTTGGAGGATGCCTGACATGTAAATAAGTTTGTTTTCGATCTGCAGACTGGTGTTTTTGTTATTACATTGTTGTATAGCAGTGACGAGGAGGTCGGTGGTACCCCTATGATGTGTGTTATTAAAATGGATAGAGACGGGCTTAGTTGCAAAGTTACGAATGTCTCTAAGATGTTCTTGGAGTTGTGTTTTTAAGGTCCTGCCTGTGTTTCCAAAATAGACCATCTGACACCTTGAGCATATTATAGCATCAGTACCTTGAGAGTGCCCGTCTTATAGCTCCAGAACAGGCTGGTTTCAGGGCTGGAATGTCCGCTATAGACCAAGTCAACATCTTTGTGGATTCCAAAGGACCGAAAGCACATACGCAGTCTTTATTGATAAAGTATGGCGGCCTGGTTTGCTTCATAAGATAAGAGCCGTGGGGGTGCGGGGACGGATATATTGCTGGATTAGAGACTTCCTACAAGAGCGTACAATAAGAACAAGGATGTACGGAGAAGTCTCAGGGGAAATGACCCTCGAGCAAGGCCTCCCCAGGGCTCCATCCTGTCATGCGCCTTTTTCACAGCCTTCATAAATGACCTACCAGCTCAGCTAAAATGCCAAAAGCTGCTATGTGCTGATGATATTGTCCTTTGGAAATCCAGAAGAAAAACCTCTATACAAAAAGTGTTACAAGAAGATCTCCATACACTCTGCTCATACACACAAAAATGGAGGCTAGAAATAAACACCTCCAAGACAGTCTATTCTCTGTTCATGCTCGGGACTGGCATTCTCGGGCAACCTTTCCAGCTCTCCCTCAACGGAGTGGCTCTCAGCATGGAAAAGCTACCCAAGTACCTTGGTGTAACTTTAGATCGCAAACTAAAAATGTGTGAGCACATCCAGGATGTTGTAAGAAAGGCCTCAGGGAAACTTTGCATTGTGCGGAAGCTGGCATCCACGAAGTGGGGAGCCCAAGCAGACATGCTCCGATCCCTGTATTTAGGAGCAGTCCGATCACAGATAGACTACAGCCTACCTGTGCAAATTTATGGCTCTAGGACTGCTCTTGAACAACTTGATAAAATACAGTTCCAAGCACTAAGATTTGCCTGTGGAACCTTTAGGACAAGTCTAGTAAATGAGGCTGAAATAATGGCTAATATAGGTCCACTAAACCTCAGGAGGGAAAGGTCAGTACTGACCTGCTATGAGCGGTATAAAAGGCTGGATGAATACCTTCCAGCTAGAAAACTAGTGGATGGTTGGAGATGCAGGAGATGTATCCAGATGCAGTCTTTTATGCATCATGCCACTAGACTATCTGATGAAGCTGGCCTCTCCACCAACCGACAAAACATTCAATGCTTTCACCCCCTTACCCCTTGGTGTCGCCCAATGACCCCAGACATACGCTTGAAATTAGTAGACCATAATGCCACTAAGCAAAGTCGTTCATCTAACGACCTTCAAATCCTAGCTCTGGAGACCATTAATACCTCAAGCCCAGTGCTATTTTTGCATACACTGATGGGTCGGCATCAAAAGATTCTGGTTTGATTTGATTTTAGGCACATCGGCACAATTTAGGCCATGTCGTGCCCGCAGTCCCTCAAGGACCACTCTTTCTCTAAACAACTAGGGCCAAATTCTATACAGTCCTATCATTAAAATCAAGGTCTATTCACAGTTAAAATAGTAAAGGTAGTAAAAATTTAATTATTTGGTAAAAATCTAATGTAAATAGTACGTGTTCACAAATTCATAAATCAGATCTTTGTAGACAACCCCACTTCCCGGATAAAGCCCAGTACCTTCCCAGGGTCGACACTATCAAACAGTGTCTTTAAGCTAGTGGCTCCAAAATACCTCTCCCTGACATCCTGGTATGTGGGGCAATCAACAAGGATATGTTCCACGGTGAGGCGAGAGTCACAGTACTCACAAAGTGGGGGCTCGTCTCTCTTCAGCACAAAAGAGTGCGTGATGTAGGTGTGGCCAATCCTAAGTCTGGACATGGTCGTGCTACCACGCCTTGTCAGACCCTTAGATGTGGGCCGCCACCTGACATCCGCCACGATCTGCCTGAGTTTACTGTGAGTCTCAGCCTCCCATCAGTTCTGCCACTCTCGATAGGTGGCAGAGGCAATACTTTGTCTCAGGTCCGAGCAGGGAACCTGGGTTCAATAGATTCTGGAAGAGCAGGCTATGAAGCCTACATTGACTTTGTTGGCTCTTACACAGTCAAAATCTTTGGACCATGTGGTAGTGTTTGGTGTTTTGATGCGGAGACCATGGCAGTCTGTGAAGCCTTAAAAGTCATTGACTCTCAACTCGGCGAGGGACATTTGAGGGCAGCACAGATTGTTGTGGTCACTGACTCAAAATCTGTACTACAGGCTTTGCAAAGTCCCGGACCATGGCCCCCCAATATCAACACTGTCATCATGGCTTCACATAACATTAAACAACGCTATGGCACCCCTGTAATAATGCAGTGGGTACCAAGTCACATAGGTGTGACTGGCAACATAATTGCAGACTCATTGGCCCACCAGGGAGGGCAAATTCCACCCACTGAACAGGCTGTAAGCTTTCATCAACCCTGGCTATAATACAAAAAACAGAAATGAAAAGTGGTTTGAGTGCTGGGACAAATCCCAAAAAGCCTGTGGAGTCTGGGAGCACATGAGGCGTGGTGGAGGCTGTCCAGGCCTGAGCAAGCTATTATAGCACAGTGCAGGACAGGCCACTGTCCTTTTGGCTCATATTTCTCGCGGCTATGGCCAAATTTTGAATCACAGTGCCCCCGCTACGGGGAAGAAGAGGAAACCGTGCCTCATATTCTGTTTGACTGCCCCAGACTTTTTGATCTCCATCTTGACAGGTCTGGGAAACTAAAAATTCTCGACCTGTATGGCGACATTTATGCACTAAGCAAGACAGCAGGGTTTCTGTCCAGGGCTTTTGCAAGAGAGGATTTGAGCCTCTCAAGCCCTCATTCTAATGATGACTAAGTTAAAATGGTGTGATATTCTTTAAAAAAACAACTATCCTTTAAGAAAGCAAAATATAAAAAACACAAAGCTTATCTAAGGGTAAGAACTCCCCACTTACAATGATATCTCTCAACAATGTAGAAGCCAAAGGAGAAAACCCTACATATTTAACCGTATCTGTGAATACTGAAGGATTACTTTCCCTTGTTAGTATCAAACAAAATAGTTAATTACCAGTAATTAATTTACTAATTGGCAATTTTTTAAAATTATTGATTCATGAACCAATGTCAATGAATAAATGTGCAAAGTTTCAACTTGATCTGAGAATTTGTGTGGGAGAAATAAATTTTTACCAGGCATACGACAGAGTGAGTTGATATAAGCTTTGTAAAAAACTGCACATTATGGGATGCAAAGCTTAACTGAAATCTCATTGCAGAATAGAGAAAAGAACACTTAATAGTGAAACTTCGACATTTTAAAATGATTAATGGGACAATTGAATAGCCTGAAGCAAGAATGGCTTATTTGTAACAATGGCTCAAGAGTTTGGACACCAAGTAATGGAAAGATCACTCTTATTTCTGCAAGTCAGATGAAATAGAGTTACCCCACGTAATTTTAGAGGGAGAAAAAAAGGAGGGGGGAGAACAAGTAGTATTCACCATGACTAGATAACAGGGCCGGACTTAACCATTGTGACCAAGAAGTCATGGAAAGAGAACAAGTAATCTACTCTGTATTCACCCGCCACTAAATAGCAGAGCTGGACTTAACCATTGTGGGCTCAATGCGAAACAGATTTCGCGGGGCCAAGTTTGGGTAGGGATATGGATAATAAGTGAAAATTAAGAGTTTGCATTAGAAAATATATTCGTCTTTGCATTTTATTCATTCATTACTATGCAGAGAATTACTATGTAGCGAAGTCATACAGTCAGTATATCATAAGAATTCTGTTTTCTACATAGATCACGCTCAATAGCAAGAATTACCAAATGTTTCACTCTATCTACGAGAATTGTTGACCTTAAGTAATTCTTCATTAGTTTGAAGCGCGAGAAGCTTCTTTCACTAGATTATACAATTACCCGTATTGCATAACGCCATTTTTTTTAATCGCGTGTAGGATTGGCGTTTTCCTTATTAAATGACACCCCAAAATGACAATTTTTGTCTATATATTTCAGGAGATTTGTATGATTTTCTAAAGATTTTAATAATTTTAGGATATTTCCAGGACTTTTTCGTATATTTTGCAATTTCAGAAGATTTCCAGGAGCTCCTAGTAAATTGACAGGAGGCCGCGGGAAATGTTATAAGTTATAAAATGGTTTAATTTAATAATTTATACACCTAGAATTAGCGCTGGTCCAATGAAAGTGCGGGGCCAATTGCGGTAGCATAGGTTGCAGTGGCCTAAGGCCGGCCCTGCAAAATGGCATATGCTATGCCGTGGGTTGACTAGTCTACTTTAAATCTTTCGGGAAGTTGTTTTTTATTTTAGAAATATTAGTATAAAAAGAACAAGAAAAATACAAAAAAATCCTTAAAAAAAAAACAACAAAGCTTATCTAATGGGAAGAATTCTTCTGTTATAACTATGCCTATCAATAATGTAAAAGTTATTGCCCTTATTTGATAACAAACAAAGTAATAAATTACCAATGATTAATTGAATAATTGATAAATTGGTGGTGGATATATATATATACAGAAGGTGGTGGATGGCGTCCAGTAAGGCAACATAAATCAACCTGGTTAGTCAACCCTAGCAGGCCTATGACAGAGTATGGAGGTTGGGTTTGTTGCTAAAGCTCATGAACCTAGGTGTTGCTTCACATATGCTTAGATGGATCCTAAACTTCCTCAGGGAGAGGACAGTGCAGATGTAGATCTCTTGGACATGATTTAGATATATAGAATTCTACTTGAATCTAAATATAGATTTAGTCTATTATCTGTGTCCTTATTTTTCATCCTTTTCTTAGGATCCAGAGATAGTGTCAGGAAAAATATTGCCTTGGCATGATTTGAATGAAATATTGGCTCACAGCTCAAATGAAATCCTCCCCCGAACAAGATGAAAATTTGTGACTTGTTTTGCTTTAATTTTTTTTATTATTGAGGAGATTTAAATGTTAAACGATCACTTGCTTCAGCCAAGGGGGTTTGAGGTTAAGCTTACCCTCTTCAATAAAAACTAAAGCCAAGTACAATCACCAAATTCTGTGATCGTAATTGGAGATAGGGTGGACTTTAATAATAAATTTAATGAGACTTCCAGTTAATTAAAGGAGACTTGTATAGGAGTTTTGCTGGAGCAAACTTCATAAAAATATAAATAGTTATTGTTAAAAAAAAATGTTTGTTAATGTAACTTTTCTTTTAATGAATTACTTGATAATGCTGCAACTAAAACAAATATGTTTAGGTTCAAGTTAAAGTTGGCAAATATTTTTATGTTAAAAATAGATACTTACGAGATTCACCAAACATTGCTTGAACATCTTCATCTTCATCATCAATTTCAATAACTTCAAACTGACCAGTATCACTAGTTGCTTCACCTGCATCTGATTGTGGATAATCTTCATTGCCCTGATCATAGTCCAAAGACAAATCAGCACCTGAGTTAGGAATTGTATCATTTGAGTCCTCAGTACCTTCTGTACTGGGGCCAGCAACATTATGCTTGTCAGACAGAACTGGCTTAGATATTGTTTCAAGTACTTTTTCCGAATTAGAAAAGTCATTTTGTTCACCAGTAGCTTCCTGAGAGGGGTCAAGAAAAGTTCCTTTGAAGTCTGTTGCCACTGTATCATCTTTATTTGTTTCACTATCAGCAGATTGAACAGCATCGGGATCACTTTTAATTATCACATTACCCGAAGTTTCAGCAGTTGGGTCATCAGTACTTTGGTCTTGTTCTCCAACTTGATCCTGTAATTCATGATCAGTGTCTAGGGCTTCTTTTTTAATGTTCACAACTTCACTGTCACCTTCAATGCTATCTGCATTAGTGGGTGCTGATGAATGCCGGAAATTTGGATCAGTAAAAGTATGACTAGTAGAGGGTGTATAAGATGCTGAATGACTTGGAGACTTTTCTAAAGTGGCCCCAGCAGGTCTATGTTTTTTAACAGGGCTTCTTAACTCGCTACCCCACTGGCGTTTCTGGCCACCATGAAGAACTTGAGAATGTGGAGAAAACTGAGATGATCTATGAAACGAGGCTCCATAATTTGAGCCTCGATGGCGAGCTTGATAGATAGGTGTGATTTGCTGTTGTATTGTGGGAATAGGGGAACATGATCCATCTCGTGTATGCCGTTGTTGATCTTTTTTTGCCAAAAAGCTATTGCTAACAAATGTCATGGAGTTATTGGTACTCTTCAAAACTTTTTCATTTAAAACATAGTCGACTTTGCTACCACTATCAATATTAATATTAATATATCCTATGATTTCAATGCCTGTATCAAATTCCATACATCCATGACACAATGCCTGAAGAGATTTACTTAAACTTGAAATAAATCTGTTGGCGACTGCTATGTCTATAGTAAGTTCAGGCATTCTTTATAAAACCTACATAAAAAGAAAATAAAACATATTAATAAAATAAAATAAAATTGTAGCATTAATTTGATTTTTAAAGCAAGCAAATAAAAATAATATAAAATTAATAATATAAAGATATTAGTTTATGAAGTATGGTCGTAGTTATAAATATGATGGGAACTGATGAATGTGATTTGCCAAAAAAAAATGCTTTAGAAAAAGTACATTGTATGCAAAAATATACAGACAAAAAAAATTAACATGCAGGGATCATCACAAATTAATTTATTCTTTGATATAGGAGGTGGAGATAAATATTGATGTCTGGTCAGAGACATTTAACTTCAATAGAGACCTACAAGATGATTCCATGTCTAAGTTTTATTACTTTTACAAGTGCTATTTTATTTGGTGTTTAAGTTGTTAAATAGAAAATCCCAGTACAAAATATGTAGAAAGGAGAAAGGGGACAGTTGGATGACTAAAGCCTCCAAGAGGAAATGAAAGATTATCTGTGGGCTTGTTTTCAAACAAAAACAATCCTCGTTCTCCCTCCCCATTTCATGGTTAAGTGTGACAATAACCAAATTGAATCATCCAAGTATCATTTTGTTTTACAAGTTTCAGACTTTCTGCCAGAAATGAAGATAATTATGTCTGGGCCAACACCTCCTACAGGATAGTAGGGGATTAAAGTGGGCAAAGGCATTGTGATGACAATCCAAAACACATATCACATGAACAGGCATCCATATCAGTACATTTTAGGGGTGCACTGGATAGTCGCTCCAGCTTCTGCCGAATATTCAGCATTTTTTCACTATTCTGCAATATTCGGCTTAGATCAAATATCACTACCGTATAGTAAAAACTACAGCGTAGTACCTATATTTCTATTAATATTGTTGGCCGCCTTTGGGCTAAGTGTTTTCCAGATAAACCAAACGGAGGTAACACTTAACCATTTCACCACTAAGCAGTTGTAAGAACCTATCTACCCCATCCCTAAGAGAAGGGCTATAACTCTGTATCAGCTATTTTAAAAAATTAATTTTTTGACTAAATTCACAGAAAAAAACTAATAAAACCTAACAAAAACCTTCTTTTTATAATAGAAAAAAAATAGACCTAGGGTTAAGCATCATGTTTAAAGTCATAAATAGGCCTACAGAGCTCAAAAACATTAAAATATCACGTCATATTTAGTTGCCTTCCAATCTCCTGTTTCACTAAATCTAACATATTCAATACTGGATCTAGCACCAATTTTTTATTTATTTTCACTACTATCGGTCTTAAATGGTTCTAAAACACTTACCCCAATCATTATATCCTTGTTCTACAGCTTAAACATTAATATTCCCATTAAAATCTTATTCTATTAAAGCCTAAAAATAAGCCTAAATATGTTCCATTTTCAAGGCTAGCAAAAAAAAAAAAAAACACGTAATTTTCAAAAAATCATAAAAATCCATTCTAACATGCTGCAGAGACAAAATAAACACATAAAAATAGCATCACTATCGCTCTTCTAGGTCAGAGTTAGTAAAGGTATAAATAGTTATTTAAAAACTAGCAGTGCGTGCGTAAACGAAACAACCCAAAATCGGCGATTGCCGGCGACTCTAGTTGTCAACCAGTAGCGGCGACTCCCGGCGACTCTAGTGGTCAAAGGGTTAAATACCGAAAGAACACAGGCGAAAGGCAAACAATATAAAGGTAGATGACGCTGATAAACGATGTCGAACAAGAAGTTTAAACTAAATCTCCACGTCAATAAAAATATACCAATATTCATAAAGTGGACATGATTCAATAATGTCAGTTCTGAAATACATAAACGTTTTTGTTTTTAATAAAAAAAATTTTTTTTAAAACTATAAACTATGACTATGCACCAAATATCTTTTAGTACAAAGACAAGGCGTGTTAATCTAAATAGAAATAAAGCTTCACATTATAAATTCGCATTACATACATAGCAGCGATGGCTGACACATTTTAAAATTTTTTCTTGACTTTTTGAGTGGGCTAGTTAACATGTAATATTTTTAACTATGTCACGCTGACCAGACATGTGTCTAGATGTGCAGGTATATCTCCAGAGGTAGAGATGAACAGCCCCCACCTTCTTTTCTTGTTTAGTCCATAACATTGAGTTCACAGACAGCTGACCACATTAAGCCAGATGTCAACGTGTTGACACTGTCTAGAGGTCACATCTTATGAGGGAACTGAGTTTGTTTACTTGGAGAAGAATTTTTATTAGGGGGCTGGACTACAAGCCATACCTCTATAAAGTTAATCTGGTATGAGTTTGTATATTATGAGATAGGTTGTCAATCAAGGGTCTGGACCACAAGCCACACCTTTTATACTATTGACTGGGTAATAAGTTAGTTTACTTTGAGTTAAGTCTCAATTAGGGGGCTGGACTACAACCAAACATCTACTTCCTCCCCTGTAAAGAGCAATCTACAATCTTCCCAACTAAGAACAGGACACACACCTCTGTTAAATTACCATCTGAACAAACTAAATTCCATGCAACTCCCCTTTGTAGAGGTTGCGCCCACCCTTATGAAACCGTAAACCATATCCTCTTTGAATGCCCCTTCTTATTCACCTTAGGCATTTAGTGTAGGCTGGGTGTTTCCTCAGGCTTTTTAAAAATATAATATATAAATATATAGTCCCCGCATTTTAAGGGAGTTTTCGGTCTTGGCTATTTTCTCCAATACTGACATAAAAGGAAACATCTAGGTCTGAAGATTGTAACCGGAATATCCATGGGACAAGGTGGGTTTGGCCAATGGTCCATTCTCCGCCATCCATAGAGCTCTCCAAATGGAACTTTTCTGCAGTAGAAAGCTTAAAGTGGACTGTGCCCTGGGTATGCTCTGTGGAATCGTCACATCCTGGATCCAGGCCCCTTCACGATATCACATTCACCAGATTTAGAAAAAAAACACTTCATGATGGTTTTATGTCTAGTATTAGAATGTAGTGAGACAAGGACCTCCGTCTGGTGTAGTGCAATCCAGACCTCTGTCAAAAAGCACCTAGAGGGGGGGAAGGTCCACTATTATTCACTTAGTGAAATGCAAATGGAAAGGCAGTGGGGTTATTTATTTCTCTTGGTCATTTCCAAGCCCCGATACCCACACAGGGGAGTATCGCCACAGAGTGGAGGTTTGGAGTCAGAGTTTTCCTTCTCCTAGATGGGTTGCGTTATTTAGGCTGACGTGCCCCATCAACACGAAGCTAAACTGGTTTTGAGGCGCCAGTGTTCCGCCTTTCATCCCTTCTCCTGTCAGTTTGTAAGAACAGGTTCCGCCGGATTTTTGAGAAAATCACACGTGAAGGCCAGGAGCTGGATTTGACCAAGAAGAATGTCTAATCGTAGGAGATGAATAGTCACTCTCAGAGCTGGGGATACCCAGACCTAAATGCCAGGGGAGAAGAAATTGAAGAATGGCAAGCAGAAACAGACTTATCTTGCTTAATAAACCTGAGGATAAACCAACCTTTTTCTCAAGAGCCTGGCTAACATCAACCACTCCAGATCTAGCCTTTGCAACTGACAACAATCCAAAAAGTGCACTAGAGACGTTGCAGACCAGCTAGCCACCAGTGACCACAGACCCATATTGATCAGTATTGATACCTCCTTCAAAATATCAGAAAACACCACCATCACCAAATGGAACTACAAAAAAAGCCAACTGGCAGCTATTCTCAAAGCTCACAGACCTATGTACCACTTCAATAAACTGCAAATCAAATCAGGTTAATAAGTCATACTCAGCTTTCTCCAAAGCAATCCTCCTAGCAGCTAAGGAATCAATTCCTAGAGGAGCAAGAAAAGATTTATCCCAAACTGGTCTGATCACTTTCAACAACTCCACAATGCCACTATTGAAGACAGAAACACAGTAGAAAATAACCCTTGTATAGAAAATAACATAAATCTAAAGTAGTTAACGCAGTTTTCAGGAAAAATTACCTTTCCACCATGAGGAAAAGTTGGCATGAAAAAACAGAACAACTAAACCTAGATAGAGACGGCCACAAACTCAACCAGGAAGAAAACAGAACAACTCCTATAGTAATAGAAAATGACAACAAACCCCTGAAAGACCAAGAAGCAGCTAATGAATTCATTAAGTTTTTCCAAAGTGTAGGATAAATACAAATCAATGAAAGTAGAAATAAAGATGTAAACTCAGAAATCCAAGACAAATTTAAAGAAAACAATCCAGCTTACTCCTTGGGAATGACTACAAATCTTAAAATGAAGGAACTAGAGGAACAAGCCCTAAAAATCCTCAAACCAAAACAAGCCCCGGGCCCAGACAAAATATCTAATGACATGCTTCTTCACTTGGGTTCTCAAGCCAAAAGAAAACTGCTACAAATATTCAATGCTAGCTGGAAATGAGGCGGAATTCCAAACATCTGGAAAAAAGCCATTATGATCCCTATACTAAAGCACGGCAAACCAACAAATAAACTGGATAGCTAAGGTCCCATCAGCCTCACTAGCTGTACTAACAAACTGATGGAAAGAGTGATAAATAGCAGGCTCACTTGGATCCTTGAGTCAAATAACCTACTCACTGAAGCCCAGGCTGGCTTTAGAAAAGGTAGATCAACAGAAGATCAAATCGCCTTCATCACACAAGAAATAGAAGACAGCTTTCAAGAAAAGAAACCAACAACAATTGTGTGGGTTGACTTAGAAAAAGCATTTGACTAAATCTGGGAACAAGGTCTCTTACTCAAGCTAATCCAGCATCACATATCCCACAGAATGTACAACTGAATAAAGGAATAATTCTATATTAACATTAACTAAATTTTAAGATCGCCAGGCATGGCCCTTCACATTAAATCATTTTATAAGATGTTTTTGAATTATGTATAAATACGATGTTGTACTACTTGTTGTACAACATTAATAAAAACATAATCAAAGTTATCCAGAACCTCTACAAGGATGCCACCAGTGCGGTGTACTTCAACAATAATATTGGGGACTGGTTCAAAACCACAGTTGGAGTAAGACAAGGCTGCCTACTGTCACCAACACTCTTCAACATCTTCCTTGAAAGGATAATGGAAGATGCCCTCGAGGGCTATGAAGGTACTTTTAGTTTGATTTGATTTTGATTTTTGATTTGAGGCACATAGGCACAATTTAGGCCATGTCATGCCTGTAGTCCCTTAAGGACTACTCTCTCTCTAAACAACAAGGGTCAGATTCTATACAGTCATATCATTAAAATCGAGGTCTATTCACAGTTAAAATGTAAAGGTAGTAAAAATTTAATTATTTGGTAAAAATCTAATGTAAATAGTACATGTTCCCAAATTCATAAATCAGATCTTCGCAGATAACCCCACTTCCCGGACAAAGCCCAGTACCTTCCCAGGATCGACATTATCAAATAGGAAGGGTACTTTTAGCATTGGAGGAAGAAGAATTACTAACTTGCGCTTCGCAGATGACATTGACGGCCTAGCAGGGACAGAAGAAGAACTAGCTGACCTGGTGATGCGCATTGACAAGACTTCCACAGCATATGGCATGCAAATAACTGCCGAAAAAACTCAAATTATGACCAATAGCCATCAGGGCTTTAAAAGAGGCATCAGTATTGGAGGTGAAAAGCTAACTAGTGTTAACAGCTTCAAATACCTCGGAGCTATTGTCTCAGATGAGGGAATTAAACCCGAACTATTGGCCCGAATATCACAGTCCACAGCAGCCCTTTCAAAACTTAAAATAATATGGAAAGATAAGGGCTTAGCCCTCGGCACCAAAATCAGACTGATGCTCTCTCTGGTCATGGCCACATTTTTATATGCTTGCGAGTCGTGGACGTTGAATGCAGAGCTTGAGAGGAGGATCCTAGCAATGGAATTGAGATGCTACAGAAGGATCCTAAGCATCACATTCAAAGACTGCATCACAAACCAAGAAATAAGAGACAGGGTTACTGTAGCGATCGGAGCCCATGACGACCTGCTAACTATTGTAAAAAGACGAAAGCTTAAAACCTTTGGCCACATTACAAGATCTACAGGGCTCGCAAAGACCTTCCTTCAGGGAACAGTGACGGGGAAAAGAAGAAGAGGCAGACAGAAAAAGCGATGGGAGGACAACATTAAAGAATGGACGGGCCTGCCATTGAGAGAGGCTCTTAACAAGGCAAAAAAAAGGGAGGAATGGAGAAAGACGGTTGACAAATCTTGCCTGGTGCCCCAACGCTCCAACAGACTAAGGGATAGGTAAAGGGTAATAAATATGAAAACAAAAAATACAAATATGAACACACTTATTCTACCTAAATTAGGTCACTGGGATACTGACTTCTATACCGACTTGACTTATTTTATGTTTGCATGATTAGATCATATTAGATGTGTGTTAAATGTTTGTGTTTTTTGTTTATCAATTTAATAAATTTCTAATACAGATGATCTTTTGTAGTATAGTACAGGTTAGGATAGCCATTCTTGCCTTACTGAATCCTCTATATTCTCTCTATATAAATCTAGATTATCCTCACTCCAAACATTTGCCCATTTCTTCTCTATAAAAAAAAACAAAAAACAAACGAACAAATATAAGATCATTAACATAGATGTCCAAAACTGGCTGTCTGAAATAAATTTTGGTAAGAAAATTGTAATTTAATTCAGACACCCTATTGATTTTTTTTTGTATGGAATCAAACAACTTGGCTTATGAATCAAATAAATCCAGCTCCAAAAACAATAAATATTGCAGGGCTCATTAGTATAGACTATTAGTATAGACTTAGAAATAAAAAATATAGATTTAGATCTAGGAATCTAGTCACTAGTGACTAGTCTTTACCCTACGAAGAAATTCAAGACAAGAGGTAAAGTCATCCTGTTAACATAGGAAAAAACAACAACCTGACTTACAAATTTGAAATTCATTTTTCTTATTCTTACATAAAAAGACAGCTAAAATGGAAGGAAACGGTCAAAATCATTGGAAAATGGACAAGCACATTAGATTATAATGATTATACAGTAGTACAGCATTACAGCACGCTAATTTCATATTAGAGTCTAAATATCAAAAAGATTTAATGACCACAAAAACGGCGAGTGTCCGAATTCATGTACTGTCCGGATTAAATAAATTACTCTACTAGACTCTGTCACTCTAAATACTATAATAGAGAGTCTAGATCTAGAATAGATTCAGACACTGTCTGAGACAGAGATTCGAGTCTAGATTGATTACTCAAAACACTCTAGATCTAGGACTAGAATTAGAATACTGAATAGAGTAACTTACATCTATCGAACACCTTCGTTTTAAGGTACTTATCGAACACCCCATTGTATTTTTTAAAATTCTCCTTTATTTCGATGATTATGACGAAACTAGTCCATTCCTATTGTGCATTGTCCATTTCTTTATAGTTTAGCTATATTTAGTTTCATTTTCACCCTAGGATAATTTTTTTACTTATATTCAAAGTGCATTGGTAATATTGGTATAAAAATTTCACTTTTTTTGACCTCTTGGGAAGAGTGAAGTGAGTCTCGGGTTAAGGGTATTTTTTAATGCCAATGATGTTCAGCTCAACAAAACCTATATAATACGCTTCTAATTAGGCTGAGAAATATTTACAACAATTTTCTTTAAAGTGTCCTTTGCTACCTAAACATGAAAATTGAGGTTTAAAAAGGGGGTGTTCGATAATAGCAGTTTTTATATAAGCAATCTCAGCTTCGTAAGATATCGAACGCCATTTTAATGTTAAAAATAAACATCAAAGGGGTATAACCCAAAGAACACAAAATATTTAAATAATATATTTTTTAATTGTTATTTTTAAAAATAATGTAATGCAAAGTACATATATAAATTACCCATGTGTTACAATTTGTATCAGCTATTTGTGGTTTACCGTAGATGTGCTATATTTTTCTAAGTAAATAGATTTACATCGGTATGCACTAATTGTACCCATTTTAAAAGCTTGATTTTATGACACATATAGTTTGATGCTATTATCATCGTTGTGCTACCACAGGAGCAGGGAATATGGAATATAACACAGGAACAATGAATTTAGAATATATCCAGTTGTGTTGTTTTTTTTTCAGATGCCCCATTCTATTAACTTCTGAATTATGTTTTATAAACCAATACCTAGCGCATGTGCTTGATGTGAAGAGATATTAATAAAACGAAAGGGCTAAAGGGGGGGGGGGGGTATAGAATGTAGATATGGTATTTTGAAATAAAAATGTCTTTGGTAGGTAAAAAAAAAGGGGGGGGGGGGGGGGGGAGAGAAACAGTCAAGACACTGTATCAAGAGATCATCAATAATTGATCGACCATTAAAATGTGACGTCAGCCTCAAATATATAGTCAGTTGTGCTTCTCGATCTAGACGTTTGGCGCAGGGCCTAAAAAATTATATATAAGTACCATATACCGTAAAGTATGATAAAGCTCATAATGCGCTACAAAGACACTCCTTTGAAACATCACAAATACTCAAAATAATAACAATAACACATTTAACCACTCTGTTATTCTGCCTACACCCCCTTACCCGCGCTTTCTTCTTACGCAATTCCACTCTCCAACATTCACACTTTTTCAGTGCAAATTAACAACGTAAATTTCAAGACTCAATCCAAACGCAGCCACCAGACTAACACACAACAAAAAAAAAAAAAAGGTCAGTGACAGCCCAACACACACACCTGGCCACCAACGCAGCCCCAAAACATTGTTCAAGTTGTAGTAAGAACAATGTTGAGGGGAAAAGGGGAGGAGCCATCATTCGAGTACCTAAGGTCAAGCCGCTAATTAGGTCACAAACACTAGGCGTGATAGATATATAGATATGTTGTTTGTGTGTGTGTGACAAATACTAAGCGTGTTCTAAAATACGGTGTTTTTTTTTTTTTTTGGTCAACCAGGTTGTTTAGGGAGGGCGGATCTATCTACATCTATACTATAGGTAACACAGCTCGCAAGCTACCATAGCTTTTCAGCATCCCCCCCTTCCCCGCCCAGATCGAAAAATATCTAGCACTGACTTTTGGGCTGTTACATACACTGAGCGTGCTAGATCGGCGGCTAGTTACGTAGGGCCGCGTACCGTATGTTTTGTTTTTAGGTCAACCAAGAAAACTGTTGTGTCCTGCAATGACTTGGGGAGGATTATCTATTGGCTACCAAAGCTTATTAGGCTCTCCCTCAAATAGATAATATCTGGATTTAATTTATTAATGGCCTTATGATGCCTTGTATGTCTCAAAATAGCTTAGACCTAAATAAGTACTACGGTAATGCGTTACTGGGCTTAGCACCGTCAGTTTCTAAGCAGAGCTGATCAGTGATAGATTATAGATTCCTTCGATGTGGACCATGTGAAAATGACTAAAATCTGTCTGTCTTGACATGGCGTAAAAAGAAAATGATATAAATAAAAAAAATATATAGATTATAACACTTTTGAAACACCATACTTTTCACAAAATTTTAAGATTATAACACTTTTAAAACACCATACTTCTCATTTGTTCGATAAGTTCTTAATATGTTCGATAAGATAAGATAAAGGTAAAAAAGTGTTCGATAATTTAAGCTTTTGAAATCATCGACCTGACTCACTTTAACATCAAATATAAGTTTAAATTTGAGTAGTAATAGAATAAAACATGTCTACTTTTTAAGAAAAATGGATGAGGAGTTCATAGATATAATCAGTTTTTTACGGAGATACACAAATTCAAACATAAAAAATGTCGGCGAATGAGCTTAACTTGTTCGATAAACGTAAGTTACTGTAGAACAGTGTAGATTACTCCTGAATTTCTTGATGATACTTAAATCTATCTAGTCTAGATCTAGTACTAAGCAACAGACAAAATCATGAAAATGTACAGAACTAGGACTTAATATGCTGAGGTCATTAAAAAAAAAACTTGTTGACCATTCACTTACAATGATTTTTTTTTAAGATAAAATTTTAAAAACTTTAAAATGTAAATTATATATTTTAGTGAAAATTCAGAAAAAGCATGGCGGCAAGATTGACAGGTGTTTAAGAAACTATACGTCCATAAGCCAATTACTAAAGATATGCCAGTTTGCTTAAATTATAGTATTTACCTATATTATTTAAAAAAAAACACATGCGTATTCGCTGGCAATAGCCAATTTATATTTAAATAACTCACAAAAAAAATAGATCTTGTAAAAAAAAGTTTTATTTTTTTTTAATTAAAAAAAGGGGAGGGGAGACTTCTTTAGGCTTAAAATTATAGAAAAAGCAACAAAGTGCCAGGTTGGATTGCCAATACGTTGTCGTCGATAATAAAAGCTAGTGGTACCGAAACTAGATAGTTCTATGTGATTTGCGACATAAATATGCTCACCATATCGACTTTTCAATCGTGATACAAACACAAATTTAATTTCATGAATTTTCCTTAAGTGATACCCAATAAAGCATCTCATCATCACGACTTTAACTTTTCTTTACAACCAGGCTATTTAGGAAACGAATATTAACAGCAACGGGAAATATTCCATTCATCACTAACCTTCGGACTCGAAGACAAGCTTTATTATTATTAACAGCAAGGAATAAGCAAAATGGGGGGAAAAAAGGAATTGGCCAGCAAATTACTTGCTGGGTTCCGACTATTTAAGAAAACTGCTGTTTATGAGAACATTAAAAATAGTTTCCAAATATTTCAGCCAAAATAAATAAATACGGCAAACAACTTTCCACTTCAAAAGTTTAAAGAACCCAAATATGCTTACATATAAATTCCATTTCATTTTGCAATGGTATAAGCTCTTAACTCTTATACTAGCTTCATTTATCTTACAAAAAGCATCTTCAAGGCTAAAATTCTAGTCAAAGACGTCACAGAAATACCAGATACGTATCGGAAATCATACCCTTACGGAGGTGCAGGAATTTACCTACCTGGTATCAACTATCACCAGCAACCTAAATTTAGAGTTTTGAGTTTAGGCACATCGGCACAATATAGGCCATGTCGTACTGTAATCCTTTAAGGATCACTCTTCCTTTAAATAACAAGGGCTAAATTTTATACAGTTAAATCATTAGACATTGAGTTGACAAAAAATTGAAAGGCTTCTGCAGCTATTGCTAAATTCTCCAAGCGTTTCTGTGAAAATGCCAAAGTAACCACGGAATCGTTTATCCATTTAGGACGTTTTAAAATTCGCCAATACGCATGCACAGTAGGCCTATCTATGCTGCTGGTAGACAACTAAACCGTTGTAGGCGTAATATAATAACTGAACTAATCAAACTTCTAATAGTATAACATGGATAACTTCCTTTTGTGAGCTAACTAAATAGACATTTATTTATAATATAAACATTTATAATATAGACTATATCAAGCTAATATAAAATAAAAAGATGCACCAGACTTTAGTAATAATTCTTTAACAAAATCTAAGTCACTACAATGACACAATCTTTCAGTCTCATGTTCTGGAGTCGTCTGTCCTAAGACTAAGTGACAACAATGCCACCTATGTTGCATCATTCATCCTAACCTCTTCCTACCGTCACCATAAACACACACACACACACACAATCCATAACAACCAGCACGCACAGTCTGTCCCCATGCTGTCCGATCTTGTGCTATTGCCTCCCACATACTTGCATTGATGTGGAAAACTTTGCTGCTCCAGAACTATTCCGCCCCGTCTTACTTCTTATCTTATCTATTACAGACGTTACTTCACCGCCCGTTCATACTCCTTATCTTATCTATTACAGCATTACTTCAAAAAAGAAGATAATTACGTCATACGCATTTCATGTGCAAATCCATTCATGCATGTGAATCAATGACTTAAACTCGGCTAAGTCGTTGGTTTTCCTGGCTAATCCAGGCAACCCATTTCATTTTCAAATATGGCAATAGGGAAGAAGGAGCACTTGTACGAATTTGTTCTAACGTATAGAATAAGCAATGTGCCCCTATCTTTGTGTCTGAGTATTTCACTAGGTTTTGTTTTTTCTATTTGTAAGTTATGGTTTATATATTATAGCTACTTTAGTTTTTATTCTTCCCTGAGTCTCAAGAAAAAAACAACATAAAACTTGTGATTCGAATCCCTTGTATCCTGAGAAAGGACGAGCCATGTTTATGAACTATGAAAAGGGTTAGGTTTTGTTTTTCACATTTTTGCATTGCTTATTCGAATTTTGTAAGCTCTTCTCTTTTTATTTAGTTGGTAACACTGACGTTTAATTTAGCGTTCTTGACATTGTTTAGCTTTTTGTGAAAATCTCCAATAGCGCTATTTAATTTTTTTTATCTTATCTTATCTTATATAATACAGACGTTACTTCAAAACAAAAAAGAAGATGATTACGTCATACGCGTCATGCATTTAGTCATGCATATTAACCAATGACTTAAATTCTGCCAAGTCACTGGTTTTCCTGGCTAGCTCAGGCAACCCATTCCATGCTGTAATAGCACTAGGGAAGAAGGAGTATTTGTACAAATTTGTCCTAGCATATGGGACGAGGAATGTTTCTTTACCTTTGTGTCTTTCAGAGTATTTTATTAAATTTTGTTTTTGTATTTGAAGATTATGGTTCAGTGTTTTATGTATAATTGCTAGTTTACTTTTGAGTCTTCTATCCTGAAGGCTTTCTAAATTTAGTGATTTTACTAAAGGTGTTACTCTGGTTAAATGTGAATATTCGTTTGTTATGAATCTCAATGCTCTATTTTGTGTCTGTTCCAGTTTCTTAATGTTTTCTTGAGTTGAGGGGTCCCAAACGGAGGATGCATATTCTATTATTGGCCTAACCAAGGTTAAATAACATTTTAGTTTTATGTTCTTATTTGATTTATAGAAATTTCTTTTACTAAACCCTAATGCTTTGTTTGATTTTTTTTTTTTTAGTTTCATCAATATGTGGATTCCATGACAGTTTTTCATTTATTATAACACCTAGGTATTTTGCAATTTTAATCGAAACAACACACAAAAGGGTGAATGGATAGACTGCCGTTTTCGGTGCTAGGCATGGGCGTAGCCAGGGGGGGGGTTCTTGGGGTTCAAACCCCCCCGAAATGAAATCCCCCCCCCCCGCAGAGGGGGCGGGGGGGACGGAATTAAGTGACTGATTTTTGCTTTCATTTTGTTTATTTTAGGTGAGATTTTAATACTAAATCATCACTTACCACAGCACAGCCGAGGCAGTTTTGAGTTAAAAACCCTCTAGCAGGGGGTTTTGAGTTTAAATCCCCCTACCAGGGGGTTTTGAGATTTTTAAAAACCCTATCAGGGGGTTTTGAGATACAAATCCCTCTACCAGGGGGCTTTGAGTTTAAAAACCCCCTACAGAGGGTTTTGAATTTTAAACCCCCTACCAGAGGTTTTTGCAGTTAAATGTCCCTCTTCTATAAAACAAAACAAAAAAAATGCAAACAACAATCCCCAAATTCCAACACCACAGTTGAGGAAGATTTTGATTTTAACCCTCCCCCCCCCTCCAAAATTTACGATAAACCCCATCTTCAATATAAAAAAAAGCAAATTACACACTCAAAATTCTATGAGCGTAGCCAAAGGGGTTTTGAGTTTAACCCCCCTCCCCCTTCCAGTTGGGGTTTGAAGCTAAAAAGTACCTCTTCAATATAAAAAAAAGCAAATTACACACTATAAAATCTATGAGCGTAGCCAAAGGGGTTTTGAGTTTAAATCCCCCTCCTCCAGATGGCTTTTTCTTTAAAGTTTAAAACCCCTCCAGATGGTTTTGAGTTTAAAATTCCCCTACAGAGCGTTTAGAGTTGAAAACCTCTCTCTTCAATATTATTTTAAAGCAAACTACAGTCACCAAATTCTATGATCGTAGCTAAATGGGGTTTTGAATTAAAAACAAAACAAAAAAAACCCAGAGATTTTTTAGTTTACAACCCCTAAACAGATGTTTTGACGAAAAAACTTTCCTTTTCGATATAAAATCTAAAGCGAAATACAGGCATGTAATTCCAAGAGCGTAGTCAAGAAAGGTTACAAATTTTTAACAGTGGCTTGGGCTCCATTAATTAAGTGTGAATAGTCTTCTGCCGAAATTGAAAATCATTAAATGTGTCTCAACAAAGATGGCTAAGACAGATTTTAGGAGTCAGTCATAGAGATCGGGTCTAAATCAAAGAAATCATATGCCGAACTGGGAGTCGAATCCTTAGTAAGGTTGTGACAGAGCGTCGCATGAGGTTTTGCGGGACATGTTTTCCGACAAAATGAATTACGCAAAATAAGAGTTGCGGAAACAGCTTGCCGGAAAATGCGCCGAACGGCGCGAGAGGGTCTAAGTCAGTAAGAATAGCACATTAGGTTTTGAAATAAAACTTTTTAATAGCAAGATAATGCACTGTAGATACCTCAGAATATGCATTTTGTTGGCTTTCAATACCAGAAATAGTGGTCGGCGGCGGGGCTTCGCCCCGCGCTGGTGGAGCGCTGCGAACTCCCCCAGACCTCTTGCTAGCAAGGGCGGGGAGTCTACAATAAACGTCTTCCGAAAGGGTCAGAAGATTAATTATGTACACACACACACACATATATATTTTTTTTTCTCGTGGGGGGGGGGGGATTCCCCCCCCCCAAACCCTCCCCGAAAAAAAATCCTGGCTACGCCCATGGTGCTAGGTGTTCTGTTACTACTGAGAAATAAATGACTGTAGACAATTAAACATTGCAATTAATTAACAGAGACGTGTTGGTAAAAGTAAACTTTGAAAACTATCCTTTCAAGAACTTTTCACTAAAACATTCACAACAAATAATGACGTAACTATAAACACAATAGTGTAATAACTTAAGGGAGGCAACTCAACGAGGTATAGATGTTTATTTACATGGGGAGATGACATACATGTAGATAATCATGTCTTGAGCACATCATCCTTATCAGCTCTGACTTAAGCGAAAGTCGTTTTCTCTTTTTCATGTCGACATCCTTCCTAGTCAAGTCTCTGATAGTGCGCACCTTCTGCACTAGCTTGGATGGCGGTGTGCATGGCAGAGTTATAACATTGTCCCCTTCTTTGCGTTTTTCGTCCCGAAAAAAAACAGGCTCATTACAGTTTACGTTTGAAAGTTCAAGTGGAGGTCGATCGGTGGGGGCCACTGACGGCATGGAGTGTGTTCCCCACGAAGTCATCTGCACTGTTCTCTGCTGCCGTCGCTTTCTCTTCTTCCAATTGGACAATCTGTTCTTGAGACGATGACGTGATTGTTTGACACTTAGAGAGATAGTGTCGAGCACTGTCTTCGTCAACACAGCCGTTGATTGGGCACGCGGTTTCAGCAGATCCTCCCAAGACGCCTCCCAAGGGAGCTGCAGGTTCACCTTCAGCCATGTTGCAAACAAAGTGCAATGCGCCGCAGTCCTCATCAGCTATGGAGATATGTCTCTTCAAGTTCAAGTTGCAGATGTCTTCCGCTTGACAGCTCAGATTTAGCCTGATTGACTGACATTCGTCTATGCCAATGTCGATGATGATGGTAGAAGTACACACGCCCAGCTCATTGAGATACTCGTTGCAGGTATATCAGGAACAAAAGCTTCAGGCACATAACAGACTTCAGTTTCTTCATTCGTCTCTTTCCTTTCGATTCGGTACATCCCGTTGAATTTGTCGTCACCACTGTTTGTGCAGCCACAGTCCTGACTAGGCAACTGCTCCTTCAATAACGATTCTACATGCAACCGCTCCTTTATCAACGTGTCTATTCCTCGTTTCGCTTGCGACACAATTTGATCACTTTGGTCTTCATCTGTATCATAGTACCCAAAGATATCTTCGTCAAAACTCTTGTAAATACTTGATTTCGCCTGCATGTTTTTTTTTTTTAAATCGTTTTTCTTTATCATGTACGACAACTGCTTTCTGTCATGTTTTTCCTATGGAATATGTCAGGGGCAGGTATGGTGAGAGTGATTGTGTTATTTCTTTGTACTATTTAAGTATGCAAGAGTTATATCCCTTTGTTTATTTCTTCACCCTCCCCCCCCGGCATGAATGTGAACAGTATACACGTGATGTTTTTGAATGGGAGTTTCCCTTGATTGATAGAGTGAAATTGGTAGTTAGTTGTATTATGTTCCTGGGCTGCTGTTGTATGTATAAAATATACATTGAAGTTGATGTCACTATTTGTGCTCTTTTTGATTACTAAGTAGTAAAGTATCATTATTATTTCATGGAATTAGTGTTATTCTGGAGTTGGAGTTAAACATATTTAGTAGTAATAGTAATATAACAATTCTCAAGCCCCCATCGAGCCACAGGAACTAAGTCCAGCCAAGCCTAAAGTGAGCCCCCATCGAGCCACAGGAACTAAGTCCAGCCAAGCCTAAAGTGAGCCCCCATCGAGCCACAGGAACTAAGTCCAGCCAAGCCTAAAGTGAGCCCCCATCGAGCCACAGGAACTAAGTCCAGCCAAGCCTAAAGTGAGCCCCCATCGAGCCACAGGAACTAAGTCCAGCCAAGCCTAAAGTGAACCCTGACAGAATAATGTACCCTGAGTCAGCAGTTGAGATGGTGAATAAGGCAGTCCATTTATTGGAGTATTTCTATAGTCTATACTCTAGCATAGCGAGGTATAATATGGATCTTTACCACTTTTTAAAGCTTTGTTGAATATCTGCTTGACGATAACAATATACACCTCACTTTGACAATTTGGGGCTTAATGTGGTTATCTTGAAACCCCATTCAGAAGCAAATTCTCTATATTTAAATGGCATATTGTCGCTCACTGTTTCTTTTCGTATGCCATGTCTAGCAAAAATACCTTTCAGTGCCCTGATAACACTTTCCGCTGTTTTGTTCTCAAGTCGTTTTATTTCAGGGTATTTGGAGAAATAGTCAACTACTATCAAGTAGTCACTGTTCCATCATTCAAACAAATCAATCGCAACACTTTTCCGTGGTCTGTCTGGTACAGAATGGGATAGCCATTATTCTTTCACGTTATTTCTTTTGAATGTTGCACAAGTTGAGCATTTCATTATTGTCGAAAGAAATATCTTTGGACATTCCTGGACAAAACACCTTTTGTTGTGCTTTCGACCTGGTTTTCTCAAGAAAAAAATGACCTGTGTGAAACTTGTCAAAAATTTCACTTCTCATACTTAAAGCTATTATAATTATGTTCCCATAAAACAATATTCCATTCTCTTCATGAATACTATCAGCTTTCCATTGAGCTAACTGCTTTCAATGTGGGGATTACTCTTGAATAATAAAAGTTAAAAAGCTGGTTTTGTATTTTAAGAATGCTAGTAGCTAAGCTATCTTGCTTTGACTTGTTTCTCTCCTCCCCCGTGTATAATATGGAATTTACTGGGCACAGTACCTGGGATCTGTCTATGTGTAACAGTAGAAGTTTTGTTAAGACATCAATACAAGGTTTGAGGACCGAAGATTTGGGCTTCTTAAAATGCTTACTGCAAAGAACTGTCCTTCTATCTTATCATATAAAAGACGTTACATAAAAAAAATTATTCTAGCCTACTTGGTGCAACTTTGTCTTGTTAAGTCCTAATTATGCTTCCCACACATCCCAACACACACACACACATTATCATTCCTGGGGAATTTGAATAAGTCAATGCCAGTACTCAGGGCGCTGTTTCTGCAACCAAAAGTTCTAGCATATAGATCTTCTGTTTTACTGTCATCATTATCAATACGAAAAGTAATGTAAACATTTGATGATTAAAAAAAATACAGGAGTGCACGATGTGGTGACAGAAACGCATTGTAGGGTGGACTAATACTCGGTACCCATGAATGAATCTAGGATAAACCGGCTGGCCTAACAGTAATTAGCTTACACATCCATCCCACTATCACCCCAGTTGCGCTACAGCCCACTTAGAGCTCTGGCCTGCCTCAACACATTCCATTCTGATCTTTACTGAGCCTTCGTCTCCATGCCCGAACCCCAAGCTGTTGTTGCCTATATCTGCCTCCACATCATCAATCCATCCAGTGGCGTAGCAAGGTGCACGTGGGCCCGGGTTCAATAATATGTTGGTGGGGCCCCCAAACCCATAGGAAAAATTTAGTGTGTGACAAAGAAATCGAGTAGTCTTTATGTATCGGTACATTCCAATGCAAGTGGTGTACTTTTATTTTTTAGTTATAAGTAATAATGTCATTACGCTTGATTCAGTTATTACTCCTTATAAATAATAGTGTCTTATTGGAAGCACCACCAATAGATTTCAAGATAAATCGTGATTTCTCCTTACTTTGACTATTTGTTCAGCCATTACTTCTGACTTTTGGTTCTCACAAATATAATTTGAGGCATAGCCCTCGACACTAAAATCAGACTGATGCGCTCCTTGCTCATAGCCGCATTCTTATATGCTTGCGAATGTTGGATGATAACTGCAGAATTAGAGAGGAGAATCCTAGCATATATGGCGCGTATTGGATTTTAGTATTTTTAGTATTTTGCTAAAACTGCATTACCCAACAAGGGAACAAGCCTATTATCTAGTTTTGAAATTGTGGGGCGAGGTAAGTGGTTGTGTTTTCTTCAACAATATATCATACTTGGAAATCAAACCAAAGTACAATTATTTTTCCACTTTGGTGTCACCCCCATGGGCTCATGTGGGCCCTGTCGGTCACGAATCATAGTCCCCATCATTGTCCCAATCGCTATGAACCCCCTACGAGCCATATGGCTCTACGACACAGCCAGTGGGACCCTAATGGTAGTGGGCGCGGGTTCATTGAACCCCTATAGGCGCCGTGGGTACTAATTAATCCACTGAATGCATCACATTCGGGTCTGCCTTTGGGTCGCCTGCCTTTTGTTTTTTGCCGGTATACAATTTTCGCTCCTCTCTCTGTCATTCTTTCAAAGTGACCTGCCCTATTTCTGTCACTATCGGTGGGTCTTCATACCATTGTGGCGGATGTCATGGGGTGGTCCACATCTAAAGTTCTGACACGGCATGGAAGTAAATCCATCTCCAGACTTAGGATTGGCCACACCTACCTCACACACTACTTTATGCTAAATTGAGAGGAGCCTCCACTGTGCGAGTACTTTGACTCTAATCTCACCGTAAAAATATCCTCCTTGATTGCCCCACTTTTTTTAGAACAGACAACCTCAAAATACAGTTTGATAACTTTGATTGTGTTGATCCTGTGAAGATATTGGGCTTTATCCGGGAGGTGGGATTGGCTACTAAAATTTGAGTTGAGATCAGGCAAAGTACTTATAAATATATACATATTTTCAAAAAGATGTTTATTAGATTACTAAAATTATTACTATTTGAACTGTGAGTGGACCTTATTTTTAATGCCTAGATAAGGGAAATAACCCTTGAGAGATTATGGGTACGATAGTTCTGAATTGTGCCGATGTACTGAAAAAAACAAACCAAACCAATTAAACCATATCTCATGGTTAGTGCGTGCCATCCACTCCGTTTCATCTTGTATAGCACCATAGATTTTTCTAAGAATTTTTCGTTCCCAAATATTTAGTAGATTTTCAATTGTCTTCATCAATAAGTAGGTCTCACTTGCATACATTGCTACTGGTCTTATTATCTTTTCTTGGTTTTCCATGATATTGTTTTGCTCTTAGGTAAATGATGGGTGCTATAAAACGCTCTGTAACCCTGCTATTCTTTATTTATTTAGGTCATTTTTGGAATTAATAATACTTCCTAGATATTTGAAAGTTTGGACATTTTCGAACTTGTGGTCTTTGATTTTAATATATTGTCCCTCTGTTTGATTGTGATTTGTGATGTACTTGGTTCTAGTCATTGTTCTCAAGTCCTTCTGGTAGGTAGGTTATACATATCAAATGGCTACGAGAATAAGACTTTTTAGTGTCTTTTATATAACCCACATTAAAGTGCTAATATCTAATTAAAGAAAGGCTTAAAAGTTATAGAAAATATTTAGCTTACATCTATGTTTTTTTTTAAAGCATTATAGTACAGAAAACAAGTATTAACAGTTTGTGTGATCATTGTGATGGCCCCACGACATCAACTCTCGTGGAGCTTAATTTTACTGTTTGACGTTGTATAGCTTACTTCAACATTTTCTTTTGCTTCATTTAGTTTCAAGCAATAGATGTCTAGCTATAGATAGCTTCATTCCTAAAACTGGGTTTACTTCTTCTTTCTTTATCACATACAGATCATCTTTAACTTCGACATTGTCGACTTTAAATGTGACCGATGCAACTCCCTTCAATTCTAATGCTTCGTCCCCTAATGCTCGTAGGAGTGCTTTAACCATAATTTTGTAAAGTGTATCAAATTTATAATTAAATTTAAAAATGAAGATTATACAAAAGTTTATAGCCTAACAATAATATTTTACTTTAATACTACTAATAAAATAATAAAAAGGTGTGTGTGTGTGTGATTTTGATAAAAGCATCTAAAACTGGATTGCCTTTTTTTCCAGTATGATGCATAATGTAAAAGTGGCGACAATAAAACATCAACATTAGCAGCTCTCTAAGAAAGCCATTTAGATCTAGAGTTCTCGATACATGCGTGATTTCATTGCCTAGCAACTACAGCTTACACTAATGGAGGAAATGTCTGTCTTAAATGCTTTTGTAAGCGAAACTTAACATATGACATGGATACTGGGATATTAAATCTACAGTAAGTATGAAAGAATTAGAAATATTACATCTTCGCAGTTATTGTTTTTTTTTAAGCAAACCTACCTCCATAGAGGTAGATTATCTTATTATTAAAAAAAATAAATACAAATAAAAAGTTGCAATGCCTGCCAGCCCAATCCATTATAATAATTATATGATTATAATTATTCATGATGAAATTATGATTAAATTTAAAGCAAGAAGAGTGGCCAGGGCGATAGAGCACTGAACCAACAAAAAGCTGAGAGAAGAAGAAGGCCTATCTGCAACTGACCAAACCTACCCATACCACGTATGTGGCCGGCTTTTTAAAGCGAGGATTGGACTTTACAGTCATCTTCAAGTCCATACTGTCCATAGGAAATGAGATATATGTGCTCATCTTCGACAACAAAGGAGGAGCTATATATATATATATATAGGCCTATATATATATATATATATATATATATATATATATATATATATGATTAAATTTAAAAAAAAATGATTATCTGTATCAATATGAATATAATAATTTATTATATATCAAAATCCCTCTATTAAATATTTATACAGATATCTAGGTTCTAGATCAAGATTAACCAAAGTAGGTCTTTAATACATTGATTATAGATTATGATAGATGATTAGATCTAGATCTCAACATCTTGTGACCTTATAGGCCCTATATGTACAGATACACTCATACAGTCTTAGTGATAGATCATGATATTTGATATAGAGTCTAGTCACATAGGCTATAGGCCAGCATACTCAGCACAGGGAATGATAGTCCAGTAGGTTATTCAAATTGGATCTAGATTATTCTAGATCTATTATATCTATCTATCCAATCTATTAATTGTAGAGTCTACTCTACTCTTTAGAATAATAGATTTAGTTAGATCATTCTAGATCTAGAATAATCTAGATGTAATAGAATGATTCTACAATGTCTACATTGTCATAATAAAAATTGCAAGAAATCAAATCATCAGAAATCCTACAAAAACTAGATATCTAGATTCTAGATCTAATTTAAGTGCTTGACAGATCGCATTCAAAGATTCAAAGCTTGATTACAATACTATAGAATATCATCTAATCTATAGGTTATAGAATATAGGGAGAATTTGGTTCATATTATGTCATTTTCTATGTTATACTTATTATCAACTTCACATAATTTGCATGAAATACTAATTATATATATAAAGCCTCTAGGCCTAATGACATGCATCAATTTGTTATTTGAAAACTGCATTGGTACATTTAGAGCTAAGTTTTTTTGAATAACAAAATAACCCTTAATCACCTTTGATACAAAAAAATAATATGGTACCTTTTTCATAACCTTAAAACCTTTTTTAAGTTATGTGGTATGATTTATCTAGACCAGTGGTCTTCAACGGTTGGCGTTTTCGTGAAATTGAGGAGGGGGCAGTATGGGGCGCTGGGCATGATAGGGGGGCGGTATGGTGGCGCTGGGCATACAGGGGGAAATAAGAAACTAAAGGTGTACTAAAACAAAACAAATAAAAAATTCTTCAACATTAAAGTTGGCAAACTAAATATAGACAAATTATGGTTAGCTTGCTTCTAATTTAAGAACAGAAACAACGTTAGAAATTGAGTTTGGGAATCCCATTTTCTATTTTTAAATTCTTACTCCGTTGTTGTCAACGGTGAATTTCTATTGTCCTTATATCTTGTGCGCGTAAACGTTTATGGTTTGATAAACAAACTAGGGTTAGGGTTAGGGTCTGAAAAACAATAAATTGTAAAAACTTGATTATAAGGGAATGCTCTCACCAGTGGCATAGCTACCCATGTGCAAGTGGTGCTGGCTGCATGGGGCATCAAGTGGTGAGGGACATCAAACTAAGGATAAATTTTCTCAATAAATCAATGCATTGTACATACATGAACAAAGACAAACTACTGAATTTGAAATGTTTAATAGAAATTAATTTACTTAATTAATTAATCTCCAATGATCTTTCTTAAATTAAATGTAAGCTGTTAACCAGGTTGAATCAAGTTTACTAGATTTGTTTAAATCTCTGAAGGCAACACTTTTTTACATGCTATTGCACATTTTGTTTCTCCATTGTTTAGTATGCTGGTATCATATAGATCTAGAGCTAATGCCTTAGATTCAAAATAGCAGAATCTGGCACTTAATGGGCATCGTGAACAAGTTGAAGAAGAATGAGAAAGACAAATCTAGGTCATTTCTAGGGGTTTGTGAAATTATTACTCAAGTATGATTTTCTCCTGAGAGAACATTTGCTTCGAACTAAGCTTAGTTTCCTACCAAATACTTACATGTCTCCACAAATACAAAACGAACCTATTGTAATATTGGGTGATAATGAGACAAATATTTTTCATTTTTAAACAGTTTACCTGACATCACAAAACTGGATCAATTTTTCTAAATGTTGAGGTTATGTTGTCATGGATAATGGTGGGGTAGAAATTCTGTAGTTTTTCATTGACATCATTTTTATTCATTATCTGCTCGAACCATTCTCTGAGTTTGGCTGGAATTCGGACTGAAGCTGAAATCTATTCAGTAACATTTTTCAGTACACTGGACTGTTTACACTACTTTTTATCGACTTCAGCACACCACTCGTCCTCAACAAAATAACTGAAACTAGCCTTAAGTGCTTGGTTAAAACGTGCTGTATTAACTGAATTAAGGACGTCACCTTCAAAAACAAGAGATTGTCAATTCAAGACTGCACACTTAAACAAAGAAGATTCAAAACAATCTTAACTACTAGTGGGGAGAACATCGCCAAAGCCAGTGTTACTTTTACAGAATGCATGTGCTCAGATTTGGTGATTAGCACAGAACCTAAAAGAAGAGTTAGCCATAAGATGCCAGACAAAAACATGAAAATTCTGTATTAATACACAACAAAGAGCTAAGGATGGAAATTTATTCTTCCTTAGACAGGATAGTTCAAGAAATAATAATCTGATATGAGCAATATCATGATGTGGTGGGTAAATATGAATTTCTGTCACCATCCCAACTAGTGAATCCTCAGATCGAAATCAATCTCGATAGTGCTCATGATGGCATTGACAATAACGAATTTCATCTGGAGTGAAAGAGACTTCAACTGTTTGTCTCAGTTTCTTCAGAAGCATTTGAACTTCTGAAATAAGGCAATGATTGAGATCTTGAGTTTTAATAAAAAAATGTTGGCTCGATGATTCAAATGTAAATATTGTCTTTATTTTCATATTTCTGACAATTATTGTAAGTGAGGTTCTGTGTGAGCAAAGAGCAAAGTTTTTCAGACTCAAGCTGATCATTACATAATTGCAATCAACACTGAAGAAATGAGAAACTCACTAATTTGGCAATTGTTGGGAAAAATAGATTTCAATTTTGCCAGCAAGAAAGCAGCTAAGATTTTTGTAGTATCTTGTTGTAAAATTGATTTTTTGGGCAAATTTTCAATACTTTAAATATAAATACACATTAGGTAAAAAAAAAAAGTCATTTCGCTGTTTTATTTAGTTTTTGTTAAGAAGGGGGGCATCGCAAGGAGCTGCCACACTGGGAATCACTTAATTGAGTTTTGCAATGCTCATCACCAGTTTTAATGCAGATGCTTTTGAAATTATCAAGCAGTATTGGAAAAGTTTGCAGAAAAAACTAAATATATTTTTATTCTATTATCTATGTTCAAATATTGCCTTTTTCATGTTACAAACAAAATTTTCAGAAATTGTTTGATTTAAAATGTAAACTACTGAATTAGCATTACACCACATCTTCACTTGAAAATCTCTGCCTTAAATACTGATATCCCTAAACTAACTTTGCGACACAACCCAACTCAACTCTCATAGAAAATATAAAAAATTACTTGGACCTGCTAACTAATTTAATAATTGATCATTGTTTATGATGATAAGATATATATTAATTAGAAAAAAAAAATTAATTGAATTTTTAAAAATTTCTAACTTTATTTTAAAATCTTGTTTTGTGAATAAATTGTGTTTAAATACTGATAGGATTGGAATCTATTGCTAGTGGAGATCAACTTACTCTTACTGGTACAATATTTGTACACATTATTTCTCCCACACCCAATCTTAAGATCAAGTTGAAATTTTGCACAACATTTTTTTGTACCTGAAAAAACAAGAATCATAAAAAAAACATTAACCAAATAGTTTATTAATTATTGGTAATCAAATCTTTTCTTTGTAATGTGGCAGTATAAGTTGAATTAGTTGAATTTTAAAAATATAAAATCATTTCAAAACTATCATGGTAACCTTCACCCAGATACTTCATTCTTTCTCCCCCCCCCCCCCCCCCTTCCCAAATGATAGAATTATAGTGCATTGAGAAAGCTGAATGCATGAAATGGTGCTAATAAAAACAATTGGTAAAAATATTTCTAATCACACAGATTTATTATTGTTAGTTTATATCTGTTACAACTTTAATAAAATGACTGATCCAAACTAATTGATACAATTACACTTAATATAAGCTTTGTTTTTTTTTTTTTAAAGTATTTTTATATTTTTCTTGTTTATTGTTGTCAATAATAATAACAAAAATGATCTTTTCATAAACATACATATTCTACTCTTTATGATAAAGGTGGTGCAATGGCTATAGTGGCTCCCCATTGTTTTTTGTTGACCTTGGTGTGCTTTGCTATCAGTGTGGCCGTAACTTGAAGACTATTTCAATAGATGGCAAACACAGTTCATTTGCATTCAGAGGAACATCTGTAGGACCCATAGCTGTCCACAAAATTAATAAGCATATTGCTTTTGGAGAGTATGCTGAAAATCCAAAGATCTTTGTTTTGGCCTACCCAGGCTATACAGATATAGCTGTTTTAGAAGGTGAATTGTTAGTAATTATTGTTTTGTTAAATATTCTGCATGTTTTCCACTACGTACATGTACACATAAATGTAAACATAGAGTTGAAGCTAGGTGCTGAAACAAATGATACATACATATATTAAACATAAATGAATAACAGCACCAGGGACCAAGTTTTTAAGAGAGAAAGTAGTGAATTAAAATATTTCGTAACTTGGTCCCTGGTGCTGTTATTCATTTATGTTTAATATATGTATGTACATGTACACAATCTTATTTTATTCCTTTAGTAATCAGTTATAAGGTTTTATTTGAACTTTCAATATTTTGTATAGCTTAAATGATAATGTGCTAAATAAATATATTTCCAACACAACTTCTAGGGCTAGAGATTCATAGGGCTGGTAAAATATAGTTTATGTGTTTCTTTTGTGGATTTGTATTTCTTTCATGATGACCAACTACCTACCTCTACTACCCATTTGAGATGGATGTCCTAAAATCCAGAATGATAATTCTTCTAACACTGATAAATACTGGAGTTGAATAGATTTTGTTAAGTGAAACTCTTCAGTCTTCTAGGGCAGATGAAGTGAAAACATTTTCCTTAATATTTTTTAATGGAATGCAAAATGTTCCCCTTGTTGCTATCTTAATGTTTTAAATTGCTTGCTTTCAGACTTTTCTAAAATCCAAGAAAATATTAACTTTTTCTCTCCTTAATTATTTCCACATTCCGACAGAATTATTTAATTGGTTCATATGTATTCACTATCCTTTTATGAATAAACTTTTATAACTTTTTTTTTGTTGTCATAAGTATTATATTTGGTATAGAATTAAAGGAGAATGCACACCCTTTTTAGATAAAACAAATTGATGTTTATTAAACCAAAATTATTTTTTTTTTTTTGTGGATAATGGGATTTAGAAATAACAACATACAGACCATGGACAAGTCTCTTTAGAACTAGAACTAGACCAGATCTAGGCAATGTAATATTTTATGATCCTAATTGAACTAAAAGTATTTTTTTATGATAGTTATATATATTCATATTTTCACAAAATTAATATATAACATATATGAAACATTTAAATTATATGTCTTAATGAGGTCACTAACTCATGTCACCACCTATGAAAAATTAATTAGAGAAAAAAAGAGCCTTTTTTAGCCTCACACTTTAAAATCATTGTTTTTGGTAAAAATACATTGAAAATGGAAAAAATCTGTATTTTGTCCAAAGGGAAACTATTCAAGATTAAATTATAAGCATTTAAAAACATTTTGGGAGGAAAGAAAAAAACAACGGACTTTTTAGCATTGACAATAATATCATCTATTATGCTGCAGAATGGAGTAAAATCAACGTTGGTATCAACGTTAGTTTAAATGTGTGAGTGTGTTGAGATATTTATTTTTACGTGTAAAGCCTTTATATTAAATGATTTTAAAAATTTTTCCTATTTTATTCAATTTGTATTTTAGGTGGTGCTGATCTTCTATTTCAAGAAATAGTTTTTTCTGAAGGGAGGCACATGCTTAGTGTTTCTGGTGTTCCAAATTTTAATATTGTATTATGGTATGCATTTAATTTTTTTTTAAAAAGCAAAAAAAAAAATAAAAAAAAAAAATAAAACCAAAACTTACAATAAACAACTTATTAACTTGGTCTATTTTATTTTTTGTAAAGGGATTACCTTGCTGGAACAAAGTTAGCCTCTGTACCTATTTCACCAGAACCTTTGAAGTCTATTTCATTTAATAAAATCAACTGGAGACAAATATGTGTTATGTCAGGCAATAGCATCACACTATGGAACATTGAACAGTGTGGAAATAAATACCTTATAACACCACGGTTTGTCTTATATTTTAATTCTTTTTTCAAATAAATTCTTCAATTTGTTTAGAGATAATTTATTTGGTGAGAAATTATTATTATATATTTATGCCTTAGTCTTTGACCCAAGAGATGAAAGTATTGATGGCCAATAAATATCTTGTATTCATTGTAACATTAATCACCTCAGGACTTTTCGGAATAAATGCAATTTTTTTAACCTGAAAAACTTAACCTGGGCTTTTGTGTTGTCAACTGAGAGCCTAATTTCAGTATTAAATTTTTTTTAGCAAGTACACTTATTTACAACAGGAAGGTGACTTTGCCAGCACTAAACAGTACAGAAGTGCACAGTGATACTTTGACCATTAACCATGTTGAGAGAGCCTCAACAAAGTCTTCAAAGTTCAATTTGACTGTTCCTGATTCATCAGTAGCTGGTCTTATTGGTGAAGAAGTGCAACGATTAGAAACTCTTAAAGACACTACAGCCAAAGTCAAGCCAAGGTCGATGACATGGCTGCCAACAGGAGATTTTTATGTAGGCTGTGAAGGAGGTGAAATTTTTAAGGTTAGATAACTCTATCATAAGTGCTAATTTATATTTTGTATTTGCTTACAGTTTTCTTCATAACTGATATAAATTGTTTTGTTTAATTTTTAAAATGTTTTTCTTTACTTTTCTTTAAAATTTAATAAATGTTATGAATATATTTATCAATATGGTAGCTTTTGACTGAGAACGCTCCAATCCAAGCTGTCTAGGCTGAGACTGCTGGTGATGTGTGCTAGGTTTGATGACAATTTCTACATTTCTCTGAGGCCATATTACATCACTACACTTGCTTACATGTTAATTTGTTCTCAGTTTTGGGAAAATAAGTTAACTTAGTCGTCTGCAACCTGTACTATGGCAGAAACAATTTTTTTTATCACAGTAGAATATTGTTTATCTGAATATCAGTCATATAGAACATGAAATATCAGAACCGTCTTTTTTTTATTTTTTGTTTTACACTACAGTATCTTGTTGCTTTTGCTGATGCGCCACTTCATCTGTTGCTTCCTGATCTTTGTATATTCTGGCTGTGTCATAGCACATGATTCTGAAATGTGTGTGAAAAGATTGATGGATTTAAAGCTTGTAAAGTAAGGAGGAAAAGTGTTGGGTGGCTGTGTAGTGAATTGTAACGTGAGGCAGGATACATGGCTTTATCCAAGTTGAAAAAAATAACAACATAAATTGCTGACAATGGAATCGAAGTTGGAAATCTTAAATCGCCATAAGAAAGTGTATCTTCTCTTTACAAGATTTGTAACATTGCCACATCCACAATTTTGTACATTAAAAAAAATTGAGACACCATTGTGAAATTTGTATCAAAAATTGACTCTACTGAAGGTTGGACTGTTTATAATATTTGGTTATCTGGACAATCATGTATTCGGACAAGCCCTGTTCCCAATTAATCCAGATCATTGGCATTCTCTTGTAAAATGTTTTGTCTGGCAGGTTGAGAGTGATCTTTGCAGCACAAAATTAATTTATAGTCCACCTCCAGTGAAAGAAAAGATTGATGGATTGAGTGAAGAGATCTTTGAAAGTCAAGGTCAGTTTTTAGCTTTAGTAGAGAAATCATGTGAACTTTTGAAAGTGAAATGCTTATACAAGTATTTTTTTAGGGCTGAAAAGCTGGAGATATTTTAAAAATTACTATTATGATACTGAGCTTTAAAGTTTAACTTCAGTATTGAACTTTTATAAGTTTTTAATATATGCTCTGAGTGCATTGTGGTAATTTTATCTGATTTGATTATAGATATTGATTTAATTTTATATAATATATATGTGTTTATGTAAGCTATATCTGTCTGTGCTCAAAGATCTCTTTCCACTATTAGGAGGGCATAAGAGAAGTGATTAAATGATGTCAGAATTTCATGGGCATTGTTTTAAGAATTATTTGAATGTTAAAGATGTAAATGAATGAACTGTAATCTTTTAAAAACTTTTATTTCTTAGATGATGATTTAGGCCTGAAACCAGGCTCATTGGATTGCCTTGCCTTTCATTCTATAGGATTATATGCAGCTGGAAAGGTACTCTTTTTATTTAAAAGTTTAATGTTATTGCTTAAGCTGCACATGTAAGTAATTCAACATCTCAGTGTACATTGTAATGCTGAGCAAGAAAATATTTGTTCATATTAAGCTTAAAAAAAAGACATTTTTAAAGAATATTATTTTTTTTGAATTAGAGGTATAGGTAAAAAATATTTAAAAAAAAAATAGTATTCTGTGATTTAATTTAAAAAAAAAAATTTACTGTAAATTTGATATTCTCACAATAGGACGGTGTTATACGTTTATTCGATGTTTCCAAAGATGAGTTGTCATTAATAGAGGAAATAAAGGTGAACTACCCAGTGACTACTTTGACTTTCAGCACTAACTACAGCAGTCTAGCTTGGGGGTCACCTGAGGTGAATTAGCATTATTCTTATGGAGTGTATAACTAAGTAATATTTCACCGTTATTTATGAAAGATAAATAAATACAAGGTATTGGCTTAAATGTTTATAAAAAAAATGTTTTTGCTTTATACAAAATCAGTGTGTGATGTCTGATCTTATCTTTTGATGAATGAAATGTGTTGAATTAATAAATATAGCTTACAAGAATTTCATATTATTTTCAAAGAATTAGAAAGAGGGTAAAGATTGTAGCAGGCAGTGCACAGAGACATAATAATCTGAATACAATTTCTGGATAGATGAAATTAACAAGAATGCTTTCCATTGTGTCTTGCAGGGAATCATTCAAGCATATACCTGTGGAGACAAAGACTCAGTCGTAACACTCTTAGATGTCAGCAATGGGAATATTGTGGCGGTTGGAGGTCTTTCTATTGGATCAGAATGTTGTGTGGTAGGTATAAAAAAATGATTGCATTTATTTTTTAAAATATAATAATTTAAATTAAGTAACAATTAAACTGATACAAAACTTAACTATGAACTCTTAAAAATATTTTATTTTTCCATTTACCATTTTGACTGATAAGAAAAAAAACCTTTGTGGAATATATTACATATAACCATCATCATAAAATTAAGCACAAATCAGATGATGTTTAACTTAAGATTTCTTACAAAATCATTTTATTTTGTAATTTAAAAAAAAAAATCATAGTAGCCTTTGAGAAACAAACTGAAGAACAATTTATTTTTTATAGGAGTTTTTATCCAATATTATTGAGGTGCAGTGTCTGAGTGGTAAAGCGCTTGGCTTCTGAACAGGGGGTCCCGGGTTCGAAACCTGGTGAGGACTGGGTGATTTTTAATTTTGGGATCTTTGGGAGCCTCTAAGTCCACCCAGCTCTAATGGTACCTGACATTAGTTGGGGAAAAAGTAAAGGCAGTTAGTCATTGTGCGGGACACATGACACCCTTGTTAACTGTGGGCCACAGAAACAGATGACATTTACATCATCTGCCCCATAGATTGCAAGGTCTGAAAGGGGAACTTTACTTTTACCTTTATCCAGTATTAGCTGCTTAACATTATTAAATTGGAATAAATAATGTAACTGTACTTTTGGTGTTGTTTTACAAGTGAGAAGCAAATATAAAAACTATAATTTGAATAAGGGCTTGAGTATTCTCTTTGTTTTATTCTATTATTTCCTATTAGTCCCTACGAGAAAATGGACATTTTCAAATTTGGAAATTAACTGATGGAATTTGTGTTGGGCAGATACACCTGAGAGAGGCAGTAAGTGTTTTTAAACAGCATTTCTTAAACATTACTAATTTTTTAAAATGTATTTTGACTTTTACCTTTTTTTAAAACTGAAAAGTAAATTGCTATGAGCTTTATTTAACTGTCTTTTTTTTTTTATAATTCCTCTTATCAGCCTGCAAATTCTTCATGTGGTCAAAAAACAATAAAAGATAAAAAATAAACAGAAACCTGGATGGGTGGACACAGTTCTCAAAAATGTCTCTAACGTATTTTCCTAGAAATTTGACAGTTGATCTATATTTAGTGGCGTAGCTAGGATGGGAAGGGGTATCCGAATTTGAAAGTTTCTCGGACTAGAAAATTTGTATCTCGAACAAACATATGTCAATGGTATTCATACATGTGTTCATTTGCCCACCATCTTCTAAAGTCTAGATCTATAAGCCTATCACCAAACTAGAATCTGTCTTTTAATGTTGTCATATTAAGAGCGAAGTAATCGATCTTACATAAAGGAGGAATTGTCTTAAAAAAACAAATTTTTTAATGTTTTTTTTCTAAAAATGTATTTTCTACTTTCTCTTAGCTGTAAAGTAAAAATGGCAATGAGCTTTATTTAAACTGTAACTGTTTTTTTTTTAAATTCAGGGTTCTGTTTTGGCCTGCAGCCCAATCGCTCACTATGCAGCTGTTGGAACCACACAAGGAGTTATTTGTTTTTTGGATGCATCAAAACCTCAGACACCTAGAATAGTGATGAGACATAGACTGTTCAGACAGGCTGTGAATTACTTGACGTAAGCTCTTTCATCATTTATAGAAAAATGTATTAATATTATTTAAATATGAATCCCCAGTCTATCTTCCATAGCAGATACATTTATAAGATACTTGTGGTCACACTTATGTATTCATTGTTAGTTATGCTGGCAAACTCATATTTATTTTTAGGGATTGTTGTCTCAATCTTACTACATAAGTTATATTAGAGGAAAATGTGGTACATGTGGGAAAAGGGTTCTCATCTCATCAGGTTGTTAAATATAAATATAAAATAATTCAATGTGCTTCTTCTTCTTTCTCGCTCTCATTATTATGTTGGATTGTTCAGATGACTAGCTCAATACATGAGATGAACTGTGCAGTGGTTTCTAAATCAGGATACTTTCCATATAATTTTCTTTCTATAGGGGTGTTTTGGGGCCAGTGTCTTGTTCAGCCTCTTGGTAAAGAATGCATTTAATGTGCTTTCTTTTCACCTTTGAATGTGATCAATGAGAAATTTCCTAGCATTTTAAAACAAGTATTAAAAAATTTAGCTTGCATTCTTATGCTACCAAGCTATATATATATATACATATATTTATATATTATCTATGTCTCTCTCTGCTTATACCTATTTATATTATAAAGCAGAAAGTAAGGTGCATGTATGCATGTATGTCTGTCCCAAATAAAAATCAAAACTGTTTGATCAATCTTGATAAAACTTGGCATAAATGTTCCATGGATACTAATGGGAAAAACTAACACATGTAAAGTAGCCCTACAACAAACTGAAGATCCTCAAAAATAAAAGAAGTTGCCCAACTCTATGAAAGTATGGTAAAAATCTGATTCTAAGATCTATTCTTCACAAAGATAATTTTTACTTTTACTCATGAAGATTAGGTTGAGTTAGGTTGATTAGCTATTTTAATAGCTCCATTTATAAAATTTTTACATTTACAGATTTTCTTTACTTATAACATTATTATTTTGTTTTATTGTTTCTAATACACTAGATCAGTGATTATATCAGTGATGCACTAATTAAGACCCGCAGGTGCGGGTAATATCTGGCTATTATATAAATATTAATTCAAAGAAATAATTATCAATGGCTATCCTTTTTTTAAACAAAGAATTACATGATAGAAAATATTAATAAATTGTGCACCTCTTTTTTGTTGATTGTTGAAGACTTCATCATGCTAAACTAAAACACTGTCTACAGTCTAATTATTATATTCTACTGTTTGCTTTGTTTATACAATGATAGAAAGAAACTAATTTTTTTTTTTAAATTATCAAATCTTTTACATTTTGCTCTAGGTTTAATGGTGATGAAGGAAGAATTCTATTTGCTGCATCAAGAGATAGTAACATTTTTCTAATAGATGGCAGGCCAAGCAGTGGTTTTGCTATTCTGGGGTCTCTCAGTATGTAGAAGAATACATATTAGTAGAAGAAGAATACATGTTACTTGATCTATTGAAAAATAACTATTTCATTTATGTAATATAAATTCATAAATTAATAAATAAATTCATGTAATTAGAGAAATTTTGCTTTTTTCTTACTGGTATGGATTCTTTAAGAACAAATCTGATGATCATTTATATTGATAAAACTGTCAAGTTTTTTGTTTTGTTGTAATTAGCTGTGACAGGAACAATACTTGCTCTTTCTGCTAATCATTATGGTAAAGATAAATCTGTGTTGGTGGCCGCTTGCAACAACAAGCCAGAAATAAAAGGAGCAAATATACTACATAAGTATACCTTCACTTCAACTGTATTAGATGGTTAGTAATAATTGTACCATAATAAGTAATGTAATCTTTTTCTTTCAAAAACAAAAGATAGCAAATATACTACTTAAGTATACCTGCACTTCAACTGTCTTAGATGGTTAGTAATAAGTGTACCATTATAAGCAATGTAATCTTTTTCTTCCAAAAACAAAAGGTATGCTCACACCTTACTATATTTTTGTACCATGTTGACTTAGCAATGGAAATACACATACCTACTTGATTATCTGCAGAGATTCAGCGCCATTACAGAAGTTCAATGTGTGATATTGATGACCAAGCATGCTCTGCACTTAAAATGGGTCTTCGTCACGCTGTTTGTGGACTTGCTATTGGTGATGGTGAACTTTTGTATGCTTTGAGTGCTAGCAACAAAAAGATTTTGACTTTTACTATGCCTGTTCAAGAATCGGATAAACCTTTGAAAAAGGTTTGTATTAATTATTTAAAAAAAAAAGGAATGATGGGCCTAGACCCTGTCAAACATTCAAATATCAAATTTCAGTTGGCAACTAATTTGGAGGATTTATTAAAATATTCTCTAATAAAAAAAAAAGTAAAAAAATTATGCTTATATATATATTTCCCTCAATCTGTTTAAAAATTTCATAACTAACAGAGTGACTTGCTTCTGAATCCAACTGGAGAATATCCTGGTCACCAACTGAGTGGTGGAAATGTTTTGATCTCTCCACACTTGAAATGGCTGCTGTCTTATTCAAGTGATGGCGCTGTTAAACTCAGGAATGTGTCAGCAATGGTAACATATTTCTAAACAATGTAAAATTTAATTTTAATGTCACACCACTTGTAACAAGTTCCCAAATTCAGTTAATGTTGAACTTACATTCAATGTAAAAATATTACAGCTAATATGTTACTATTGCATGAACATTCCAATGATGTGTTTTTGGTGTTTTGTTAGGAACGGACAGCTATATTTACACCACATGAATATCAACTTGGTGGTATCAAATCTGTGGCCATATCAGATGACTGTCAGTACATTTTGTCATGTGGTTTTGATGGCACCATTGCTTGCTACCATTGGAAGTGAGTTGGACATTAATAAAACATTAACATTTTCAATTTTAGTAATTGTATTAATACAATAGTGCTATTATGTAAATCAGAATATCCATTCTTATTATTTCATTGATATAATCATCTTCTTTTTTGAAGTAACGTCTGTATTATATAAGATAAGATATAGCCTTCAATTATTCAATTTAGTTGTATTTTTTTAAATTTTAATTTGTGTTATTATTGCATGACCTAAGCTATTTTTATGTTTGTAACAGTCATTTGAAAGGTAAAGGTGTTACAAGTGTTTATAAACAAAGAAGAAACAGAGACATGGATCTTTTATTCAGAGAGAATCCTAAGCTGTCAGAGTTTCATGAGATAAGTAATCCAGTGACTGATATGCGGAGGGCATCTGAACTTGAAAGGGAAAGGAGGGTAAGTTATATGAAATGAATTATTTCCCTAAACCCCATCACCCCTTTTGATGTATGTACCACCAACAACAGAGCTTCATAGTGTTCTGTGCTGTAATGACTCAATAGTAAGATGCATAGAAGTTGGGTTTAATTGGGTATTTCCTTAGTGATGCGATGGTACTTTAAAAACTTATAATGGAAGTAGGTTAGAGGACAGACTCACAACTTGTTCAACAGCAACACCTCTACTCAAATACCAACCACCAAAAGTGCTGAGACATCAAAAGGCAACTATGGAAGGTGTGTCCAATCCAGTAACACTGTCTCTTTTTGATGGAATTGGGTGGTAGTTCTTGGTAAATAGCGCCTTAGCTAATGAAGTTGGGCCAGCATATCTGAAGATTCTGCACAGACAGCTGATACATATTGGTGCTTTATATGCATTTAATTATTAAATTTTTGTTAAGATCTAAAAATTTAAATTCACACACATGCAGATCATCAAATCTGTTGTTAGCCATGAAAGTAAATGTTTGGCTCCAACAAAATGTATTCTAAAATATGATTTTGTTAACTTGGTGCAGGAGTTGATTGAACTGGCCAAGCAGAAAGCACAAGACAACGATGAGATTTATGTCTCACCACCCCCATCACCACGCTTGAATGCCACATGGTTGGAACAAAGACAGATTGATGTAACTTTGTTTTTATTTTCTTTAATTCAGTTATAGTTCACATGTACATGTATTCATCCAAGTTGTAAATGAAATAAAAGTTTAATTTTATATATATATATATTTTTCTCTTTCTAACAGTCGTTAAGCCAGGAAAATAAACATTTTGCCAGCATCAAGTATGATCTGAGGTCACAGATTCGAGACATACGTAGAACAGTAAGAATTAAAAAAAATTAAAATAAATAAAAAAAAAAGGTTACTTATCAATTTTTTTCTTCACCTTATACCTTTTTTTAACTTTGTTTTAAACATCTTCTTAGATTCAGCAAATGATGGCAGAAAACAGAGATCTCCCTGAAATTGAGAAATTAGGTAGACATGAGTTTGATTTAGACCTTGAAGAACAAGCCAGGTTACAACAAGAAGGAGAAGCGGAAGTTCAAAAAGTAAGGCATAATTTTAATTTTTGTTCTGTTTGTGTCCGCTATAGATTTTACTTCTATTTTAATGCTCAACCAGTAATTATTTTTCAACGTTAGCATTGCACAAAAAGTAAAAACAAAATTGCACATACTTTACAGGTTAGAGAAAACATAGAACTAGAAAATTTGGCAAAGTTGTACATACGTGATAAAATCAAAGAAGAATGCTGGGATAAAATGTCTGTCAAAGGGAGAGCACTTCAAGTATGTCTTAAATTTTTATCCATTAAGAAATTTATTTGTTAATTATAATTTAATGGCTTTTTATTTTAATTTTTTATTCAAATAAATTTTGTGAAGTATTGATTATTATTATTATTATTATTATTATTATTTTTTTTTTTTACAAATATTTACTTTTTTTTTCTCTATTTTTTTTTTTAATGTGTTGTCCTGTATTATTAAATGGCTTTAAATGATATAACACAGTAATGCCCAAAATATGGCAAAAATGTATCTTTGCCTACATTTGGGCCCTCACCTTTTCTCTGATGGACTGATATCATGATCTTTAACATTTGTGTTTATGAAATGGGATTCTGAATGTAGAATCTACCAGGAAAAGTGAAAATATCTTCACTTTTTTGTTGAACATGACAATAAGCCAACATATTTATTTTATAAAGAAAGTCTGGTTGTCTAATAAAACAACAACATAAAAACGGCATTATACAATAAATATGGCAGCACTCTTGTTTTCAGTTGCCAATAAAAGATTGTCAAACTACACCTAAAGGTTGGAGGATCATATGATATGAATATTTACCAAAAGAGGCCACAAAATGAATCGTTGGTAAAGCTACCTACACTGTTGCTCACATTTTAAGTAGAGAAAAATATCTATTTTCTGACGCATAAAAATTTAATTGTCAAATAAACTATTAATTAAATAACCTATTAGTTAAGTATTAAATCCACAGGTTTCTACTGAAATAGTTTCAGAACATTTTTCATTTTGTTCTTGTAAATTTTCGGTCATGTGGCCCGCGAGACGAGTGTTAGAAATTAAAATGGCCCACGGGTCAAATTAGGTTGGGCAGCTCCGATATAACACATTTTAATTCATGTTGGAAAATAATGAACAATTTTTATATATTCAAAAGTTTTGAGCATTAATAGAATTTAATTGCTTGCATAAAAATATTTTTAAAATTTTAATCTTCCAAAATTTTTTTTTAATACCAAGGCTTTTAACTCAGCGCTTGAAGTGAGTAATTTCCCTTTACGTGAACGAACTGTAGACCAATTGAACCTCATCAAAACAGTGTCTGTAAGGAGAAGCATAGAGAAAAGGGAAGCAGAGGTAACTGTTTTGTCTGTTAGCAGGAGTTGAACAGTAGACAAATTGTTTCATTTGTAAAAAAGAACAGATACAGCTTTGTTGTTATGTTTTATAATAAGCTATAAATATTAGATAAACAATGTCATTCACATGCTTCTTTCCATATTTTGTAGAATCTATAGCTTTGGGTTTCTCATGGATGGACAGTATTAAGAAAGCAAACAGTTATATTGTTGTCAACAGCCCCACTATCAAAAAGTCATTTTTATATTTGTTAGGTTGGCTCTCCAAATCTAATACTGATTTAAGAATTTGATTTCATCATAACCTTTATTGTATGTATTTGAAAGATTTATAAATTTAGTTTGCAGATGTATGCTTAAATTTATAAGATCATTTTAAAAAATGGGAAAAAAAGGGAGTTTGGGATTTAAATGTTAGTGCCAGACACACGGCATGAATTGAACAGACCTACAGGAATAACCAATAAGTTTTTGAACTTTTTTTGCTTTATCTTGACAACTCGGGAGGGAAGTAGATGAAAGAAAAGGAGAACAGGAGTGAGGGACAGAAGGTTGCTAGGGTGGGTGAGAAACAATGCAATTAAAGAAGTCAAAGAGGAAGACAGCTTGAAGGAAAGGGGGGGGGAAGGAGATAAGGTTTAAAAGGAAGAAGACAAGGAAAGGGTTAGACAAGTCTGGCTTCCTTGCCATCTGGTTTTATAGAGTTTGTTCCCTTTCTTATACATGGTAAATTGGCCTCCTTCAGTTGTACAGTCTATGGTTCATCTCGTAGAACACTTTTTCATGTGACTGTGAGGCCATATTCTCAAGAGACATTCACGTCCACATGTATGGCAGGGTAAGGTGGCATTTACTTTGACGGTAGAGAGCCAGCCATTTTTTGTTTGGCATTTTGTTCTTCCAGAGCTGAGGGCTTTTTCACTGTCCATAGCTTTCTTGGTCACCAGCTCTCTCAACATAGCATGGTCTAGAGCTATGTCTTCCCAGTAGTCAGCATCAATGTCCACTGCTTTGAGGTCCCTTTAGATTACATCCACATATCAGAGATAGGGACAACCAGTTTTTCTTGAGCCAGCCATGAGTTGAGCATAAAGGATGACTTTCAGGATACAGTAGTTCTCCAACCAGTAGACATGACCATGCTAGCACATGCAGTATTTCTGAGGATTGTAAAGATACTGGGAAAACCTGTTAGAGCAAGTATCTCAGTGTTACACACTCTTTCTTGCCATGTAATTTTTAAGATCCTTCAGAGGCAGCCCAATTTGAATGAATTTAGTTTTTTCTCATTGCTGTTTAGTAGCATTTTCAAAACGCATGCTGTGTAGACTTAAGATTGCTAATGCATATTTTAAAAGAAAACTAATTGCTTCCAAAGAGCATAAATATCTCAGATTAAGCTGAAATTATTTCTTTTACCTGACAACACTAGAGTCAAAAAATAAAAAGGTAACCAATTAGTTAATAACTATTGGTAATAAATTACTTTGTTGGTATCTCAGACAAGGGAAAGAAATAGTACTTGATTAAAGTGATTTAAGCTGAATTTGTCCCCTTTGAAAGGAAAAGAAATAGTACTTGACTGAAGTGGTGGTATAAACTGAATTATTCCCTTTTATGGATTGTCGTCTGAAGCTTATTACAAATTTAATTACATAACTGATTCAAATTAATCAATACAATAAATATAAGCTATTTTTTTTTTAAAAGAATTTTTTAGTTTTTTTGCTTGTACTTTATTCTTTAGGCTAGAAAAAAGTTGGCAGAATTTAATAGCAAATCAGCTGTTCATGTAAGTTAACTTTGTCTAGAATTTTATTTTCTCAAAGTATTTGGTTTATAGAAAAACTATAATGTAATATTATTATTGAAAAAAAAAAAAAGAAACATTGTCATAGAATAACAAATTTAGAAGTAGAATATAAGTAGAATATCAGGATATTCTTTATTTTTATTTAAGGAGGAAGAAGAAGGAGATGATGATGAAAGCAGCAAAGAACATCCTTCAATAACTGGCAGCTTAGGTAAAACATGTTTTTGTTTGGCCAGCAAATAGTAGTTTAATTTATAATATCATCTAATGTTGCTTTTTATAAACTCATTATTATAATACAATTATTTTTTTCTTCAATTTTGCACAGCTAAGCGATTATCAATCTATTTTCTTTTTCTTTGAATAAGTTTGTTTCATTTAAATAAAAAACAAAAATTAGAATTGAATTTTTTAATGAAAAATGGTGAAAACATTGAAATTAAAATGCTTATTTTTTTCTATTTAGGTGCTCAATATGGTGGTGGAAATCCTCTCTTCTACAGTCAGTTTGAACTTCATTCCAGAGAGCAGAAAATATACCAGATAATTCTATTAGAGGTAAGAGAAACAGAGATAAATGAACTTGATTATTTCTAATTTATTGCTGATTTATGTGTAATGCAACTAATTTTGTTTTAATTTTCAAATTTTTGTGTGTTAAACTTTTATTTTATATAACAGATTTTTGTTGATCTTCTTTTTTTTATTAGTACTTTGCATATAGTAGATGATATTTTTCAACAGGATGCTATTCACCGGATCAAAGAAAATTTTAACAAAGAGTTTGACGACGTATTCAGCAAAAAAGAACAAGAAATTGCAAAAGTAAAAGAAAAGAACAAGAGAATTAGTAAAATTATCAAAGACTTGGGTCTGGATGAGTCCATAGTAGAGCCTAATATGAGCATTGCAGAAAAGCCAGAGCTTCTGTTGGAAGTTGCAGATGTTGAAGTATGACATATTAAAGTGAAACAGTATTTGTATTGTAAGCTTTTATATTTATAAAAGTATTCAAAGTAGCCATTCTTTTTTTTTTTAAACTTTAAAAAAATTACTAGTTACAGAACCAATGTTTGTAATTTGTCTGTAATTTTAGATAAAAGTGGAAAAATATTTAACACCTGAACAGAGGAAAAAACTGGAGGAAGAAAAACTCCTTGAAGAAGAGCGGCTGGCGAAAGAGAGGGGAGACAATGCTAGAGAAAGAGCTCTGGAAATGATGATGGGTGGTGTTTTGGAAATCAAGAAAGAGGATGAACTTAAAAAAGTAAATTTTCTTTTGTTCAGATAACTTGATTACCATACCTCTATTTAAGTCACTCCTTCATGGAACCTGGGCAAAGGGTAGGTGGATGCAATTCTTGAAAACAGCTCTAGGCAGTTGATGTATATTGTTGAAAAAGAGAATTAATAGCTCATTGGCCACACTGAATATTAGAATATTATAAAGTCTAGTAGATTTATACATTCATTTAACCAGAATTGTTTCTTGGGGGGGTGGGGGGGGGGGCAGGGTAAAAAATGTTCCAGTCATTAAAAATCTAACATTCATTAGTTATTAAGAGCAAAATAATCACTCTATAAGATGTATAGAAGAGGAATTGCCTTTTTTTTAAAAAAGTATTTACATTTTTTCTTGTTTGATAACAACTTATTAGTACAACGTTCTATAATGGTTTACTAGGATGTCAATAGAATGTAAGAATGATGCTTCTATTTGTGCTTTTATCTGCATTCATAAGATTTTAAAAATGTTTACTGTATGAAGAATCAGACATTGCTGTCTGCCTAGATATGATAATGTCATGATGGTGTGGAGTTTGAACCCCATCATTTGCCAACTCCTTTATTTTTCTTTATACCTTTTAAACATTACATTTTGAAATAATTTCATTCTTTGTTGAATTTAAAGAACACACTTTGCTAAGTTAGAAATTTGTATTTGAAGGATGTTCCAAAACCAGCCTTTATGTTGACAAAGAAAGAAGAGGAATACACTGAAGATGAAGTGAAAGCTTACAAAGAATATCTGAAAAAAGTTCAAGACCTTAATGAAGAAAGAGAAAAGTTTAGAAAGGTAACATATTTACACATTTTAGTTTCAAATGTAGTTTTTTTTTAATTAACTGGCATTATAGTTCATCCATCTGGTTCAATGATGACCACTTTTGTCATCCAGGGGGCTGAGGGCTTTGCACTGGGGTTTTGTGCCTATTCAAATGACTGTTAAGCCTGGAAAGTTCAGCTGCACACTTGGCAGGTTATTCCAGCTGGAGCTAGTGTCATCGGCCTTGCTTTTTTTCTCTGACACTTTTTTTTCTGTCAGCACTGTTCTCTTGTCCTCTGCAATTTATGCGCCAGTTTTCACATGTGCTTCCATCTCCCAGGTGACAAGGTCAATGCTGAAGGCTTTCAGAGACACTTTAAAGATGTCCTTGAAGTGTTTTCTTTGTCCACCTTGTGAGCGCTTCCCTAATTAGCTACACAGGAGTCATTTAGGGATGTGGGGGGTCTTCCATTCTGCAGATGTGGCCTGCCCATTGCAGCTGGGATTGCATCAGGATTGTGTGGATACTTTGCTGGCATAATAATGTCAGAAACATACGATCAAATATGCAAATATTATTTCTGTGTTTTTCTTACTTTATGATTTATATTTTTAACATGTAAACTTTGTTATCAATGTTCTATGTTAACACAATTATTTGAATGAACTGTTATCGTTATTGCCAGCAACTTGAGGCTGAACTCCGAAAACTGCAGGCTGCTATTCAAGAAGGTCTGCAGGCCTTTGATGAAGTACTCAATGTTCTTTTCATGCGTAAAATAAAAGTAATGATGGTGATATATCAGGTGAGTGGCAGGTCATAGTAATGATGGTTATATATCAAGTGAGTGGCAGGTCAAAGTAATGATGGTTATATATCAAGTGAGTGGCAGGTCAAAGTAATGATGGTTATATATCAAGTGAGTGGCAGGTCAAAGTAATGATGGTGATATATCAGGTGAGTGGCAGGTCATAGTAATGATGGTTTTATAACAGGTGAGTGGCAGGTCAAAGTAATGATGGTTATATATCAGGTGAGTGGCAGGTCAAAGTAAAGTATTTTTCTTATGAAAAACATAACTAATGAAGCAAACTTGTTAGGTTGTTAAGCTACTGGCTAAAAATTTTGAAAATATTTTAGGTATTCTCTAGAAGTTATTTACTACCTTTAGATATCAGTGTATAGTTTATTTTTGTAGTTCAGTTTAAAATTAGGATTATACCATAATGATAATTTTAGGGAATTGTGGGAATCAGCTGAGTTACGTCTAGTTAAAGTGATCATCATTGAACCAGGAGGGATGAAATATATATATATATATATAGTTATTGACTCGTTGACATTTATTAATGCATCAAGTTTAGGTTATTATTACACTGGAAGTTTCACTGTTAAATATTGTTTATATTTTGGTATGCTAAAGATATAAATATTCTGATGCGTAATGAAAAAAGATAAATTTTTTTTATTGCTCTTTTTTCTTTTATGTACTATGATCAAGCCATATTTATATTTATTTAAATTCTAAATATAAAATAACTATCCTCAAGGATAAAGTGATTCAGAATGCTTTATTTCAAATTGCCTATATTTCATCTGGGATTGCTGAGTACATTATAAATTATAATGTCAGGCTCCTATTAATGCCTCAGTTTCATACTGTCAGTATAATCTAAGATCACCCAGATTCTTAAATAAATAGTATTAATTAAATAAGAACATCTTGCATTAATTTTTCTGCTTAACAGTAAGTATCTATTTGTGTAATTAATCTAATTGGTGATAAGCCCAAATATATCTTATCCTTTAAAGCTTAATATTAAAATATGAAGAAGAACAAAAAAGTTGGCTTAATAATAATAATAATAATAATTTTATTTATAAAGCGCTGTTAACAAACAAAAATGTAGGCTCAAGGCGCTGTAACAACATTACAAACATAAACACAACTGCTAGAATAACAGTTAATCTAAAAAAGTTTTAAACAAGTAGGTCTTAATGTTCTTCTTAAAAGTGGTATAGCATGTTGTCTGTCTGAGATCAATGGGGAGTGAGTTCCAAACCTTTGGTCCGTGAACTGAAAAAGCACGCAGACCGTAGCTTTTGAGGGAGAAACGTGGCACTACTAAAAGCGTTGAGTCCATTGAGCGCAGGGTTCTCTGGGGGACATATGGAGTAATCAGTTCGCTAAGGTACAAGGGCATCTCATTGTTATATATACACTGATGACAAAGTGTGGCGACCTTGTAATCGATTCTCGCTTTCACGGGAAGCCAATGGAGCGTGCGCAAGAGCGTAGTAGCAGAATCTTGTCTAGTTTTTTTAAGGACTATTCGAGCGGCGTTGTTCTGTATACGTTGCAGCTTGGCTATTTTGTCATCAGGTATACCTGCTAGCACGGCGTTGCAGTAGTCAAGGCGGGAGAGTATGAATGCCACAGCTAGCGTTTTTGTTGACTCCGTTGTTAAATATGGTCGGATCTGGCCTAATCTGCGCAGCTGCAGATAAAGACCTTTGCAGAGCTGATTTATGTGTGGGTCGAAAGATAGTGTTGAGTCGAAGAAAACTCCAAGATTCCGCACTACATGGACAAAAGGAACATGGCAGTTCGTGATAAAGAGAGAATCTGTGCTTTCAACTTTTGAGACATTGTTCCTAGTGCCAATCTTAATTATTTCTGTCTTGTCTTCGTTCATCTTGAGTTTATTTTCAACCATCCAATCGCTCACCCTTGCAACGGTACTACTGATTTTCTCTGCCAGATGCGACACCTCTGAGGCTTTAATATTAAACTTTTTAATCTAAATATATTTATACATTATATTCATTAAATAGGCTATAACTTAAATATCATTGTAGGAAGAACTAAAGATTTTAAGACTTCGCTTTTCCATGTTAATTCATGAGGAAATCACTATCAGAGATAATGACTTGCATGAGACATTGGAGCTGAAACGACATGCAAAGGTAAATAAATAATTAAAAGAACAATTTCTAGTTTTAAAAACATTTTTTCAAATTAAATTTGAGGAAATTTATTTAGTTTAGGACAGGGGTGGGCAATCTTTTTCTATGGAGGGCCGCTTTATATATTTTTTTTGAATGGCGGGCCACATATATATTTACAACTTTGAAAAAAAAGCTACCTAACTGCGTATACCGACTTTAAATTCACATTTATTTTATACTGTATTATACATTACATTAAATTTTTTTACACTTCCATTTGAGGAATTACAACAAGAGTTTGCAATTTCTTAAACCTGTTTTTAAGAATATTTTTAAAATTTTGTATTTGTCATTTTACATCACATTTCATCACAAATGTACAGTTGTACATATTGTGATGTATTTAATTGTTTACACTCATGCAAAAAGTTTAGGAACTGTGGAACTAGCTTACTAGTTGTTATTCTTGTGGCTGCTGTCAAATTACAGTCAGTCAGCATTGACCTGTTTTTACACTTGTTTATTTTCAAACAAAACAAAATGCTTGTTCACAGTGAATGTGGATCCAAATATTGTGAACTTTTAGCAGCAAAGTTTTTTAAGTTTGGAAATACATCTTCGGCACCCATAAAACTCCCCTGGAAGAAATGACTGGAACTTCTCTTTCTGGTCATAATTTGCTTTGAGGTATGTCCTCTGAGCTGAATAAGCTTCTGTACTAAATGGTCAGCTGAAAATATTGAAAACTGAAAGCTCTTGACCTCTTAAAATTTTCTTTCAAATCCCACAATCAAGGAATCAATAATTCTTGTTTTTTTTTTAACCATTTCACTAGAAATAGTTTCACCTTTCAGTAAAAGAAAATGGCAAAACCTGTTTTCACTTGCTTGCCTGGAGAAATCGGATAGCTTTGTTTGAAAAGATTTAACATACTTTTCATATGCAAACAATCCATTGCAATACTTCCGATGAAAAACATGAAGTCTGTCTTCCACTTTTCATTAGAACTATAAGTAAAAAAAAAATACAGTCAATTCTTCAATGAACATAACAATTATTTCCTTGAGATGCCATATTCTTCTCAATACCTTACCCATACTAACAAATCCAGTGGATACTATTGTGCTTTAGATCCCAGACATAATTGGATCAATAATATATTTGATATTCAATACAGCTTGGCACAAACTTTACCGTTTAGAATTTATGGTTAAGATATTGCACTTTAATTTATTTGAAAAACCTGTTGTTCTCCATCAAAGATCAAAGATCATTTGTTACACTTGCCACTTTTTCGAGCCAACCCAACACTTTCATCACAGTTCCTCATAGTATTGAATATATACTGGCCTGAGTTTGTGTCTTGGACTAAAAGTTTCGAAATATATATTGCCAATAAGAATATTTTTTTTTACTTTAGAATGACATGTATAAGCAATGTTTCTTTAGCCTTGTATCATAATTGATAAGAATCAGAAGTTTCAATAAGTTATATAGATATTTAAAATTACTTTATTTTAAAATTTTAAATATATTTGCATTTTTTATATGTATAATCTAATTTTGGCAACCTGATTTGTGTAGGTGTCAGTGAGCTGTAAAAAATACTCTGGCAGGACTCATGTGGCCTGCAGCTTGTAATTTGCCCACCAATGGTTTAGGCTGCAAAAGTTATTATTAACATTTTAATAAATAAGATAAGAAAAGATAATTTTATTGATCCAATCAAATGGAAATTCAGTTTGACTACAATCGACAATATCAGCTTAACTACTGTACAATAACAGTATAGATGAAAAATTTGAAACACATGAAACACATACACATTCACAACCAGCGCTTTATAAATTTGACTTCTATGTACTTCTTGATGACGAAAGCTGATCTTGTAAATCTCTGACTGAAAGTGGGATAAAGGAGTTTTTAAATCTATCAGTTTTAGTCCTAATGGAAAGGAGACCACCACTTTGTTCAGATCTTATGAAACAGTGGTTTAATGGGTGCAGGTTGTCCTTAAGAATCGAGAGTGTTTTGGAAAGGCATCTTTCATGAAAAAGCTCTTCAAGAGATGGTAGCTGTATTCGAGTGATATGCGATGCTTTCTTAATTAGTCTATTTAGTCTAAGTCTTTGTGCTAGTGAAGTATTACCATACCAGCAGTCGATGGCAGTTAATTAGACTGCTGATGGTTGCTGTATAAAAAAGTTTATTAATTGTTTTGTTGATGTTAAATTTTCTTAGCTTTCTGAGATAGAAGAGTCGCTGGTGAATTTTTATGTAGAGGTTTTGACAGTGTTCACTCCATTTCAGTTTGTTGTTGATGGTTGTTCCTAGATATTTATATTCTTGTACTTGTTCTATGGTTTGATTGTTTATCTGAATTTCTGCAATATGGCCTTTATGTTTCCTAAAGTCAATAATCATTTCTTTAGTTTTCTGAACATTTACAATTAGAAATTTATCTATACACCATTAGTAAAAAGTGTTAATTGTTGAATGGTGCAGATTTTCGTCACTTGCAATAAGGCCAATGATTGCTGTGTCATCAGCAAATTTTATGATGGGAGTGTCAGCTGAACTTACAACATTCAAATTGTTTTTTACATCTAGTTATTTTGAAACTTTGAAAATGTATCTGGAACAACTATTGAAAATTCAATTTAAAATTCCAGCTATGCGAGTTTTTCCATATACAGATAGGGAAGTAAAGTTAAACTGTTTTTGTTGTTAGAAAATTTCTGAGTAGATTATATGAACTGCATAATAAACAACTGGCATTATTTCTTGCTGCAAAAGATATTGACAGAGTGGACTCAGACACATCATACAATCTACAGTAAATGTTCCAGTTTCTATTGGGGTCATAGCCTGGTATTTTTTCCTTACAGCCTATTCACAGATGAATGTTTTTATTTTATTTTAGCAACAAGCATTTGAAGGTTTGGCAGAAGCAAGGAAAATTTTAGATATTTTTCGTAATGAGTATGAACACTTGCAAGCTGAAGACAAATACCTAGACAAGTCTTTCAGAAGAGAATTTACAGATGCTCTGGGTGTTCATGTAGATACTTTATACAAACAATTCAAGAGAAGACCAAGGTGATATGTTGATAGCTTCAAATAGTGCTTAGCATTGAAAATTTTAAATAATTGCATATTATAATTAAAGATATGCTAGCACACATTTAAAAAAGGTTTTATAATCTTTTATTTTGATAGGACACAGAAATTCAGATCTATTGATGGGGTCAAGAGAATGTCTAATCCATTTTCTGACCGACCATCATCCTCTATTCAGCTTAATCATCTTAGAACACAGTTAGCTTCTGGTCTTGATGATCTAGATAAGCCTCACAACATGCCAGATGGCATTGATCACCATGCATGGGAAAAAATGTGTAAACTTCGACGAAACAAAGTGGAAAGTGAACTTCAGGTTTGTCTGTGATTTTTTTTGTATTAAACCCAAGTAAATGCTTTTGATCCTTAGAATTAAAACTCTTGTAAAGTAAAGTTCCTCTTTCAGCCTTGTGGTCTATAAGGCAGATGATGTAAAAATCATCTTTTCTGTGGCCTATGGTTAACGAGGGTGTCATGTGGCTAGCACAATGACCAATAGTCTTTACTTTTCCCCAGCTAATGTTAGGTACTCATTAGAGCTGGGTGGACTCAGAGGCACCCAAAGATCCAAAATCCCATTCTTTACCAGGATTCAAACCTGGGATAACTGGTTCAAAAGCCAAACACTTTACCACTAAGCCACCGCTCCTCCATCATAGAGCTATGTGTGTTAGTTTTTCTGACTGCCAAGTTTAAATAAAATAGTCATTAGAATATGAAAAAACAAGCAAAAAAAACAAAGAGGTAATGCAAGCTGAAAAAAGCCCAATATATGCACACCAGAAAAGACTTTTTTAATGAATATACTTATACGCATTTTTCATTTACACTATAAAGAAGCACCTTCAGATATAATGAATATACCTTACTAAGTGAGAAATATTTTCATACTAATGGATGACTGATGTATTTCCATCAATGTTTAAAAACAAAGATGTTTTACATGTTTTCAATCATCATTTTTTATTTGCTAAATTATTTGCTGATGCCTAATGAATCATGTTATAATATTCAACCTGGTCAAATACTTAGAACCTCTGGTTATTTCAGAATGTATATATAGACAAAAAGGGTTACAAATACATTTATTTAAATTTTAGAACCTTAAATTTATGTACTAAATCTATTAGAACTGTGCCACTTATGATGTTTATCAAATACTATCTACAAGTAATTTACATTTAAAATTATTAAAAAATATAATAAAAAAGAATTTGCTACACTTTGAACATTTAAATCTGAATTTAATGTTTTAACTTTTTTATTTGTACACCAGCTGAAATTGAAGGCCAATACTTTAGCAGAAATACAGACGTATGTTCACAGACGGCAAGAAGAAGATGATAAATATAAAGCTGAAATGGAACAATTAACTCAAATGATTGCCAAGTAAGCTTTATGTACCAAGTAAAAAATTTTTTTAGTTTACTAAATTTTGTTTACTAAGTAACTTCATCACAACTTAAATCTGAAAAGTTATTGATTTTTATAGAATATTTATTGCTACTTAAACATACAAAATAGATTTATGAGTTTATTTTGTTAACACTATACATTTGTTCAATGTCTCTAATTAACTAGCAATCAGTGGCATAGCTAAGGTGGGGGGAGGGGATCCAAATTTGAAAGTTTCCTGAGACCCCCATTTGATAGGGTCCCCCAAATGAATGTCCTAATTTTTTGTTTACATTAATTATCAAATATTATGCCACTGCCATGTTATCTGGCTATTCACATGGTGTTGAAAATACTAGACAGTATTGGTCTAAATGATGATCTAAATGCAGCCTTTGCTGCACAGAAACCACGAGGTGAGGCGATATGAATTGAGATTTGTTACTTGTGCATTACTTTGCCAATAAAGAACAGTATTTTTCATTGAAAGAGTCTAAATAATTATTTTTTGTTAATTTTACTTCTATACTGTACCAAATGAAATTTAGACTTTTATATTGATTAAAAACTTTATCTCATGTTATGATGTTGAATGTCAAAATGCAGGGGCCCCTTTAAAGGTTGAGCCCATTGGGTGCCCAAATACACCACTGCAAGCAATGAAAATTTCCAAATTCAACATTTTGGGGATAAAATTACAATATTTTACAGTATAGGAAATAAACACATTAAAGAAGATAAACAAGAAAATATATTAGCTTACATTAACTGAGAGTCATGCTTTTGTGAAACAAAGTTAATTTTGAAATCATTGTTGTTAATCTCTATTTCAGAATTAAAGAAGATGAGCAAAGATTTATTTTGAATTTGGAAGTACAGTTACTCCTGAAACAAGGACAGATTGAAGTTGAAGCTGGTCCTTTTATTCGAGATTTCAGAGAAAGTGTTCTGGTGCATCGAAATGTTGTGGAAGATCTTAATACAACAATTAAGGTGAACATAAACATCTTAAATCAAGGCAAACAATAAATAGAACACAAATAGACATAAACATCTTAAATCAAAGCAAACAATATATAGAACAAAAATATCTGATTATGACTTTTTTTGGAATTCAAAGATTTCATAGAGAAAGAAAATATTATTTCAACATCTTTGCTTTTGAGGATGTGGATTTACAAAAAAAAATAACTGACTAACTTTGGGGTATGCACTTTGAACTGTCATTGCAATAGTACCAAATTTGAATTCTGACTATCATGATTTTCTTCTGTCCCAGGGAGGTTTGGACTTTGATGTAATAATATTCATTTCTAAAAGAATATGTGAAACTATAAGTCAAGACATATCAAATATATTGTACTTTAAGATGTAATTTTTTCTATTAAAATAAAGAGCAAATTGAAAACCTAATAAAATGAATAGCAAGTTTGGAAATGACATTTTGAGCAGTACCTAATACTGGAGTAAACATATGACTGGTAAACTTGATGGATATGTATTACTGAGTTTCACATTAAAAAAATATATATGTTGTAGCTTCAAAGATTTAATTTAAACTTATTTCATTTTCATAAATATTCTTTTTTTTTAAAGAGCAGTAAAGTTATGTCCATTTTATGTGGACATGAATTCAAAATTATTGTTTATTCTTGCCCATTATTTTGTTTTCTTAATAGCAACTTGGGGAAAGGAAAATAGCCAGCATGGTAGAAAGCAAAGATTTTAGGAAAGGAATTATCCAGCTTGAATGGTATTGTCTTGTTTTAGCTCATTTGTTTTAAACATACATTATATCCAGCTTGAATGATATTGTCTTGTTTTGGGCTCATTTGCTTCAAACATACAACATTCAAAACATTTCTCTTAAATGGGTGATTTTGAATATCATATATTTTACAAAAGTCTAAAACTTTTTGACTTTGTGGATTATCTTGATCCCATAAAGGCCTAGCTATTGCATAACATAAACTATCTTTTTCCCTTTATTTAAAAAATGATTGAAATGAATGTTCATAAAAAGATATACAAAATTTTGCATTTTAAAATTCCAGTAGTATCCCTTGCACCTAATTTGTCTGTAATGACGATGATGATGAAATTAGATATTTATTTAAATTTAACTGATACATATCACAAAAATAACTTTTCTCCTCTGGGGAGGCTAAAAAAAGTTAAAATATATTTTAGATTTAGTACATAATTCAGATGATAGAGAAGTTTGTAAACATTATATTTCTACTATTAACTCAAGCCTTCTAAAACATCTTGAGATTACATGAAACTGCATTGAATATATTTTAGGGAGCACAAGAAAATGTCCATGCAAATGGAGGATTTGGAGAATAAGTTAAAAGACATACAATTTATTAAAGTAACCAGAGAGATACAAGCAGTAAGTAGAGCACTTTGTTTGTTGGCTGCTTCTTTCATGTAGTTCTTTATTTAGCACATTAGTTCATATCATTGTTATATTGTTTTGTGTTAAGTTTATTCATTTGTTTTGATTTGTTAACATTTCTTTACATTTTTATAATAAATGTTTTAGAGTGAGCATATTAAAATAGTGCAAGTAATTCTTGTCAATTATTTGATATGAGAGGGATTTATTTATTTTCTTGCCTGTTTGTAATTCCTTAGTATTTACATGAAGAAGACTATGAAGCTAAGAAAGCTGAAGAAATCAGTACTTTAGAGCAAACTGTGTCACAGTTGAAAAAGGTATGGGCTAATTTATTTTTTTTTTACTTTTACTTGATGGCTGCCTGGTGGTGCAGTTTGCGCGCTGGACTGTCATTCGGATTTATAGGTGGTCGAGGGTTCAAACCCTGCCCGCTCCCATCCCCCGTTGTCCTAAGGGAGGTTTGGACTAGGAAGTAAACTATCTTCAACTCTGAAGGAACATCCGAATTATGTAAAACAAAACAACAAAACAATTTCAAAACAATAGAAAAAAAAAAGAAAGTTATTGATGATCTTAATGAGTTGGTGGCTGAATATAAGTCTTGAGTTCAAATCTTGGTGCAGATGAGGTTTTTAATTTGGAACCTCAAGATGTTTCTGAAGTCATCCATTTCTAATTGGGTCTTGGTAATTGCTACGGTGGTATTTGGCCTTTATAGTGGTCACATTACACCTTATTAAAACTTTGGCTTCAGAAAGAGGTGAAATTTATATCATTAATGTTTTGGATTGTTTGGTCTCAAATAAAAAACTTCACTTTTTAATTTATTGTTGTCAAATAGGGAATGCTAATAGAATTGGTCTTTTATTCCCTAGTTTAAGAAGAACAGTCATGTCTAGTCTTTCTAATAGAAGATTTTATCAATATTTTTGTTTTTAGTTTCACGAGAAGACTCTTGCCCAGAAGAAACAGTTTCTCAGAGACATGGCAAAGAGTACTAAGAACAAAGCTCTCAACAACAAAAAACTTGATGAAGAGTTGTTAGACTTGAATGTTGTAGTGAATGAAAGGAAACAGATAGAAGACATCAACAGTAAGCTAGAATCTTACACAATTTCTAGATGCTGGATTGCTATCATCCAACCACTCTTCACCCTTTAACAATCTTTTTTTTGCAATGGTGTACTGCATAATTTTAGGATAAAGCTTATTGAATCTCTCATAAGGAGAAAATACCAGACCTACTTATTGATTTTAAAACACATTCGCAGATTACATATATAATTCCCTTTGCTCTGAAATGAGCATTATGTCATTTTGTATGGGAATAGAATAGTCAACTATCAGCCATATGTATAACATGTCCAATCCATCACCTAGGAACACACATAGGACGTAATCATCTTCTTTTTTGAAGTAATGTCTGTATTTCATAAGATAAGATAACATTTGGGACATTTTCACTTTTACACAAATAATGCTTTTGAGATATCTAATTATCTGTTATGTGATCTAGTCATTTTACATTGTCTATTTTTCTTGTACAAAAGGATGGATAGAGTTCAAGATATGCCATGAGCAAGCAATGCAATGAAAAGATAAAGCGACAAAGCTTACGTCTATTGTGCATTGGTTATTCCCCTTACTTTTAATTGTTCCAAAGACCTGGACATAATACTTCCACCATGTTAAACACTGAAAAACATACATTTCTAGACAGATAGCACTAAACCATCATCACAGCATAGAAATCCACTTTTCTGATTATTCCTTTTTATTCTCCTCTTTTCTCTATTGCGGTTGCATTCTCACACACTTAATGGCCAAAAAACACTATGTATAAAGTTCTTTCTTTGTTGTGTGTTGTCAGGGTTCACTTCTGCTTGGCTGGACCTGGTGTGTTTCTCGACTTGGCTCGTTAGGCTCGTTAGGGGGTTACTTAAATACGAATAATTATCACAAACAAACTCCGACTCCAAATATATATGAATAACACAAGTAATACTTTAATACTTTAATAGTATCTGATAGTATCTGATTGAGCACAAAAAATGATATCAACCTCAGTAAATATTAAATACACAAAACACCAGTCCAGGAACATAATACAACTAACGAACTACCAATCCACTCTATCAACCAGCGGAAAAAACTACCATTCAAACATTCAAAAACATCACGTGTATACTGTTCACATTCATGCCTGGGGGGGGGGAAGAGAAGAGGAGAAATAAACAAAGGGATATAACTCTTTCATACTTAAATAGTACAAAGAAATAACACAATCACTCTCGCCATACCTGCCCCTGACATGTGTTACAGTTAGCTTTTTTTTGTATGCATTCCAGGAAGATAACAAAACATCCATTCATGCTTCATTTTTAAATAAAATAATTGAAATGAAATCCACAACTGTTTAATTACTGAATCAATTAAGTTTGTATAATTCTTGCTAACATTACTTTGTAGCTACATAAATAATTAATAACACCATCACTTATCAGACAAATATACACTGTTCAAACATTTTGGTCACTTTTTCAATTACAAGCAACCATTATAGTTCCTTAACGTATGGTAATTTGATAATTACATTAAGTATGAAATGGTATGAGGCGCAGTGGCTGAGCAGTAAAGCGCTTGGCTTCCAAACCGGGGACCGGGGTTTGAATCCTGGTGAAGACTGGGATTTTTTATTTCGGGATCTTCGGGCACCTCTGAGTCCACCCAGCTCTAACGGTTACCTGACATTAGTTAGGGAAAAGTAAAGGCAGTTGGTCGTTGTGCTGGCCACATGACACCCTTGTTAACAGTAGGCCACAGAAACAGATGACCTTTACATCATCTGCCCTATAGACCACAAGGTCTGAAAGGGGAACTTTTTATGAAATGGTAAGGTACTCACTCAAAGGATATTTTCATGTATTCTTAAGTCTCTATTCACATATTTTGGGTTCCCAATAAAAACATTGAAATCAGTTTAACACATTTAACCTAGTTCCACATTTTGTTGAAATTTTTCTAAAATTTGAAAAACTATAATTGGCAACTATTCTATTAACATTTCAGTTGAAAATCGGGATGATGATTCTATGAACAGACGATACCAAGAAATAGTTCAAAGGAGAAAGATGGTGGATTTAGCTAAAGCTCAAGCACAGGAAGTTGCTATTTTAAGAGCAGAAGTGGAGAGACTTCGCATGCGTACATTTCCAGCTCTTGTTCAAGTTGAGCGTTAGTCCAGAAGGGTCTTGTACATACACTAACTGAAACTCTGTTTTAGCTATTGACTTTGGCGGATATTAATTAGGAGGAACTGTCAATTATATTAATGAATCAGAAATGAAAACAAAATGAATTTTAAAATCAAATGAACCTGATTTATCATTCATTGTGTTAAAATATTAACACAGTGCACGTGTATTGTTCAATGTAAAAAAAAAGTTTATTTGCAATGGAATTATTATTATGCTACACAGAAATCTCCAAGGTATTATTATAGGCTTTAAAAACTCAGTACTCTTATACTGATTGAGACTGTGATAATCATTTAAAAAATATGCATACAGATTTGTACAACATAAAATTCAATAATAAAAGCTTTGTTTAAACATTTTTGCTGTCTGTCCAAAACTATAACTTCATAACATTGTGTTTATTTGTTTTCTATTTTGATGTTGAAAAAAAAAATAGTTGGTTTGACTTAAACTAGTATGAAAGCAGTTGACACAATAAGAGTTCTTGTATATTTGAAGCCTTTTATAATCCTTACATTGTATTTTCTCTTTATTTCTTTCCTTTTCATTGTGCTACAAAAATTGGATGATAATCCAAGTTCTACATTATTAAACAAAACAAAACAACAACATTTTGCTCAAAAAAAAAATAGAAGTTAATTTTGTAAAATTATTGGATTAATAACTACTTTATTTAAAAATGAAGTCATTTTGATTTTTATTTACTATACTATGTATACTTATTTCACATATTTATGAGTTTTGTATGCATGGATGAATAAAAAAAAAAATATATTTAGTTCTTTTTTCCTTTAAAAATTTTTTCAGCAATTTATATATATAAAAGCGAAATACTGCTGACAGACTGATTTATTCATTGATCAAGAAATTTATTAAGCTGTTGTACAGATCTGATTGAAATCTTGTACAAAGTTTCCTTTTAATTCCTAGATACTCACTTAAAACAGGTTTTGACAGATTCGCAACCTGACAGCAAGCTTTCTATCAACCCTTTGTATTTTATTTTAGATATTTTCCAATAGGCTGCAGTCTGTATATAAAGCAGTAAAAATAATATCACACAAGTTTTGTATATTTAAATCAATTTGGTTATTTTTCTCTAATTACACTTATTTTAAAAATGCCTCACATCATTTCCGCTTCCTTTTAGATGTGGTCTAAATAAAAAAACAAAACCAGTCCTAATAGCGTTAATAAGATAACAAAAAAAGAGAGAGAGACAGAGAAGGAAAGAGAGAGCGGGCCTTGAAATTTCATTGTAACATAGACACTAATTCTTGGGGTAAAACAGTTAAAATGTGGCCCATTCATTACAATTAAAAAAAAAAAAAGAAGCTATTATAAACAATATAAATTCTGGGAACAAATCAACAGACATAGCCGGTGTATACTGCTAGTATATATATGCTTAAATTGATGTTAAATGAATTAGTCTTTTAGTTTCATTCTACAAAGCATAAAGTTGCATGAAATGACATGGACATTAAAATAGAATATTATTTATTGCAAAAATGATAAATAAACAAAACAACTAAAATCTGTAGGACCCTAAATGTTTTATAATTTATTTTGTAACTAGAAAATGAGGCTCAATGTAAATAATATTTTAAACATCAAGCATTTAATATTTTTAATGGACTAGATGAATGAAAATTTGAATTTAATCATAGAAATAAATGTATTGTGATACTATAAAGCATACTTTTTGTATTTGGTGTTAGAATGTCAAACTAATGCAGCATTTCTCAATCACTGGTACACAGCTTGCAAGAGAGGTTCAAGGCCAGTGATTGTTTTTTAGGAATAAAACATCAGTTGCATTTATTAAGTCAGTTATAATTCCAAATTTGAGAGAGATAAATAAACATTATTAACTTTATATAATTAAGCAATCTAAGCATTAATTTAAGAGATGTCTTTTCACCTAAGTAGGCTTTTCACAGAGATGTTTGCAGAAAATATTTCTATAAGTCTCCTCCCCATTTATGGTTTAATTTCTCTCAAATGAAAGAGTGTCATTTTGGTAACAACAGTCTGGAGTCTTATAAAAAGCAAATTACAAGATGTCTTGCTTAAAGTGAAAAGATAATTTTATAATTATCGAACCTACATCACTTAACTGTCCCTTCTTGATTTTATTTGACCTGTACACTTTTTAGTCAGCCACTCAAAAATGTAGGAAATTATCTGGTGCTGGACATGGACATAACAGGGCTAGTTGGGCAAGAGGGCATGGACATAACAGGACTAGTTGGGCAAGAGAACATAGACATAACAGGGCTAGTTGGGCAGGAGGGCATGGACATAACAGGGCTAGTTGGGCATGGACATAACAGGGCTAGTTGGGCATGGACATAACAGGGCTAGTTGGGCAAGAGGGCATGGACATAACAGGGCTAGTTGGGCAAGAGAGCATGGACATAACAGGGCTAGTTGGGCAGGAGAGCATGGACATAACAGGGCTAGTTGGGCAAGAGAGCATGGACATAACAGGGCTAGTTGGGCAGGAGAGCATGGACATAACAGGGCTAGTTGGGCAGGAGGGCATGAACATAACAGGGCTAGTTGGGCAAGAGGGCATGGACATATTTCTGGTGTGTGGTGGAGGAATGGAAATCAAAAGTAAAAGGTTTTGACAAATTGGATTAATAAATTCATAATAAATATCAATGTATAGGCCCTAGTTAAGGGCTTTGAGTAGACATTTTCTCTCAAGATTGAAAACTTGGTTTCTTTTTATCATCAAATTATTTCTCATCAACTAGATAACTCACTTTTCATTAAAATTCCATTATAATATTCAAATTCAACTATTTGTTGCTACCTTCTAATAGCATAATATTTAATTATTTTTTTTAGGACTTAAATGTATGTCAAGCTATGTAAGAATTCTGTCCCTTTTGAAAGCCAATAGATGTCAGGCATTCTCCGCTGTGCTAGTAAGAGCATGCATGTAGTTTTAGCTGATATGTAATTAATTTAACTGAGTGTAATGGCTACACTGTAAAAAAAAATTAAAGAGTCAAGAAAGTTTGTGTATCATTGATATAACGCCATGTTCCCTTACAAAGCTAATATTTTATAGTGACAGTTAACATCATTTTAGATGATTCTTTTTTGTGTACTTTATTGCTTCTTGTTTAAGAAACAGTCAAATTTTGTTCATACATTACAAGTCTATCATTCATATATACACTGAGATTCAACTTTTTTTTATAGATCTTTCTTTCAAATTGGAGGCATGATGGCTGAGTAGTAAAGTGATTGCCTTCTGAACTTAAGGGTCCCAGGTTTAGGGGATCTTTAGTTGGGGAAAAGTGGTTGGTCATTGTGCTGACCACATAACACCCTTGCTAACCATGGGTCACAGAAACAGATGATCTTTACATCATCTGCCTCATAGATTGAGAACTTTTTCTTCTTTCAAATTGGTTATTTTGAGCTTGTGGTCACTTAAGCACAACAATAGAAAGCTGTTTTTGAAATTACTTTTGACTAATGATGACAAAAGCAGCATTTTAAAACTGAAGATCAGTCCTAATTACTTTTAAAATCTACAAAAGAAAAAAAACAAAAACTAAATTTGGAAACAATTTAAATCATACAATAAAGAAACCAATTGTCACTCAATAGGACTTATCTTTTTTTCAAAGATAAATTTACTTCTAAACAAGTCTGAAACCACATATCTTCTATGTTGGATGTCCTCTTATCACAAACGTTAGCACCCACATACATTGTAAACATAATGAAGAAAACAATAACAAAACAAAAAGAGACTTAACATTTTTTGGCATTTCAAAATCAATATTTTATTGATCTACAGTTTGACAGATGATACTAAGATGGAATTGACATGAACACACTGGCTTAGCATTAGATTAGTTAACAGAAAACATTTCACTATTAGTGTTCTACTAAAATTGAGAGAGATCACATTTAATGTTGAAATGTTTATTGTAGGCCAATCTTTTCAAATAGAAAACAAAACTAATGAACACAGATAACATATTCATTGAAGATCGAATCACATATTACACAGAAGTAAAGCAATAAAAGCTACATTTGGGGACATTTACTATGAAACTGTAAAACTTTTGGAGAGGGAGGAACTAATGTATGGGTGATGTCATCTGACCTAAGCTAATGTCCAGGCTTTCGTCTCATTGTGAGATAGTGTTTCCCAAACTTGTTATCTAACACTTTTTTTTTAGAGATTAATTCATGTGGTGGTTAACTAGTTAATTATTCCAGTAGTTTGTGGAATACCTATTCAGCCTCATTGAACACAAGGGTTCTGCTGAACACAGTTTGGGAAACACTGCTCTAAGAAATGAACCATTGTTGTTATACGACATACTTAGGTACCTTGTAAAATGGAAACATAAAATGTCAAGATGTCTCCTGTTTGTAAGCTGTGAAGCTCAAACCCTGTTATACTGCTGGAATTTAGCCTTGACTATAAATATTACTATAAATATTGTTAGGAAAATTCATGAAATGAAAGAGGCATGTACAAAAAGATGAAATACCAGACAGCTTGACCTAAATCATCAATATCTACTGCAATAGAGAGATAGGAACTAAACACAGAAAACATATGCAATTAGCTTGCAAAATCAAAGAGCTTCATTTTAGCTTCTACTTATACATACAAATGTCATCTCTAAGCCTTCAGTAAAACACAAGATCACAAAGTACCACTTCTGAGATGAGAGATCTCAAACAGATCACTTTAAGCAGATGAGCTTTTAGAATGCCCTAATGAGAACAGGCATACAATTGGTGCTATCTGTGCACTTCTTGTCCTGGAAGACAATCTTTGGTGTCATACAAAATATAATATTTTATTGCCCAGCAATACAAAAAGAAAGAAAAAAAAATAAGGACATCTAGAAAAGAAGTTGGCAAAATCAATTGACTAAAGAACACAAAACCAGGTAATTAAATTTCAAGAAAAAAGAAATGGAACAAATAAAAACAATACTAGAGTAAGATTTTTAGGGTTTTAAGACCTAACATATAGCAAAAGATTGTCTTCAAATAATAGACATGTTTAAATCTTAATCTCAAACAGACCTACAAAAATTTACATTTCCTCAAACAAAAATGTACACATATACATGCTATATGCAGATAATCTTTGTAACACTTATGAATAAGAATACTTTGTGACTTTTACCTTCATAAGAACAAGTCATTCAGAATAAATATCATTGGTAATTACAGGCTTCAATTTACAATGACAACTAGGTTCAAATCAACATGCCATCATGCTCTGCTGCCTCGCAGGAAGCTCCAACTAATACTCATATATAGCTATGAGGCTCATTACAGGCCAAATATATATATATATATATATATATATATATATATATATATATATATATATATATTTATATATATGGTGTGAATATAAACCTTATTAAGATTTTGAAAATTGTAGAAAGAGTTTCCAGTCTTATGACACAATAAAGTACACCTAATATTGGCTAGAAAGTTGAAAACATAAGGAATAAACATTTATCACTTAAATAATTTTAAACAAAGAGTTACTTTATTATTTACAGGTGCTTCTTAAAAAAAGAGATTATTATCCACACATATATATATATATATATATATATATATATATATATATATATATATATATTCATCTAATTGATCATGTTAATTGATGATTTTAAAATGTTGTTGTTTAATTCATTTGCTAGAGCATTCAAGAACTCCATTTCATGCTAAATGGCATTAGGAAATAATTCTTTTATGAGTTAATCTTAACCCAAGGAGCAAAAAATATGTAAAAAAATACTTTAACAATTTTTTTTAAAATAAATATTTTTGAAACTAAAACAACCATTTAAAAACTTATTTAATCACAGTTCATTTAGTCTTAAGTATGATGAAATAGATTGCCTAAAATTATGTTTTTATAATTTGAATAAGGCCTAACTTTTTTGGACATCACTTTAATCAATGCATTGATGGTAGAAACACTTCTATGTTCAATGATATAAAAATGTGCTGCTTTATTTAACAAACAACTTAAGATAATATGGTATATATTTAAGATTTATTTACTTGTTTCTGCATATCTTTATGATAACTACCCCTGTATTATGTTTTATTTGATGCATATTTGTTCATATGAAACATTATGCTTCTCAATAACAACATTTGTTTTTCCAGCATAACATCATTCATTATAAGTTGAATGCAATACACATTATTTCCCAATAAACATCAATAAACATTTATTACATAAACCAACATTTACATTAAGAAAAAAAAGAAAATAATTATTGATCAACAACTGTATATTGCACACTGCTCACAATGTTATACCAAAAGATATATATATATATATATATATAAAGGCTGATTAGCGATTCATTTGTTTAGCAGAGAAAATAAATAAAAAACAAATTGATCCAGTTGTTAAACGTTGGACTGAGCAGTCTATCAGAATAATACAATTTGAACATTTACAAAAGCATATAACAGGGAGGTATTGAAACTTTGAATTTTATACTATGCATTTTAGATATTTAAATATTTTTAACTTTTAATTTAGGGATACAGTCATACAGTTTCTGAAATGCTATTAATAACACTATTTGGTAGGTCTGCTGCAATAATAACCACTCTCAAAAGAATAATGCTATAATGCTAAATAAAAAAGATGCATGATTAAATAACAATTTAATGGGGAATTAAGTAAATAATAACATAGGTATTTACAACAATGATGTCTATTAAAAAAATGATTACTCATGACTAAGCATTTGTTATAGTATGAATAAAGAAAATGTTTTATAAAAATCAATGCAATTAGCTATAGAAACATATATCTGGCATTTAAATGTTAGGGGTGTCAGCTTAGAATTTTTTAAATGAGCTTAATCTCATTTTGTGTGTGTGTGATGATCATTGGAAGTGCATTTTGTTTGTTTAGGAAATGCACATTAACTAAATTAACACAGTAATCTCAAATAGTTTTATGCATCTCAAATAGTTTTATGACTATTATACTAACTTGTTTAATTCTCTACATTTTTTTCAATTTACAAAATATTTTCTTATGGGCATTGATCAAATCATTAGCAAAGGATAAAATAGTTTGCTATCAAATCTTTTAAACTAAGTTTAAACACATTTGAAGTCACTATAATTTATCCTGATCCTTTTCTACAGCATTTTGTTTAGTACAATATACAGCATACTAAGTAAAATAATGCTAGATGTTGGAATGAAGATAGATTACTCAGAACTTCTAGGTCTTATGTAGAAGGTTATCAGAGTTGTGGGACTTTGACAGCAGGCATATATTTTTTAATAGCCACGAGCCTCATCAGACTGTCAATTGTAGCCTACTTGCTTATCACTTAACAGTTGATACTGGATTGAAACACAGTTAACTAATTCAAACAATCAGGCAGAAAGAAAAAGGAAACACAAAGTTGAACAGTTCCTGAATTGTATAAAAAGCTCAACTTGGCAAGAAAGAACATAATTAGGTAATCAAACCTAGTGTCATCAAATTTCCTATGTCAATGATGGAATTTGTTAAATCTACCACAATTATATCCATGGAACCTAACATGCAATAATGAGGATAATAACAATAAATTTAAATGATCAGGAATTTATTTCTTCAAATAACAAACTAATAATGTAAATTAAAACTTACACACTAGAGATTTGCAGACAGAGCTCTTAGTATTAAAGTTTTATTAAGAAAGAACTAAAAAAAAAAAGGTATTTTCACACCACAAAATAAGATATAGATTTTACATCTATAAAATTTAAGTATATACAACTTTATCACAATTATAAAGCTTTAAATTTTTCAAATGCATGAAAAGTGATTCATATTATACATCTATATTTTTTAAACATAATTACATCTCATAAAAAATTAAAAAATTACATCTCATAGTCTCTTGGGAAGTGGGTGTGTAAAGGAGGGGGTAGTTAGTATACCTTTATGGAAAAATAAATGCAAAAATCGATTTATAATTTAAATTAGATTATGCAACTTATTTGACTTTTTAATATGAAACTTTATGCAGTTAGGATGATGGTAATAAAATAATTGTATTTTAGTCTTCTCTATATCATTTTTAATTCACATGCCACTCAAGATTTTTTTAAAAACAATTTTTATTTAAAAGATTCACAATAATTGCATCAGTTTTAACAAATAAAAAGGCTTCATGATCTCATACATTAATATTTCATAAAGTAGGAAAGAGTATAAAACAAATAATGTACAAAATAATAAGAATGTACAGTTGATTAGGAACAGTTATTCCTGTTGAAATACCAGTCTATTTACATAAACACATATAAAAAACTGAGCAACTATTGTCACCTTGATAAAACATGTAATACACTCAAAGATCAACATGGTTCAACATGTTTCATAGCATTAAACAATATTGATAGCAATCATTTGGATGAGTGCTTAATATATGTTTTGATGCCTCAAAAGAGAGAGAATGGTGGACTTGAAGTTCTGTTAGATAAAATAGGCCCTATGGTCTATGTGTTATTTTTTGATGCCTCATTCTTCTCAGAGAGAATGGTGGATTTAAAGTTCTGCCAGATAAAATAGGCCCTATGGTCTATGTGTTATTTTTTGATGCCTCATTCTTCGCTGAGAGAATGGTGGATTTGAAGTTCTGTTAGATAAAATAGGCCCTATGGTCTATGTTTTATTTGTGATTGCTAGTTCAAAATAAATCCTTGAAGTTTTTTTTTTAAAATGTGAATGCCAACCTCACAAGCAGTTTGAATGTCTACTTAACGTAATTGCTAGTCATATGTAAGTAATTAGAGTTTTCTAAATGACCTGTTGGTTTGATTTTACATTCAGCACTGGCTTTACATATGTAGGGCAGACAAAAGTACAAGTAAGCATGCCCATAAAGGTTGAAAGTGCCTCGTGGGCATGAATAGGTCATTATTTCAATTTTCTGCTTCCAGGCCATTTCAGGAGAGTACATTGATGCAATAACTTGCTGATCAGTATCTGCTAAGCCTTGAGCCAATAACTCATTCACTGTATTTCTATATGCAACTATAAATTCAGAAATCACCTACAGAAATGAAATAAATATAAATTTTTAAACATTGACATAGATAAATCTGGGTTAGTCTAGAAAAAGGAATTTAACACTCCATAATGCCTTTATCAAAGGAATTGACAAAAACATAATGCTAACTTCTTTTAAGGTCCTAATTTTGAAAACATTGAAAAAGGTGACTTTGAAGGATTGAAAATTAATTCAAGTTCATACTCCAGATAAACCACACAGAAAAAAAATGCATACTTTAAATATAGACTGTCATTTTACTTTATCTGATGCTATTTCATAGTAAGTTCTTACCTGCTTAACACCCAATACAAAGCCACCAGCTACCCAAACTATGTTTTGTTTGTATATTTCTTTAGGTGTTAATGTTGATAACCATTTTCTAGAGGTCACTTCAGAAAAACCAAGCTTTGATGAATTGAAATCAGCAGGTACTTTTAGAGTAAATGGTGGATCATCCTTTTGTAACCGCCTGAAATATAGCAATTATTAAGTTTAATTTAATAATTTTTGCAAAGTACATTTTAGATAGTAAAAAAAATTGCCACTACATCTAATAGTCTTTTGGGAAAAGGGGGGGATTAGTATACTTTTGTAGAGAAATAAATGTAAAAATTAATTTATAATTAAAATTACATGATGCAACTTATTTGGATTTTTAATATGACATTTCAGGTATTTCTTTCTCTATATCATTTTTAAATTCAGATGCCACTCAATATTTTTTTAAGAACAATTTTAGTTTAAATGATTCACAATAAATGCATCAGTTTTAACAAATGAAAAGGTTTCATGATTTCATACTAGGAAATTTATTCAAGGGAATTTAGTATGAGCTTTGTAAAAATAATAAGAATGTTTAGTTGATTAGGCACTTGGCTGGCACAGTGGTTAGTGAATTGGTTTGAGCCCTTGAGTTCAAATTCAAGTCTTACAACTTTTTTAAAAATGCATTTAAAAAGCATCTATGGTAACATTTATCCAATACCCCATTCCACCCCCCTTCCCAACTGGTCCAGACAAGTGATAGGATCATTGTGTATTGAGAAAGCTAAAAGCATGAAATTGAGTTAAAAATAATTCTAATTACACAGTTTGGAACTCACTCCCCAATGAACTCAGACAGACAATATGCTTCACTACATTCAAGAAGAGCATTAAGACCTATCTGTTCAAAACTTTTTTTTTTAGATTAGTTTGTCATTTTTAATTCTTGTATTTATGTTAGTATTGTTATCTCTCATTATCTCTCTCTCCCCCCCTCCTCTCTCTCTCCCCCTCCCACTGTATATATATATATATATATATATATATATATATATATATATATATGTATATATTTGTAATATATACCATCTACACTAATATTTAAAGAACATGGAACTCTAATTCTCTTCAGGTGGACTAAACAATGAAATGGAATTAAAACCTTAAATAAAAACCTCAGGTGTATTGTGTAATCAAGCTGTCTTCTTGTCCATCAAACAATAATGTAAATAAATGAGTGTCATTACATTATTTAACATGTGGCACTATTATAGAATGTTGTCTATAATACGAAGACCTTTACATTATTTATGTGTGCTACAATAAAACGGGAAATAATCAAAAAGAAAAGAGCATTTATGAGTGGCGATGGACAGACAAGGAAAATTGCTCAACGAAATCTTAACGTCGTTCTTGAGGAAGGGAGGAGAAACTACCGCACCAAGCAGGAAGACTCAATTAATACAAGTGACATGAGACAGGCGTGGGGCATCATGAACAAAATGGCAGGAGCACAAGTCAAAATTAAAAATAATCTTGCTACATGAGACGAAAAAGCATTGGCCAATGAGTTAAATGATTTCTATTGTCGCTTCAACATGAAAGATTTTAATTATCTAAGACTCAAAGCCCTTGAAGATGTCAATGTTAACAACTGTTTAGAATTAGCGATTACTAAAGAGCAAGTTTGTAACATTTTCAAAAACGTCAACCCAATGAAAGCTGGTGGGCCTGATGGAATAAAAGGGCGAATCTTAAAAGAATGTGCTGAACAACTAGCTGAACCTTTGCAAGACATTTTTTCTACTTCATTACTAAACCATGAGATACCACCTGTGTGGAGGTCATCTATAATTGTACCTGTGCCAAAGGTTTCCAAACCGAAGGAAATGAATGACTATAGACCTGTTTCACTTACTTTCATTGTGTCTAAATGTTTAGAAAAATTGGTTAAAATGTTTCTTCTGAATGATCTTTGTAATAAGTTAGACCCTTTACAATTTGCTTACCAAAAGGGTAAAGGTGTAGACGATGCCATCCTAAATATTTTAAACTGTGTCTACAAACATCTGGACTTACCGAACACTTATGTAAGATTGTTCTTTATTGATTTCTCATCAGCTTTTAACACTATACAACTTCATTTACTCATTGAAAAGATGAAAGCGTTGCAGATTAGTCCATACATAATACTATGGGCTAATGAATTTTTGACCCAGAGAGCTCAGAGGGTTAGGGTAAACAATGTTATATCTAATGAACGCATAGTTAACACAGGGGCGCCCCAGGGGGCTGTGACATCGCCATTGTGGCTCATTTTGTACACCAATGATTTTCAATCTGATAGTTCTTGTTGCTCCTTCACAAAATTCGCTGATGATGCGGCTCTTCTTGCCCTGCTCTCAGAGAGCTCAGACGTAAATGAGTATTTCAAAGAAATAGAACACATTGAAGAATACTGTAAAGATAATTTTTTATTATTAAATGTAAAAAAAAAACAAAGAAATGATAATCGATTTTCGTAGGGACAAGAAGGAAAATGATATTGTTTCTGTAGCTGGAGAGACTATTGAAATTGTGCAAACCTTTAAATACCTTGGTACTATCCCAGACAATAAACTAAATTTTACTGTAAATACTGATTATATCAGCAAAAAAGGGCAGCAAAGATTATGATTACTAAGAAAACTGTCCTCGTTTAATGTTAGCGAAAAGGCCTTGGCTATGTTTTATCACGCTCACATCTGCAATATTTTAAGTTTCAATATCACTGCCTGGTATGGCAATCTGAGCATTAAAAATAAAAATAAACTTTATAGAATCCTAAATGCTGATGGCAAAATCATTGGCAAAAAACAAACCCCATTTGGGCAGTTGCTTGAGACAAACATCTATAAAAAAGCTAACAAGATCCTCGAAATAAAGAATCACCCTTTGTGTCAGGACTTTGTGATTTTACCATCACAAAAGAGATACAAGACACCGATAGCAAAGACAAACAGACACAAACACTCTTTTGTTCCCCTGGCAATCAAATCATTAAATAAGAACAATCTGGTATAAACTTTGTCACATGTAAATTATGAGTGAGTCTGGTGTGAATGTACACTTTGGTTTCTTATAGTTATAATGTTTTTTTGTTTGGTGTAATGCACAAATTGTAAGACAAATTTCCTTACGGATAATAAAGATTATTATTATTACAGTATGAGATGGATGATGAGTTCTAGTTTCACTAGGAAAGGTAAATATGCCATCATTTAATGAATTGTCGCTGAAAGTTAGAGATCAATAAAATGAATCATTGGGAAAAAAGTTTTCTTTAACAGAGTAAAAACAATATACATTCACAAGAAGCCTTGAAATTAAAAAAAAAAAATTTCATTTCCTTTTTTTAATATAAATGAATAAAACTTAAAAGAACATAGCGAAGATTAAATTTTTTTTTAACAGAACTTAATAAAACATTTTTTTTTAGATTATTTAAAATGGTCTTAATTTTGGGATCTTTGGGGGCCTCTGAGTCCACCCAGCTCTAATGGGGACCTGACATTAGTTGGGGAAAGTAAAGTCTGAAAAGGGAACTTTTTACTTTTTTAGTTTCATTGTTATTAATAACAACGTAAATTTAAAAAAAAGTGCAAGAATATTGCAAGTGGCTGACACTGGCAGCTAGAAGTAAAAGTTAATATCTACAATGTGAAATGTTAATTAGACAATACATTTTTCATTTTTTTCTGTCTACTCCATACAATAAGATTCTCTTCATTAATGCCATTCAACTTATTTCATTTCAAAGAGTTAATTAATGAAGGTTAGGTAAGAGATTGATTCATGAGCTGACAGATTTCATAAAATGTGTCCTCTGCACATTTCTGAAAGTAGAAATACACTTTTTAAAACTAACAACATTTATTTATATTTATTACAGCAGTGTTAATTCAAGACCAATCATCATAGTAAGCCTGAACACAGATTTGTGACATGGCAACCTATGGTCTGAGACCAATAGTTTGTTGCCAAGTCACAGGTCTGGATGTTTGGCCTACTATGATGATTGGTCTTGGTTAATTACACTGAATGTGAAATTCCAGTTATAGCAAGGTGAAGGGAGACAGTTTATATAGTATGGTGCACATCATATAATTAATACTTTGCTAAAATTATAGACAATATAGAATAATAAGTAACAATTTCACTTAAAATTTTTAACAAATAAGAATGCTATGTAGATCTAACTTTACCTGAATAATCCTATATCCATCCAAGCAATATATTTAGTCTTAATGTCCTCCATGTTGACTGCCATTTGAAGTGCATCATATTTGGCGTTCATTGTACATGTGTAATCAGGTGGATAAGAAATTGAAAAACTAGGATTTTGTATGATCTCCTCTACCCTCTTTTTCTGTTGAAAAGCTGGCAGTTGGTCTCTTGATATTTTCACAATCTTTGTAAAACTTTCAGGAAGATGTGCTCGTTTCAGTCTGTAAAATAACACTCTAATTTAAATTTCTTTTGAAGGTCATAGGATAGAAGACTATTATGATACAATTACTAGGAGTTTAGCAGTCAATTCCTGAATAGTATATTAACTTTAAAGTTCGCAGATAAACTGTCTAAAAATACTGTTTCACATATAATCTTTGGAGTTTTGAAAGTGTGCTGTTATCATGTTCTTCATAATTTTGTTTAGCCATCTAGAAACCTTTTTTCTTTTCCTTTGCAAGATAAAGTGGAACATTTGTGAAATGTGAGAATCAAACAAGGATTGCTATAAGCCACATGTATCAAAAACTGTGGTAAGCCATGGATGACATGGATTTAGTTTCTAGAGTAGATATTTAGCTTAAGGACATTCAAAAGTTCCCTTCATTACTTAGTTAACGCCTTATTACACATCGTTCATCGGCTTCAAGTATTTCTGTATTGTTTGCCTTTAGCATGTGTAATTTGATTTGACTATTTGATTATTATTTATGTTTAGACTTGTCTGCACAAGACACAGCGCAGAGGTGCACAAGACACAGCGCAGAGGTGCCTAAGATATGTCAAATATAATTTTTAAAAATTTAAATTAGATATCAAATAAGGTTAGAATAGCTAAAATATTGTACTTGCAAGCTAATTTAATAACATCTTAAGATTTAAAATAAAAAATTTTGGAGTAGAATAATAAACTAATCATGCACTAAAGAATATCGATCTTAGAAAAATTGTCAAGAAAATAATTGTTTCATTGACTTACCTGAACTGTTCAATAAAATCATCATCATCAAAAAATGCTATCACCCGGTTGTTGAGCTTGCCCCAAGAGAAAAGCCAGTTTCTATAGAGGACAGTGGCATAAGATTCTTTGGAGAAAAACAACAAAGAAGTTTTTGTGAATGTTCCAATGTTGAGGTACATTGTGACGATTGTAATGTTGTCATCGATGTTTTGAAAGTTGATATCTTTAGTCCTGGACGGATCTTGACACTATTGGGGACAAAATAAATAAAAAAATGTTAAAATTTCAATTATAAAAATGAATCTTAAAAACATTACAATTACATGAAATCAGTGTACACACTTAAAACAACCTACATTATTTACACTCTAAGGTAGATTTATAATAATCTAGATTTAGATCTATATGCATGGGATATATTTTTGTTTTACTTATGAAAAAAAAAGAACCATTAAATAAACTTACAATATTTAGTTCCACTGGCATGTACATAATTTGAAATCCTACAGAATAGAAGAAAGTACAAAACACATTACTGACTATAGGGCCTACTGTCTAAGAATTAAGGTCTACATGATCTTCGTCGACTTCTCATAAATATAATATGATGAAATTTTCCTAATTACTTCGATTATTACTACACTACTTCTATACTATAAATTTACTTGCTCTTATTTCTCATCAGCACAAGTCACGTATTGTTAGTGACTTCTGATGGAAAAACACAATATTTAGCAGCGATAGCTTAACTAAGCCTATGAAATAGATCAAGTGCTTTGTTGAACCATACTTGTTACAATGTTCATATAATACAATAGAGAACAGCTTAAATTCTGTATCTAAAGCACAACAAAAAAAAAATTGAAGGATGCCAAACAGAGACTAGTTATTAAAACAAATGAAACATTTTAAGAAACGACAAAACTGCTCAGAATACTGACGAATAGAAGGATTATTTTTAAAAACTTATGCTACAAATAAACTTCTAATAGGCCTTTCATACTTAGTCTTAGTCATTCTATATATCTATAAAGCATAGGCGAATTTACTTTGCCTAAAAAGTGAAGCATTCTATTTAATATCAGATTTCGTATTTGCCGCTCACTCCCTCACTGACACACACACACACAGGGCCGGTCCTACAGTTTGCGGGGCCCTATGCGAAACTGATTGAGCGGGGCCTAATTTGGGTTGTGATAAGGATAATAAGTGAAAATTAAGACTTTATATTTTGCAGTGGCCTAAGACCGGCCCTGCACACACACACAAATTGTGTGAAAAGTTTATAATTTTTTAAAGTGTATTTGTACATTGTGTAACGTTTTATTGCAAGTTACTTTGTAACTTGTACTTTGAGTTTCTCTTGGGTGTGTGTGTGTTTTGTAGGAAAAGTATTTGATTTCTTAACTAAGCTACTGTTACATTGACAAATGACTGTAAAATCGTAAATCACTCACGACAAATCTCCATATTTGAAAATCGCTAACCGAGTGAATGTGGAAGTTTACTTAGTTTCAAATAACCTCTTTGTCTACTCCATTATTCATGGGGCTTTCTGACCAGGGCCGGCCCTACAGATTGCGGGGTCCTATGCGAAATGGATTGCGCGGCGCCCAGTCTTGGTAAGGATAATAAGCTAAGTGAAAATTAAGATTTTCTACTAGAAAATTAATTCGTCTTTGCAATTTATTCCTAATTTTATTAAGAACCAAATCACGGTCACATTAAGAGCCAACTCTAGTAGATGGTAGTCTTTCATCAAAAAGCCGAAAATCATTCAGATCTGCCTTTTAGATTTAGGACCTACTATCGACTAGCAAAATATCGCTTTTGATTCTTTTTTGAAAGATCGAGATAGATTTTTATCTATATTTATATGCCAGTGATTATTAAAGTAAACAGTAAATAAAGTATTGGAACTTCATGTTTTGGTAAAAAATTCCTCTATTATTACATTTTTATTAAATGAAAGCTGACTATGCCGTTTTTTTTTAATCGCGAGTAGGATTGGCGTTATCTATACTGAATGACACCCAAAATGACTTTTTTTTTTTGTCTGGAGAATTTTAGGAGTTTTCAGATTTTCATGACTTTTTCGCATATTTTGCAATTTCAGGAGATTTCCAGGTGCTCCTGGAAAATCAGAGGCAGCGGAAACCCTGTAATAATAACTTTAATTTAATAATGTACACATAGAATTAGCTCGGGGCCTATCAAAGTGTGGGGCTCACTGCGGCCGCATAGGTTGAAGTGGCCTAAGGCAGCCCCTGTTTCTGTCAAAATGATGAAGTAGCAATGACTGAAGTAGCAATGAAGTGACAATGACTGCAATAAAAATGACTGAGCCATCTTCAAATAACTTCTGACCTTGTAAGATGATAAAATAAAAAAAATTGACAAGCGAAGGACAATCATTTCCTAGATTCTGTATTTGACAACAATAATATTTCTCTCTCTACTTAACCCTAATTCAATAATATTCTTCAATATTGACAATAACTTGTGTGAGTGTGAATCTGAGTCAGAATAGACAAAGCCATCTTGAGCAATACACACAAAGTGTGGTGGTGGTCAGGCAGACAATAATCTCGAACTTTAAACAAAATGATTATAACAATAAATGTGCACACACACAAGCCTCATACATATTGAAAGAGAAGAGAACTAGAGAGAGAGGGGGCTGAGAGCGAAGTAAAAGACAAAGAAATGATGGCGAAACAAAGAGTATTTAAGAGAGAGAGAGAGAGAGAGAGAGAGAGAGAGAGCAAAGCTGAAAAAGAAAGAAAAAGAGAAAAAAAAGATATTCTTTGTCAAGGGAGCTTTCAGATTGATAAGATCTATAGCTTGTGGTGTAATGCACGCCCACAATTTAAAAATGTTTTGTCTAGATTTTGTTGTTGTTGCTTTATGTGGCTTGGAAAAGAAGGAAGAAATGGGGACCGGGTAGGGGGAGAGAGAAAAGACAGTGCTGCAGAAGATCTGGTTGTTAATGAGAGTTAATTCCCTCAAGGATAGAAGATACATTTAGAACAACATGTGCTGAAAACATTTGATATTCTTTCAATAACCTTGCATAGATTTCAGCACCGACTCGCTTTTCTTCAAGATAAAGAGCAGAAAGAGAGAGAGAGTGAGGGAGAGAGAGAGGAAAAGAGAGACACAAGACAGAGAGAGATAGAGAGAAAGAGGGAAATAGAGGGACAGAGGGAGACAGAAAGACTCGGAGAGAGAGAGATGGACAGAGAGAGATACAGAAGGAGTCTTATGCTAAATCTTGGGTAGCTGATAGTTTACCTATTACATTTTGTATACTCTAAGACTTTTTGCTATTTTGCTTACCTGAGTATATGATAAGTAATGAAAGAGCGATAAATGCTGCCGACCTTGACCTACTTCGACACAACTGAGCTAATCCATACACTGTCTCTTGAGTCCCTGGAAAAAGACAAAGTTTTTATAGACTCTAAACAATTACATCGACATACATAAACAACAAACCGCCCCCTACCCTCTTCCCAAGCAAAGGCCATGTTTGAAAGCAGAAAGACAACGTAAAGGAAGGAAACCTGAGCCAGACTTCCTGCACCACAGGTCCATTTCACATCATTCGATTCTATGACCTTAAAGCTAACCTCCTAAACACTAACAACACGACCATTCAGTCCAGAGCAGACAACTGGTTACAAGAGCTGGTTACAAGAGCTGGATACAAGAGCTGGCTATAAGAGCTGGTTACAAGAGCTGGATACAAGAGCTGGCTATAAGAGCTGGATACAAGAGCTGGATACAAGAGCTGGTTACAAGAGCTGGTTACAAGAGCTGGTTACAAGAGCTGGTTACAAGAGCTGGATGCAAGAGCTGTATACAAGAGCTGGTTACAAGAGCTGGTTATAAGAGCTGGTTACAAGAGCTGGTTACAAGAGCTGGTTACAAGAGCTGGTTATAAGAGCTGGTTACAAGAGCTGGTTACAAGAGCTGGATACAAGAGCTGGTTACAAGAGCTGGTTACAAGAGCTGGTTACAAGAGCTGGATACAAGAGCTGGTTACAAGAGCTGGTTACAAGAGCTGGTTACAAGAGCTGGATGCAAGAGCTGGATGCAAGAGAAGGGACACGATGAGACATTTACCAGAGCGCTAAAAACTCAACAAAGACACGCCTGAAGGGTGAGATGTACTGAAGACATCGCGTACTTCATTCTTGAAGAATCACGTGTTAAACACATATATTTTTAGGTGAAAAAAAAACGCAGAATTATTATCACATCTCTCAATACTGCAAGATTTGCCTCCCTTTCTCGATATATACAGAATAGTATTGTCGTCTGCTTCGGTCGGAGAATGTGTAGCAAGAGAACTATTAATATAGCTGACTCCTTTTAAGCATGTTTAATATAATAATAATAAACATAACCATTGTCTGCCGGTGGTCGATTAAGATGTTCTTTTTGCCGTCTGCATCTGTCCTCGGTAGCGGATTTTCTTTTGGTCTCAAATATGTATTCCGCGGCTTTTGTGAGTGACCTCCAGATGTCTCGTTCTGAAGCCGCATGCAACCAGGTGCTCTCTTTTTTGTCAGCTAAGGCAAGTTGGTGTCTAAGCTGGTCTTTAAAGCGTTTCCGTGCGCACCTCTGTTATGTTGACCACATTTTAGCTCACAAAAAAAAGACTGCTTTTGGCAAACGTACGTCCCCCAGCACAGCGTAACTGTCAGACCATAAGAAGTCCCTCTATACCAGGGGTCTCAAACTCATATCAGCCTGTGGGCCGCAGTGGGAAGTAACAACCAGTCAGCAGGCCGCACCACGAAAAGAGAATGTTTTTTCATTAAATTTTACGAACACTACTGTCACTGCTGTTTAATGCTAAAATAAAATTTTTATAATTATTAATTACATTTAGTGTAGTTTATTACATGCACAGGCAGTTCAGTTTACTAAAATAAGTTGACGTTGTCTCTGTCACTAATAAAAAAAGCAGAAACTGTAGTCCCCCCACCCCAAAAAAAAATATATATATAATTACTAGGCCAACTGCAGTTAGCTCGTCACTCATGTTTCTGTCCACTCAGCTGAGAGCGTTTGGCAGAGACCAGACTATCGACGTTAGGCCTGAAGTCGCATGTAGTAGCAAGTCGCAAAGTTGCTCTCAGATGTTCATCAGTCAGTCTTGATCGTAATGCTGTTTTGTTGATCTTCATTCTGGAGAAAAACTGTTCGCAAACGTACGTACTCCCAAACATCTCTAGAATTCTAGCAGCTGCGCAGAATAAGTTTGGAAAACTTCTCTCTAGGAAGAAACTGGTAGAAATCTGGAACGCCATATCAGCATATTTTTGCTTCAGAACAGTGTCACACTGCAGGTCCAGTAGTTCCATCTGGACTTCCACTGGAACGTTTTTTACGTCAACTGCGAACGGAGTGGCAACTAGGAAAAACTGTGGTTCGAGAGCAGTGAATTGCTGAAAGAGGTGTTTAAAATCTTCCAGTAGTCTGGAGAGGATGTCTACGTAGTCTTTCAGGCGCTGTGGTTCAACCATAATGCTCTGTAGAAAAGACAAATGAGCCAGGTTTCCATCTGCCAGCTGAGTGGCCCACAAAGTCAGCTTGCATCTGAAAGATTTGATGCGGTCAAACATCACGGTAAACAGCTACTTTGTGCCCTGTAGTTGTGAATTGAGTGCAATGAGATGTTGCGTAATGTCAGTAAGAAAAGCAAGATCCGAGAAAAACATTGGGTCACTGAGCTGAGGTATGTCTCTGTCTTTCATCGCCATGAACAATGCTATTTCCCGTCTCAGTTCAATAAATCTCTGCAGCACATTTCCACTACTCAACCATCTGACTTCCGAATGATACAACAACTCTCCGTATTCCGTTTCTTAATCATCTAGAAATGACACAAACTGTCTGTGGTTGAGACCCCGTGCACGTATGAAGTTCACCGTCTTCACGACAACATCCATCACGTTCATCATTTGTAGACTTTTGCCACAGAGTGCTTCTTGGTGCAGAATGCAGTGTATGGCTGCAAAAGGTCCCGCCAAGCTGAGCTGATTCTGTTTCTCTACCATTAATCCAACAACACCAACCTTCTCTGAACACATTGCTGGTGCACCTCCGTAGCCACTGAAACAAGTTTTTCCCACGGTAGCCCACATCTGTCAATACAAGCTTCCAGTTCTTGAAACACGTCGCGTCCAGTCGTCGTTCCTTTCATGGCTAGTAAGTCCAATAGCTCTTCAACAATGTTCAAGTTTTCGTCGACCCCACAATTAAATACGGCACAGTATGCGGTGTCTGTTACACCAGTAGACTCGTTCAGTGCAATGGAATATGCTACAAAGTCTTTTGCAGCGGCAATCAGTTGCTGTTGAACATTTGTCGCTGACTCGCTAGCGGCCAGCAGTTAGAATCAGGCCACCGTTCTAACTTCTGCTGAAAGCCTAAGCGGTCGGTGGGCGACAGTGACACCTCATTATTTTATTTGTGGAGTTGTAAATCATTTCACGGCTTATATGTGGTCATTGTAAATTTTATCTATTTTTTTTTAATTTGCGGAAGTGGCCGCGGGCCACACAAAAAAGTTCCACGGGCCACTTGTGTTTGAGAGCCCTGCTCTATACTGTCCATATATAGGCCTACATAGAGCTCACAGTTGAATAATACTTGCTCTCAGCACTATTCTCCTTCTTTCGTTTTCATTTTTAAGATCCAGTCCACATTATTGGAGCAAGAAAATAAAGTAACATAGAAAAAGAGAGAAAAGGATTAGAAGTGCGGGCTACATAATGAGGGGCTTAAAGAAAAACGTGAGATAAAAAAAAAAGAGCTCCGCGAAGGACGCCATATTGCGCGAAGGACGCCATAGTGTTGTCAACTAAATATTGACAATTACTTTGTGTTACAGGAATACAAGCCAAAGAGATTATAAATCTGATATGTGCAGAAAAATTATCACATACATTTTTAACACATAGCATATTAATACTTCCTTAATCCTACACATAAAGAATATAACTATTTATAGATAGCCAGATGCTATATGAGTATGATTTGAGGTTTAATGAATTTGCTTCGACAATGACTTTGTTAGCCATACATTGAGTCTTCTTATCACACGCTCAATATCTTAGACATCTTTTGAAAAAAGTTATAGCCTATGTTGCCTAGCTGCACTGTAGTGATGACTAGATTATAGATGAAAAGACATTTTTTCGCTCATTGGTTAATTAGATAGCTACTTGTTAGATTGCTACAATTCACATCATTTTGGTTTCTATGTTAGAACAATTAACTTATATATTTATAATTCAGAATCAGAAAATGTAATCAAACCATAAAAAAAATGATGACTCTATTCAGCCTATTTCAAAGCTGCTATGTAAAAGTTTTTTGTTTTAGTTTTCAACGTAAATACGTATTATTTTGTGACTTGGAATAGGTTCAAACGATAATTGTTGCTTTTTCTAGCTTGAAGTTAATGCAATGAGCCTTTCATAGGCAGGAATTCAGAACTCAATGATAAATGGTAATTCGTAGTCAAGTCACGATGTCTAGAAGATATCGCTGACGTGCTGACAACTTCAGAGCTTTCTGAGGAGACAGTATTAATGTAACGAATAACGAAACAGTCACGTCTTTGTATGAATCGTCTCATTCTCTTGCACAATTAATGGGGATCTAAAGATGTGAATGCAAGAAAATGTATAAAAGAAAAACATAAAACGTAATGACTTGATATAATGTCAGTTGGCATTTAAAGAGTTTTAACTTTTATCCACCATTAAATAGTAGAAATGGATCATTCAGAAATCTGTTTACTATGAAGTAACTAGAAAGAGTTGCAATTGGATATTTTCACGTAAACTAAACATGCTACAGAAGGATCCTAGGCATCACTTTCAAAGACCACATCACAAACCAAGAGATTAGAGACATGGTTACTATTGGTTACTGCAGCGATCGGACCCCATGATGACCTGCTAACTATTGTAAAGAAACGCAAGCTTAATATATATGGCCATATTACAAGATCCACGGGGCTCGCAAAGACGTTCCTTCAGGGAACAGTACCAGGAAAAAGAAGAGGCAGACAGAGAAAGCGATGGGAGGACAGTATAAAAGAATGGACGGGCCTACCATTGATTGAGGTTTTAAACAAGGCAAAAGACAGGAATGAATGGAGAAAGACGGTCAACAAATCTTGCTTGGTGCCCCAACGGTCCAACAGACTAAGGAATAGGTAAAGGTAAAAATAAAATGTCAAAAACGCTAAATAGAACTTTCGAAATGCCTGGCTGTTGATCATCATTTCAAACCATCTCTATGAGTTGCCCATTTGTTTGTCTAAGGCTTTAAAGTTTTAACATTTTTTAACTATTGAAATAATTTTTTGGGTTACAAATGGAAGAGCTTAGACAAAACTTGAATGCAGTACAAAAAAAAATATGCACAAAAACAAAAACTCACACACATCTTTAACGACTTTAACACATACACACACATGAGCACTTCCTTTCTTTTGTACACCGGAGACACCAAAAACAACAACAAAGAAACCACACACAAAAAAAAAAACTAGCTAATTATAGTTTTTCCGCCATGTTTGAAAATCTCCAATAGGGTTTGTTGCTGAACATAAAAATTATATGTGTCAGACGCGAATAGCCCAATTTTCAGTAAAAGAAATTACAAAAGTCATTTCTCTATAGAAGAAGTTACAAAGGCTATATAAAATACAACCACAGACCTATATATACTACAATAAATATAGGTTTTTGATTGCTAGTTACGATTTATTTAGGTAGGTGCTGTTTTACTATTACATATCAAGTATTAGAGTTTAGAAAAACCCAGGTTTGTTTCTTGTGCAACGCTATTAGCTAACACCGCATATCATCTCTCCATTAGTATATTTAGATCTATAATCTAATTCTAGTCTAGATCTATATATAAAAATCGAATAGATCTAGTAATAGTATAGATTCTATCTGGAGACTAGATTGCCGAGTCTAGACTATGCTATGCCTATAGTCAGTTTTTATTAGAAAAAAAGTCTAGATATTAATAAAGACTAAAGTTTTTTAATTATTAGATTATTAGATATAGACATAAGACATAGATCTAATAATACTGTAAAACGTTTACTATACTCTATACTTAATCTACTAAACTAGAGATCTATCTATAGATCTATCTATAATCTAGTCAATCTAGATCTATACAATATTCATTATAATACTTCTACTTATAATGACTTACTTAATAAGTTAGTACTTAGACTTAGATCTATTAGGCCTATAGTTTATTAATAGATTTACTTTTCAATGCCTAGACCTAATAATAAAATTGCGAATGATGTCTATAATGACTGATTATTATTTATTTTTTTATAATAATAGGCCTACTAAATCTAGGTCTAGACTCTACTTAAATCTAGTCTAAAATAATGACTGTCTAAGACTCTAGATGATTGAGAAGTTCACATAGAGGTGTTTTTAATAATACGGCATGTCGGCTGAAAGTATATAAACTGCTTTTTTTTTGTAACAATAAAAAAGAGGCTCCGGTACTCAGTGATAGATTGCCTAACTTTCAACTAATAATAAATTAACAATTAACGTTGAATTACAAGAAAAGTAGGCCCTAATAATTTTTCCCGACATTGAAAAAAGGTGCCGGTACCCCGTACCGGTGCGTACCTTCACAAAAATATATGAATATCTCAATCTTCTTTCATTTAATTTTTTTGCGGGGTTATTGCTACTTAATACATTGATACCGGATCGATTTAAATAGGGCCTAAGTAGGCCTATACAAGCAGGATTTCGAGCATTGGATAAATTTACTCTTTAAGTATAAAGTTTTATGGAAGAGGCAATATATTAGTTGTTTGAAGTTTGTAACTTCTTAAATTCAGGCTAAAAATATCGAAGCCTACATTTTTACACTCATTTCTAAACAATTAGAAGAGATGGACTGACTCATAGTGTACATCTGCAAAAACACAAACTCAATCTTTCAAAACTATTAAAAGAAAAACTTAGTGATTATTTTTACTGTATAATTCTATTATTATTGCTTTTTAGAATTAGGATATAAACAAAAATTTGCCATATGACTTTATCTAACAGAAAAAAAAAATTAAACTTACGTCTATTTATGCGGTTATTCATAGTTACCTAGTAATATAAAATAAATTGAACTAACATAATGCAGCCATGCGATTTTTCGTTTATAAACATAGCATTATTTAGGACCAATATTTTACAAAGGCTGCTTGGAGAAATCAGGTATACCTATTAGGAGAAAAACGACCCCTTTACTCAAGAAAAATTTAAGAAACTAGAACAGACACAAAATAAACAGTGACATTCATAACAAAATAATATTCAAAATTGATTAGAGTAACACCTTTTTAAGTAATCATTTAAAGTTTAAAATCACTACAATTTTTTTCAACAATTATTTTGTGTATGAAATTGTGTATCGGAAAATGCCGGGTACATGAAATAAGCTAGTCCTAAAAAAACAACACAGATCTTGGGTAAAATACTCATCAAATTAAGTACTTTAAATGTGTAGTTTCACGCGCTAGTTTCAGGTCTTTTCTTTTTATAGCCTCTATCGGGTTATATTCCAACTACCCGTATTTTTGTGCAGAATTTTTTTCTCTATCAGGTACACTTAAAATTATAGCATAATAATGTCAGTTTAATTTAAAAAGAGAACTGAAAAATACAAAGATATATAGGGAAAAAAGCGACTTCCGGCCCAATACTTTTTAATCAAAGAAACGAAACGGACTAGTCCAACAAACCCTATTAAAGAAATTTTAAATTCTAGTACAGTAAACAATAATTTTGATTGAATGACTAACGCAGCTAACAATGAATCAGTTTTAGTCACGTAAAGATAGCCTTCTTAGAAATGTTTGAATACTTCGGTTGAACACATATTCATCAGAAAGCACAACATATAAATGAACATATTGAATGAAAATCCTATTGTTATGGAAGAGGTAACAAAGAGAACGATAAAACACTCATTTAAAACATACAATGAACATGTTTTTTTTTTTTACTTTTCTCATTATATTATTAAAACAACAACAACAACAACTATTTTTGTGTACACAACTATTATCCATGTGTAGAACTCACGGATTTCTAAAAAAAAACAAAAAAAAACTTACAGCTGTCTTGTGTTTTATATATGTACGTGTAATTACATACATCTTTCACAGAATAGTAATAGCAATATAATTTCTAAATAAGTGTATCAAATGCTAAAAAATAATGTTAATATAACAACTAAATAAATAGCAAGCAGTATGTGTGTGTCTGTGTGTGATTTGAGAAAGTATTGCGCATGGTTTATTCGAGATTTTCATTTCACTGTAACTATAAATAACAATCATTTAGGTGTATCGGGTGTAAGGACTCTAGGAAGCGTGGATAGTCTAAGTATTGTATAAGGTTTATAATACGTTGTTTGTGCACGTTTACCACAGTTTGATCTCATTTCTCACCTCTTTCGACTGTAGCATACAATTAAACAAAAATGATTTGGTAGGTTACAGTGATCTTTCATTATGTCGGCCATGACTTTGTGTACTTTGTCTATTTCAACATTACATTTAATATCTTTTCTCTACATAGTTTACATCGTCTCCACATTTACCTGTATCACTTTTTGTTTTAAAATAGGTGACTGTATTTTATTGCCTCGACGATGTACACTGGATCTTAAAAATAGAAAGGGAAACAAAGAGCAGAGTGAAGTTTTTAAAGGTCAACGTGTATAGTTATAGAGAAGTGTGTATTCGATACATGCATGTATTTATATGAATAGATATATGTGCGAGGATTGGTTAGAACTGTATGAAAGATCTGTTGGCTTTTTTATATTCATGTTAGTAAATCTATGAATGTTTCTGCATGATTATGTGTAAAAAAAAAATCTATACATATTTTTTGTTTGATAATTATGTGAGGAACGAAGTTAAGTGAAGTGTATGGCTGTGAACACTAAGGTAAACAAGAAGTGAATTGTATGGCTGTGAACATTAAGGTAAACAAGAAGTGAAGTGTATGGCTGTGAACATTAAGGTAAACAAGAAGTGAATTGTATGGCTGTGAACACTAAGGTAAACAAGAAGTGAACTGTATGGCTATGAACATTAAGGTAAACAAGAAGTGAATTGTATGGCTGTGAACACTAAGGTAAACAAGAATGGAAGTGTATGGCTGTGAACACTAAGGTAAACAAGAATGGAAGTGTATGTAAACAAGAAGTGAAGTTTATGGCTGTGAACAGTAAGGTAAACAAGAAGTGAAGTGTATGGCTGTGAACAGTAAGGTAAACAAGAATGGAAGTGTAGGTAAACAAGAAGTGAAGTGTCTGGCTGTGAACACTAAGGTAAACAAGAATGGAAGTGTAGGTAAACAAGAAGTGAAGTGTATGGCTGTGAACACTAAGGTAAACAAGAATGGAAGTGTAGGTAAACAAGAATGGAAGTGTATGGCTGTGAACACTAAGGTAAACAAGAATGGAAGTGTATGTAAACAAGAAGTGAAGTTTATGGCTGTGAACAGTAAGGTAAACAAGAAGTGAAGTGTATGGCTGTGAACAGTAAGGTAAACAAGAATGGAAGTGTAGGTAAACAAGAAGTGAAGTGTATGGCTGTGAACACTAAGGTAAACAAGAATGGAAGTGTATGGCTGTGAACACTAAGGTAAACAAGAATGGAAGTGTAGGTAAACAAGAAGTGAAGTGTATGGCTGTGAACACTAAGGTGAACACTAAGGTAAACAAGAATGGAAGTGTAGGTAAACAAGAAGTGAAGTGTATGGCTGTGAACACTAAGGTAAACAAGAATGGAAGTGTAGGTAAACAAGAAGTGAAGTGTATGGCTGTGAACACTAAGGTAAACAAGAAGTGAAGTTTATGGCTGTAAACAGTAAGGTAAACAAGAAGTGAAGTTTATGGCTGTGAACACTAAGGTAAACAAGAATGGAAGTGTAGGTAAACAAGAAGTGAAGTTTATGGCTGTGAACACTAAGGTAAACAAGAATGGAAGTGTAGGTAAACAAGAAGTGAAGTGTATGGCTGTGAACACTAAGGTAAACAAGAATGGAAGTGTAGGTAAACAAGAAGTAAAGTTTATGTGAATTTCAAGGTAAACAAGAAGTGAAGTTTATGTGAATTTCAAGGTAAACAAGAAGTGAAGTTTATGTGAATTTCAAGGTAAACAAGAAGTAAAGTTTATGTGAATTTCAAGGTAAACAAGAAGTGAAGTTTATGTGAATTCCAAAGTAAACAAGAAGTGAAATAAATGTATGGTTTTGAATGACATGGTAAACAATTGTTAAATGTAAGGGTGTAAAACAAGATGTATTTGTGTGTGCAAGTGTCAGACAGCGTTACATAGTTTCTACTACATATGCAATACTTATTATAATGTATGTTTCTAAACCTAGAGTACGTCAAGCAAGTGCATCACTCGTTACAAAATAAAACACTAACATGAAACCATGCATACAATGAAGGAAAACAGGACAATACTAAAGGGGAATAAAAATAACCTTTTGAGATGGATGCTTCGACCTTTACCTAACACAGAAAGAGAGAGAGAGAGAGAGAGAGAAAGAGGAGGGAAGGTTCCTACTGCAAAATACCCTTTAAGTATATTTCTCTCCTTCTCTGAGACTCTCCGAGACCCAGCCCTTCTCTCTCTAGTGCACATGTATGTTTGCACGCAGACACACGTACTTACTAGCAGGCTAAATATTCATGACAAGGCATCCAATTTCAATTAGCCTACTTGTTTTGGGATGCGCTCTTCGGCGTATGGAACGTGTTCAATATCGGGATGAAAGAGTTGAATAGAACACTATACGCGGAGTACGTGATTTATAAAACAACAGCAAAAAAAAAACAAACAAAGACAATGCTGTCTCTATACAGCTTAATGAGCGATTGTTTTTCTTTTAATAACTCATGAATGTTAGATTAAAAAACGGTGGAACATTTTGATCGTTTTTAAATGACACATAACCAGTCTGCTAGCCAAGAGCTTGTGAGCGAGGAAGATTGTATAGTTATTGCTTCTATGTTTTCATGTTAGCTCGCTTAGCCTCAGACGGTGACCTATAAAGGGAACTAATTCTGCTTATACCATCACTCCAGTCTAGTACAATTTTTCCCTTGTTTGAGATACCAAACAAAATAATTATTACCAATATTGTTTTTATTGATTCTTGTGTTATCGGGTAAAAGAAATAATTGTGCAAAATTTCAGCTTAATCCGAGATTGGGTGTGGGAGAAATAACAAGTACAATATTTTTACCAGACAGACAGACAGAGTTTTGTAAAAAATCTATAACATTTTTTTAAAAGAAAAATACTAAAGCACTACATGTACATTCAATACATTCAAGAAGATCAGATTCTAAAGAGAATCGTTGACAAGTAGAAGTAATAAGAGGTAGGCTGAAATGTAATTAATTCAATTTAAAGCATACTTTTTTTTCCCTTTTGAAGCCGGCTGGTCTCCCCTTCTAACCATGAGGGTGGGCGGTGGGTCATGTCAGGTCGACACCTGACCTTAGCTGTCATGTGACACCAACGTAGGCCTACTTGCTAGGAAATGCAGGGTGGGAGTACCTTTGTTCCTGTCTGAAAATGCCCATGGCACCTAAAATGTATGGGACTAGGTTGTAGCTTTATTCATTGCCTCCGTGTTCTCTGGTAGGTGTTTCACCAGTTAGAGTTAGCTCTATTTATTCGTTAAATATTTTAAAAAAAAAATTTAATGAAAATTTTTTTGTTATTTTAAATATTAAAGCTTTATTCGAATACAAATTATGACTATTACATAACTCCTAGCGCAAAAAAAAAACAACAACAACAACAACAAAAACGGCGTTGCCAAAACAGCGACGTTAAAACGGCACGTATAGCGAACAGGGCAAGCCCTAACCGGAACCCCCAAGGAAAGAGGAAGAGTGGACGGCCCAGGAATACATGGCGCCGCGATCTGGAAGCAGATGCCAGGCAGATGGGCAAGACGTGGAGACAGTTGGAGAGACTCGCCCAGAATCGAGATGCCTGGAGAAAGCTGGTTGGTGGCCTATGCCCCAGAAGGGACCACAGGCAGAGATGAGAGATGAGAGATAGCGAATGTTGTTGGATGTTTGTCAAATGAAATATTCTGCGCTTATTGTGAAGTGCTGATAGGTTCTCTTTTAAATATATTCTTCAAGGTCTGACACTGTCAACCTCATCGTCGAGACTCCAGAATGGAATTCAGTGTTCCATAATCGTCTAAGTGGCCGCGGGCATTCTCTGCATCTGGCATATCAAACTGAATTACCGGAAAAGTCCCTAAACAAATTCAGTGAGCTTTGCCCATAGGAATTTCCCGCCAACTACGAAGTTTTAAGATGCGAAACAATATATCAATGCATCTCCTTATTTCTCTTTAATTTGCATTCTAAGATTGATAACTTTGAAAAGGAACGAAAATATAAACCCAGAGTAAAGCAGTTACAACGGTAGCATTAGGAATACGCACATTGTAGCACATAGTTGCTAAAAAATACCCCCCTTTCTTTTCGAAAACAACTTTCGCACTATTTTTAGCGGCCCCCGAAAGGGGAAAAGACGCTATTAGATTTTTGTGTGAAATGTCTGTCCGTCCGTCCCGTTTAGATCTCGTAAACTAGAAAAGATATTGAAAATCCGACATTACAGTATTTTAGACCATTCAAAGTTCTGATGCAACGGCTACTTTTTTTTTTCTGAAAGCGAAAAATCTAATTTTTTAAATCACTTATACAATCAGTTTTTTCATAAAAATACACCACTTTTACAACTATTCACTATTTATAGTAACAAACACTGGAGGCTCATTCTATGGTCTTTTTCAGTCGCGAAGGACTATGGATCCTCTCATGGAAATGAGATGAATGCCTTGGCATTCAGTTATGCAAGCAGTTTTTTTAAAGAGAAAAAGCTAATAAGTATGCATTATAAGTTAGACCTAATTTAAAACGAATAGTAATCTTAAAAACGTCATTTTCCTGAATTTATTTTGTTGCAGAAATGTTTTCTTTCTTTCCCGAGGATTCGATTAAGAGATTGAGCCTTTTCAAAACAATAAGATCAATTATAAGACATCAGTTAGGCCAGAGGAGGCGCGGCGGCTGAGTGGTAAAGCGCTTGGCTTCCGAACCGGGGGTCCCGGGTTCGAATCCTGGTGAAGACTGGGATTTTCAACTTTGGAATCTTTGGGCGCCTCTGAGTCCACTCAGCTCTAATGGGTACTTGACATTAGTTAAGACTGGGATTTTCAACTTTGGAATCTTTGGGCGCCTCTGAGTCCACTCAGCTCTAATGGGTACTTGACATTAGTTGGGGAAAAGTAAAGGCGGTTGGTCGTTGTGCTGGCTACATGACACCCTCGTTAACCGTAGGCCACAAAAACATATGAGCTTTACATCATCTGCCCTATAGACCACAAGGTCTATAAGGGGAACTAGTTAGGCCAGGTTCACATCTAACTTTACATTCACTTTCACCTATCCTTTGATCTGCTGGACCGTTGTGGCACTACACAAGATCTGTTAACCTTCTTTCTCCATTCTTATCTCTCATTTGTCTTTGATAAAATTTCATTCGTATGTTCTTTCTGAAAATATTGAAGCCTGCCTGGGTAGACCACTTCGGGGGCCGATTTTGAGTTTGTGTTTCCACACAAACTGTCTTTTGTAACCTTGTTTTTCGTTGGTTATTGTTAGCGAGCGTCCATTTACGTATTATTAATATGAAATATTAAATGAGCTAGTCATTCTCTGCTCCTTGGTAGCAGGAATTTTCTTAGAAAAATTCAGGGTCCTAAACATCGTCTGTTACGTCATTCATTACCTAGAAATTTCCCAAAGACTTTAACATTTGAAAAGCATAAAAAAATGGCTATGAATTTCGGATTAATTAAGAGTTAAAAAAATTGATTTTATTTTTCTTGATATATTGATTATCATATTAACAAGAAACATATAATAGAAGCCCCTGGCAAGTTTTGCGAGCACAACGGACGCCCAATGAATGACACATTATTGGCGGAAAACGGATGTAATGGGCTTGAAAGTCGTAAACTGGTCGTTGTGTTGAGCATTCCCTTCTGACGTGAGAACAAAGTTTAGAACATTTAATGATCTTTGTGTCTCACTAAGAGACATGCATGACATAGTGTAATCCTAAATACAAAAAAATGGCAGAAGTTTCGTTGACAACAAAACATTGCGTTGGTCTCACACGAAAGTTATTCTATCGGTATCTGAAATTGGGCATGTTCAGAAATTTAAACGCTCGTTGATAGAACAATGGTGCTAACAAAAAATTGGCCATTGAAATGCATGCTTGATCTTAGAATACTTCAGTGTTTCTCACATGTTTACTTCCCTTCCCCAAATGAACATATTTTGTTCGAGCTCCCTTTACCCTAATCTAACTGGTGTTATTGGGGATCAACGTAAGCTTATACAGTGGGGTCCGGGAGGGTTTTTAAGGATGCAATGAAAAAATAAAGACATCTTCTACCACAATATACTTTTCTTTGCATATATTTTACAATATGTTTGCAATCCAAATTTACGTAGTGAATGTAAATTAAAGCCAATCCTTTTTTTGTCGAAAATAGAGTTTCCTTGATAGTTTTAGCGTTTGTATAATTGAAGATCCATTCTTCATTCTTCAACCAAAAGTTTCCTTGATAGTTTTAGGGTTTGTATAATTGAAGATTCATTCTTCATTCTTCAACCAAGAGTTTCCTTGATAGTTTTAGCGTTTGTATAATTGAAGATTCATTCTTCATTCTTCAACCAAAAGTTTCCTTGATAGTTTTAGCGTTTGTATAATTGAAGATTCATTCTTCATTCTTCAACCAAAAGTTTCCTTGATAGTTTTAGCGTTTGTATAATTGAAGATTCATTCTTCAGGCGTCTACAACCAAGACCATTCGTCATAGAAGGCCGCAACACTGACCAGCAACGTCACAACCTGTGGGCAGTTAAGACCAATAGCTCGTTGCCACATCACACGTGTCATTGGTCTCCGCTGCCCACAGGTTGCGACTTTGCAGATCAGCGTTCAGGCCTTCTATGACGAATGGTCTCGCTACAACGCATTTGTCCTCAAAGTAGGACGAGCGCATGATGACGTAACTTCATTGCAGAGTACAATATGACATCATCATGAGTCATATTCAATGAGCATCTTTCAGCACTAATACTGTGACAAAGGATTTATAATGTCCTACACGGTTAGAACGGGGGTGTGGTGGGTGAAAGGCAAAGCACCTGGAGACTCTGATTTTGATTTTCGGGATTTTTAGGGCGCCTCTGAGTCCACCCAATTTTAATGGGTACCTGACATTAGTTTGGGGAAAAGTAATGGCGGTCTGTCATTGTGCTGGTCACATGGCACCCTCGTTAACTGTGGGCCACAGAAACAGATGGCCTTCACATCATCTGTCCTATAGATCGCAAGGTCTTACACTTACGTACACGGTTAGAACAATGAATAACATAATGACTTTATAAAGGCTAAAATCAGTCAAATAAATGCCGTTGACGGAGCTATTACAAAGAAATTTAAAAAATATATCTCAGTTTCATGGATGAAATCACAATAAGCGCGTCACAATTTAAGATTCATCAGTACAGTTTGACATTTGAGATTTGGTTATATTATTCAACATATATTGGTAACATTTCCATGTTCCCATCTGCAGTGTCTTTATAAACATTAAATCTGACTTTTATGTTACAAAACACACACGAACACACACACATACCCAAACAAACATACACATACCCAAAACAATTTAAAACACATAAATAAAAAAAAACACTATTTTCCCCCTCACACATACAAATATCATAATAAACTCAAGACGAGGCTAAGGCAGACGACGCGAATAGCCTTCCAATCAGAGCTGTCAATCCAAAGCCGTCAGTTGACTCGATGGACACATTGATTTACAATTTTATTTTTACGACATAGTTGACACCAAGGCCTGGTGGAACGCTTGCAAGAGTGTAGCGTGAAACGAAAGTAATTGTGTAATGGTCGAGTGGCAATAGTGTCCAGTAGATCAACTACCCGAGTGATTTCATTGGTTTTAATGTCTTGTAAAACCACAGATTTTAAACGAAGTCTCGCCCGCCCATATTTGGTTTATGCGTGACTGCTTTTTCTACTTACATATTTTTCTTTTTTAAATTACATTAAACAATTATCCAATCATTGTGTCGACACACAAACACATTTTTGCTAAGTGAATTATAGTAACTCTTTGCTTTGTCCCTCCAGAGTATATGTCCAGCGGGGAAACCCCTTTAGACTAATTAGTCCACAGGCCGAACATATGCGCTCTAGTTTTGAAACTGAAGTTGTAGCTGATAGCTATGTATGCTCTTCTACCTTGAAATAGTGGACATATTTTGTTGGTTTAAATTAAAACCGTTAGGTCCCTGATGGAACGGACAACATTACATAACGCCCCCCCCTCTCAACTGACAACTACATGCTTTTAGCCAGAACCCCTACCCCCCCCCCCCCCCCCCATTTAAAAAAAATCCGTTGCACTGTACAGTCCAAGTTTCACCTATTTCCACAATTATCGTATCTTATACATGTATTTGAGAGACGCTACTTCAAAAACGAAGATAATTACGTCCTACACAGTTCATGTGTCAATCTAGTCATGCACGTAAATCCATGAAACTCTGCTAAGTCGTTGGTTTTCCTGGCTGATTCAGGCAACCCTTTCCATTCTCTAATGGCAATTCGTATAAAATTAAAGAATATTTTTGCTAGACATTCACTTTTATTGTAATAAAATTCAATGAACAACAAAAAAAAATAAAAAAAAAATTAAAGAAAACTCTTGACATTAATGTAAAGCTCTCCTTTAAATGTCATGGATAATTGGAACTAAATATACAATTATAATTAGATGAATGCCTATAGTTAAAATAATTACTCTTCTGTCAAGTATGAAGTAAAAAGTGCTCAATGTAAAATTTATTTCACAATTCACCAGAATCATTATTTTTAAAATGTGTTCTAAAAGCAGACTTGTGACGTTTGGTTATCAACTGACAAGAGAGAAATCCAATAAATAGTAAAAATAACTTTCTTTTGTATAAACTATAGTAACTGCTTTTTTAAATTTATCGGCATCACATGTCATTATTAAAAAAAACATTTAAGCACCACACGGGTCCAGGCAACTTCAAACTTACTCTGCCAGTGCCAGCACAATCTCGTTTGAGTTAGTAATGAAAGTATTCTAAATTTATTAATACATATTAAATCTAACTAAAACTGGCCGAAATGATTTTTTTGTGTCTTATTGTATTGGTAAGTCATTCCAACTGGCAAAGGTTACTGCCATGGAAATATCGTCTGCTATCGATAACGCTACTGCGTCTAGCCAAGTTAACTTCTGACGTCTTGAAAGAGAGAGCACTGGTGCGTGGATGTATCTCCCAGTACTAAAACAGAAAACCCTGAATAATAGACTGTCAGCCATGGGCGTAGCCCGGGTAGAGGTGGAGTTCACCCCCCCCCTGAAATGAAATATCCCCCCCCCCGCAGGGGGGCGGGTGTCGGATTTTAGTGACTGATTATTTGCTTGATTTTGTTAATTTAGGTGAGATTTTAATACTAAACAATCACTTGTCCAGCACAGCAAAGGGGTTTTGATTAAAAAAACCCTTCCAGTAGGTTTGGCAGTTAAATCCCCCTCTTCTATAAAACAATACAAAAAAAAATGCAAACAATCCCCAAATTCCAAGAACACAGCTAAGGAAGATTATAATTTAAAACCCCCTCCAAAATTAAAGATAAACCCCCTCTTCAATATCCAAAAAGCAAATTACAAACTCAAAATTCTATGAGTGTAGCCAAAGGGGGTTTGGAGCTAAAAAATTATTTTTCAACTTAAAAAAAAGCAAATTACACACTTTTAAATCTATGAGCGTAGCCAAAGTAGTTTTGAGTTCAAACCCCCCGACAGCGGGGCTTAAAGCGAAAAAATACCTCTTGAATATAAAAAAAGCAAATTACGCACTCAAAATACTATGAGTGTTTAAACCAGATGGCTTTTTTTTTAAAGTTTAAAACCCCTCCAGATGGTTTTGAGTTTAAAATTGCCCTACAGAGAGTTTTGATGTTGAAAACCTCTCTCTTCAATGTTATTCTAAAGCAAACTACAGTAACCTAATTCTATGACCGTAGCTAAATGGGGTTTTGAATTTAAAGAGATTTTTTAGTTTAAACCCCCCACCCCCAACAGATGATTTTGATGATAAAACTTCCCTTTTCTATCTAAAGCAAACTGAGTCACCTAATTTCAAGAGCGTAGTCAAGAGAGGTTATACATTTCTACCAGTGGCTGGGCTCCATTAATAAAGTACAGTGAATAGTCAGTCATCTGCCGAAATCGAAAAACACTAAATGTGGCTCAAAAAAGATGGCTAAGACAGATTTTAGGAGTCAGTTACAGAGATCGGGTCTAAATCAAGGAAATCCTATGCCGAACTGGGAGTCGACCAGTAAGGTTGTGAAAGAGCGTCGCATGAGGTTTGCGGGACATGTTCTCCGACAAAATGAATTACGCATAATAAGAGTTGCAATGACATCCTAGTACAACTTGGCACCACACTTTCATGGAAGTCCTTAGAGCAGGTGGGAAGAGGCTTCAGACATTGCCAGTGACAGATTTTTGTGAAAACAGCTTGCCGCAAGATACGCCGAACTGCGAGGGAGGGTCTAAGTCAGTAAGAATAGCAGATTAGATTTTTGAAATAAAACTTTTTAATAGCAGAATAATGCACTGTAGATACCTCAGAATATGCATTTTGTTGGCTTTCAGTACCGGAAATAGTGCTTAGCGGCGGGGCTCCGGCATGAGCCCCTCTGGGTGAGCTCGCAGCGCTCCACCAGACCTCCTTGCGGGCAAGGGCGGCTGTCTACAGTTTTTCCACTAAATACAGGAAAAACAAATTCTAGGCTACAATAACGTCTTCCGAAAGAATGAAGGGTCAGAATGTAATAAACATTAATTATGTACACACACACACGCACACACACACGCATATATATTTTTTTCGCGGGGGAGGGGGCTGAGGCTACGCCCATGCAAACCCCCCCCCCTGGCTACGTCCAAGCTTTGACTTATAATTTATTTTAAAAGAATGGGCAACAACTAATTAGCTGTAATAAATGAGAATTGATACGAAAATAAACTGCATTGTGAGATTTTTTAAATTTATTTCTCGATTCTTTTTATTAATTTGGTAACAGTGTAGTGACCTTGACATCATTTATTTTATCGCAAAAATTTCTAAATATCTCTTTTTACAATACCTCTATATAACTCGTACCTTCGTGGAGTCTTTTGACTATGCAAAGGGTGGCACCTGGAAACGGATCTTTAAAACGGCTCCAATGATTTTCCTAGAAATGTGAAAGTTTATGTATATAGTTGGGAAAAGAATTACTAGCTCGTTGGCGACGTAGGGAAAACTCTAGTTTGACCGTTATAATTTTTCCAAGTTTAAACGGAAATAAATTTAAGTATGGCTACAGCACTAGAAAACATTTCTCTTGAACAAGCAATGAGTTTTCGGGTATTTCTGCATGCAGCAGGCACTATTCATTGGTTACATAAACTAATGTTCGGAACATTTTGCGCATAGTCTTCTAAGTCTAGATATAAAGGCCTATCATTGGAAGTCTAGTAAAGTCTAGTAGATTTATATATTTGCTTAACCATATTTTTTTCCCGGGGCTGGGGGGGGGGGTGGTTGAGAATGGATCAGGGTAAAAAATTTTTTTTTTTTTTTAAATCTAACCTTGATTTGTTATTAAGAGCAACATAATCGCTGTATAAAGTAGGTGCCATCTAGGCAGCAAATAACGCAGGTACGCCACTGGTTTTAAAGCAAGTTATTTGTCTGAGAACAGCTCACGTGACAAGCAGTATCACGTCTATGTCTTGTATTAAATATTTCTACAAATTAAAAATATATGTCGACTGATTATCTACACTTTAGATGTATAGAACTAAATACGATGTAGCCTACAATATGATACTCTATGACATTCTACATAATACGCTGTAGCATTATACACAATACGATATTTTATACCCTTTATCGTAATAGATCTATATAATAAGCTGCGAAAGAAAGGATAAAAATGTCCTATTTAATAGCCGTACATAACAAATGTATTAAATGTTTACAGTAAATAGAAATCATTATTTCAAGTGAGACAAAACAACACAATATGTTACAGTTGTGTTTTTTTTTAAAGTAAATTCATTGTGTTATTTGTTCTACAAGTGTTAACATTCTAATATCTATTAATTTACTGCTGACACCAATGTTCGAAGTATTTGAACAGATAAGTAGTTAGTTATTCATTCTTTTAATATTGTCATAAGAGCACACTTATTTAAGTTTCTCTAAACATCACAAGAGTGGAATCAAGGTGTGTGTGTCCAATGGCAAACGTGCTTAGGGTATTGGTTCCCTAATTAATGACTTGCCTATGACAGAGAGAGAGAGAGAGAGAGAGAGAGACGATCTCTGGTTCATGACAGGGAATACTACTTATGACAGTTTGGGATACTGTTACATTTTAAACAGGGACTTTTAAAATTAATGCTAAAAGTATTTTCGTATAAAACAACAACAACAAACACATCAATCAAACTATGTAGAGCAAGGAGCTGACAATGTGAAGAATGCACTCTAATCCAGTCTTCTGTATCTAGCAATAGATAAAGTTATACATTCAATATGCACTCTAATCCAGGCTCCTGTATCTAGCAATAGATAAAGTTATACATTCAATATGCACTCTCATCCAGTCTCCTGTATCTAGCAATAGATAAAGTTATACATTCAATATGCACTCTCATCCAGTCTTCTGTATCTAGCAATAGATAAAGTTATACATTCAATATGCACTCTCATCCAGTCTCCTGTATCTAGCAATAGATAAAGTTATACATTCAATATGCACTCTCATCCAGTCTCCTGTATCTAGCAATAGATAAAGTTATACATTCAATATGCACTCTCATCCAGTCTCCTGTATCTAGCAATAGATAAAGTTATACATTCAATATGCACTTTCATCCAGTCTTCTGTATCTAGCAATAGATAAAGTTATACATTCAATATGCACTCTCATCCAGTCTCCTGTATCTAGCAATAGATAAAATTATACATTCAATATGCACTCTAATATCTCCCTTGTCACTAGCAATAGATTCATTTTTTTTCATGTACTTTGAATGTTCAAATCTGTCTTTGGTAAGGGTAGACCTACGCAAAATACAATTTCTTTCAGTATGTACTTTTAAGATAAAATACACTTTTATACAGGTCTAGCAATATAAGGTACACTTTTATACAGGTCTAGCAATATAAGATACACTTTTATACAGGTCTAGCAATATAAGATTCACTTTCTTCGAATCCATCTCTTTCCATTCTTCACTAAAAATAAAAAAAATTAAAACAATTACATTACTTAAAAAAAAAACAATAATTCCTTTATACAACTTCTAGAGCGATTGGTTTTTCTCTTCATAAGTAATGAATGTTAGATTAAAAAACAATGGAACATATTTTTTTTACTCCGTCCCATCCCCTTCCCCGAGAATGAATGGAGTGAATGTATAGATCTACGACATTTTATGATATTCCAATGATAGGCATTTAGATTTAGACTTAGAAGACGATGCGCAAAATTTTCCTGAACACTAATCTATTAAATTCTTGAATCAATAATCCTTACATTCGGAAATTCCCGAACGCAATAGTCTTTTTCAATACAGATGTTGGATCTAGATCTAGGCCTAGTTCCAAAAACCAAATTGAAATTTATTTATTTATATACTATGGCAAATAAAATAAAAATAAAATATAGTTTTCCCGCTCAGGCATACGAGCTAGTATGTTTTCCCAACAATATACATCAATATAAAATTTATAGGAAAATCTTTAGAGGCGTTTTCGATATCCAGGTTCCACCCAGGTTCCTCCATGAAGTTCTGACTTGTAATAATAACACTTAACCACTCAATTAACACAATCTAGAAAGTACATGTAAAAAAAGCCATTTCATCATTTTAACTTGTAGCAAATAGTGTAATTACAAGAGATAGGTGTTAATAACTTTGCGAGAGAACATTACTTTGAGAGGGGGCATTACTTTGAGATAGGACATTACTTGAGAGGACATTACTTTGAGAGAGGACATTACTTTGAGGGGGCATTACTTTGATATAGGACATTACTTTGAGAGAGTACATTACTTGAGAGGGCATTACTTTGAGAGAGGGCATTACTTTGAGAGAGGACATTACTTGAGAGGACATTACTTTTAGAGAGGATATTACTTGAGAGGACATTGCTTTGAGAGAGGACATTACTTTGAGAGAGGACAATACTTTGAGAGGATATTACTTTGAGAGTGGACATTACTTTGAGGGGACATTACTTTGAGATAGGACATTACTTGAGAGGACATTACTTTGAGAGAGTACATTACTTAAGAGGGCATTACTTTGAGAGAGGACATTACTTGAGAGGACATTACTTTTAGAGAGGACATTACTTGAGAGGACATTGCTTTGAGAGAGGACTTTGCTTTGAGAGAGGACATTGCTTTGAGAGAGGACATTACTTTGAGAGGACATTACTTTGAGAGGACATTACTTTGAGAGGACATTACTTTGAGTGAGGACATTACTTTGAGAGTGGACATTATTTTGAGAGGACACTACTTTGAGAGGACATTACTTTGAGAGAGGACATTACTTTGAGAGGACATTACTTTGAGAGGACATTACTTTGAGAGAGGACATTACTTTGAGAGAGGACATTACTTTGAGAGTGGACATTATTTTGAGAGAGGACATTACTTTGAGAGAGGACATTACTTTGAGAGTGGACATTACTTTGAGAGAGGACATTACTTTGAGAGGACATTACTTTGAGAGGACATTACTTTGAGAGAGGACATTACTTTGAGAGTGGACATTATTTTGAGAGAGGACATTACTTTGAGAGAGGACATTACTTTGAGAGAGGACATTACTTTGAGAGGACATTACTTTGAGAGAGGACATTACTTTGAGTGAGGGCATTACTTTGAGAGAGGACATTACTTTGAGAGAGGACATTACTTTGAGAGACAACATGACTTTGAGACAGGACATGACTTTGATCTGATGAATAATGCTTAAGTCTATATGGCAGTTGCTCTAATATGTTTTTAAAATTAAGCTCTCAGTGGATATCTAGGCATTCATAATGTTTAGTTATGTAATAAAGAATTAACTTTAACGGATATTTTATATCGTAAACACCACTTGATACATCTCGATACACTTGCACTTGATACATCTCGATGCACTTGATACATCTCGATACACTTGATACATCTCGATACACTTGATACATCTCGATACACTTGATACATCTCAGTACAGTTGATACACTTGATACATCTCGATATAGTTGATACAACTCGGTACAGTTGATACACTTGATACATCTCGATACAGTTAATACATCTCGGTACAGTTGATACACTTGATACATCTCAATACACTTGATACATCTCGATACACTTGATACATCTCGGTACAGTTGATACACTTGATACATCTCGGTACAATTGATAAACTTGATACATCTCGATACAGTTGATACATCTTGGTACAGTTGATACACTTGATACATCTCAATACACTTGATACATCTCGATACACTTGATACATCTCAATACACTTGATACATCTCGATACACTTGATATATCTCAATACACTTGATACATCTCGATACATTTGATACATCTCAATTCACTTGATACAACTCGATACACTTGATAGATATCGGTACAGTTGATACACGTGATACATCTCGATACACTTGCTACATCTCGATAAACTTGATACATCTCAATACACTTGATACACTTAATTCACCGTGATACACTTGATAGCAACATTTGTACCTTTGATCTCGAGTAATACTTTTCGTTTGTATGACACGGATGTATGTGTTTGGCAGATATTTATTATCATTTTCATAACAATAACAAAAATAATAAAAGAAATAGATGAAAACTTTGTTAGTGACATGATGTAACTTTCAAAGTACATACCTACCTACCTACCTACCTGCCTGCCTACCAGCCTACCTACCTACCTACCTACCTACCTGCCTGCCTGCCTACCTACCTACCTACCTACCTACCTACCTACCTGCCTACCTACCGACCTACCTACCTACCTACCTACCTACCTGGCCGAAGATGAGAAGAGTTCCAATCTTAAATGAATTTGTGTTGGGGGAGGCTATTAGAATATAAGCTTAGCTTTAGGTACCTGACTTAAAGTGCGGAAACAAAAAGGTCGTTGTGAATAGTTGTGTTGGTTCTTAACACTCTGATAAACTTAGTACACAGAGTCTAGATATGTTTGTGTTGAGTAAGACTTATCAGTGACACATGCAATGACGACTGTATGTGTGAATGATGCAGTAATTTTGTAAATGTAAAGTGGATTACATCAATTAGTATCTAATCCTGATCTTCGCTTTTAGTACAATATATTTCTTCTTTGAATTTTGTAGTTTCTTGATAGAGTTTAGAGGTTTAAAGATCTAAATAAATTGTTCTCTTATTTCTGCTCTCACACAAAAGAGAAAAAAAAAAGGGAGAGTATCAATTTGTTTGAACAAGCACAACCCACCTGAAACCGGCTCTGTCAATACAAGAATTTCACTACTTTTAGACTGATAATCAAACATGGCAGACTCCTGGACAACCAGTACCGCACTGAAATGTTTCATTGGAAATAAACGTTTCAATTCGAGAATATTCTTCTAAAGTGGTCTTTTTACGTGGAAGGTGCAAATTTAATCCTGTGGGATTTCACGAGTTCAAAGCAAACCTCTACGAGAAAGACACTGGACTATGTATTAAGGCTTTCTACATAAATACTTCTACATTGGTAATAGTCTTTGTCCTGAATTTTGTTTAAATGTTGAATTTCGAATATACAGAGACGAATCATATGAACGTAAAAGTATCCCTTTCAGACCTTGCGATCTCTAGGCCATGTGCTATAAAGGTCATGTGTTTCAGACCTTGCGATCTCTAGGCCATGTGCTATAAAGGTCATGTGTTTCAGACCTTGCGATCTCTAGGCCATGTGCTATAAAGGTCATGTGTTTCAGACCTTGCGATCTCTAGGCCATGTGCTATAAAGGTCATGTGTTTCTAGGGTCGACGGTTAACGAAGGTGTCATGTGGCCAACTACCATTCATCTTTTCTGGCCCCACTTTATGAATTAAATCTACGAGATTTGGGTGGACTTCACTACTCAACCACCACACCCCTTCCCAAGTATCCTACTAATAATGATAAATATACTTTATTGAGTCTAACATGTGATGGGCATTACACTAGTCCATTCAAACACATGATAGAGTTACACTTGATTGAGTTATCACAGGATTGTGTTTTGCACATGGTCTCAATGAAATTGACTCGCCATATATTGGAAATATTTATAAACTCTTGTCTTTTTGTAAATGTAAAAAACAAAACAACTCTAAATAGCCACATTCATAATCTACACCATGGTATTAGGTACAAGAGGTTGTATAAATTCATTAGCCAGAAAATGACTGGCAAAACCGCAAGTAATGACGTTATTCAGTCTCACGACTACGGTCTGCCAACTCTGTTCAGTACAGTCTCTAAACTACAGTCTGCCAACTCTGCTCAAATTTACCTATCATAAGTAAGTGGGTAAACATGACATGCAACCTCTACTAGCAGTAGCAGCACCAGAGTACACGAGTTATTGAGAGAAGTGGAAGGAAATAAAACATACTGCTTGGCAACATCGCCTAGCAGCGACACAGCTAGACCACAACTAACTGCAGGATATTCATGCTGGTCTCTTGATATTTAATAAACGTGCACATTTTGTAGGTGAATACTTTACAATGTTATACTCTGGGTAGACTTTTGGTGTAGTATTTTAACATTAATAGACTATGGTAGACTAGACTATGGTAGACTATGGTAGACTAGACTATGGTAGACTATGGTAGACTATGGTAGTCGAGACTATGGTAGACTATGGTAGACTAGACTATGGTAGACTATGCTAGTCGAGACTATGGTAGACTATGGTAGACTATGGTAGACTAGACTATGGTAGACTATGGTAGACTAGACTATGGTAGACTAGACTATGGTAGACTATGGTAGACTAGACTATGGTAGACTATGGTAGACTAGACTATGGTAGACTATGGTAGACTATGGTAGACTAGACTATGGTAGACTATGGTAGTCGAGACTATGATAGACTATGGTAGACTATGGTAGACTAGACTATGGTAGACTATGGTAGACTAGACTATGATAGACTATGGTAGACTAGACTATGATAGACTATGGTAGACTAGACTATGATAGACTATGGTAGACTATGGTAGTCGAGACTATGATAGACTATGGTAGACTAGACTATGGTAGACTATGGTAGACTAGACTATGGTAGACTATGGTAGACTAGACTATGATAGACTATGGTAGACTAGACTATGATAGACTATGGTAGACTAGACTATGATAGACTATGGTAGACTAGACTATGGTAGACTATGGTAGACTAGACTATGGTAGACTATGGTAGACTAGACTATGGTAGACTATGGTAGACTAGACTATGGTAGACTATGGTAGTCGAGACTATGGTAGACTATGGTAGACTAGACTATGGTAGACTATGGTAGACTATGGTAGTCGAGACTATGGTAGACTATGGTAGACTATGGTAGTCGAGACTATGGTAGACTAGACTATGATAGACTATGGTAGACTAGACTATGGTAGACTATGGTAGTCGAGACTATGGTAGACTATGGTAGACTATGGTAGACTAGACTATGATAGACTATGGTAGACTAGACTATGGTAGACTATGGTAGACTAGACTATGATAGACTATGGTAGACTAGACTATGATAGACTATGGTAGACTAGACTATGGTAGACTATGGTAGACTATGGTAGTCGAGACTATGGTAGACTATGGTAGTCGAGACTATGGTAGACTATGGTAGACTAGACTATGGTAGACTATGGTAGTCGAGACTATGGTAGACTATGGTAGTCAAGACTATGGTAGACTATGGTAGTCGAGACTATGGTAGACTATGGTAGTCGAGACTATGGTAGACTAGACTATGATAGACTATGGTAGACTAGACTATGGTAGACTATGGTAGACTAGACTATGATAGACTATGGTAGACTAGACTATGATAGACAATGGTAGACTAGACTATGGTAGACTATGGTAGACTATGGTAGACTAGACTATGATAGACTATGGTAGACTAGACTATGGTAGACTATGGTAGACTAGACTATGGTAGACTATGGTAGTCGAGACTATGATAGACTATGGTAGACTAGACTATGGTAGACTATGGTAGTCGAGACTATGGTAGACTATGGTAGTCGAGACTATGATAGACTATGGTAGACTAGACTATGGTAGACTATGGTAGTCGAGACTATGGTAGACTATGGTAGACTAGACTATGGTAGACTATGGTAGTCGAGACTATGATAGACTATGGTAGACTAGACTATGGTAGACTATGGTAGTCGAGACTATGATAGACTATGGTAGTCGAGACTATGGTAGACTATGGTAGACTAGACTATGGTAGACTATGGTAGACTAGACTATGATAGACTATGGTAGACTAGACTATGGTAGACTATGGTAGACTAGACTATGGTAGACTATGGTAGTCGAGACTATGATAGACTATGGAAGACTAGACTATGGTAGACTATGGTAGTCGAGACTATGATAGACTATGGTAGTCGAGACTATGATAGACTATGGTAGACTAGACTATGGTAGACTATGGTAGTCGAGACTATGGTAGACTATGGTAGACTAGACTATGGTAGTCGAGACTATGGTAGACTATGGTAGACTAGACTATGGTAGACTATGGTAGTCGAGACTATGGTAGACTATGGTAGACTAGACTATGGTAGACTATGGTAGTCGAGACTATGATAGACTATGGTAGACTAGACTATGGTAGACTATGGTAGTCGAGACTATGGTAGACTATGGTAGACTAGACTATGGTAGACTATGGTAGTCGAGACTATGATAGACTATGGTAGACTAGACTATGGTAGACTATGGTAGTCGAGACTATGGTAGACTATGGTAGACTAGACTATGGTAGTCGAGACTATGGTAGACTATGGTAGACTAGACTATGGTAGACTATGGTAGTCGAGACTATGATAGACTATGGTAGACTATGGTAGTCGAGACTATGGTAGACTATGGTAGACTAGACTATGGTAGTCGAGACTATGGTAGACTATGGTAGACTAGACTATGGTAGACTATGGTAGTCGAGACTATGGTAGACTATGGTAGTCGAGACTATGGTAGACTATGGTAGACTATGGTAGTCGAGACTATGGTAGACTATGGTAGACTATGGTAGTCGAGACTATGGTAGACTATGGTAGACTAGACTATGGTAGACTATGGTAGTCGAGACTATGGTAGACTATGGTAGACTAGACTATGATAGACTATGGTAGACTAGACTATGGTAGACTATGGTAGACTAGACTATGGTAGACTATGGTAGACTAGACTATGGTAGACTAGACTATGGTAGACTATGGTAGTCGAGACTATGGTAGACTATGGTAGACTAGACTATGGTAGACTATGGTAGTCGAGACTATGATAGACTATGGTAGACTATGGTAGTCGAGACTATGGTAGACTATGGTACACTAGACTATGGTAGACTAGACTATGGTAGACTAAGGTAGACTAGACTATGTATGGTAGACTATGTATACTAGACTATGGTAGACTACGTATAGTAGACTATGGTAGACTACGTATAGTAGACTATTGTAGACTATGTATAGTATGGTAGACTATGGTAGACTACGTATAGTAGACTATGGTAGACTATGTATAGTAGACTATTGTAGACTATGTATAGTAGACTATGGTAGACTACGTATAGTAGACTATGGTAGACTACGTATAGTAGACTATGGTAAACTACGTATAGTAGACTATGGTAGACTATGTATAGTAGACTATGGTAGACTACGTATAGTAGACTATGGTAGACTATGTATACTAGACTATGGTAGACTACGTATAGTAGACTATGGTAGACTATGTATAGTAGACTATGGTAGACTACGTATAGTAGACTATGGTAGACTACGTATAGTAGACTATGGTAGACTACGTATAGTAGACTATGGTAGACTACGTATAGTAGACTATGGTAGACTACGTATAGTGGACTATGGTAGACTACGTATAGTAGACTATGGTAGACTATGTATAGTAGACTATGGTAGACTACGTATAGTAGACTATGGTAGACTATGTATAGTAGACTATGGTAGACTACGTATAGTAGACTATGGTAGACTACGTATAGTAGACTATGGTAGACAGGGGCGGACTGGCTATATGGGCAAACGGGCAAATGCCCGGTGGGCCGGTACCAAATGGGCCGGTCTGGTCGCGACCAAAGAAAAAAAAATTCAATGCAGACAACTTTAAAAAAAAAGTGACAGCAGCAAGACACAAAGACACGAACACGTTTTCTTGTTTTTTTTTATTATTATTACAATTAATTTTGTTTAAAATTCTACAAGAATGTAATTTTAAGAATTACACTATACAATGTACGTATTAGACCTAACTTTCTGCTATGCACGAGCGGCATGGCCTTCAACACTACTTTGATGTCTCCGAGACTGTGTTTGGCCTGATCATTTTGCTGGTCGGCATGGGCCTTTGATAGCACTCCTATTTTTTGTTTTGCTCCTTCCCTCACCCGTTTTTTGGTGGTTCCATTGAAAATTAACGAAAAAGAGGGATGGGAGAGGATAAGTTAGAAAACATTGATATAACACGACAAAATGGGAGACAATTAGCTCTTTAACAAAACTTAAACACATACACACCTGCGCGAAATAGCAAACCACCCATCTTATTCATAGCTCAATATGGGTATAAAGTTCTACTTTCTTGTTTATTAGTCGTTTACTACTCTTAAGGATGACAAAAAAAAATTATTTAATTAAAACATAAATCTAGATCTAAATCAATCCTATACCATTATGATTAATGGCAAACTTATGCTTAGTATTAAGTCATTAATAATGAAAATTATTACAATAATTACAATAATTTATATAGCGCTGTCATATCCGATATTTAATGAAAGGAGATTTAGAATCACTTAGATCTATATCTATATTTTAAATAATATATTCATATACAAGTCGCGTTTTTGAGAATGTACTAGGACGAAGCAAGAGCTTTTCCTATTTAGAAGTAGCCTACCTCTCTAACATTTCTGCTTTCTCTTAACTTTGAAAGGAATATATATATATCATGGGCGTAGCCAGGGGGGGGGGGTTGGGGTTCAAACCCCCCCCCCCCCCCCCGAAATGAAATCCCCCCCTGGGGGGGGGGAATCGGAATTTAGTGAATGATTTTTTGCTTTGATTTTGTTTATTATAGGTGAGATTTGAATACTAAACCATCACTTGTCCCAGCACAACCAATGGGGTTTTGATTTTAAAACCCCCTACCAGGGGGTTTTGAGTTTTAAACCCCCTACCAGGGGGGTCGAGTTTAAAAACCCCTACCAGGAGTTTTGAGTTTAAAACCCCCCAACTAGGGGTTTTGAGTTTTAAACCGCTTACTTGGGGTTTTCGCATTTAACTCCCCCTCTTCTATAAAACAAAACAAAAAAAAAATGCAAACGAAAATCCCCTAATTCCAAGAGCACAGTTAAGGGAGATTTTGATTTTAAAACCCCCTCCAAAATTTACGATAAACCCCCTCTTCAATATAAAAAAAAAGCTAATTAGGCAATCAAAATGTTATGAGCGTAGCTAAATGGGTTTTGACATAGTTTTAAGTTTAAACCCCACTTAAGCGGGGTTTGAAGATAAAAAATACCTCTTTAATAATAAAAACAAAGCAAATTATACACTCAAAATGTTATGAGTGTAGTCAAAGGGGTTTTAAGTTTAAACTCCCCGCCAGTGGAGTTTGAAGCTAAAAAGTACCTATTCAATATAAATAAAAGTAAATTACTCACTCTAAAATCTATGAGCGCAGCCAAAGGGGTTTTGAGTTTAAACCCCCCCCCCTCCGCCGCAGCCAAAGGGGTTTTGAGTTTAACCCCCCCCCCCCCGCTAGGGGGGTTTGAGGCTAAAAAATACATCTTCAGCGTAAGAAAAAAGCAAATTACGAACTCAAAATGCTATGAGCGTTGCCAAAAGAATTTGAGTTTAAACCCCCATTCAGAGGGGTTTAATGCTAAAAATACCTCTTCAATATAAAAAAAAAAGCAAATTACACTAAAATTATTTGAGCGTAGCCAATCCAATCGGGGGTTTTGAGTTTAAACCCCTCTTCCACAGATGGAGTTTGTTTAAACTTTAAAACCCCTCCAGATGGTTTTGAGTTTAAGATCCCCCTACAGTCCCTACGGAGCATTTTGAGTTGGAAAACCCCCAACAGATGATTTTGACGATAAAACTTCTCTTTTCGTTATAAAATCTACTGTCACTTAATTCCAAGAGCGTATTCAAGAGAGGTTACACATTTTTACCAGTGGCAGGGCTCCCTTAATAAACTGCAGTGAATAGTCATCTGCCGAAATTGAAAAACACTAAATGTGGCTCAACAAAGATGGCTAAGACAGATTTTAGGAGTCAGTTATAGAGATCGGGTTTAAATCAAGGAAATCCTATGCCGAACTGGGAGTTGACCCCTTAGTAAGATTGTGAGAGAGCGACGCATGAGGTTTGCGGGACATGTTCTCCGACAAAATGAATTACGCATAAGAAGAGTTGCAATGATATCCTAGTACAACTTGACGCCACTTATTCTTTGAGGTCCTCATGGGCAGTTGGGAAGAGGCTTCAGACATTACAAGTGACAGATTTTTATGGAAACAGTTTATCGTCAAATGCTCCGAACGGCGCGGTAGGGTCTAAGTCAGTAAGAATAGCACATTAGGTTTTTGAAATAAAACTTTTTAATAGCAGGAAAATGCACTGTAGATACCACAGAACATGCATTTTGTTGGCTTTCAAGACCAGAAATAATGCTTGGCAGCGGGGCTTCGCCCCGCGCTAAGGGAGCTCCTAGCGCTCCCCCAGACCCCATTGCTAGTAATAGCTGGGAATCTACAATTTTATGGAAACAGCTTGACGGCAAATGCGCCGAACGTCGCGGGAGGGTCTAAGTCAGTAAGAATAGCACATTAGGTATTTGAAATAAAACTTTTTAATAGCAGGAAAATGCACTGTAGATACCTCAGGATATGCATTTTGTTGGCTTTCAATATCAGAAATAGTGCTTGGCGGCGGGGCTTCGCCTCGCGCTGGGGGAGCTGCTAGCGCTCCCCCAGACCCCCTTGATAGTATTGGTGGGGAATCTACAATTTTCCCACTAACTCATGGAAGAATGATGGGTCAGAATGCAATAAAGATTATGTACACACACACACACAAACACACATAAATATATATTTTAAACAAATTTCGCGGGGGGGGGGGGGGTAAAAAAAAATCCCCCCCAACCCCCCCCCCCCCCCCCCCGAAAAAAAAATCCTGGCTACGCCCATGATATATATATATATATATATATATATATATATATATATATATATATGTATATATAGTTCGTCCATCGTAGTTCGATTACGACCACTTTGTCATCCAGGGGGCTGAGGGCTTTGCACTGGAGTTTGATAACTCTTCGTGTGGCTGGTGAGACCCATGTGAGCCCGGAATGTTCGGCCGCACACTAGGCAGGTTATTCCAGCTGGAGCTAGTGTCGTGGGCCTTGCTTTTCTTCTCTGGCATTCTTCTTCTGCCAGCTTTCTCTTTTCCTCAGCAAACCTATGCGCCAGTTTTCACAGCGCGCTGTCATGATGCTCTGTCATGTGCCTCTGTCTCCCAGGTGGCTGGCTCTATGCTGAACGCCTTCAGAGAAGCCTTGAGGGTGTCCCTGAAGCGCTTTCTTTGACCACCATGCGAGCGCTTTCCTTCGCTTAGTTGGCCATACAAGAGTCGTTTAGGGATGCGGTGGTCTTCCATTCTTCATACGTGTCCTGCCCATCGCAGCTGGGACTGCATTAGGATTGTGTGGATGCTTTGCAGACCCGCTCTTTGAAGGACTTCAGTATCTGGTATTTTGTCTTGCCATTTGACATTCAGTATTTTTCACAGACATGTAATGTGGAAGTGATTTATTTTCTTTGTATGTTAACTGTACACTATCCATGTTTCTGAGACGGCTCGATAGACCCCTAGTTTTGTATTTGTGGTGATACCACTTTAAAGTCAGCCAGGAAAACCAATGATTTAGCATATTTTAAATCACAGATCAACATGCATGACTAGATTGACACGTCAAATGCGTAGGACCTAATTATTTTATATTTTTTGAAGAAACGTCTGTAATCTATAAGTAATACCAAAATGTTTGAAAGTAATTAAGGCTGCTATTGTAGTGTTTATAGTTTTCAGAATACATTATGTAAGCCAACGAAAGCATACATTCAGTTTTCGATGCGTTATCAAACTTTATATATTTTTAATAGAATTAGGCTTACACCTTTGATAAAACACATGGGCGTAGCCGAGGGGGGAGGGGTTCAAATCATCACTGGCCTGAGATCTCATTGTCTGAAAGGGACACTTTACTTACTTTCCCAGTGCAGCCAACTTAAGCAAACTACAGTCACCAAATTTCATGAGCGTAGCGAAATGGGGTTTTGTGGTTTCCCTCCCCCCCCCCTTTTCAATACAATGCTAATGCATTTTATCATTTTCTACCAGTCGCTGGACTCCAGTGAAAAGAAGATTTAGTTATATATTTTTTTAGCGGAAGAGTAGCAGGCTAATTGCATTGTAGATACCTCAAAATATGCATTTTTAAAGCTTAAAATAAAGGAAATAATGCTTGGATCCGGGGCTTAGCCCCGGAGCCCAGTGGGGGAGCTTACAGCGCTCCCCCAGACTCCCTAGCTGTCCCTTGGCGGTGTGTACTGCCTTTCACTGCTTATAGAAGAGAGTATTCTAGGGTAGAAAAAATGAAGATTAATTACATATACACACACTAATATATATATATATATATATATATATATATATATATATATAAATTGATAAATTGAGGAGGGGGTCTAAAATCCCCCCACCCCCCCACCGAAAATATATGACATGCGATTAGTGGGCCGGTTTATATGGTAATGCCCGGGCCGATTTTGATACCCAGTCCGCCCCTGATGGTAGACTATGTATAGTATGGTAGACTATGGTAGACTACGTATAGTAGACTATGGTAGACTATGTATAGTAGACTATGGTAGACTACGTATAGTAGACTATGGTAGACTATGATAGACTATGTATAGTAGACTATGGTAGACTACGTATAGTAGACTATGGTAGACTATGATAGACTATGTATAGTAGACTATGGTAGACTACGTATAGTAGACTATGGTAGACTATGTATAGTAGACTATGGTAGACTATGTATAGTAGACTATGATAGACTATGTATAGTAGACTATGGTAGACTACGTATAGTAGACTATGGTAGACTATGATAGACTATGTATAGTAGACTATGGTAGACTATGTATAGTAGACTATGATAGACTATGTATAGTAGACTATGGTAGACTACGTATAGTAGACTATGGTAGACTATGTATAGTAGACTATGGTAGACTATGTATAGTAGACTATGACAGACTATGTATAGTAGACTATGGTAGACTACGTATAGTAGACTATGGTAGACTATGTATAGTATGGTAGACTATGGTAGACTACGTATAGTAGACTATGGTAGACTATGTATAGTAGACTATGGTAGACTATGTATGGTAGACTATGGTAGACTATGTATAGTATGGTAGACTATGGTAGACTACGTATAGTAGACTATGGTAGACTACGTATAGTAGACTATGGTAGACTATGTATAGTAGACTATGGTAGACTATGAATAGTAGACTATGGTAGACTATGTATAGTAGACTATGGTAGACTATGTATAGTATGGTAGACTATGGTAGACTATGTATAGTAGACTATGGTAGACTATGTATAGTATGGTAGACTATGTATAGTAGACTATGGTAGACTATGTATAGTAGACTATGGTAGACTATGTATAGTAGACTATGGTAGACTATGTATAGTAGACTATGTATGGTAGACTATGGTAGACTATGTATGGTAGACTTTTGTAGACTGTGTATGGTAAACTATGGTAAAAATGACATAATGAGCAGATTTAAATGTCACATTTCTAAAGAAATATGGGGAAACTTTGTTAATGAAAAAGAGAGGGTGATAGATAGAAAGACGATACTTGGGAAGAGAGAGAGGTAGTGACAGATGCATGGACGGAAAGAAAAAGAGAGAGAGAGAGGGAGAGAGAGGAGAGGCGTATTGTGCTCAGATAATAATTAGTGTCAAAAGCTTGCAATTGTGCATTGAAAAACACAATTCTGCACGATCGTAATGGTGGCTCGGCCCTAAGAATAGCATACAGTAAATCAGCGGATACGGAAATCCAAAAAAAGAAAACAGAAAATCAATCAATGGATGGTGGATACTAAAGGGAACAACTAAGATCAATCAGTGAATACATGTACTGACATTTTAAAACCAAAAAATTAGTATAAAACCAAGTCAGTTTGTTTAATCTACTTTTGATAAATATTTTCTCAAAATATAAAGCGCTAAAGTGGGAACTAATCTTATATATATAAATTTTATATTCTTTAAAGAAACTTAAATTCGACATCTGTAATACCCAGACCGCATTTTGAAATACCCAGATATACACAAAATTACAAACCTAGCACTGGAGGCTATAATGCTGCAAAAAGTATACAAAACTAATAGCACACAAACAAAATGCTTGGTGGCCAAAGTTTCGTTGAAGTTTAGTTCCAGCCATAACCCTCTCCCCCATCAGGCATTCAAAACCCTCTCCCCCATCAGGCATCCATAACCCTCTCCCCCATCAGGCATTCCTAACCCTCTCCCCCATCAGGCATTCAATCAAACAAAAACCTAAATCAGGCGCTAGGCTGATGGGGTGACATCACGTTACATCACGTGTCATTCCGCGACTCCTGATGTGCCAGGGACAAAATCAATCCCAGACTTCTTCTTGGCTCCATTAACCATCTGATAATCTCTCATTAGTTGGGAGACCGAGTAGTTTTTGTGTGTGATCTTTCCATCTGTTGTAGGCACGCGGGTGGTCGGAGTATCTCCATACTAACATCATAGGCTTAGAATTGATTGATCAGTTTTCATATAATGTTTAATCTAATATAACCTAACCTAATCTTATCTAATCTAAATGTCTACGCATCCAGCGTAGCCAAAGGGCTTTTGAGGTTAAAACCCTCTCTAATAAAAAAAAACTAAAGCAAAATTACAGTCAACAAAATTACACGAACGAAGCCGGGGAGGGGGGGGGAGAGGTTTCAATTACCCCCCCCCCTTTACCTCCCTCGTAGCCAAGAGGATTTTGAGGTTAAAACCTCTCTCTCTCTCGAAAGATCAAATGAAGCAAGGCTACAATGACTAAATTCTATGATCGTTGTCGTGTTTGGGGGGGGGGGACGTCCAACTAAAAAAAAAAGTGTAATTAATTAATTCAAGCAAAACTGCACTTAAGAAACTCCATGACCCTAAGCCCTCTCCTCAATAAAATTAATTGGGTTCCATTAATACATTAAATTATGAGAAATCAAGCAACAGTCGGAGAAAAACCAAAGCAATTTACAGTCCCAAATTCCAGGGGGGGGGGGGGGAGGTCTGGTGAGTTTCCACCCATTTCAAATAAAAACTACAGTTGCCCGATTCCACGGGTGTAGCCATGGGAGGTTTAGAGGTTCAAAACACCTTTAAATAAAACATAGCTTTTTCCTATTAGTAGCAGTGTAGTGAATATCAGATTTGATGTTTAATCTGCACTTTTGTGTATGAAGAATCATAGGATAGTTCTTACGTAACTAATACAGAAGAATAACAACAATTGGCGCGGGGCTACCAACGCTCTCCCAGACACCCTAGTTGACATAACGTAAAGTTAAGGGTGATTGTGTGCGTTTGGGCACAAGAGAACAACATTTACCCTTTCCCCCCTCCTCCAATATATATATAATATATATATATATATATATATATATATATATATATATATATATATATATATATATATATATATATATATATATTGTTAGGCTATGCTAGTTTACAATAAGGAATTCGGCGAAATAAAAGTTCAGATTCATTTTGTTTTGTGTAGTATTAGACGGATTGTTGGCCTGGCGTCTGTGTTCAGTTGGTTGGTTGAATTAGTTGTTACCTCCTTTATGTTCAGTTTGTAGTGTTGATTTTGGTTGTTACCTCCACCTGAACCTAGTCAACACTCTACTCAAGATACAGGGACAATACAAAGGCTTATATGTATGCTAGAGAGCCCCCCCCCCCCCAATCTTTTTGTTCTCATAGAGTTCATTATACATGAGCTTCTAGGGTGGTTTGCCTTATGAACATGCCAAATGTCAAAGATGAAAGAGTACTAGCTTTATCAAATTCATTGTCTCGCAGTTGGTAACAAGCACGTGAAAGCTGCCAACATACGCAATTATCGGCTTACTGTAAATCATAGAGCAGTCTTGTTATATAGGGACGATGACTAACTGTTGTTTAATCTTGTAATAAGGATGATACTACTATATATCTTGATGAACGTTTCAAGGAAATACTCAAGCCTCATGCCACACACGTTTCACATTTCTTTTTTTTATATTTCTATTTATATAAACAATATTGTTTTGTATTGCGTGTCTTTCACGTTTTATAGCGGTCTGGTTCAACCTCAGGTTCAATCTCTCATAGAATCTCAACCTAGCTGGAGTCAAATTTCAATTCATATTTGAGTCGTCATCTGGATTCAAGTTCGAGTCTTACTGCATGGTACTCAAGCTGCACTCAGCTACCAATCCAATTGGTGAACTTTAAATTGATTGTGTTCTGATCGGCTTATCGAAGTAGTGACTTCTCCCCATAAATAGAACTGTCCGATCAACATCCGGAGAGACCTATGTAGAAGTTAACTAGAATATTTCTAAAGTGATTAGAAGTAATAATGATCACTCATGCTCACAAATCTTTGCCAGTAGTAACGACCGTGAATGTGAACTACTCTTTAAAAGCATGATTCTATAATAAGCACTTGTCAAAAAGTAGTTAACTTTCCTTTGTAAGTAGGTAATTCGACCGGTCATTCTTTGTAAATGGGTTTTTAAGCATTATTTTTTGACATTTTTTGGAGCTAGTGTTGACTTTCATAGTCTGTTTTGCTCAATTGTTAACAAACAAAGATATAAAGAACACATTCACACAGTCTAGGTTTCATTTAGACAGTGTCAATGAGTGTTAGAGTGTGTATTCTAATGTTTGTAGCATTAAGGAACACGAGGCGAGTGAAGTATGAACTAGAATAACTTTGTGCTCTACATTCAACTAGTTATCACCAGGATTGCGTTACTCTGTTTTAGAACATTTGTTTAAGAACATGTCTACTTTATATATACATATAGCCTATACATTTATTGTTTGAAATGATTCCCTTTTTATAAAGATGGTAATAAGAAGGGTTACAACCAAATACGTCTTAGCAGATATGTCCTGTCCTGTCCGCAACCTCACACTAAGATTTCAGCCTGAGATCGATAAGAGACAAGACCAAATTTATTGCGAACACTACGCACGCCAGTTTGATCCTCCCAGCCCACGAGTCGGTCCTGAGGTTACCGTTTCTGCTAAAAGTTTGGCATTCAAAAGCCGAGTCATTATCATCAACTTACTGCTTCCACTAGATCATGGAGGTGTACGTTTCAGATGTGTGCTTATAGCCCTAGTCTCACGCACAAAGGCAAAAGATAGCAATGTTCAAACTCGGGTGTTGTCGACGGTCGTTGACTTGTAGCACCAAGCAGCTGGAAGGCAACTATACCGCAGTAGCGTATTATATTTTATCTTTTACATTTTGAAATAAATTGAATAACATCTTTGTGAGAAAAACTGAATGTAACTTTATTACAATAAAGACAAATTCAACTTGAGATAAAAAGAAAAAACAAAACAAACTAACAAATCTAAGTCACTATAAAAACAGGTCCTTTCACTCAGGACTCCTGGACTCTACGCGAGACCATTTTGTAATTTCATTACATAGCCACCAACCAATCTTCTTCTCACCATCTCCATAGAAATACACACACACACACCATAACATCGGTACAGCACGAATTGCATAGCTCTATCTAGCTCAGTGGTTCCCAAATATATATGCATCGTAGACCCCTTGACACATTTTCTGGTTTTCCGTAGACCCCCTGCTTAAGTTATATTGAATTTTTGAAAATTCCCCAATTTCAAATTACACATTTTGTTTAAAATAATTTCTAATGACACGAGGAGTGAAAAAGTAATTTAAAACTACATTTTAAGTTGAATTAATTTTTTAAAATAAATTTATTAACAAAATTCATATTTAAACTCATTATATAACAGTCAATACATATAGCATACAATCACTAAACACATTGGAAACTTTTTGTTTTTAAAGGTTTGCAAGCTCACCATCCATTGCTAAGGAGATTATGTTTCATATAGGGATTTGTTATTTTATGAAGTAGTTCTTTAAAACATTAAATATTAATGTGCTTAAGTATCACAGTAAAAGTTTTCACAAAGAGCAGTTTTTCGTGGATTTCTTAAGCCATAATAATTTGAATAAAAAAATACATCATTACTAGACAAGGTTGACTCAGCCAGCAGTACAGAGAAATATGTTGTTTGAAGAAATATGTCGTTTCCTAAGAAGAAAGAAATATTTGACCATATTCCAACAGAGCTCAAGAATTTAGTGAACTCTTCTATAAATCCATTGCCCTAACAACCAATGGGTCAGAGTTTGCATGGATGGTTCTCAGAAAGCCCCCACATACGGAGGAGCTGGAATACTCACTGAATAGCCCAATGGAGAAAAAATAATTTAAAAAATAAGTTCATTATAACTAATGAGCTCTATGACAACCACAGAGAAGAAATAAGAGCACTGGAGCTAACAGCTACCATGCTAGCGAATCAGCCAAGTTCACCAAACAGTTAAATTTTTTCTTAATCAATATAAAAATGGTCCTTCAAGGCTTGACAAACTCTGATGCCTCCTAAATAAAACAACTCATGATGCTGGACTGACGTTTGGTGGTCACCTTGCCTGATCGCATCTCCCGTCGGGAGATTTGGGCTAGGATGTAATTATCCACATAATCTGAAGGAACATCCAAAAGATTTTGTACAAAACATATTGTGTGACCTTGTAAAGTTCAACAATAGCAAGAACACTGTTCTCCAATGTTTAAATAGAAGGAAATAGAAGGCTGACACACTTGCCAAATGTGAGAAAACAAATACACACTTGAACATCGCATTATATCAGGAAGAAATGAAGAAACTAATAGTGAATTGTAAAAACGAGAAATGGACAAGCTCTCATTCGATATACAAGAAAAAAGACACCTATAATAAACTATCCCGATACGACCACCTACAATTTTTCACGTCAGAATCGTAGGCCTACACATCATAATGAGAAAACATATGTTCTGGAAGCTCAAAATTCGTACCGTTGACCTTTGTCACTAGAGAATGCCGACCATGTCTATAAAATTGCATTCTTCATCAAGAGGCCCAAAACAAGACACCGGCCACAAAACTCAAACATTAAATTTTTTTTATGATATAAGTCTGTGTAAGCGTTTTTACAATTTCTTCAACGGCTGGTAATATCAATAATTTGCCTCTCGTGTGAGGTTTTCAGTATTTTACTATAATCATCTTCTCAATGTCAGGTCAAAAAGAGATTTTGTGGGTGTATTCTGAACTTCATCTTTGAGTGTTTGAAAGTTTTGCAAACCTTTATCTTTTTATAAGGGTGGCAGCATCTAAAATGATCCTCCAGCTTAATTGGTTTAATAGCATCATAAAAAATGGCACATTAACTCTCGCTTGTTTGACAAGGAAGTAATGAAGTTCAATTTCAAATACCTAACGCTGTACAGTCTACATTTATTATTGTTAAAGTTATAACTAAACAAAACTACATTATTTAAATATAGTTATTAAATTAAATAAAACTATTTTTCATTCAATCAGCAGGATAAAGGTTTTAAAGAATTCACAAGGTACAAATCTTAAATGTGTGCATAAAAAGATTCCAATGGTCAAAATTAAAGTCACGCCATGCTGAATTGAGATTCTTTATCGTAGACCCCCGTGCACATATCATAGACCCCCAATTCCCATTTTAACTTTCGTAGACCCCTTGGAAGTCTTCGTAGACCCCTGGGGGTCCATATAGACCACTTTGGGAATCACTGATCTAGCTAAACATCCGACGAGCTGTAAATATACATAGAGAATGTAAACTTTTATTTTAAAATTTTATGGACGTTGTTTCTTTGAATAAACCACCAAAAATTGTGTGAATACATTTTGTTTCTATTGATACTTTTCTTTAAGGGTCGAGTTTGTCGATAGCCTGGGAAACGATGTCTTTAATAACAATAACAACTCAATAGATCCACAAAATATTTGTAAGGCTCATCAATTAATTCTCAGAATGAATCGTTTAGATCACGTCGCAATGTTTCAAAGAAATACAGTCATACCGAAAAGCTAAATGCAGTTATAAGTGTCTCTGTCCCCAAGTGAGTCGCCCACTGATGTCTGCGCTGTTAGAAGTGTCTCTGACTGTCCTAAGTGAGTCGCCCACTGATGTCTGCGGTGTTATTGACAGTGACCTTGAAGTTAATGCCGGGGCATTCAAATCAAAACTTCCGTAAGTCCTTGGTAACCTTTCAAGAAGTCATGGAGGCTAGATCGGGGAACAGTTTTAGTTTACTGATTTACAGTTGTTTTTTAAATAAATAAATGAAGCATGTGTCTGAATTAAAGAGAAGAGAACTTTTATAGTATGGAGGATTGACGTATCCGGTGTATACAGATCTTGATACACTATGTATTTTTAAAAAGAATTAAATACTTTTCGTCGGCCTTTAAGCAGTGCAGAATCAAATTCTGTAAAATATAGCATAAAATCTTTTTTTTTTTCATTTCTAGGTAGCAACAATTTTTTTTTTCATGACAGTGTCTTGACATTTTTGTAAAAATCGATTTAAAATCTGTCCCTACGTCTTTTTATTTATTTTTTTCTAACGTTTTTCTTAAGTTCAATTACATCGCCAATACATTACTTCATATCACTATTTTTTCTTTTTTCTTTCTAATTGTATTTATTGCTTAATGGAATGGAGTCTTGTATGGTGCCCAAACAGTCCAATAGACTAAGCGATAGGTAAAGGTAAACTATTAGGTCTGTTGAATTTTTGGTGATCAGAACATTGCATGCGTCTTTCTGTGCGCGTTTATTACTGCGTATATTGAGTTCCTATGAATCAACAGACTAAGTAGACATACTAAAGATTTATATATGCGAACAGGATAGGATGGCTGCCTGATCGTGCGGTGCGCTGGACTGTCGTTCAGATTTATCGATGGTCCAGGGTTCAAACCCTGCCCGCTCCCACCCCCCGTCGTCCTGCGGGAGGTTTGGACTAGGAAGTAATTATCTTCAACTCTGAAGGAACATCCAAAACATGTAAAACATTTTACAAACATTTTAGACTAAGTCAACTTCAGAAGCATCAATATACTCATTTCATTCAGCATGGGAACGGTCTAGTCTCAATCACTAACGTTAGAGATATTACTGCTATGAAATCTAAGCTACAGTCTCGCTTTGAAGTAATATGGTCTTATTTATACGTTCAATATCTGAGGCCTATCATGCGTCTCTACAATAAGAATCGCGCTAATAGCACGAATGTCGTCAGTTCTATCCCCATACTGGCCAATTAATTTTTCAATTACGATTCGATCTCATCTGCGAATCAAATTTTGGATAGGATTTGATTGGATACCTATCTTATTTCACAATTTATAAACTGATTTATAATATATATATATAACTTGTTTTTACATACCAATACAAATCACTAGTTTCCTGGTTCAAAGTGCGACTTCACTCAATCTATTAGCGTCCCAGTTGTTGGCATGCATGACTAATCCAATGACCAGTCAAGGCATTTCTATTTTATTCTTACAAAGCTTATACCTACTTACTCTGTCTGGTGTACACCTATTTCTCCAACATCTATTCTCGGATCAAGTTAAAACTTTCCACAAATATTTATTCTCCCTAACAAAACATGACTCAATTGAAAAATAAACCAATCAAAGTGTTAATTATTGTTAAGTTGTTATCTTGTTTTAACTCGAAAAAGGGAAATAAATTCTAAATTACTATATATATATATAAGGTAATTTTTGTTTTATTTCGTTTATTTCGTAACTTGTAGACGTGGAGGCAACAGTAAGAAAAAAAAAGTTTAAAATAGAACAAAGTCTTGGCCAATGTAACTCTACAGTGTCTTGTGACATGCTAATGTACATAAAGTAACAGACAGCGAGTGACAGTGATTAATTAACTCGTTTACAGACTGTCACACACACTCACACTAGCAGACATGCACACACCTATACGGATAAACTTTAAGGAGGATGTAGGTGTACGTAGAAACTCAAGTGAAATGAGAGATGAAATAAAGTATAACTCACTTAAATACACGCCATTTTGTCCCTCACTTAGTATTTGTTCCTTTAACTTTCACATCCTTAAATATAAACTTAAACTACGACATACCACCTTGTGGTTTCATCAGAATCTATTCAGCCAACACAACCAAACTATCCGTCCAACTTTCCTCCTGGCTACACCAGAAGTACGTACATAGTGCTCATGACGTGTGCTCTCTGTAGCTTTCTATTTACATTTAATGTCTGTAGGTCGACGTCATTTATTTCTATTCAAGTTCAATTGACGTTGAATTATTTGGGATAGTTGCCTAGTTCAGAACAATTCGAACAAATTCTAAGCATCAATTCACTAGCTCACTAGTTTTCTGTAGAATTGTGCAGTGGCGTCGATAAGGTTTATGTCCAAAGGTTTGGGTCAGTTCATGGTGTCAACACCGTCTGCTTCTTTAATTATTATCCCCCTTTACTTCAATGCATTTTATGTTTTCTTTCTCCCTACGCATCCTGAATCATGTTACAGACGAAAGTAATTCCCCCTATTTTTTATATTATTTGCTGCATTATAAGTAGTACTATTTACATATTTATTTAATTACCATCTTTATTAGTTGTGATATTACGTTGCTTTGAAAACGTTACAAGGACGCACAACGTACTTATCTACGCACACTTCACACACTGACTACATACGACGTTACAAGGACGCACAACGTACTTATCTACGGACACTTCACACACTGACTACATACGACGTTACAACGACGCACAACGTACTTATCTACGCACACTTCACACACTGACTACATACGACGTTACAAGGACGCACAACGTACTTATCTACGCACACTTCACACACTGACTACATACGACGTTACAAGGACACACAACGTACTTATCTACGCACACTTCACACACTGACTACATACGACGTTACAAGGACGCACAACGTACTTATCTACGCACACTTCACACACTGACTACATACGACGTTACAACGACGCACAACGTACTTATCTACGGACACTTCACACACTGACTACATACGACGTTACAACGACGCACAACGTACTTATCTACGGACACTTCACACACTGACTACATACGACGTTACAACGACGCACAACGTACTTATCTACGGACACTTCACACACTGACTACATACGACGTTACAACGACGCACAACGTACTTATCTACGCACACTTCACACACTGACTACATACGACGTTAAAACGACGCACAACGTACTTATCTACGGACACTTCACACACTGACTACATACGACGTTACAACGAAGCACAACGTACTTATCTACGCACACTTCACACACTGACTACATACGGTTAAAACATGAAATCATTTATAACAGATATAAAACATCTTTTTGATAATTTGTATTGTTTTACAATTATTGCAGACTACTTTATTTTAAAGTGTCTTACCCGAAACATGATTAGCGTGATCTGGCAATGATTTTTAAATTAGGGCCTAGATATCAAACAGAGACTAAAATCATTATTTAGGTTTTCCACGTACAGCAAAAGCCAACGTTACCCCTACCTTCCATAATTTGCTCAATTTTATGTTTCTTTGACACGTCTCAGACCATGAACGTACCTAGACGTCTTGCAAACTATAATATAATAAAAACTTTATTTAATGATTAGACAAATGAGTAAGTTAATAGTTAAACTCTTAAGAACCAGAGGTAATTCATAGTTTAAATTCCACAAATGATTACAAACTTTGGTTGCATATACAATTGTAATGACAACTTGTTAACTCTTTCTCTCTCTCTTTTTCCACATTGTAAAGGAATTCTTCATTTTGCGCATTACTATTTCACTACCCTGTTATGATTGAGCTTCAATAGCTTTGTTGTTTATTATCAATAAATGTTTTATTTGGTGTCGAATTAAAGGGAAATGCATGCTCTTTTTATATAATTCAATGTCAAGTTTAAAAAATTTAATATTAATTTAATTTAATTAAGTCAAATCAACGATGGTATCGTCGATTAGGAGAGAAAGAGTTAATTATCTTTCTCAGTTATGTAATCCTGGATTGCATAAAAATACGCCACTGAAAGAGCAAGTTCAAGAAGGTAAATATCATCAGACATGCCAATATGTTATTAAGCATGAAGCCTACATCAATTATACCGTTAAGCATGTGTCAATATCACACATGTCAGTAAGCATGAGGTCCATATCACACATGTCAGTAAGCATGAGGTCCATATCACACATGTCAGTAAGCATGAGGTCCATATCACACATGTCAGTAAGCATGAGGTCCATATCACACATGTCGGTAAGCATGAGGTTCATATCACACATGTCAGTAAGCATATAACCTACTTCACACATGTCAGTAAGCATATAACCTATTTCACACATGTTAATAAGCATTTCGCCAATGTTTTTGGTTCGACCTCTTGTTTACATTTTCATGTCAACGCTGAGAATTGTTTCAAGTGGTGAAATAGAAAGAGGTCCGAGAAATATCGAAACGTCTTCAATGGAGAGAGTTGACCACGAGTGCTGGAACGGGGGCTCTGATGGGATGCGCAGATCGATAGTTAAACACTGAAGGCTCCACTTCACGTTTGTCTGGCCCTGAGGCTGACGTGTGCGTGATGACATCGCGGCCTCAGCACTGAGCACACTAGGTTATAATATCACACAACACACACATACCACACATAAAACTCACTCTTGGTACACACGATTATAAAAAAAAAGATATAACACACATAGCACATATATCACTCACTCTTAGCACATATGGCTATAAAAAAAGACATGACACTCATAAGAAAGCACACATAGCACTAACACTAAAAGCACACATAACACATCTAGCTCCCACACATATCACACACGATTGTGGACATCAACAGTGCTATGTAAGATGCACACTTTCCCTCAGACATCTAGCTAGAAAGTGTACATTACATTCACTTCCTATGGCTTAGTTCATTGGACCGTGCTTTACTTATGTCATACTGGGTCAGTGTTTCTCACATTTTTACCAGTGGCGCCCCCTCCACCCTCCTGAGGACAAAAATTACATTCGCGTCCGCAGTTCCCCCTCCCTTTAGCCAACTGAGGATATTATGGAGCGCTGTAAGCTCCCATAGTATGGTCCTGGTGGGTTTTAAAAATGTAATTTACGAGATGAATGTTCACTAACCCAGTCAGTTAACGTTTTTGTTTTTAGATAATTAAGACCCAATTTTGTACACTATGAAATGCTTTTACTGTAGATACGGTACAGAAATAGTGTTAGATGAAGCAGGTAACGCCTCGATCCAGCAAGCGCTGTAAGCTTGGCGTAGCCCTGGCGCCAGCGTATTCTTGCATTTTCTAGTGCGCAGAGCGCATATCAAAAAGGTTAAAATAATAAGTGATGAGAAGGGCCGATATTGAAGTGTTTTTTGCAATTAGTGGGCACTAGTAAAAAATAAGCCTCAGGTCAAATTAAATCTAATAAAAAAGAGTCTGCCCTGACAATACTTTTATGTGAGAACACTCGAGTTCATATTTTTGTCACACAAAAGTCGTCATTTTAATGATGTTACACAGTAGGGAAAATGTCGACCACGTTGACTCAAAATGGGGTTAGATTCGGTAGTGATAAGATAGGTAACGAGAGATAAGATAGGTAACGAGAGATAAGATAGAGATAAGATAGGTAACGAGAGATAAGATAGGTAACGAGAGATAAGATAGGTAACGAGAGATAAGATAGGTAACGAGAGATAAGAAAGGTAACGAGAGATAAGATAGGTAACGAGAGATAAGAAAGGTAACGAGAGATAAGATAGGTAACGAGAGATAAGATAGATTCTTAAGAGATCAGGTAAGTACATTGAGATAAGAATGGTACCGGATAGTGTAATGCGTGTTGAGTGATAATATGAGCATTACTAAAATAATTACTTTTGGTAAGATGAATGTTGTTCTGCAAGATACATAGTTAATTGTAAAATAAAGAGGAGTAATAAGTGCAAATGTGCTGTAAGACCTGTTAAGCGATGTAAGACCTGTAATGTGCTGTAAGACCTGTAATGTGCTGTAAGACCTGTTAAGCGATGTAAGACCTGTAATGTGCTGTAAGACCTGTAATGTTGCTGTAAGACCTGTTAAGCGATGTAAGACCTGTAATGTGCTGTAAGACCTGTAATGTGCTGTAAGACCTGTAATGTGCTGTAAGACCTGTAATGTGCTGTAAGACCTGTAATGTACTGTAAGACCTGTAATGTACTGTAAGACCTGTAATGTACTGTAAGACCTGTAATGTGCTGTAAGACCTGTAATGTGCTGTAAGACCTGTAATGTTGCTGTAAGACCTGTTAAGCGATGTAAGACCTGTAATGTTGCTGTAAGACCTGTAATGTTGCTGTAAGACCTGTAATGTGCTGTAAGACCTGTAATGTGCTGTAAGACCTGTAATGTGCTGTAAGACCTGTAATGTGCTGTAAGACCTGTAATGTGCTGTAAGACATGTAATGTTGCTGTAAGACCTGTAATGTGCTGTAAGACCTGTAATGTGCTGTAAGACCTGTAATGTGCTGTAAGACCTGTAATGTGCTGTAAGACCTCTAATGTGCTGTAAGACCTGTAATGTGCTGTAAGACCTGTAATGTTGCTGTAAGGCCTGTAATGTGCTGTAAGACCTGTAATGTACTGTAAGACCTGTAATGTGCTGTAAGACCTGTAATGTGCTGTAAGACCTGTAATGTGTTGTAAGATCTGTAATGTGCTGTAAGACCTGTAATGTTGCTGTAAGACCTGTAATGTGCTGTAAGACCTGTAATGTGCTGTAAGACCTGTAATGTGCTGTAAGACCTGTAATGTGCTGTAAGACCTGTAATGTGCTGTAAGACCTGTAATGTGCTGTAAGACCTGTAATGTGCTGTAAGACCTGTAATGTTGCTGTAAGACCTGTAATGTGCTGTAAGACCTCTAATGTGCTGTAAGACCTGTTATGTGCTGTAAGATCTGTAATCTGCTGTAAGATGAGTAATTTAGAGTAAAATGAGTAATATGGGGTAATCTCAGCACACGAAGTTAGATGTATGCTGTGTGGTTAAAAAGGCTCTCTATTGTATATGTAGTGGAGTGGATACTTTTTTAGGCCACACCGGCCACCCAGATATCCACGTGACCCTTCCCCCTAGATGGCACCTTCGGCCCGCGCATAAAAAGGCAGACAACGTGGGCAGTGTCCATTCTACCGGCATCTCTTGTCGCTGTAGTGTCCGTATGTTACTGGACCTACGTCGTCTCCACTCCCTGTTTGTGCCTGGTTCTACACCATGTGTTTACGTATGGCTGCAGGTCTTTAGTGTTTAATAAACAGTTTGGAATCGTCCTACGAGTTGCCTTCGTCATGTCATTTAGTTTGTTCTGTGCCAAACCCACCACATATGTAACTATACAAATGTGAAGGTTTCATTATGGAATTAAAGTTTTGAACTATTGAACAATCATCTTTTATGTTGGTAATGACTGGGAGAGAACATTATTTTAAAGCTTATACAAACCGACTCTGTCCATCTGGCTGGTTCAATTATTGTACACGTCATTTCTCCAACACACATTATCGGATCAAGTTGAAACCTTACATAATTATTTATTGTACCTAAGAAAACATGAATCGGTAAAAAAATTAACTAATTGGTTAATTAATTATTTGTAGTGAATTATTTTTTGGCATCGAAGAAGGGCAAAAATGTACTTGAGAAAAGTGGCTGTATATGTGATTCTATTTCTCTTATTACGTTTTGTAAACTTTTTTTTCTTCCATTTCCCATTTTAGGATCAAGATAAAATTTTGCATAAGTATTCATAGTCGATGACAACATACAAATCAATACAAAAATTAACTTACTAGTTAATCAATTATTAGTGGTGTTGGGTTTACTCCACGAAAGTGGAGTGAGGCAGGAGACCTTTTGTTTAACCACCAGTTTAGAGCCCGCAGATTTTAATGGCTTGACTCTTCACTAGTCTCTAGGGCGGCGGCTGATTAGTTCAGTTTCAATAAACAGAAATGGAAAAGCTGTTTGAGTGCTGGGACAAGTCCCAAAAAGCCCGTGGAGTCTGGGAGCGCATGAAGCGCCCTGACCGCACTTACCCGTGGTGGAGGCTGTCCAGGCCTGAGAAAGCTATTATAGCACAGTGCAGGACAGGCTCATACTTCTCAGGGCTATGGCCAAATTTGGATTCACGGTGCCCCCGCTGCGGGCAAGAAGAGGAACCGTGTCTCATATTCTTTTTGACTGCCCCAGACTTGCTGATCTCCGTCGCGACAGGTCTGGGACTGGGAAACCAACAATTTTCGACATGTATACATTACGTAAGACAGCAAGGTTTTTGCAAGAGAGGATTTGAGCCTCTCAAGCCCTCACTCAAATGGAGTTTGATGATGATGATGAATCAATAAGTGGTAATCAGTTAATTTAGTTTTATATAAAAAGGGAGCTCATCCATGTAGTATTGAGATATATTGCAGTGATGTCGCGGTTCTTCCCCCCCCCCTTATAAGATAAGCTTTGTTTCAATAAAGTTTTGACAAAAATATTTTATTGTTTCCTAATATGTCAAGAGATACCGAGAAATATTTAAAGATTTATACCAACAATGTCAAGTGATACCGAGAAATATTTGCAGATTTATACCAACAATGTCAAGAGATACCGAGAAATATTTACAGATTTATACCAACAATGTCAAGAGATACCGAGAAATATTTACAAATTTATACCAACAATGTCAAGAGATACCGAGTAATATTTACAGATTTATACCAACAATGTCAAGAGATACCGAGAAATATTTACAGATTTATACCAACAATGTCAAGAGATACCGAGAAATATTTAAAGATTTATACCAACAATGTCAAGTGATACCGAGAAATATTTACAGATTTATACCAACAATGTCAAGAGATACCGAGAAATATTTACAGATTTATACCAACAATGTCAAGAGATACCGAGAAATATTTAAAGATTTATACCAACAATGTCAAGTGATACCGAGAAATATTTACAGATTTATACCAACAATGTCAAGAGATACCGAGAAATATTTACAGATTTATACCAACAATGTCAAGTGATACCGAGAAATATTTACAGATTTATACCAACAATGTCAAGAGATACCGAGAAATATTTAAAGATTTATACCAACAATGTCAAGAGATACCGAGAAATATTTACAGATTTATACCAACAATGTCAAGAGATACCGAGAAATATTTACAGATTTATACCAACAATGTCAAGAGATACCGAGAAATATTTAAAGATTTATACCAACAATGTCAAGAGAAGCAATCGAAGCTAGAAACACAGCGAGTTCTAAGACTATATGGTATTATATACTTGGCTACCGAACTATGCGTCTTCAGTTCTAAGACTATATGGTATTATATACCTGGCTACCGAACTATGCGTCTTCAGTTCTAAGACAATATGGTATTATATACTTGGCTACCGAACTATGCGTCATGAGTTCTAAGACTATATGGTATTATATACTTGGCTACCGAACTATGCGTCTTGAGTTCTAAGACTATATGGTATTATATATTTGGCTACCGAACTATGCGTCTTGAGTTCTAAGACTATATGGCATTATATACTTGGCTACCGAACTATGCGTCTTGAGTTCGAAACCGATAGTGTCTAGGTTTATATGGATGTTGTTTTTTTTTAAATTGAGTCGAGTAGTTTCTGGAGCAGCTAATATAAAAGATTAGTTTTAACGAGACAACCAAGTCGCCAATGTCCATAAATGTGGTAGACCAAAGGGAGATGCGGGCCACCAGTTTTTCTCGAGCCAGTCACGAGTTGCCCGTAGAGAATGACTTTCGGGATGCGATTGTCCTCAATCCGGCGAACATGTCCGAGCCAGTGCAGGCGGCGTTTTAAGGTCTGTAAAGACTCTTTAAAAAAAAACTCTTTTAATAATATTGTTTCAATAGATTAATATTGAAATATGGATTTATAACTGCAATGCAAATTAAATAAATTTAGTTGTTTTTTTTCCTTAATAAAAAAAATGCCTTCGCGCCTCCTTGTCATACGCGACTCACAGTTTGATTAACGCTAAGTTGAAAAAACACACCAATGCTATATCTACATCAATACCTTAACTCTCTCTCCTAATTGACGATGCCAATGTTTGACCCCCACTTCTGGATTTATAAACTTTAATTTGTGTAGTGTAAGAAGAGCATGCTTTCTACAATTCGATACCAACTAGAACATTTTCTAACAAACAAAAAAGTTATTGCAGTTTAACCCTAACAGGAAAGTGAAATACACATGAACAAAACGACTTCTACTACCGAAACGAGGACAATAATTACGGAAAGAGTTAATTATAGTACATTCTAATGACATCATTCTTTGAAGGCCGAGAATGGTAGAACGACGCAATGCTTATGAAGAAAACAGCATTCGCTGCTGGTGGGGGGAGGGTGGTGGTGGTGTAAACAGAATAATCTAATTAGAAGCAGCCACCCCGAGCCCCACCCAGCCCCGTAATTGTAAGATTTTTTTGGTCACCGTCAGCCCATCATATCCGGCCGCGTCGCCGAGGCTTCGTACTGCTAAGTGTTGTGATATGAAGAAACAAAGGTCTTAAGGACTTTGGAGGCTCAGTTCGGGGTTGGCTAGAAGAAACAGCCTTTTCATTAGGGAAACTAAAGGTGGTTGGCGACACAGCTCACTTGTACACCCATCCTACACACTCACACCTATCCATACCCACAAACACACAGGAACTGCTCTAGAGACACTCGCGTTTCAAATAAAGCACTTAACTCAGGGGTTCTCAATCTGTGGGTCGCGACCCCATTGGGGGTCGAATGACGATTTGCCAGGGGTCGGCTAAGACCATCGAAAAGATGGATTGTTTTTGTCTATTCTTCTATTGCTGTATGTGTGTGTGGGCAGGGGGTCGCGGCAGAGTGGGGGATTGTAAAAAGGGGTCACCGGGCTTAAAAGCTTGAGAACCGCTGTGTCTTAACTAAAGTTGCGCTGACTCATGTTAGTAATTAATTAATAGTTAATGTTTATTTCTCTAATAGAAGAATGTCCATGTTAAACGTGGAGACTTAAATAACTAACGGCATGACTCACACAACACTCGAGAAGATTTAGTTACGTAAAAAGGAGAAGACTCTAGCGTACGAGTAGACACGCATATTGGTAATAGTTGACTGAGATCTAACCAAGAGGCCGAGTCCATTACGTGTAGACACGCATATTGGTAATAGTTGACTGAGATCTAACCAAGAGGCCGAGTCCATTACGTGTAGACACGCATATTGGTAATAGTTGACTGAGATCTAACCAAGAGGCCGAGTCCATTACGTGTAGACACGCATATTGGTAATAGTTGACTGAGATCTAACCAAGAGGCCGAGTCCATTACGTGTAGACACGCATATTGGTAATAGTTGACTGAGATCTAACCAAGAGGCCGAGTCCATTACGTGTAGACACGCATATTGGTAATAGTTGACTGAGATCTAACCAAGAGGCCGAGTCCATTACGTGTAGACACGCATATTGGTAATAGTTGACTGAGATCTAACCAAGAGGCCGAGTCCATGACGAGTAGACACGCATATTGGTAATAGTTGACTGAGATCTAACCAAGACGCCGAGTCCATTACGTGTAGACACGCATATTGGTAATAGTTGACTGAGATCTAACCAAGAAGCCGAGTCCATTACGTGTAGACACGCATATTGGTAATAGTTGACTGAGATCTAACCAAGAGGCCGAGTCCATTACGTGTAGACACGCATATTGGTAATAGTTGACTGAGATCTAACCAAGAGGCCGAGTCCATGACGAGTAGACACGCATATTGGTAATAGTTGACTGAGATCTAACCAAGAGGCCGAGTCCATTACGTGTAGACACGCATATTGGTAATAGTTGACTGAGATCTAACCAAGAGGCCGAGTCCATGACGTGTAGACACGCATATTGGTAATAGTTGACTGAGATCTAACCAAGACGCCGAGTCCATTACGTGTAGACACGCATATTGGTAATAGTTGACTGAGATCTAACCAAGAGGCCGAGTCCATTACGTGTAGACACGCATATTGGTAATAGTTGACTGAGATCTAACCAAGAGGCCAAGTCCATGACGTGTAGACACGCATATTGGTAATAGTTGACTGAGATCTAACCAAGAGGCCGAGTCCATTACGTGTAGACACGCATATTGGTAATAGTTGACTGAGATCTAACCAAGAGGCCGAGTCCATTACGTGTAGACACGCATATTGGTAATAGTTGACTGAGATCTAACCAAGAGGCCGAGTCCATTACGTGTAGACACGCATATTGGTAATAGTTGACTGAGATCTAACCAAGAGGCCGAGTCCATGACGAGTAGACACGCATATTGGTAATAGTTGACTGAGATCTAACCAAGACGCCGAGTCCATGACGAGTAGACACGCATATTGGTAATAGTTGACTGAGATCTAACCAAGACGCCGAGTCCATTACGTGTAGACACGCATATTGGTAATAGTTGACTGAGATCTAACCAAGAGGCCGAGTCCATTACGTGTAGACACGCATATTGGTAATAGTTGACTGAGATCTAACCAAGAGGCCGAGTCCATGACGAGTAGACACGCATATTGGTAATAGTTGACTGAGATCTAACCAAGAGGCCGAGTCCATTACGTGTAGACACGCATATTGGTAATAGTTGACTGAGATCTAACCAAGAGGCCGAGTCCATTACGTGTAGACACGCATATTGGTAATAGTTGACTGAGATCTAACCAAGAGGCCGAGTCCATTACGTGTAGACACGCATATTGGTAATAGTTGACTGAGATCTAACCAAGAGGCCGAGTCCATTACGTGTAGACACGCATATTGGTAATAGTTGACTGAGATCTAACCAAGAGGCCGAGTCCATTACGTGTAGACACGCATATTGGTAATAGTTGACTGAGATCTAACCAAGAGGCCGAGTCCATGACGAGTAGACACGCATATTGGTAATAGTTGACTGAGATCTAACCAAGACGCCGAGTCCATTACGTGTAAACACGCATATTGGTAATAGTTGACTGAGATCTAACCAAGAAGCCGAGTCCATTACGTGTAGACACGCATATTGGTAATAGTTGACTGAGATCTAACCAAGAGGCCGAGTCCATTACGTGTAGACACGCATATTGGTAATAGTTGACTGAGATCTAACCAAGAGGCCGAGTCCATGACGAGTAGACACGCATATTGGTAATAGTTGACTGAGATCTAACCAAGAGGCCGAGTCCATGACGTGTAGACACGCATATTGGTAATAGTTGACTGAGATCTAACCAAGAGGCCGAGTCCATGACGTGTAGACACGCATATTGGTAATAGTTGACTGAGATCTAACCAAGACGCCGAGTCCATTACGTGTAGACACGCATATTGGTAATAGTTGACTGAGATCTAACCAAGAGGCCGAGTCCATTACGTGTAGACACGCATATTGGTAATAGTTGACTGAGATCTAACCAAGAGGCCGAGTCCATGACGTGTAGACACGCATATTGGTAATAGTTGACTGAGATCTAACCAAGAGGCCGAGTCCATTACGTGTAGACACGCATATTGGTAATAGTTGACTGAGATCTAACCAAGAGGCCGAGTCCATTACGTGTAGACACGCATATTGGTAATAGTTGACTGAGATCTAACCAAGAGGCCGAGTCCATTACGTGTAGACACGCATATTGGTAATAGTTGACTGAGATCTAACCAAGAGGCCGAGTCCATGACGAGTAGACACGCATATTGGTAATAGTTGACTGAGATCTAACCAAGACGCCGAGTCCATGACGAGTAGACACGCATATTGGTAATAGTTGACTGAGATCTAACCAAGACGCCGAGTCCATTACGTGTAGACACGCATATTGGTAATAGTTGACTGAGATCTAACCAAGAGGCCGAGTCCATTACGTGTAGACACGCATATTGGTAATAGTTGACTGAGATCTAACCAAGAGGCCGAGTCCATGACGAGTAGACACGCATATTGGTAATAGTTGACTGAGATCTAACCAAGAGGCCGAGTCCATTACGTGTAGACACGCATATTGGTAATAGTTGACTGAGATCTAACCAAGAGGCCGAGTCAATGACGTGTAGACACGCATATTGGTAATAGTTGACTGAGATCTAACCAAGAGGCCGAGTCCATTACGTGTAGACACGCATATTGGTAATAGTTGACTGAGATCTAACCAAGAGGCCGAGTCCATGACGTGTAGACACGCATATTGGTAATAGTTGACTGAGATCTAACCAAGACGCCGAGTCCATTACGTGTAGACACGCATATTGGTAATAGTTGACTGAGATCTAACCAAGAGGCCGAGTCCATTACGTGTAGACACGCATATTGGTAATAGTTGACTGAGATCTAACCAAGAGGCCAAGTCCATGACGTGTAGACACGCATATTGGTAATAGTTGACTGAGATCTAACCAAGAGGCCGAGTCCATTACGTGTAGACACGCATATTGGTAATAGTTGACTGAGATCTAACCAAGAGGCCGAGTCCATTACGTGTAGACACGCATATTGGTAATAGTTGACTGAGATCTAACCAAGAGGCCGAGTCCATTACGTGTAGACACGCATATTGGTAATAGTTGACTGAGATCTAACCAAGAGGCCGAGTCCATGACGAGTAGACACGCATATTGGTAATAGTTGACTGAGATCTAACCAAGACGCCGAGTCCATTACGTGTAGACACGCATATTGGTAATAGTTGACTGAGATCTAACCAAGAAGCCGAGTCCATTACGTGTAGACACGCATATTGGTAATAGTTGACTGAGATCTAACCAAGACGCCGAGTCCATTACGTTATTAAGTAATGTACGCATCTGTTAAAAATCAGGCTCATCACATAGTACCTCGGTAGAAGTAGTTCTATTTTATCATATTTATTCTCTTAATGCTCTAATATGTTTGCCTTGACTTATTTCTGTATATCCACAGGGGACAGAAGGACGTAGCCACACCTCTTCACCAATCTCGGTTCTAAGCAGCCTTCTTCATCTGCTCCCATGTCATTCTAGTATCCTCAGCTTCACTGGTGGTTTCCTTGGGCCTGTCCACTTTCTTCTTTCCCATCGGATTTCAATGTAGTGCCTACCAACGTTTTAAGTTGGTTTTCGCAAGGTGTGTCCTATCCAACTCCATTTTTCGCTTTGTAATTTCTTGGGCTAGATCTATAGCGTTCTGCTGACAGTGGGCAAAATTTGGCAAGTACATGGTCGTATGGTAGGCGCCCAAAACTGTCATCTCAATGGCCGCGGGTTGGAACCCCGCCCGTCTCATCCTCCTCCGTCCTGCAGAATGTTTGGACTTGAAACATCCAACATCTTTCAAATAAACAAATAGGGTTGAAGCGAAGTTGGAGCTGAACTCAAAAGAAATGTTTGCCTTTAGTAATTTGTCTCTTGATTATCATTTCATGATGATAACGTTACCTTGCATCATCGGTAGACATGTCAATCCTGAACTATGTCAATAGACCATAGAAGTCGTCATTTACCTCAACATTTCTAAGTAACCACGTCAGTAATTACATCACTTAGTTACACTAGACCAGTGGTTCCCAAATCTTTTCCTTAACGGCACACTTCGCACATTCAAAGTAGTTAGTGGAACACTTTGCTTATTTTTTAATAGAGAGATTAATTCACGTGGAGGACTACTAATTAGTTATTCCAGTAGTACGAGGAACACCTATTCAGGCCTCGCGGAACACTAGAGTTCTGCGGAACACAGTTTGGGAAAAACTGCACTAGACGGTGTCTAGATTTCACTGTCGGAATCAAACGAATTACTCAGATACAGTCAACAAAAGAGCAACTGCATCTAAATACCTAGGTACAGGCTAAACCTTTTTTTTTTTTAAACTCCTAATGAATCTGTTAAAAGTAACATAACTTATATGCGCTTTACAAGTGTATAACCCTAACTACGAGATAGGAAGAAAAAAATATGTTCACATAATACAGATTTGTGTTATCATAACCCTACGTCATCGTTATGGTTTGATTACGTATAAATTGATTCTGTTATTAAGTACAACTAAACTCACTCATCCCCTTATCAGGCAAAGATTGTCAATCCTTGATATTCCAATGAACCGATTCATCTTAGTTCTTAAAAAGGAAAAGCAGGAAATCCAACAGAGCGCAAAATGCCAGTTTAGCTTATGGCCATCACGAGGCTAGTAAAACTGGCCACATGTTTGTGACAGCAGAAAGATCAATGAAAACATTCCTGGCCTTTGTGATAGTGGCCTAGCAGCCAAGGGCACATAATTCTTGTAGGATTAGCGAGTAGCACACAAGTGGGGCATAATTCATAATTTTTTTTTAAATAAAAAGATTTAACCAAAAACTGATGCAGTATTTACAATGCATTGAAACTGCAGGTCATTCAGTGCCGGATTTAACTATGTGGAGGCCCCGGAACAGAATTTGTGTGGAGACATCTGCACTTTTTCTAAACCTTTAATCCACAAATTAATTAAAATACTACTATTTAAAAGGAAAATTCACTATTGCAATAAAAATAATGAAACTAGAGTACTTATAAACTTAGTTGCATTTACTTTCGTTTAAAAAAACAAAAAATTATTTAATATGCACATTTTAGTAACAAAAATGTAAATTTTTAGGGTTTACGCAAAATAGCCAATCTGGAGTAAATTTCGAGCCATACAGACATGTTATAAGCAGTTCATTCATAAATACGTCAGTGTTGCCAACTGTAAGATTTTAGGTATTGTCGGTTAAAAATGCGAAAAAATAAATTTGTCACATAGAAACATTTTATAGTTGCTGATCCATCGAAATATGGAATATTTTCTTTAAAATATAAGTACAACCCCCCTCGTATGAATGTAACAGTTGCAAGTGTGACAGGTGGGGAAATGTGACGTGTGTTTGGCACGTTTTATGTCTAGGGGATGATTATTTTTAATGCTATCACACCCCCACTTATCAGCATATGAATCGGGAGCAGACACGCAACGAGACAAGCAATGAGAGATTGATACAAATGTTAAAATAAAGGATATTTATTTACATAAATATACATATAATAATAAAAAGGGGGAGGGTTTGCATCTATCTCTAGTATATTCTATGTTTAATCATCACTCTTGCACATAATAAGAGAGTATGTCACTTTGTCCTCTGACTTAGCTGGTTGTCCTGTTGATGTCGCAGCTGGCTGGGTCCTGGCTTGAGGTTCTGCAGCTGGAGGTGGCGCTCTAGCGGATAGAGGGACGCCGGCGATATAGTTCTTGTGGAGTCTCAGTCCCAAGTTCTAGTATCTGTAGTGGGCACAGTATGGCGGGTGGCCGGATACCGTGGGCACAAGGTTACTGCGGGCAGAGCTGATCTGCCGTGGGCAGTGTGAGTAACAGGATATGTCCAGTGAGTTGCAGAGGGTTGGCGTAGCTATGACGTCTCGCACAGATCTGACTCTATAGGGACGTCGCGCCTAATAGCTTGACAGGTGGGCTGTCGAATAGGCGGGCAATGCCGATAGCGCCAAGTAGTAGAGTTGGGTAGATCTCAGTAGGCAAATGCAGCGCTGAATAGCACTAAGCACAACTGCAGGTAAATGGATCGTTGATCCAGTAACTAGGCAATAGGTGATTCTTGATAGCAACTAGGCAAGTGCAGCGCTGATTAGCACTAAGCACATAGATAGGCCAGTAGGCAAATAGGCAGGTAAGTGATCCGATAAATAGGCAGACACCTGAGGGAGGCTGCGGATAAATAAAGACAAATTAGGACATGTCTCTCATGCATCTTATCGATGCCCTCGACTGAGGTGCATTCGTCAGATTGGTAAAATTGCTTTAGAGCATAAAGGGGAGATGATGACAAATGGGATTTGGAAAATAGATGGCAGATAGTAGCAATATAAAAATGTACATAAAAGAGAACGTAATAATATAAAAATGTACATAGAAGGGGAAATAATAATCTCAAATAAACAACACAGGTGGATAGCGAAAGAAGGGGGGGGGGGAAAGTGAAATGGGCGGTGGTCAGTGACCCAGATGGTTGTTTACATATGACCGTGGGTCGAGAACAATGGAGCGTGCTTGAATGTCCCTTCAAGCGGCGCAATTCTCCTTAGAGTAAAATGAGTAAAGGGGAGATAATTCATATATCTTCTCTAAACGCAGTATCAGTGCGCTAGTAAAATTATCAAGGCGGTCAACCGAGATAAAGGAAGTAGACTAAGATGTACAAATATATACATGGTTGCATCAACGATCAATTGATCAACGTAGCATTAATAGATTAATGCAATACATAAATAAATACATAGGACATGTTTATGTTTTCTACTTACGCCAGTGAGAAATACACAATGCACTAATTAAATATAAATGAACTAGGCAAAATACACATGATAAAATCCAATGGAAAAATACACAGAGTAATTAAGATGGAACTTGTGATTAAGTTCGGCTTACCACCAGGTATTCCTCTAGGAGAAAGAATAAGTGATATAGTCCAGACTCGATAGCTCAGCTTGAATGAGAAAGAGAGGGTGATTTGAGTTGGTTTACTATATATATATGCCTGTAAAATGCGGGCGGACACCGGAAATGTCCTAGGCTTAGAATTAGCTTACACGTGGGTGAAATCCGACAAGAGCCGCACCTTGGAGTATCACGGGGTGTGTTGACCAGGGTAATCTCTTAGATCAAAGGGAGACGCGAGAGAAAAGGGGGGGGGGGAAGAAGGATTAGCTTGCATTCAAACCAAGGTGGCGTCCATTGCGGCTGTCAGACATCCTGTCGGTAAGATCACAGAGAAACGTGGGAGAGAGGGGGGAAGAAAGAAAGACTGACTCGAATTCCCCTCAAGGTGGTGTCAACCGCGACCGTCAGTCGGACATCCGGCGGATAAGACAAAAGAGATAGTGTGATTATCTTTCCCCGATCAAGGGCAGATAAATGAAAGGACTGGCCTAGTTTTCTCCAAGGTGGTGGGCTAAGTCTAGCCTGGTATAGAGGAAAAGGTGGGGCGGGTGGAGAATTTAGGGGTAGGATGGTGAAATAATTAAAATAAAATAAATAAATAATGAAAAATAATATTTAATGCTGTGATAAATTTGAGTGACTCTGACAGCGAGTTTTTGACTTGTCACATACGCCGCCGCCAAGATGGATCTATCGCAGAAAGATCCATAAAGTGCGAGCAGACTGATGTCACTCTAACTTTAAGATCAGTTGTTATCACAGCATTAGAAAAAAAAAATCTGGAAAAATAAAGGGGTAGCCATGCCAGGAGGAGGGTCTGTCCAAGTCTGTCCGTGGTCTACTTTCCGTCCCTGAGTATGTAGTCACCTGGGTGAAACATTTGGGGTTGCTTGGGAGAGTAGATTGGGCGATTGGGTGAGTATGAATTCCTTCCTGGGGCAGATTGGGGAGGGTGATTGGGGCTTAGACGGGGTGCCCAAGACACGCGTGCACGTTGGGGCTTACCTCCGAAGCCGCTGTGAGGCGCTTCTTCACGAGAGTAAGTAGTCAGCTTACCTCGGTATCGTCTGACACGATCAATGTCAGGGAAGAGTGGCCTGATAAAGAATGTGGAGTTCTGCCGGAGAACGTCCCCACGATTGCGATAACTTGGCTTACATCGTGGCTTCCTGACACGGTCAATGCCATGGGAGGGTTGATATTGAATGGTGGCTGAGGAGCCATGGTGAGAAGTGTTTTCACGAGCGCGAGGGTTCGGCTTACCTCGTGACTTCCTGACGCTATCAATGCCAGGGGGAGGTTGATTTGGAATGGTGGCTGAGGAGTCATAGGGAGAAGTGTTTTCACGGGCGCGAGGGTTCGGCTTACCTCGTGACTTCCTGACACTATCAATGCCAGGGAGAGGTTGATTCGGAATGGTGGCTGAGGAGCCATGAAGAGGAGTGAGTCCACGAGAGCAAGGGTTCATCTTACCTCGGGGCATTCTGACACTGTCAATGTCAGAGAAAGGATGCATGATTTTGGCTGAGTAGCCTGGGTCAAGTAGACCCTCACGAGTGCGGGTATACGCCTTAACTCGTGACTTCCTAGCAGCGTCAACGCCAGGGCGGAGTGGTTTGAGCTTCGCTGATGAGTCGGGACTAGGCGTATCAGTGTGGCGACCAGGGCTTCCAACCTGCTGGTTGCTGCCACGTTTCTGCTTCGTCGATCTACCAACGGGCAGAGAAAAGTAAGGTTTGTTGACTACTCCAAGAGGAACATATTTGGAGCCTAGAATGAAGTCGTACACTGGCGTGTCCATGACGGCTGCGTCAATGGTGCCATGTACGTACTTGCATTCTACGTGGACCCTAGCAATAGGAAGAACCTTTGGAGGAATCTCACGATCAAGGGACTGAATCGTCACAGTTCTATCTGTGAGATCAGCCGGATCAACCAGTGCTTTGCAGATAACTGAGCTTACCGCACAGCCTGTGTCAAATAGGGACCGGACGTACCGCCCGTTAACCAGAATGGTCTCTATCCCGGGGGAAGATGAGACAGGGTGAGGAAGTGCCGGTAGGACTTCCGTTTTCGTAGAGCCAAGGGCAGTGTGTTCAGGGGCCACAGTCAGTGTTGATATGACGTATGGGTCGCCCGCTGTTCTATCAGTACGTGTTTGCTGATTAGACACAGAGGGTTTGGGGACCGCGGTCATTACTGAAATGTGCTGTGAGGCCTGCTGCTTTTGGCGGTTGGGTTTGTGGCTACGCATGCTGTCGTTGCAGTCACGGTAGGCACGGTCAGTTTTGTGGCCACGCGTGCTGTTGTTGCAGTCACGGTGGGCTTGGTTGTTCTGGTTATGACGAGGCTTACGCGCTGGGTAGTTGCAGTTTTTGTGCAAGGCTGGTTGTTGGGTTGGTGCCTTTCTAGGATGGGGTTTGCTTGAGGGCATGGGCTGGATGGGGGCATCGCGGTTTGCAGGACTATTGGACTGAGCAGGAGGGTTTGGCTGGGTAGACAATGTGGAATCGTCGAGGGGAGGGATATCAGGTATGAAAGTTTCATCCTTAGCAGCAACTTCTGAGTCCGTTTGGGCAGTGTACTCAATTTGGACATGAGTTGTGGTTTCGCTCTTTTCTGTTTCCTCGTCTAGTCTTGCCGGTGTGGTGTTCAGCTCCAAACTCTGCGGGCTATAGCTCTGTCTGATTTCTGGTGTTTCCTGTTCATGGGCTTTGTCCAATTCTTCCATTTCTTGCTCGGATTTTCTTTCCTTGTCAATCCACCAGCGTACGAGGTCTTCCACCTCGGGGTCTTTAAATCCAAGGAGTATCATAATCTCCTCAACTTCAGAATCTAATTCTTTTGAGTCCATGATAATAGAGGACGGATTAGAAAAAGTATGAAATGGAATAGAGGAAAGAGCCACTGGAGAGCAATTGCTCATGAGTTACAGGAAAAAGTGCAGAAGGAATGCGGTGTCTGCCTAAGTTAATCACAAAGTTCCTGCAAGAAAATATTATACATGAAATGCAATAATAGTGATAAATAAAATATGACAGAAGTGACACTCTTGATAATGCGAAGTGATGATACTTATAAATATTTTTAGAAAAATATTGATATGGAATTTAGTTATTGCTGCCTGTTCGTGCCTGCTGTGTTAATGGGTTAAATCCACGGACGGGCTCGCCAAAATGTGACAGGTGGGGAAATGTGACGTGTGTTTGGCACGTTTTATGTCTAGGGGATGATTATTTTTAATGCTATCACACCCCCACTTATCAGCATATGAATCGGGAGCAGACACGCAACGAGACAAGCAATGAGAGATTGATACAAATGTTAAAATAAAGGATATTTATTTACATAAATATACATATAATAATAAAAAGGGGGAGGGTTTGCATCTATCTCTAGTATATTCTATGTTTAATCATCACTCTTGCACATAATAAGAGAGTATGTCACTTTGTCCTCTGACTTAGCTGGTTGTCCTGTTGATGTCGCAGCTGGCTGGGTCCTGGCTTGAGGTTCTGCAGCTGGAGGTGGCGCTCTAGCGGATAGAGGGACGCCGGCGATATAGTTCTTGTGGAGTCTCAGTCCCAAGTTCTAGTATCTGTAGTGGGCACAGTATGGCGGGTGGCCGGATACCGTGGGCACAAGGTTACTGCGGGCAGAGCTGATCTGCCGTGGGCAGTGTGAGTAACAGGATATGTCCAGTGAGTTGCAGAGGGTTGGCGTAGCTATGACGTCTCGCACAGATCTGACTCTATAGGGACGTCGCGCCTAATAGCTTGACAGGTGGGCTGTCGAATAGGCGGGCAATGCCGATAGCGCCAAGTAGTAGAGTTGGGTAGATCTCAGTAGGCAAATGCAGCGCTGAATAGCACTAAGCACAACTGCAGGTAAATGGATCGTTGATCCAGTAACTAGGCAATAGGTGATTCTTGATAGCAACTAGGCAAGTGCAGCGCTGATTAGCACTAAGCACATAGATAGGCCAGTAGGCAAATAGGCAGGTAAGTGATCCGATAAATAGGCAGACACCTGAGGGAGGCTGCGGATAAATAAAGACAAATTAGGACATGTCTCTCATGCATCTTATCGATGCCCTCGACTGAGGTGCATTCGTCAGATTGGTAAAATTGCTTTAGAGCATAAAGGGGAGATGATGACAAATGGGATTTGGAAAATAGATGGCAGATAGTAGCAATATAAAAATGTACATAAAAGAGAACGTAATAATATAAAAATGTACATAGAAGGGGAAATAATAATCTCAAATAAACAACACAGGTGGATAGCGAAAGAAGGGGGGGGGGGAAAGTGAAATGGGCGGTGGTCAGTGACCCAGATGGTTGTTTACATATGACCGTGGGTCGAGAACAATGGAGCGTGCTTGAATGTCCCTTCAAGCGGCGCAATTCTCCTTAGAGTAAAATGAGTAAAGGGGAGATAATTCATATATCTTCTCTAAACGCAGTATCAGTGCGCTAGTAAAATTATCAAGGCGGTCAACCGAGATAAAGGAAGTAGACTAAGATGTACAAATATATACATGGTTGCATCAACGATCAATTGATCAACGTAGCATTAATAGATTAATGCAATACATAAATAAATACATAGGACATGTTTATGTTTTCTACTTACGCCAGTGAGAAATACACAATGCACTAATTAAATATAAATGAACTAGGCAAAATACACATGATAAAATCCAATGGAAAAATACACAGAGTAATTAAGATGGAACTTGTGATTAAGTTCGGCTTACCACCAGGTATTCCTCTAGGAGAAAGAATAAGTGATATAGTCCAGACTCGATAGCTCAGCTTGAATGAGAAAGAGAGGGTGATTTGAGTTGGTTTACTATATATATATGCCTGTAAAATGCGGGCGGACACCGGAAATGTCCTAGGCTTAGAATTAGCTTACACGTGGGTGAAATCCGACAAGAGCCGCACCTTGGAGTATCACGGGGTGTGTTGACCAGGGTAATCTCTTAGATCAAAGGGAGACGCGAGAGAAAAGGGGGGGGGGGGAAGAAGGATTAGCTTGCATTCAAACCAAGGTGGCGTCCATTGCGGCTGTCAGACATCCTGTCGGTAAGATCACAGAGAAACGTGGGAGAGAGGGGGGAAGAAAGAAAGACTGACTCGAATTCCCCTCAAGGTGGTGTCAACCGCGACCGTCAGTCGGACATCCGGCGGATAAGACAAAAGAGATAGTGTGATTATCTTTCCCCGATCAAGGGCAGATAAATGAAAGGACTGGCCTAGTTTTCTCCAAGGTGGTGGGCTAAGTCTAGCCTGGTATAGAGGAAAAGGTGGGGCGGGTGGAGAATTTAGGGGTAGGATGGTGAAATAATTAAAATAAAATAAATAAATAATGAAAAATAATATTTAATGCTGTGATAAATTTGAGTGACTCTGACAGCGAGTTTTTGACTTGTCACAGCAAGTATATGTCGCTTGCAAATTGTTTTTTAAAGTACATTTTTTTTTCATTTAATATTGTATTAACCTATATGTTAATTATGAAGACGCGGTGGCTGAGTGGTAAAACGATTGGCTTCAGAAACGGGTGTCCCGGGTTCGAATCCTGGTGGAAAGCGTGGTCGAGAGGCTAAATGCGCTTGAACTTGGCTACCTAGAAGGGGGCTCGAGGTTCGACACCCGACTCGAGCAGAGTTGTGTTTACTGAGCGCCTGAAGGCAGCACGGAAAACCAACTCCTCGATACCCCCTCCCCCCCCCCCCCCCACTCACTGGTCCACAAATGAGATTGGACATGCTATAAGCATGAAAGTAGCGCTACATAAAAGATATAATAATAATAATAAAAATAAAGACTAAGATTTTTACTTTTGGGATCATTAAGGCTGTCACAAGGTCGGAAAGGGGAACTTTACTCTAGTTTGATATTCTCATTATATCTATGACCAACAGTTGGATAACAAAATGCACTGGAATGATCCAAAAGGAAAGGAAGCAGAAAGGAAGGGTCCTAGAAATTGCCTGGAATTGTATGATTGCATACACGCCACAAGTAGAAAAAGGGTGAAAGTACAACGGTGCCTGGTGATTACAGATGCACAACCAGTGACCGCAGCTGTGTATCAAGGGTTGGCTTCTTTAGTCACATGAGAAGTTTCAAAGGGAAATGCCAGATATTCCTATTTACCAACCACAGATATACATGTATATAAATAATCTCCACTGTTTGATCTTTCAGTATTAGTATTTCTGTTTCTTGCTGTTTATCTTTTTTTTAAAGGAGCTTAAGGTAGAGTCTACTTAAGCCTACAGTCTTGAAAGTACGGAATAACAATTAAAATACATAAGCTGACAGCATCACACAAAAGCCTTCGCTCTGAAAAAAAGTAAATAAAAGGTCAACATAGACAAGGGAGATCCCTTCTGCTAATATAAATAGCTGTGTCAACATGTCACCACAGAACTATGTGTATGCATGTCCCATGATTTATTGTTTTCAACTACGTAAACAAATAACCTTTTGTCTTGTTTTTCTGGGTTTTGTCTTGTTTTTCTGGGGCGATTTCTTCAAATAGTACATCTACCATTGTAGGATAATCTCTATTATTTCCGGTGTCAAGAGCATGGGTGATGTTGGCAAGTAGTTTACAAGTAGGCCTCTAGAATATTTTATCTTTCTTCCCTTTTGAATGTGTTACTCATTACTTGAAAGTTGATTCCCACATAAAGTACAGACAAATAAGACATTCAAGAGAGGGGCTTGTCAGATCATTCTCAAGACCAGTGTGTCTCAAACTGAGTTTCAAGCCCTTCCTCTTCTCCGGTTAGCTTGCTTGTAAGTGGATAGAGGGAAAAGCTGTCAGCTCCCACAAGGACGTCCGGGTGAGGATGTGTCGGTGGGGAGGGAGGGGCCTAGAGTTGGACGTAACATCTTTTTTAGAGGGGACGTTTGTAACATAAAAGATAAGGCCGTCGTGATCAGCGCCTTTCTTTATTTGACCTTGTCTTCACACCCGCGGATACTGCCAACATTGATTTGACTCTTTGACCAGCCAGGGAGTGACTTTTGGCGCAGTGATCCTGGTGGCCATTCGTTATAGTAGGTCTCAACACTGACCGTCTACGTCACAACCTATGGGCAGTTTAGACAAATGGCTCGCTGCCACGTCGTATAGACCTCGCCATTGGTCTAAACCACAAAGAGTTGTCGCCTCTTTTTAATCCTCTTTTTAATCAAATTATAGAATGTTCATGCTATGCCAACAATGTCACTTGATCACAAACAACATTAAGAACACGTATGTCTAATTGATTTTTTTCCCCACGGTGCATGGGGCAGACTGTGTGTGTGTGAGAGACTGAAAGTGTATACGTGTGAGAATGTGTATGCACACGTGTGTATGCATGTGTATGTACGTTGCGTTTTTCTAAACGCGAGTGTATGTGTGATTGTGTATTTACGGATAGTTCTGTTTCTATTTTTAGAGTAAATGTCATTACAAAATATTTGCTTTTTTATTTATCAGAGTTACATCTAAGTATCGGTTTGGGGGGGGGGGGGGACTAATGATAGAGGTCAAAGGTAACGAAACGGAAGTGTGTGTGTGTGTGTGTTTGCGTGACTGTCTACAAATTGTGCTAGTATAAGTGTTGTTATGTGTATGTACTTTACCTGTTGCACCCAAATCTTATGTCAATATGACCCTAAATTGATCTTTTTTTTTCATATTGAAGGAAAATGGTCTGAGGTCTATGGAGGGGGGGGGGGTGATCAAATAACAGGCTGGTTTATGATGCACATGATCAGTGGCCAAACTGAGGGTCCAGATTATTCCCTGAATTCAGATTCAGTTTTTATCATAGAATAAAATAAGGGCGCTTAGCAAAACTCTACATTAAACATTAAGTCTCCCTAAACAAAAAAATGGGGTAGTACCGCAGCTACGCCGCTGCCCTGCAGAGTATAGAAAGTATACAGTAATACTTTTTGTAGACATTAAATTCTTATGTTGAAAGACACCAGATTGAAAGTCTCAGTGAAACATTTGTGAACCATTTGTGTGTTTAATGTGGAGAGCTAAGATTGTAACCTGCCATCTGTTCGCCCATTTAGAAAGTAACATTCGGAACACAACTTACAAATAATCTAATATATAAAGCACGATGCCTGATGTCTCGAATAGAAAACGAAACCATTGGACCAATCTTAATCACATTTTGCATAAATGTTCCTTACATCACCGTAGTGTACGTTAAATGTCTACCACAACATGAATGTTCCTTACATCACCGTAGTGTACGTTAAATGTCTACCACAACATGAATGTTCCTTAGATCACCGTAGTGTACGTTAAATGTCTCCCACAACATGAATGTTCCTTACATCACCGTAGTGTACGTTAAATGTCTCTCCCACAACACGAATGTTCCTTACATCACCGTAGTGTATGTTAAATGTCTCTCCCACAACACGAATGTTCCTTACATCACCGTAGTGTATGTTAAATGTCTCCCACAACAAGAAGCCCTAAAAATAAAAATATATCTAAATTGATCTCTTTTGAAGAACGAAACTTTTAGAAATCGGGTAAACCCATTTAAACAGTATCAGTATTTTATACTAGCTATGTAAGGGAACATGGCACTACATCAGTGATACACAAACTAAGACCCGCGGGCCATATCAGGCTAGTAGTACATATGAGTTCAAAACAAAGCATTAAAGTTTGAATATTGTCACCATATTTGTTCACAAAATATTTTAAAAATCATAGGGTGATAACTCATCTAATTGGGATCACAGAGGCTTCCTCGCCTTTAGTTTGAGGGACATAATTGTTTGAAGGTCTATGAGTATAGCAGCGCTTAATGGAAACAGTCTATAGTGGACTTTTGATTCGTCCATGTGTGTATTACATATTATCTGGTACATTATGTTTTTGTCTTATACGTGGTCCCGAATTTCAGTGAAGGCTTTGGGATTTTTAGGGCGCCCCTGAGTCCACCCAACTCTAATCCGTACCTGAAATAAGCTGGTGGAAAGTCGTTGAGATGGCCACATGACACCCTCGTTAAATGTCAACTTTAAAAACATATGTCTTATTGTTTATTTGCCCTACAGGTCGCAAGGATACTTTGGTTTTATTCAAAACTTCACTGCAGGGTGGATACTGGAGGACTGGTTTAGAACTCTAATATCGAGATGATAGTACAAAGCGCATACCAAACAACCAAGCAACTATATTACAATGTTGTGAAATAGCCAACTCTAAATACACGCAGTAGCGGCGTGTGGGCGAGTTATATTTTGCGAGCCTCTCATGTGAAACAAACAAAGGCTATAAATAATAAACACTTGAAATTGTTAAATTTGTATCTTTAAAAATACCTTTAATGAGAAACTATAAAAAAAAAAAAAAAGAATTCAACCAAAAATGTCCTGCTTTTAGCCTTACTAAACTCCCATGTAAGAGTCTTGTAATGTATCTTAGAAGCTAAGCCTATATTTGGTTTAAAAGATAACACTGCTCAGCTGAAATCTTCTTGAACAACTGAACATTTAGGCGCTATTTCTTAAATAACTAATTAATTAATTTGTTTTAATTTTGAAAAACTTCCGGAACAGTAACTGCACGTCTTGTTGGAAATATTAGAAGAACAATGTAGACTCCGATATTAGAAGAACAATGTAGACTCCAATATTAGAAGAACAATGTAGACTCAAATATTAGAAGAACAATGTAGACTCCAATATTAGAAGAACAATGTAGACTCCAATATTAGAAGAACAATGTAGACTCAAATATTAGAAGAACAATGTAGACTCCAATATTAGAAGAACAATGTAGACTCAAAATATTAGAAGAACAATGTAGACTCCAATATTAGAAGAACAATGTAGACTCCAATATTAGAAGAACAATGTAGACTCAAATATTAGCAGAACAATGTAGACTCCAATATTAGCAGAACAATGTAGACTCAAATATTAGAAGAACAATGTAGACTCAAATATTAGAAGAACAATGTAGACTCAAATATTAGAAGAACAATGTAGACTCAAATATTAGAAGAACAATGTGGACTCAGATATTAGAAGAACAATGTAGACTCTTGAAATTTGGGTAATTTTTTTTTCTACTGTATTGGAGAAGCTGCTATATTCTATGAAATCAAGTAGATTAGGAATCAAATTTTGTAATTCTTCATATAATTCGTAAGATTAGACGTCCCTGGTTTCGCTCACTCACATATGACCTATGACACTTTAGAAATCCTTTTTTATATTCTTAAACCTATAGAGAGAACCAACATTTTCAAAACGTTGACTGTAAGTGTACAGCTGTCATCCGTATCGCTAATTATAGAATTAATAATTTATTTTTTAAAAATCTGTTTCATAATGGCTCTGAGGGGATTATAATATTTCCTCTTCATAATCGAACATCCACATAATCTCAGCTACCATTTTATCTATTATCTTTTGCCAGATAATTTTTTTTTCGAATCTGTTCGGTTTTCACAGTACGCATGCGTCGTATTTCTACCCTTGTGAAAACAATGGGAAATCTTCAGCGATGGCCCCCGCAGAGAATGACAGCAATCAGATACACGTCGACCTAGATCTAAAGGAAACATTTGGTCTCGTTTTATGACCAGAGATTTTCTTTTTGTTCACGACGTTTAAGTAATGCAGAAACCTTTGAGGCGCGAGGCCCCTTGGACCGCGAGGCCGTGCTCAGTCGACAACGTCACCTACACCTTGCGCCGCCTCTGAATACATACTATGGTAGAGTTTTCTTTTTAATGTTTCAAAATACTTTTCTAATAGGATTCTGCAATCCTTCATGCTATCATTCATTGCCAACAATTATCATGAACCAAAAGACTGAATTAAATTCATACAGGAAGTTTTTTTTTTTTTTTTTTTACATATTAAGAACACTTGGATAGAAAGGGAGGGGGGGGGGGCTAAGACTCATGCTATTGAGATAGAGAGAGTTAAATGACATCATTCAAAAGTCTTCTTTCTATTACTGGATTCCAGATCAACGTGAATAGGAATTGAAGATTGGTGTATACATATTGCGTTTTCGGCCATGGTATGTCATTGAGGGCTATGGCTTTAGAAGGTGCAATGGCCGTAGTTGGTACAACCCATTCATACCGTAAGTGGATGTGAAGTGTGAAAAAGTTTTACGCTAATGTCCCAATATAGTAGGAGTGATAACATGTGCCTGCAAAGGGCAGTAACTGCAAAGCTTAAGCTTTTAAAATTACGGCTGTGTTAGCGACATGTGCTGCGAGTCTGATACTGCATTTGTGCAAGTCAAGCTCTGTCCCACATGGATCATTACTGTCAGAGGAGGTTTAGTTTGTTTGAAGAGAAGTTGTTTCGTGAACAAAAATATTGCACATCTATAGTTCTACATGGTTCTACAAAGTTAAAATGTCCATCGCACTATATAATCTAGAAATAGGTCTTTATTTACAACTATACAATAGTGGAATGCTAATTTAAAAGTTTCATTGCGGCATGGGTCACAGAGAAATGCAAAAAGTCAAGAGCAAAACTAACTTCAACTTTTCACGACAGAGCATGCGCCAAATAATTGATCATAAGAACAATTTCCCGTGTAACACGAAACAAATACTGTTTCTGTAACGATTGTTCATATTTGAGTGAAAATTTAGGTTATTGAATACATTGCATGATTTGAGTTTGTTTATGCATGGTTCCTAACCATTCTCAAGCAGTTTCACGAGGGACAAAAAGGCCAGTTCAGACACAATGGTGACATGTCTGATCACTACCCAATAGAAAATGGCGTGAAGCAGGGCTGTGTACTTGCTCCTACTCTATTCGCTATCTGCTTTGGCCTAATGCTGGGTCAAATGAGGCAGAGATTGCACGAAGGCATCTATATCCGGTTTCGTTCTGACGGCAATGTGTTCAATCTTCGACGTCTACTATCCCATACAAAAACAAAAGAAATGATCATAACGGAGCTTCTCTATGCCGATTATTGCGCCTTGCTAGCTCACAATGAATATGATCTCCAGAACGCGGCCAACAAATTTGCATACGTTGCAGCCTCTTTCGATTTATCTACAAACCTCGGGAAAACAGTAGTCATGTTCCAGAAGTAATCCAATAAAACCTACCAATCCCCAAAGATCCCCGTAAACGGACAGCCCTTAACGTGCTTGACCACTTCACATATCTGGGTAGTATAGTATCAAATGACGCCTCACTTTCAAGGGAAGTTGATAACCGTCTGGCCAGGGCCAGTAGAAATTTTTGTCGCCTTCAGGCCAGAGTTTGGGGGAATAAATAGCTCCGCTTGCCTACAAAAATCAATGTCTTCCAGGCGGTGGTTCTCTCAACCCTTTTATATGGATCTGAGACATGGACACTATACAGAAAACAACTAAGACTACTTGAGCGCTTTCACCAAAGGTGCTTGCGCTCCATCATGGACATACGGTGGCAAGACCGCACTACAAAGAGCGATGTCCTTGCGAACGCCGGTATCGACAGTACGCTGGGCAGGGCACGTATCCCGTATGGGGGACGAACGTATGCCATAGACACTCATTTTAGATGAGCTAAAAGGTGGTCGTCATAACAGAGGCGCCCCACGGAAACGCTTCAAAGACCAGCTTAGGCGCCAACTTGTCTTAGCTGACATAGAAGAGAGCACCTGGTTGAATACCGATCAGAACGAGACAGCTGGAGGTCACTCACAAAGGCCCACGGGATACACATTTGAGACCATAAGAAAATCCGCTGCCGAGGACAGACTGCAAAAAGATAATCTAAATCGACCACCGCAGACAATGGTTATGCTTGCCCTGGACGTGGCAAAATATGTAGGTTGGGGCTGCACAGCCACTGGAAATACTGCATTCCTCACCGATCTTCAGACCCCAAGACAAGCCGTATTATTATTATAATTATTAGTATTATTATGCATGGTTTGAGTTTAGAATATAATCAATATTATATATATATATATATATATATATATATATATATATATATATATGTAGGTTATTGAATTGATAGACCGTAGGATTTGAGTTTAAAGTATAGGTTATTGAATAGAGGTAAGAAGACAGAGCGTTAGAGGTTAAGTTGAGCAAAATACCCATAGCTATAATTAGATATTTGGTGTAAACGGCGTACAGAATTTAGAAGGTGTTTAAATTTGTTCTTGCACTTTTTAGCACTGTAAATTCTTTTTTTTTTTAAACTATTTCGTTTGTACCAGAAACTTATGTTAAGTAAATAAGTTGGCAACAGAGACCTTTTAATGGAATGTTCTTGCCTTTGTTTAGAATCGAACATTTATCGTGACGATTCCCAATAATATCTTTTAGTTTTATTCAATTGTTTTTTGCTTCTTTGAAAATTTTTCTCGATTTATTAAAAATTAAATATTATAAACAAATGCAGATACCTTAAACATAAAATACATAATAATAATATAGTAGATAAAATAAAGAGCCTACAGAGCCTTTATATATATATAAATATAATGTCTAAAATTTAAAAAAATTGCTTCTAACTTTCTCTTCCAAAAATTTAGTACTCTTGAAAAAGTGACCTCTCTTATTTCAAAAACTTGACCGCTAAAAGTTACTCAGATCGTAATCGATGTTCCAAACGTGGCCAGTGAATCAAGAGCGAGCTAATTGAGTTCAAAGACCAGAAGACTCTGTACAGGAACTTTTGATTCTGATGGGCGAACAGCTCTACAGGATAATTTTCACATTGAAACGTTTGTCAGTAATCGCTTAATGGGGAGATCAAGTTTGTTCAGAAGACAGAGACTTTAGTTAGGGTTTAAAAGAGAGATCAAGTTTGTTGAGAAGACAGAGACTTTAGTTAGGGTTTAAAAGAGAGATCAAGTTTGTTGAGAAGACAGAGACCTTAGTTAGGGTTTAAAAGAGAGATCAAGTTTGTTCAGAAGACAGAGACTTAGGTTAGGGTTTAAAAGAGAGATCAAGTTTGTTGAGAAGACAGAGACTTAGGTTAGGGTTTAAAAGAGAGATCAAGTTTGTTCAGAAGACAGAGACTTAGGTTAGGGTTTAAAAGAGAGATCAAGTTTGTTCAGAAGACAGAGACTTTAGTTAGGGTTTAAAAGAGAGATCAAATTTGTTCAGAAGACAGAGACTTTAGTTAGGGTTTAAAAGAGAGATCAAGTTTGTTGAGAAGACAGAGACTTTAGTTATGGTTTAAAAGAGAGATCAAGTTTGTTCAGAAGACAGAGACTTAGGTTAGGGTTTAAAAGAGAGATCAAGTTTGTTCAGAAGACAGAGACTTAGGTTAGGGTTTAAAAGAGAGATAAAGTTTGTTGAGAAGACAGAGACTTTAGTTAGGGTTTAAAAGAGAGATCAAGTTTGTTGAGAAGACAGAGACTTTAGTTATGGTTTAAAAGAGAGATCAAGTTTGTTCAGAAGACAGAGACTTAGGTTAGGGTTTAAAAGAGAGATCAAGTTTGTTCAGAAGACAGAGACTTAGGTTAGGGTTTAAAAGAGAGATCAAGTTTGTTGAGAAGACAGAGACTTAGGTTAGGGTTTAAAAGAGAGATCAAGTTTGTTGAGAAGACAGAGACTTAGGTTGGGGTTTAAAAGAGAGATAAAGTTTGTTCAGAAGACAGAGACTTTAGTTAGGGTTTAAAAGAGAGATCAAGTTTGTTCAGAAGACAGAGACTTTAGTTAGGGTTTAAAAGAGAGATCAAGTTTGTTCAGAAGACAGAGACTTTAGTTAGGGTTTAAAAGAGAGATCAAGTTTGTTGAGAGAACAGAGACTTTAGTTAGGGTTTAAAAGAGAGATCAAGTTTGTTCAGAAGACAGAGACTTTAGTTAGGGTTTAAAAGAGAGATCAAGTTTGTTGAGAGAACAGAGACTTAGGTTAGGGTTTAAAAGAGAGATCAAGTTTGTTGAGAAGACAGAGACTTAGGTTAGGGTGTAAAAGAGAGATCAAGTTTGTTGAGAAGACAGAGACTTTAGTTAGGGTTTAAAAGAGAGATAAAGTTTGTTGAGAAGACAGAGACTTTAGTTAGGGTTTAAAAGAGAGATCAAGTTTGTTGAGAAGACAGAGACTTTAGTTAGGGTTTAAAAGAGAGATCAAGTTTGTTGAGAAGACAGAGACTTTAGTTAGGGTTTAAAAGAGAGATCAAGTTTGTTCAGAAGACAGAGACTTAGGTTAGGGTTTAAAAGAGAGATCAAGTTTGTTGAGAGAACAGAGACTTTAGTTAGGGTTTAAAAGAGAGATCAAGTTTGTTCAGAAGACAGAGACTTTAGTTAGGGTTTAAAAGAGAGATCAAGTTTGTTGAGAAGACAGAGACTTTAGTTAGGGTTTAAAAGAGAGATCAAGTTTGTTCAGAAGACAGAGACTTAGGTTAGGGTTTAAAAGAGAGATCAAGTTTGTTCAGAAGACAGAGGCTTAGGTTAGGGTTTAAAAGAGAGATCAAGTTTGTTCAGAAGACAGAGACTTAGGTTAGGGTTTAAAAGAGAGATCAAGTTTGTTGAGAAGACAGAGACTTAGGTTAGGGTTTAAAAGAGAGATCAAGTTTGTTGAGAAGACAGAGACTTAGGTTAGGGTTTAAAAGAGAGATCAAGTTTGTTGAGAAGACAGAGACTTTAGTTAGGGTTTAAAAGAGAGATCAAGTTTGTTGAGAAGACAGAGACTTAGGTTAGGGTTTAAAAGAGAGATCAAGTTTGTTCAGAAGACAGAGACTTAGGTTAGGGTTTAAAAGAGAGATCAAGTTTCTTGAGAAGACAGAGACTTTAGTTAGGGTTTAAAAGAGAGATCAAGTTTGTTGAGAGAACAGAGACTTTAGTTAGGGTTTAAAAGAGAGATCAAGTTTGTTCAGAAGACAGAGACTTTAGTTAGGGTTTAAAAGAGAGATCAAGTTTGTTGAGAAGACAGAGACTTTAGTTAGGGTTTAAAAGAGAGATCAAGTTTGTTGAGAAGACAGAGACTTTAGTTAGGGTTTAAAAGAGAGATCAAGTTTGTTCAGAAGACAGAGACTTAGGTTAGGGTTTAAAAGAGAGATCAAGTTTGTTCAGAAGACAGAGGCTTAGGTTAGGGTTTAAAAGAGAGATCAAGTTTGTTCAGAAGACAGAGACTTAGGTTAGGGTTTAAAAGAGAGATCAAGTTTGTTGAGAAGACAGAGACTTAGGTTAGGGTTTAAAAGAGAGATCAAGTTTGTTGAGAAGACAGAGACTTAGGTTAGGGTTTAAAAGAGAGATCAAGTTTGTTGAGAAGACAGAGACTTAGGTTAGGGTTTAAAAGAGAGATCAAGTTTCTTGAGAAGACAGAGACTTTAGTTAGGGTTTAAAAGAGAGATCAAGTTTGTTGAGAAGACAGAGACTTAGGTTAGGGTTTAAAAGAGAGATCAAGTTTGTTGAGAGAACAGAGACTTTAGTTAGGGTTTAAAAGAGAGATCAAGTTTGTTCAGAAGACAGAGACTTTAGTTAGGGTTTAAAAGAGAGATCAAGTTTGTTGAGAGAACAGAGACTTAGGTTAGGGTTTAAAAGAGAGATCAAGTTTGTTGAGAAGACAGAGACTTAGGTTAGGGTGTAAAAGAGAGATCAAGTTTGTTGAGAAGACAGAGACTTTAGTTAGGGTTTAAAAGAGAGATAAAGTTTGTTGAGAAGACAGAGACTTTAGTTAGGGTTTAAAAGAGAGATCAAGTTTGTTGAGAAGACAGAGACTTTAGTTAGGGTTTAAAAGAGAGATCAAGTTTGTTGAGAAGACAGAGACTTTAGTTAGGGTTTAAAAGAGAGATCAAGTTTGTTCAGAAGACAGAGACTTAGGTTAGGGTTTAAAAGAGAGATCAAGTTTGTTGAGAGAACAGAGACTTTAGTTAGGGTTTAAAAGAGAGATCAAGTTTGTTCAGAAGACAGAGACTTTAGTTAGGGTTTAAAAGAGAGATCAAGTTTGTTGAGAAGACAGAGACTTTAGTTAGGGTTTAAAAGAGAGATCAAGTTTGTTCAGAAGACAGAGACTTAGGTTAGGGTTTAAAAGAGAGATCAAGTTTGTTCAGAAGACAGAGGCTTAGGTTAGGGTTTAAAAGAGAGATCAAGTTTGTTCAGAAGACAGAGACTTAGGTTAGGGTTTAAAAGAGAGATCAAGTTTGTTGAGAAGACAGAGACTTAGGTTAGGGTTTAAAAGAGAGATCAAGTTTGTTGAGAAGACAGAGACTTAGGTTAGGGTTTAAAAGAGAGATCAAGTTTGTTGAGAAGACAGAGACTTTAGTTAGGGTTTAAAAGAGAGATCAAGTTTGTTGAGAAGACAGAGACTTAGGTTAGGGTTTAAAAGAGAGATCAAGTTTGTTCAGAAGACAGAGACTTAGGTTAGGGTTTAAAAGAGAGATCAAGTTTCTTGAGAAGACAGAGACTTTAGTTAGGGTTTAAAAGAGAGATCAAGTTTGTTGAGAGAACAGAGACTTTAGTTAGGGTTTAAAAGAGAGATCAAGTTTGTTCAGAAGACAGAGACTTTAGTTAGGGTTTAAAAGAGAGATCAAGTTTGTTGAGAAGACAGAGACTTTAGTTAGGGTTTAAAAGAGAGATCAAGTTTGTTGAGAAGACAGAGACTTTAGTTAGGGTTTAAAAGAGAGATCAAGTTTGTTCAGAAGACAGAGACTTAGGTTAGGGTTTAAAAGAGAGATCAAGTTTGTTCAGAAGACAGAGGCTTAGGTTAGGGTTTAAAAGAGAGATCAAGTTTGTTCAGAAGACAGAGACTTAGGTTAGGGTTTAAAAGAGAGATCAAGTTTGTTGAGAAGACAGAGACTTAGGTTAGGGTTTAAAAGAGAGATCAAGTTTGTTGAGAAGACAGAGACTTAGGTTAGGGTTTAAAAGAGAGATCAAGTTTGTTGAGAAGACAGAGACTTAGGTTAGGGTTTAAAAGAGAGATCAAGTTTCTTGAGAAGACAGAGACTTTAGTTAGGGTTTAAAAGAGAGATCAAGTTTGTTGAGAAGACAGAGACTTAGGTTAGGGTTTAAAAGAGAGATCAAGTTTGTTGAGAAGACAGAGACTTAGGTTAGGGTTTAAAAGAGAGATCAAGTTTGTTCAGAAGACAGAGACTTAGGTTAGGGTTTAAAAGAGAGATCAAGTTTGTTCAGAAGACAGAGACTTATGGTTTAAAAGAGAGATAAAGTTTGTTGTAGAGTAACTTCACCCTTTTTTCTAAGCTACATCTTTATTACGATGTATTTTTATATATGGTGTCACTCTTTTTATTTTTTGGTAAATAGGGGGTGGGGGGGGGTCGTGGTGGCTAAGTTATAGGGTTTTGAACATCGGTGTCTCGAGTTCAAATCTCGATGAAGACTTTGATGGGTAGCTGACATTAGTTGGGGAAAGTAAAGGCGATTAGGTCGTTGTGCAGGTTGAATACAAGGAGATCAAGTAGAGATGGCAGTGACTCAGTTAAGATTAAGAAGAAAAACTGGACTACTAGACTTGAATTAATACAAAGTAGAAAGACTTTGTGGACTAGTGGACTTAAATTAAGACTAAGAAGAAAGCAGTGGTGTAGCTAGGGTGGGGGGGGGAAGGGGTGAGATTTTGGAAATCCCCCGGGCCCCCAAATTATTATTTTTTTTCATTAAAATTTAAATATTACGCAAAATGCACGGGCACCCAAAGAGGACTTCCCCGGGGCCCCCCAAACGATTGAAAATTCCTTGCTACGCCCCTGGAAGAATGACGCGGTTAAAGAGAGATGCTCTAAGTTGACAGATTGTAAAGATACGTCATAAGTGCCATGAGTCATGAAGGGGCTTAACTCTTAAAAACATTGCTAAGACGTTGACGACACGATTGTATAGTTTCGTTTCCTTCCTGCCGTGTCAAAGGATTAGGATAAGTTTGTACCCACCACTTGTTGAAATGAGCGTTCGTTGAGTCTGTAGTGTCTTCCTTTATAAGCAATGGTCCCTTGTTCATTATAAATGTCCATAAAAAGACACACAAAATCTACATGTATTTACAAATTATATTGCCAACTGAAGACTGATATAACGATATTAGCCTACTTTAAAATGTTATAATTCATTCCCTCAGATTTGTCTAGATTAAGACCTAGTTTGTAGCCTAACTCAATGCTCTACTTTCAGTGCGACAACTCATGTCAAGAACATCGAGTTTGACATCGTAATCGCGTGAGAAATGGTGAATGTTATCACATTCACATTGACTTTTAAAATGGTGAATGTTATCATATTCACATTGACTTTAAGTTTTTAAGTTCTAAACAGTGTGTGATAGATACATGCCCTTGTTTCTGTTGTCAGTTAAAACTCGACAAACTTATCTCCAGGATGGACATGACTAACTCAATTGCTAGGAGCAGGAAGTGAAAAGAAGAATGTCTTCCCAGTAAAAAAAAACAAAAAAAAAAACAACAAAACAAACATCATAGCTATGTGTGAAGTCATTGACCTTCACATTGAACTAGACGAAGAACTAATTTACAAAGTCCAAGGTTGTGTCTGCTTAAACAGTTCAATAGAAAATAAGGAAAACGTTTTTAAAAAATATTTTTTTTATAGACAATACCTCCTGTAACATATTGCTATTTATATACATGTGCACACTAGCGCGTCAATGCAACATCCCTTGTGTGCACGCAATAAACGGAAGTCCTAATATGTCTTCCTCTGATCAACCCTTGCTTGTTATTTGTATGACACAAATAGTCTACAACTCCCTTATACACCTTAGAGAACGATTTCTTTTCTCCTAATAACTAAACTAAATTGCAGATTTAAAACAAAATGAGAAATTTTTTTTTACCCTGACCATTCCCCACACCTCAAAAAACAATCCTCATTAAGCGAATCTATAGAGTCAGACTTTATACTATTCCAATGATAGACCTTTCGATCTAGTCTTAGAAGACCATGCGCACAATTTTCATGAAGATTCATTGATTAAACTTTTGATTGAATGCGGAAATACCCGAAGACGTGTAGTCCGTGCAAAGATAAATAGTTGTCTAGTTCTCTAGCCAAATTTACATTTCTTTTTATACTTTGAGAAATTAGAACGATCAAACAAGAGTTTGTTTTTTTTCCAGTGTGGCCAACGAGCTAGTTATTCTTTTCCCAGCGATATACAGCAACTATTTATAGCCGTTTTGGAGATCCCTGTGCAGGTTGTTTCCCCCCACAAGGTACGAGTTGAGTAGAGGTCTTGTAGAAAGAAGGAATATTAGATCCAAGAAAACAATAACTCCCACTCTTTAGCTATGTTTATAAAAACCGTTGTCACTAAAACTACGTTTAGACAAAATATTTAGGCTTAAATAAGAGACTTGCCCCTAGAAACAAGTCTTAATTAAAGCCTTGAGCTAGGCCTCAACTAAAGCCTTGAGCTAGGCCTAAACTAAAGCCTTGAGTTAGGCCTAAACTAAAGCCTTGAGCTAGGCCTAAACTATGTCACCCATTACTGTAGATTTCTCATTACATTTTGTTGAACATGTACTATAATTCACTTCTGGAGTCCAGTTGGCTAATCTTCATTAAGAAGTTATACCTGGGCTACTTTCAGGGGAGACAATGACAGATACGGAAGATGACCGGAATCAGTTTTGTGGCGTTGGACCTTTTGTCTTTATACTTCAGGGTGCAGTTAATAATTGATGGCATAGTTAATCGTTAATCATTAATCGTTATTTAAGTTATAAATGTCTGAAGTGCAGAATTTATGATACAATATTGAGCCATGAGCCTCATACTCATACTAAAAGAATTAAAATAAATTACAATTAAATTTACTACTTCATACAACTTCTATCCAAAATCATACACATACATACATTAAAAAAAACATTCAGAGACTCACAATGAGATAGAACACATTTTGTTATAATGTTACACAATAAGATCTTGAAACCAAAGAGGTGCTATTTAGCAAACGGGCACATTGAGGAAACAAAAACTTGTAAAAAAACAACAACAACGTCAACTTACCTAAATATCTGGTCAAACACTGAAGCACAACCGGCCTTCTCATCTTGCTTATACTGTTGAATCCCCTGGGCTGGTAGAGCTATCTGTTAGCGATAGCCAAGGTACACTGGTAGACTGAGGGTCTATATATATCCAATACAGAACTATCTTGGCATCATAAATCCGAAAACAAACTACACACACTGCGGCATGAATATCTTACAAAAGATTCAGTCAATCTTTGGTTCATAAAACTGAAGAAAAGTATCGCTGTACATCTTTGTTAAATTAAACACAGGACGAGTGTTTGAAAACATTCTAACACTAGAACGCAACACAAAACAACAAACTAGGACACTGGTTATATGGAAAGAACACACGTCTTCTGAATAATGTTTTCATATTTACATCCATAATAGTGAGAACCTTGTACGATATTTAAAGCAATAGGTCTATCAACAACAGTGGCTTACCTAGGGTATTTGATGAACCGTGCGGCCAGCACCACTTTTAAATTGATGGGTGCGCCTCTGACTAATAAGACGTCATAACGTGTATTTTTACAGGTAAAATAAAAACAGTCCTGTGCGTGTCGCCCATTTGAAAAGAAAAATAAATATCTTCGCAAACTGTTTTTTTCAAAGATGGCGCATATGTCAATGTATGATGTTTAGTTTTACTTATATTTACTTGTATCTTGAACTTTTTTTTCTAAACTGCACTTAAATAGAAATTTATTTCTAAAGATAATGTTTCTAATTTTGAAGATCCCATCCGGAAAAAAAACATGTTTATGCTACCTGTCTGTCCGTCCTTCTTTTATTTGTGTTTTTCCTTGAGATCTCAAAAAAAAAACAAAAAAAAACTAAAAACGTTATTTGAATTCGATTTCAGAACCGCATTGATTATTGTCGAAATTAGTGCAATGGAAGGATCTCTTTATATTCCGAAATCATCCTTTCCTTTTAAAAAAAAAATGATTATTGATTATATGCATATGCATACTAACCACTTTTATAACAAGTCAAATAAGCCAGAACGCATTTCGAGTTATGCAACATTTATACATTCTTTTCTAGCACATTCTCTTGATTAAAAAATTACGTAAAGCTATCTCAATGTATTACTAAAAATAACAATATTCGCCTTTCTGAGGACCAAAAGTAGCAGGTGCAACTACTTCAAGCACGCAGACGATTGTGACATCAGCTTGGATCCTAACAGACAGACAATAACACAATAGCTTCTTTAAAAAAGCTTCTTTAAAAAAAAAAAAAAAAAGACAACAGAAATATTTTTACTCAGCGTTTGTGTCTGTGTTCAAGAATACACTTGTAGCAAACAAAATTTAAAAATATCCTTTAAAAAAAAAACAAAGCTTACCTAACGGAAAGAACTCCGCACTAACAACTATATTTCTCAATAATGTAGAAGTTATGTCCCTTACTTGATATCAAACAAAATAATTAATAGACTAATTGGTTACTTTTTTTAATTGATTCGTGATTTACTATGCAACAAATAATTATTTCAAGTTTCAACTAGATTCGAGGACGGGTGTGGGAGAAATAATTACGTACACGGGTTTTTTTTTTAAGGAGACGAAACCCTACATATTTAGCCTTATCTGTGTCTACTGAAGGATTCATTTCCCATGTTGGTATAAGACAGTATATTAATTACCAGTAACTAATTGACAAATTGGTATTTAAAAAAACAACTGATTCATGACTTGTCTATGCCAATGAATAGGTGTGCAAAGTTTCAACATGATCCGAGACTGGATGTGACAGAAATAACGTGTACACACTTTTTACCAGACAGACAGACAGAGTTGATAGAAGCTTTGTAAAAAAGTAAACCGATGAAGTGATATTGAACTTTGACATTATGAGTTCATACGACTGCGAAGTTTGTAAGTGTGTGCGTGTGTGTGAATATATATTTTACTTAAGTAAAAAGAAACTCAGAAAAACTTCATGTTTATTGTAGTTACTGAAAGTATATATATATAAATATTATCTTTTCAGATATCGCCTAAAACATAAAATCTGCATAATATATATCTATTTTTTTTTATCATCATGAGAATATATTTAGTGTATGGGCATGCAGTAATACTTTTAAAAATAGTCTTTCACATTAAGGAATTAGGAATTAGGCCTGTGCAGCGTATTTTTATAATAATAAGAAACTATATTATCCATAAGGAAATTTGTTTTACAATTTGCAAAGTACATCAAACAAAACATGACATAGCAGGAGAAGGTTTCCATTGAAAAAAAAAGATCGATTTAGCATTATCTCCATGGGAACTAAAAGTAAAGTAAGCTTGCTATCATAAATAAACGATGTGATGCAAATGGGTACAGATAGATCTAGTGCAATAGGATGCAGATTTAGTCTTGAAAATGCACACACTACAATTCATGTCTGATTTTATTGGAAGAGTGTATTCACCCAATCTGTTCCAACATCGTTAGTGGTAGCGTAGCGGTCAATGAACTGCACTCGACGTAAATCAGACTTGGGACACCAGAAGGGTTTTGATCCATTTCGGAAGAGTTCAATACAAGGAAAAACACTTTTCAATCTGGTCATTTTCACAACAAAACTCGATACCATTTTATGTATAACCAGATTGGATCTTCGTGCTGTTTGATATTTAATATAATAGCATCATTAGTAAGAAAATCTGGCCATAAAAAACCTAGAAGTGTAATCTCCACTGCGTATTATATAATATTAGTGAGCTTTAATCATTGGAGTGATACAATTTAAAACTAGTTTAGTTAGGTTTGTATATTAAACAAAAGAGATTCAGTCCAATGAAAAGTAATTTATTTGAAGCCTAAATTGAATGGAATGTGCTATTACCGTCGTGCAGTGATAAGATGTGGAAATTAACTGATCAAGTTAAGCTCTTTCTTTTTGTTATAGATCTACTTGATTCGGACATGCTACATCTAGACACCCACATAGCTAAAAATAAATTTAAAAAAAAAATAAACATCTAGATTATTCTAGATAACCAGACATTTAAAAAAACCAGGGCCAGTCCTACAGATTGCGGGGCCCTATGCGAAACGGATTTCGTGGGGCCTATTCGGGGTTAAGGATAATAAGTGAAAATTAAGATTTTGTATTAGAAAATAAATTCGTCTTAGCATTTTATTCATACTTTACTAAGTACAAAATCACTGTCAAATTATATTTACGAGCGATCTACAGTAGACAGTAGTTTACCAAGAAAAAGCCGATAAACATTCGGATCTGCTTTTTAGATTACTATCTACTAGCAAAATATCGCTTTTGTTTTTTTTTAAGAGGTTGAGAGAGATTTAGATCTATTTTCGCGCGGGTCCTATAAAAGTGCGGGGCCCACTGCGGCCTCATAGGTTACAGTGGCCTAAGACCGGCCCTGAGAAAAACCGACGATTAGATAAGCAGACATTTAGACATCAAGATAAGATTATTCGCCGGCCATAGGTTTTGTTTTGCTAGCTGGTCTCATCCTGACCTTTGACCTTCTGGGATCTGAGAACTCAAGGGACCACGTTCGCCTGTCATGCAAAAATAATGTTTAACATTTAGTAAATTAATTGATTAGGCCTGAGTATAGCCTCTTGAGTCTGACCGCTTGTGTCTGACCGCCTGTATCTGACGCCTGTGTAAGAGCGCCAGTCACTGACCGCTAGAACTGGTAATGAGATAGTTAGTGACTTGAATGGACACTGATATAGATCTAGGTCTACACAGAAACGGATGGGGGGGGGGGGGAGTTAGGGAAAGAGAATGTCAGATAGTAAACATGAGAAGGAGAGAAAGAGTGGTGGAGAAAATAAGACAATAGAAAGAGAGCAGATGGGAGAGAAAAGGAGGAGAGAGAAAGAGTGGTGGAGAGAGCAAGAAAGAGGGTTGAAAAGGAGGAGAGAGAAAGAGTGGTGGAGAGAGCAAGAAAGAGGGTTGAAAAGGAGGTAAGAGAGTGGTGGAACCAAAAAGGGAACATGAGAAACAATGGGAAGAGAGGTGCGGAGAAGACAAAAAGAAATGGAAAGACAGGAAAGTGAGAGAGGTGAATAGAGGATGATATATATATATGTATTAAGGCTTGTCTTCCAGTCCAAAGATTATGAGGAATGCAGTATTTCCCGAGGCTACGCAGCCCCAGCTGTGATATACATATGTTGCTACTTCCAGGGCAAGCAAAACAATTGTCCGCCGGTGGTCAATTAAGATTTTCTTTTCGCCGTCTGCGTTTGTCTTCGGCAGCGGATTTTCTTAAGGTCTCAAATGTGTATCCCGCGGCCTTTGTAAGTGACCTCCAGCTGTCTCGTTCTGAGGCCGCATGCAATCAGGTGCTCTCTTCTATGTCAGCTAAGGCAAGTTGGTGCCTAAGCTGGTCTTTAAGCGTTTCCGTGAGGGACCTCTGTTAGGTCGACTACATTTCCGCTCAACAAAAAAGAATGCTTTGGGTATACGTTCGTTCCCCATACGGAATACGAATACGAAAATAGGTACATGTACTCAGTGATGGATTACCTAACTTTTAACTACTAATAAATTGATAATAAACTTTAAAATGCAAGAAAAGTAATAATTTTTTCCCCACATTGAAAAAAATACCGGTGCGTACCGTCACAAAAAAGTATATATATATATATATATATATATATATAGAGAGAGAGAGATAGACAGACAGACAGAAAGAGAGAGAGAGAGAGAGACGTACATTCATATAAATAACATGCGAGTTGAAATTAAGCAAATAATAACTAAAGAGAGATGCTGGAGGTGTACCAACAGCTTGGAACTTTGAATTGGCTACATAGTGAACTATAAACACAAGACAAAGAGTTGTAAATGTAAAGAATGTAAACACAAGACAAAGAGTTGTGAATGTAAAGACTGTAAACACAAGACAAAGAGTTGTGAATGTAAAGACTGTAAACAAAGGACGCGTGAGTGAATAAGTGTATAAAGTGAATAATAAGACAAGCGTGAGTAAAAGAGAGAGTAAGATTAAGATAAGGCCGAGTAAAAGAGAAAAAAACAATAAGATAAGGGTGGGTAAATAAGAAAACAAAAAGATAAAGGTCAGTAATAGAGATTAAAGAGATAAGGAAGAGTTAAATAAAAGAGAACCAGAAAGAGTCAAAGAGAGCAACAAGACAATACTATTTAAAAAAAAAAAGGCGAAACAGAAAAGAAGCCAAGAAAGAGAGGCACAGAAAACAGGAAAGTGTCACATAGAGAAAGGATAAGTACAAACAATAGATTAACGAGAGAGAGAGAGAGAGACAGAGACAGAGACAGAGAGAGACGTGTGAGTGATAGTACATCATAGTAGGAGAGGCAGATGAATAGAAAGAAAAAAGAAATGATGGGTATAGAGGCCTTGTTAGAGGAAAAATGGGAAAAGAGAGGACAACAATAAGTACGTGAAACACAAACAGAGAGGGAGAGAGGGAGAGATTCACTAAAAAAAGAATGTCAGAGACTGCTCTAACCATTACTGATCTAGTATAAAGACTCGGCTGCTATCAGAAAGTCCAGATACTAGAGTTCTCTCTACATTCCTAGTTGAAGTATGAACTAACGAAATAGAAATTCCAGATACTAGAGTTCTCTCTACATTCCTAGTTGAAGTATGAACTAACGAAATAGAAAGTCCAGATACTAGTTCTCTCTACATTCCTAGTTGAAGTATGAACTAACGAAATAGAAAGTCCAGATCCTAGAGTTCTCTCTACATTCCTAGTTGAAGTATGAACTAACGAAATAGAAAGTCCAGATACTAGAGTTCTCTCTACATTCCTAGTTAAAGTATGAACTAACGAAATAGAAAGTCCAGATACTAGTTCTCTCTACATTCCTAGTTGAAGTATGAACTAACGAAATAGAAAGTCCAGATACTAGAGTTCTCTCTACATTCCTAGCTGAAGTATGAACTAACGAAATAGAAAGTCCAGATACTAGTTCTCTCTACATTCCTGGTTGAAGTATGAACTAACGAAATAGAAATCTCTTCTATTTCATCCTCTTCCATTCAACGATCTGTTATTTTCTATCGAGATTTAAGTTTAAATTACTCTCCTCCTCATCCCCGATCAGTGTTGTTGTTGGTCTTGATGACGACTGTTGACCCTGACTCCCCTTCCTCCCCGAGATCTCCTAATATGCCCCCACCCCATTATCCTCCCGGTTTCAGGCTTGATAAGAAAATGTAGAACTATGTATTGCGTTGTTTCCCCCTTCTGTTTATAAATTCGAGTAGCCTCTCTTTTTTTTTTTTACAAAGCTTCTATCAACTCACTGTGTCTGTCTGATATAAAATGTTTGTTCACGTGATTTCTCCGACACCCAGTCTCAGACCAAGTTTAAACGTTGCACAATTATTTATTGTACATAACAAAGTATGAATCTATTATAATATTAACCTATTAGTCAATTAACTATTGGTAATTAATTATTTTGTTTTATACAGAATAAGGCAAATAACTTCTAAATTATTGAGAGATATAGTTGTAAGTGCGGAGTGCTTCTCCTTGGAAAAGCTTTTTACGTGTTTTTCTCATTTCGCAAAGCATTTTTTTTAAAAGTATAAGTAGGAATGAAAGCAAGTGGACAGCAGAGTAATAAGTATAATTAGTCTATATCTTATAAGTATAATTAGTCTATATCTTATAAGTATAATTAGTCTATATCTTATAAGTATAATTAGTCTATATCTTATAAGTATAATTAGTCTATATCTTATAAGTATAATTAGTCTATATCTTATAAGTATAATTAGTCTATATCTTATAAGTATAATTAGTCTATATCTTATAAGTATAATTAGTCTATATCTTATAAGTATAATTAGTCTACATCTTACTTATAAGTATAATTAGTCTACATCTTACTTATAAGTATAATTAGTCTACATCTTATTTATAAGTATAATTAGTCTATATGTTACTTATAAGTATAATTAGTCTACATCTTACTTATAAGTATAATTAGTCTACATCTTACTTATAACTATAATTAGTCTCCATCTTACTTATAACTATAATTAGTCTACATCTTACTTATAAGTATAATTAGTCTACATCTTACTTATAACTATAATTAGTCTACATCTTACTTATAAGTATAGAATGGAAGACCACCGCATCCCTAAACGACTCTTGAATGGCCAACTAAGCGAAGGAAAGCGCTCGCAAGGTGGTCAAAGAAAGCGCTTCAGGGACACCCTCAAAGCTTCTCTGAAGGCGTTCAGCATAGACACAGGCACCTGGGAGACAGAGGCACATGACAGAGCATCATGGCGTCGCGCTGTGAAAACAGGTTGCTGAGGAAAAGAGAACAACGCTGGCAGAAGAAAAACGCCAGAAAAGAAAAGCAAGGCCCACGACACTAGCTCCAGCTGGAATAACCTGCCCAGTGTGTGGCCGAACATTCCGGGCTCACATAGGTCTCACCAGCCACACGAGGAGACATAAAACCCCAGTGTAAAGCTCTCAGCCGCCTGGATGACAAAGTGGTCATCATCGAACCACGATGGACGATATATATATATAAGTACAATTAGTCTACATCTTACTTATACGTACAATTAGTCTACATCTCACTTATAAGTATAATTAGTCTACATCTCACTTATAAGTACGATTAGTCTACATCTTACTTATACGTACAATTAGTCTACATCTTACTTATTAGTACAATTAGTCTACATCTTACTTATAAGTATAATTAGTCTACATCTTACTTATAAGTACGATTAGTCTACATCTTAATTATAACTATAATTAGTCTACATCTTACTTATAAGTATAATAAGTATACATCTTACTTATAATTAGTCTACATCTTATAAGTATAATTAGTCAACATCTTACTTATAAGTTTATAAGTATAATTAGTCTACATCTTATAAGTATAATAAGTCTACATCTTATAAGTATAATTAGTCTACATCATCTGACTTATGTCGCACTTGGCTTGAAACGTTTGTTGTAAGGCCAGAAATGAGCTGAGAGATAAGACGTAGACTTTCATAGACAGTAGACACGAAACATCTGTACACATCACACACACACATATATATAGCCTATATATACACTATACACACAACACCTACCTACATACCTACTTACCTACCTACCTACCTATCTATCTATCTATCTATCTATCTATCTATCTATCTATCTATCTATCTATCTCTATCTATCTCTATCTATCTATCTATCTCTATCTATCTATCTATCTATCTATCTATCTATCTATCTCTATCTATCTCTATCTATCTATCTATCTCTATCTATCTATCTATCTATCTATCTATCTATCTATCTCTATCTATCTATCTATCTATCTATCTATCTATCTATCTCTATCTATCTATCTATCTATCTATCTATCTATCTATCTATCTATCTATCTATCTATCTATCTATCTATCTATCTCTATCTCTATCTATCTATCTATCTCTATCTATCTATCTATCTATCTATCTATCTATCTATCTATCTATCTATCTATCTATCTATCTATCTATCTCTATCTATCTCTATCTATCTATCTATCTCTATCTATCTATCTATCTATCTATCTATCTCTATCTCTATCTATCTCTATCTATCTATCTATATCTATCTATCTATCTATCTATCTCTATCTATCTATCTATCTATCTATCTATCTATCTATCTATCTATCAATGAAAGGCATAGATTGAATAACGAAGCGACATATGAGAAAGAGAATGTCGTGTAAAAGGCAAAGAAATTAGTGTGTTTTTTATCTACTCTATCATGTCGTGAAAAGGTGAGTGCAGGTGAATATGTCTGTATGAGTGTGTTTGTGATAGAGAGAAACTAAAGAGAGAGAGAGAGAGAGAGAGTGGGAGGAACAAAAAGTGAGAGAGGGAGGGAGGAGTGCAGACAGAGTAAACTGGAGAGGAAAAGCTAACACGCGTGTCAGTAACCAGTATGTGTATGCGTGTATGTCATTAATGATTGCAACAGGTCTTAGAAAAAAGTCTTGCCAGCTGAAGTCGTGTTGGACAGAACGATGGCTATGCGAACAAAACAAGCAACGACCCTAACGCTAAATCTGGAGCTACACCATTGATGCATGCGCATAGTCAATACAAACAGAAAAAAACAACAACAACATGCAAACAGCAACCTATACAAACAAATCAGAGTCTAGAACCAAACTCGCCCTGACCTGAGTTGTGATACCGTTAGTCCCACTGGTTCAGCAGCTCACAGTGATACACACTTCTGTTACTCACCACAGTAAATAACCACTTTTCCCCCCGCCCCTCCCACATGCCATAGACACTGTTATCAATGTAGAATAAACAAACATGAATATCTCAATGCACAACTTGAAATTTAAAAAAACCAAACGGATGAACCGAAATGTTAGGTTTTAAGAGGACAAACTATGTGCCTGCAAATAACGTAAGCATTCAGACACGGGAGACAAATCTAGGAGTTCAGTGAACGGGACTCGCCCTCCCTTCGCTTTCCTTCTGGTGTGTTACAGGCCTCAACGCTGGCCGAGTCAGCAGCCACTCTTGTCTCTCAGGATTCAACTCTCCCTTTTTTTTTCCCTGCTTCTCTTCTTATCAGACGATGCGGCAATGAGCGGTTGACAAAAATAACAACAAATACACTACGTGATAATGGAGAAGCTGCTTCCACTTTCAAGTGCTACTGAATTGTGGATCTTTTACTTACTGTCTAGTTCCTAGGCTTCAGATCTAAGTGTCATACTTAGATCAAGTAATTTGGGCTATTGAGGCACTGTAATAATAATGAAAACCTAGAGCGAAAACAATCATAAAAATATTAACAGTAAAATATCTTTATTTTATTATACTTTCAAAACTAATTCTACTACTACTTAGCCAAATTTATCTCTAATGTGATCTCTTTATTGTTAAGCATATTTAATGCATTTTATAAGTAATTTTAATATATATTAAAATTGTGTTGAGTACTTATTAAATAAATTGTTGTTATATTTAGGCCATTTCTGGCCATTTTTGGCCTTTTTTATAAAATGAAATTTAATTTATTTTCATATACCATCATTATTTTTCAAGCTATTACTCGGAAACTTCATATGTTTATTCTCTACATGCTAATAAACAAATTGCATTTATATTTTTGTAAAAATAATATTGAGGAAATGTAGTTCGATTTAAAATTTTCTTCGTTTTTTGCGATTTTCTCAAAATACTATTTTCATTCACATTTTTTGTACTACTCCTTCACTAATTCTGCATAGAAATCAATCAAACTTGTCCTGCTTATTATTTATACAACAACTTCTACAAAACATTTTCTAAGTCTGAATTAATATTTTGTCTAAATTGCAATAAAATACTTGAAAAATGAAAAAAAAATTATGTTTTTCTTTAGCAAGGTTTAAAAAAAAAGGTTTTACAATATTTGGAAACTAAATGCTAGAAAATGTTCTGGTATGATTGATTTACACATTGTAAATATTTGTTTGGCAATAGCTTAAATAGTTTTAGAGCCTTAGCGATTTAAAAACGATAAACAAAAATCCAATATGGCGGCCGTTGCCATGACAGCCATTATAAGAAAACGATTTTAACTACATTTTTTTTTATGGTTATTCATAGGGATTATACATATAAAGTTTGGAGTAATTTGATTAATAAATAAAAAAAAAAGGGTGTCAAGTGTCCCACAAAGCCTTAATAATGATAATGAAAATGGTCGTCAAAGCAGTTATCCTCAAAGCAGCGCAGAGGTCCACAAAACATTCAAAGAAATATATCAAAGCAGTGGTCTTCAAAGCTGAGGTTTTCAAAGCAATGACTATCAAAATAGACGTCCTTAATGTAATTGTATTTAGAGCAGTGGTCCTCAAAGCAATGGTTCTCAAAGTAATATATCTCAAAGGCATGATCCTCAAAGAAGTGGTCTTAAAAGCAATGGTTCTCAACGAAATGGTCTCCAAAGCAATGGTTCTCAAAGTAGTGTCCTTGAAAGCAATGGTTCTCAAAGTCCTCAATTAAGTAATTAGTTGTCGTGAAAAGTAGTGGTCATACAAACAATGATTCTCAAAGTTGTGTTTTTTTAATCATTCTTAGTGAATGCAGTGGTCCTGAAACAAATGTATTCCAACCTGTGGTTCTCATAGCAGTGATTCTCAAAGCAGCGGTACCCAAAGCAATAGTCCATAATATAGTGTTCTTCAAAGCAGTGATCCCAAAAGCAAGACTCATTAAAGCGTTGGTCCCAAAAGTAGTCGTCCCTATAGTAACAGTTATCAAAACTGTCGATTCAAAAGCTGCAGGAATAGAAGAATAAGTGGTGCAGTGGTCCTCGAAGCTGTGTTTATCAAAGCGATGCTCTTAATAGCAGTGGTCAATGAAGTAATGACCCTCAAAGCAGCGGTTGTCTCAACAGTGGTCATCAAAGCAATTTTTTTTGAGTGGTGTGGTGTACAGAGGAATAAAGAGAGAGAGAAAGGGGAAAAAGAGAGAGAGAAATCGAAGTGAGAGAGAGAAGAGAAAACTCGACGAGAGAGGGAAAGAGTGAAGAGATAGAAATAGTAAAGAGAGAGAGAGAGAGAAGATATCGAGAAGACAGAGAACGAGTGAAGAGAGAGTGACAGAAGAGAGAGAGAACGAGTAAAGGGACGGAGACAATTGAGAGAGAAAGAGAGAAAAAGTAAAAAAAAAATGAAGAATGATAGAGAGCAGAAAGAAAGAGTGAAGAGAGAGAGACAGATAGAGAGAGAAGAGAAAGACTGAAGAGAGATGGAAAAGAGACGAAAAACTGAAAAAAGTAAAGAGAAAGGCAGAGAGAGAGAGAGAGAGAGGTAAAGAGAGGCAGAGAGAGAGAATGGAGGTATATACTACCTGTGTAATCTCGACATTTCCACTACAAACCCACACTTTTGAATATTGTTTCAATCATTTAATATAGGTTGACTACAATATTAAAGTCATATACACAATAATGCATGCAAGGGAGATAATTTTAAATAGGTCAAAAAATCTTTAACTATTGTAAACAATGCAAGCAAAACCTGTAAAGTAACTTTGTCAAAAATTCATCCGCCCATTGTGTTATGTTTGGAGTAATCTTCAAGTGCAATTTAAAAAAAAATAGATATTGAAATTGTAACGGGTCTATCTTTGTATAAAGATCTCAATTAATATACATCTAATTGTGTTAGTACTGTTATTAAGCATATTGATGCACTGTAACTAGTATAACTCTATAGTCGATCTTTCGCATTGTTTTGGCATAAGAAATCTCATGGTTGTTCTTGAAGTGTAGAAGATGTCCATAAAGGTTCTGCCAGTTGCTTGGAGCACACTTTTAGAACTCAGCCTTTTATTTCATTAGGCCCAAAGCTTTTAGAGGGGTGACTTTTGAACACAGTTGACCTTTTGATCTCTATTAATCTTTTTTTTTAATTCGAAACAATTCTCATTAGTCAAAGCAACAGTAAAACATCTGTCTTGTGTTCGTTAGTCGTTGTCGCTTGTGAATTAAATTCTTTTTAACTTTGTGTTTCTTCCATTATTCATTACATTTCACGTCACTTTTCATGTTTAAAAAAAAAAGGTAAAGTTTCCCCTTTCAGACCTAGTGATCTATGCAGCACATAATGTAAATGTCAACTGATTCTATGTCCCCAGGTTAACGAGGGTTCATGCGGCCAGCACAACGACCAACCGCATTTACTTTTCTCCAACCAATGTCAGGTACCCATTAGAGCTGGGTGGACTCAGTGGCGCCCTAAAGATTCCCAAAGTAAAAATCCAAGTTTTCACCAGGATTCTTTTCTAACCCGGGATCGCTGGTTAGGAAGCCAAGCGCTTTACCACTCACCACCCGCGCCTTCAGTTCGAATGTTACTTCGACTTAACTATTTTATATATGCCAAATGGACTGATATGAAATTATACAAGTGAGGTAATTAACTAATAAGATTTTTGTCCATTTAGGAGCCTACTTAGTGAACTAGGCAAGTGTAGTGAAAGAATAGCTTGTGACAAGAAAAACACGCGCGCACACACACATACACACACGCACGCACACGCGCGCACACACACATACACACAAACTGGAGCACATTCAGGTTGCAGTCGGACAGAATTACAAAGTATCTAGGCAACTTTATTGAAAAACATTTTCTATTTTTAGATTTATCATTTTATTTTTATATTATTACAACCTAACACACAGTTAGCCAGTTAGGTTAGTTTAAGGGAGGTAAGTGATAATTTAATATACATTCTTATTTTTAAAGATTTGTTTCCCTTTATATATATCTACTCCTTGGTTGTGAGAGTCAAAGTGAATACTTTCTATATGTTTAATAATATAAGTGCAGTTAGACATTTATCATCATAATTGGTAAATGTTGATACGTGAAAAATAAAGTACATTGAACATTAATGACCATATATTTTTTAAAGAGAGCATACGTTTAGCCTACCTGGTATTACCTTCAGCAGGAACAAGCACCACACACACAAAAAGAGTCTCCACAAAAGAGAAAAATATTTCGGAATTTCAACAGTTTAGAAACTTTATTTTTTTTTGTCTCATTTTCAACACTGACACTTCAAAACTTAAGTCTGGTGGCAACAATGTCGTGATTAAGAAGTGTCCTCTTGTAGTTGTAGCTAGCTCGGAATATGTAAATACTTCTCCGGATTTACGGCGGTGGGTCTACCAAGGGCCTTACTCTCCACGAACTCAAACATATACACTTTTTAAAAAACTAAAATATGCATATTAAGTTCATTTATTTGAATTTTTTTTTCTCTGGAATATAGGTGACCGGTCATTTCATCCCCGGTCACTTCATTCCCGGTCATTTCATCCCCTGGTCACTTCATCCCCTGGTCACTTCATCCCCCGGTCATTTCATCCCCGTTCATTTCATCCGCAATTAAATATTTTATATATAAATATGATTATGTAGAATGCTTTTTGACATTTTATGACATGTTACTAATGCGTTTGTAGTGTTTCCTCTTGCACTTTGTATTCTTAATGAGAAATCTTATATTATATTGTAAATCTGGGTGTGTACTTAGCTATAGCGCTTTTATTGGATGTAGGGGTTGTAATATCATAATATTATCCGGATCGAAGACCAAGATTTGGTGGAACTAGTAAAAAATCATTTGAGAGATAGAAGTGCGATTAGAATAATTATAATCATATAATTATAATCATGCCGCTGATAACTTATCATCAAAAGCCAAGGTGTGGTGCAAGTAGTAAAATTCTTTTGAGAGATAGAAGTGCAATTACAATAATTATGACCGTGCCGCTGATAACTTATCATCAAAAGCCAAGGTGTGGTGCAAGTAGTGGAATTCTTTTGAGAGATAGAAGTGCAATTACAATAATTATGACCGTGCCGCTGATAACGTATCATCAAAGGCCAAGGTGTGGTGCAAGTAGTGGAATTCTTTTGAGAGATAGAAGTGCGATTACAATAATTATGACCGTGCCGCTGATAACTTATCATCAAAAGCCAAGGTGTGGTGACAGTACGACCATGTTTCACTTTATTTTATTTTTCAATCGCTCTTTCTTGAAAATGGGCGCGTCATTTTTAGCCTTGATATAAGTCGACAATTTTGTTATTTAAATTAAAAATGAATACATTAAATATTGCTCATTTCATGATTTTTAAAATTACAGTTTGTTAGATAAAAATGATCAGATGATGAAAATATCAGGGGATGAAGTGACCGGGGATGAAGTGACCAGGGGATGAATTGACCAGGGGATGAAATGATCGGGGATGAAGTGACCAGGGGATGAAGTGAACAGGGGATGAAATGATCGGGGATGAAGTGACCGGGGATGAAGTGACTGGGGATGAAGTGACCAGGGGATGAAGTGACTGGGAATGAAATGACCAGGGGATGAAGTGACCAGGGGATGAAGTGACCAGGGGATGAAATGATCGGGGATGAAGTGACCGGGGATGAAGTGACCGGGGATGAAGTGACTGGGGATGAAATGACCAGGGGATGAAGTGACCAGGGGATGAAGTGACCAGGGGATGAAATGACCGGGAATGAAATGACCGGGGATGAAGTGACCGAGGATGAAGTGACCGGGGATAAAGTGACCGGGGATGAAGTGACCGGGGATGAAGTGACTGGGGATGAAATGACCGGGAACCGAAATATAGCATGCTTTGACATATAGACCATTGCATATCTATATTTTACATCAGTGGATCCTTATTAAAGTTTTTGAAAGAGTGTAAGGGTCTCAAAAAAAAAATCGTCAAGGGCTTATCTATGGGTCTCAAGCGTATATTCCGAGACCTTTGGAAGAACTCTTCAACTCTTTCAGAAGTGATCCACTGCCAGGTCCCTTACGGAATAGATGTCCGACCCAGAGCAGTTGTCGAACAGCAAGTAGTGCCCATTATGGAGGAAGCGACCGAGGAGCATATGATGCCTCCTATAGAATAGAAAGCCAACACAAAATAAAGAAACCGAGAAAAAGGACACGAGTTGTGAGTCGAGAGGTTAAATGTTTTATTAGAATTGAATTCAACAACTAGTCAACAAATCAACAACTAGTCAACAAGTCAACAACTAGTCAACAAGTCAACAACTAGTCAACAATCAACAACTAGTCAACAATCAACAACTAGTCAACAAGTCAACTAGTCAACAACTAGTCAACAAGTCAACAACTAGTCAACAATCAACAACTAGTCAACAACTAGTCAACAATCAACAAATAGTCAACAACTAGTCAACAATCAACAACTAGTCAACAACTAGTCAACAATCAACAACTAGTCAACAACTAGTCAACAATCAACAACTAGTCAACAATCAACAACTAGTCAACAATCAACAACTAGTCAACAATCAACAACTAGTCAACAACTAGTCAACAATCAACAACTAGTCAACAATCAACAACTAGTCAACAAGTCAACAACTAGTCAACAATCAACAACTAGTCAACAAGTCAACAAGTAGTCAACAAGTCAAGAACTAGTCAACAAGTCAACAACTAATCAACAATCAACAACTAGTCAACAAGTCAACAAGTAGTCAACAAGTCAAGAACTAGTCAACAAGTCTACAACTAATCAACAATCAACAACTAGTCAACAAGTCAACAACTAATCAACAATCAACAACTAGTCAACAAGTCAACAAGTAGTCAACAAGTCAAGAACTAGTCAACAAGTCTACAACTAATCAACAATCAACAACTAGTCAACAAGTCAACAAGTCAACAACAAGTCAACAACTAGTCAACAAGTCAACAACTAGTGATAAACACTGGTAGGACAATGAGTATTAAAATTAACTCCACCCTCTCACACTAAGCACGAAAAAAAAAAGATTTACTAGGCAACCCTTAACTGTCCAGTGCTAACACATGTGATTTCAAATTGATAACAATCTAATATTTAAGCAAGGTTCACCAAAGCTAGAAACTATGTAACGCTAGAAAGTTCTAGAAAGCACAGAATGACGTCTTCGATCTATAAAAGGCTCTAGCTCTTTAGGACAGCAAAATTCAGGTGTTAAGTTTTAATGTTAAGGTTTAAAAAGATTTAATGTTATTACAGAAATGAAACCACGTCCCCTCTTCTAGGCCAAGAATATTCGTGTTACGTCCCTATGGTGTAAGGTAAACTTCATTGGACTGTTCTAACACATGGATTCATCACTACATTGAATATTCGTGTTATGTCCCTATGGTGTAAGGTAAACTTCATTGGACTGTTCTAACACATGGATTCATCACTACATTGAATATTCGTGTTACGTCCCTATGGTGTAAGGTAAACTTCATTGGACTGTTCTAACACATGGATTCATCACTACATTGAATAGAGAAACAATGTTTGTGTGTCCTTCAAACTTTGTGGACATTGATGTTCAATTTCAATTTAGATCCAAAAAAAAAAACAACGTGTACGGACTTGGATTATGTGGCCGTAGTGCAGGGTCTTGTGGGCTCGCTAGGACCTTCCTTCGGTGGGGAGGGGGGAGGAGGCAGGCGGGGGAGCAGTGGGAGCCGGGCGGACAGCTTACAAGAATGGACGGGCATACCATTGAAAGAGGTTCTAACCATGGTAAAAGAGAGGAATGGAGAAACACACTCGACTAATCTTGTGTGGTTCCCCGACGCTCCAAAAGACTAAGTCAGTAAGAATAGCACATTAGGTTTTTGAAATAAAACTTTGTAATAGCAAGATAATGCACTGTAGATACCTCAGAATATGCATTTTGTTGGCTTTCAATACCAGAAATAGTGCTCGGCGGCGGGGCTTAGCCCCGCGATGGGGGAGCGCTGCGAACACCCCCAGACTCCCTTGCTAGCAAGGGCGGGGAGTCTACAATAAACAATAAACGTCTTCCGAAAGGGTCAGAATGTCATAAAGATTAATTATGTACACAAACTCATATATATATATAATTTTTTTCTTATGGCTCAGCATAGGGAAATACAAGATTATGGCTCAGCATAAGGAAATATGAGATGGTGGCTCAGCATAGGGAAATATGAGATAATGGCTCAGCATAGGAAAATACAAGATTATGGCTTAGCATAAGGAAATATGAGATGATTGCTCAGCATAGCGAAATATGAGATGATGGCTCAGCATAGGGAAATACAAGATTATGGCTCAGCATAAGGAAATATGAGAAGATGGCTCAGCATAGCGAAATATGAGATGATGGCTCAGCATAGTGAAATATAACATGATATCTCAGGATAGGGAAATATGAGATGATGGCTCAGCATAGGGAAATATAACATGATATCTCAGGATAGGGAAATATGAGATGATGGCACAGCATAGCGAAATATGAGATGATGGCTCAGCATAGGGAAATATAACATGATATCTCAGGATAGGGAAATATGAGATGATGGCACAGCATAGCGAAATATGAGATGATGGCTCAGCATAGGGAAATATAACATGATATCTCAGGATAGGGAAATATGAGATGATGGCTCAGCATAGGGAAATATAACATGATATCTCAGGATAGGGAAATATGAGATGATGGCACAGCATAGCGAAATATGAGATGATGGCTCAGCATAGGGAAATATAACATGATATCTCAGGATAGGGACATATGAGATGATGGCTCAGGATAGGGAAATATGAGATGATGGCTCAGGGTAGGGAAATATGAGATGATGGCTCAGGATAGGGAAATATAACATGATATCTCAGGATAGGGACATATGAGATGATATCTCAGGATAGGGACATATGAGATGATGGCTCAGGGTAGGGAAATATGAGATGATGGCTCAGGATAGGGAAATATAACATGATATCTCAGGATAGGGACATATGAGATGATGGCTCAGGGTAGGGAAATATGAGATGATGGCTCAGGGTAGGGAAATATGAGATGATGGCTCAGGGTAGGGAAATATGAGATGATGGCTCAGGGTAGGGAAATATGAGATGATATCTCAGGATAGGGACATATGAGATGATGGCTCAGGGTAGGGAAATATGAGATGATGGATCAGAATAGGCAATTATAAAAATTAGTTTTCTGCCCATACCACAGTTGGGGTTGAAACCTTCAAGGAAATTCAATGAGTAACAAGTCTATATTTTTTACTTTCCTTATATAAATGACAAAATATTGTTGTCTGTATTTTGATGGGAAAAGTAGAAAAACTAGCCCTCTCGTATGAACCAGCTTCAACATCGAGTAGCGACAGCTTTATGGTGTTAGATCGGCCAGATAACGGATTCGTTTGGCTTCTGCGTGAGAATAAAATCTCAGAAATGTGTGCGTCCATTTCAGTGTGTGTGTGTGTGTGTTAAGCTGCAGAGTTGCTGTGGTGCAGAGATTATGTTACATACAACTAACAACACGGACACAATTCAGACAGCTCTTCAATGGTAGAAACAACACCACGGCACTAGAGTCAATTTAAGTGATTATCGATACCTGAAAGCTATCGCTCTATTACCCATAGCGTTAAATCAACATATCAGTTTTCTGTACTGGGGCTCCCACTACGAAATCTCAGGCAATGAACATCGCTTCGTGTCGAAACTTGAATGAAAGTAATAGCCGGTTTCGTGGGGCTGCAAGGACTTTGTTTGCTTATCACTTGTATACATACAACTGACTAGGAAACACATTTATGATCGAGAGACAAAATGTACTTTGTTTGCCTTTTATTTTTACATGACTAAACGTGAACTGTAGAACAAGAAGATCAATACAACATGACCCAATATGTTTTTTTTTCTTATTGCCTCATATCTCACAGATACCCCAAACAGATACCTCTTGACCTAAATTAGATACATCTCACAGATACCTCAAACAGGCACCTTTTAGCTTCAAATGGATACATCGCACAGATACCCCAAACAGATACCTCTTGACCTAAATTAGATACATCTCACAGAAATGTGTGTGTGTTATTTGTTATGATCAGAATGCACAGAGAATATTAAAAACTAGGATGAGAGCCTGAAGCAAACAAAAACAAAAAGCCATCAATGGGTGAATTTTGTTCGTCAATTAAAAGACTTTATATCATTGTATCAGCTATGAAGCTCTTCTCTTCAATCAAATAAATAACGATTTTTAAATGCTTTGAAAGCAAACTGTTTTTTATATTTCTTAAGTCCAAGTTATGATTGACTACACTACAAACAAAAAAACAAAAATCTTTTTATTTCAGTGAAAGAAATTAAACCTTCATTTTGTTATGAAAAGACATAAATAAATGAAAACTATTTATTTAGCAGAAGTGAAACTTTGACATTTTGAGCCGACCAAGCTGGTCTTGGTTGTGTGAGTTGGCGCAGATGATTGATTCCTTTACGACAATCTAAAACTTTTGTGTGTGTGTGATTTATAAGCAACGACACGTGCTAATGCTAAACTGCAAGTGAATAACTGTTGGGACCAAGTGGAATGACACGTGCTAATGCTAAACTGCAAGTGAATAACTGTTGGGACCAAGTGGAATGACACGTGCTAATGCTAAACTGCAAGTGAATAACTGTTGGGACCGAGTGGAATGACACGTGCTAATGCTAAACTGCAAGTGAATAACTGTTGGGACCGAGTGGAATGACACGTGCTAATGCTAAACTGCAAGTGAATAACTGTTGGGACCAAGTGGAATGACACGTGCTAATGCTAAACTGCAAGTGAATAACTGTTGGGACCAAGTGGAATGACACGTGCTAATGCTAAACTGCAAGTGAATAACTGTTGGGACCGAGTGGAATGACACGTGCTAATGCTAAACTGCAAGTGAATAACTGTTGGGACCAAGTGGAATGACACGTGCTAATGCTAAACTGCAAGTGAATAACTGTTGGGACCGAGTGGAATGACACGTGCTAATGCTAAACTGCAAGTGAATAACTGTTGGGACCGAGTGGAATGACACGTGCTAATGCTAAACTGCAAGTGAATAACTGTTGGGACCGAGTGGAATGACACGTGCTAATGCTAAACTGCAAGTGAATAACTGTTGGGACCGAGTGGAATGACACGTGCTAATGCTAAACTGCAAGTGAATAACTGTTGGGACCAAGTGGAATGACACGTGCTAATGCTAAACTGCAAGTGAATAACTGTTGGGACCGAGTGGAATGACACGTGCTAATGCTAAACTGCAAGTGAATAACTGTTGGGACCAAGTGGAATGACACGTGCTAATGCTAAACTGCAAGTGAATAACTGTTGGGACCGAGTGGAATGACACGTGCTAATGCTAAACTGCAAGTGAATAACTGTTGGGACCGAGTGGAATGACACGTGCTAATGCTAAACTGCAAGTGAATAACTGTTGGGACCGAGTGGAATGACACGTGCTAATGCTAAACTGCAAGTGAATAACTGTTGGGACCGAGTGGAATGACACGTGCTAATGCTAAACTGCAAGTGAATAACTGTTGGGACCAAGTGGAATGACACGTGCTAATGCTAAACTGCAAGTGAATAACTGTTGGGACCGAGTGGAATGACACGTGCTAATGCTAAACTGCAAGTGAATAACTGTTGGGACCAAGTGGAATGACACGTGCTAATGCTAAACTGCAAGTGAATAACTGTTGGGACCAAGTGGAATGACACGTGCTAATGCTAAACTGCAAGTGAATAACTGTTGGGACCGAGTGGAATGACACGTGCTAATGCTAAACTGCAAGTGAATAACTGTTGGGACCGAGTGGAATGACACGTGCTAATGCTAAACTGCAAGTGAATAACTGTTGGGACCGAGTGGAATGACACGTGCTAATGCTAAACTGCAAGTGAATAACTGTTGGGACCGAGTGGAATGACACGTGCTAATGCTAAACTGCAAGTGAATAACTGTTGGGACCAAGTGGAATGACACGTGCTAATGCTAAACTGCAAGTGAATAACTGTTGGGACCGAGTGGAATGACACGTGCTAATGCTAAACTGCAAGTGAATAACTGTTGGGACCAAGTGGAATGACACGTGCTAATGCTAAACTGCAAGTGAATAACTGTTGGGACCGAGTGGAATGACACGTGCTAATGCTAAACTGCAAGTGAATAACTGTTGGGACCGAGTGGAATGACACGTGCTAATGCTAAACTGCAAGTGAATAACTGTTGGGACCGAGTGGAATGACACGTGCTAATGCTAAACTGCAAGTGAATAACTGTTGGGACCAAGTGGAATGACACGTGCTAATGCTAAACTGCAAGTGAATAACTGTTGGGACCGAGTGGAATGACACGTGCTAATGCTAAACTGCAAGTGAATAACTGTTGGGACCAAGTGGAATGACACGTGCTAATGCTAAACTGCAAGTGAATAACTGTTGGGACCGAGTGGAATGACACGTGCTAATGCTAAACTGCAAGTGAATAACTGTTGGGACCAAGTGGAATGACACGTGCTAATGCTAAACTGCAAGTGAATAACTGTTGGGACCAAGTGGAATGACACGTGCTAATGCTAAACTGCAAGTGAATAACTGTTGGGACCGAGTGGAATGACACGTGCTAATGCTAAACTGCAAGTGAATAACTGTTGGGACCAAGTGGAATGACACGTGCTAATGCTAAACTGCAAATGAATAACTGTTGGGACCAAGTGGAACGACACGTGCTAATGCTAAACTGCAAGTGAATAACTGTTGGGACCGAGTGGAATGACACGTGCTAATGCTAAACTGCAAATGAATAACTGTTGGGACCAAGTGGAATGACACGTGCTAATGCTAAACTGCAAATGAATAACTGTTGGGACCAAGTGGAATGACACGTGCTAATGCTAAACTGCAAATGAATAACTGTTGGGACCAAGTGGAATGACACGTGCTAATGCTAAACTGCAAATGAATAACTGTTGGGACCAAGTGGAATGACACGTGCTAATGCTAAACTGCAAATGAATAACTGTTGGGACCAAGTGGAATGACACGTGCTAATGCTAAACTGCAAGTGAATAACTGTTGGGACCAAGTGGAATGACACGTGCTAATGCTAAACTGCAAATGAATAACTGTTGGGACCGAGTGGAATGACACGTGCTAATGCTAAACTGCAAATGAATAACTGTTGGGAACGAGTGGAATGACACGTGCTAATGCTAAACTGCAAATGAATAACTGTTGGGACCGAGTGGAATGACACGTGCTAATGCTAAACTGCAAGTGAATAACTGTTGGGACCAAGTGGAATGACACGTGCTAATGCTAAACTGCAAGTGAATAACTGTTGGGACCAAGTGGAATGACACGTGCTAATGCTAAACTGCAAATGAATAACTGTTGGGACCGAGTGGAATGACACGTGCTAATGCTAAACTGCAAGTGAATAACTGTTGGGACCAAGTGGAATGACACGTGCTAATGCTAAACTGCAAATGAATAACTGTTGGGACCGAGTGGAATGACACGTGCTAATGCTAAACTGCAAGTGAATAACTGTTGGGACCAAGTGGAATGACACGTGCTAATGCTAAACTGCAAATGAATAACTGTTGGGACCGAGTGGAATGACACGTGCTAATGCTAAACTGCAAGTGAATAACTGTTGGGACCAAGTGGAATGACACGTGCTAATGCTAAACTGCAAGTGAATAACTGTTGGGACCGAGTGGAATGACACGTGCTAATGCTAAACTGCAAGTGAATAACTGTTGGGACCAAGTGGAATGACACGTGCTAATGCTAAACTGCAAATGAATAACTGTTGGGACCAAGTGGAATGACACGTGCCAATGCTAAACTGCAAGTGAATAACTGTTGGGACCGAGTGGAATGACACGTGCTAATGCTAAACTGCAAGTGAATAACTGTTGGGACCAAGTGGAATGACACGTGCTAATGCTAAACTGCAAATGAATAACTGTTGGGACCAAGTGGAATGACACGTGCTAATGCTAAACTGCAAGTGAATAACTGTTGGGACCGAGTGGAATGACACGTGCTAATGCTAAACTGCAAGTGAATAACTGTTGGGACCGAGTGGAATGACACGTGCTAATGCTAAACTGCAAGTGAATAACTGTTGGGACCGAGTGGAATGACACGTGCTAATGCTAAACTGCAAATGAATAACTGTTGGGACCGAGTGGAATGACACGTGCTAATGCTAAACTGCAAATGAATAACTGTTGGGACCGAGTGGAATGACACGTGCTAATGCTAAACTGCAAATGAATAACTGTTGGGACCGAGTGGAATGACACGTGCTAATGCTAAACTGCAAATGAATAACTGTTGGGACCGAGTGGAATGACACGTGCTAATGCTAAACTGCAAGTGAATAACTGTTGGGACCAAGTGGAATGACACGTGCTAATGCTAAACTGCAAGTGAATAACTGTTGGGACCAAGTGGAATGACACGTGCTAATACTAAACTGCAAATGAATAACTGTTGGGACCGAGTGGAATGACACGTGCTAATGCTAAACTGCAAGTGAATAACTGTTGGGACCAAGTGGAATGACACGTGCTAATGCTAAACTGCAAATGAATAACTGTTGGGACCGAGTGGAATGACACGTGCTAATGCTAAACTGCAAGTGAATAACTGTTGGGACCAAGTGGAATGACACGTGCTAATGCTAAACTGCAAATGAATAACTGTTGGGACCGAGTGGAATGACACGTGCTAATGCTAAACTGCAAGTGAATAACTGTTGGGACCAAGTGGAATGACACGTGCTAATGCTAAACTGCAAGTGAATAACTGTTGGGACCGAGTGGAATGACACGTGCTAATGCTAAACTGCAAGTGAATAACTGTTGGGACCAAGTGGAATGACACGTGCTAATGCTAAACTGCAAATGAATAACTGTTGGGACCAAGTGGAATGACACGTGCTAATGCTAAACTGCAAGTGAATAACTGTTGGGACCGAGTGGAATGACACGTGCTAATGCTAAACTGCAAGTGAATAACTGTTGGGACCAAGTGGAATGACACGTGCTAATGCTAAACTGCAAATGAATAACTGTTGGGACCAAGTGGAATGACACGTGCTAATGCTAAACTGCAAGTGAATAACTGTTGGGACCGAGTGGAATGACACGTGCTAATGCTAAACTGCAAGTGAATAACTGTTGGGACCGAGTGGAATGACACGTGCTAATGCTAAACTGCAAGTGAATAACTGTTGGGACCAAGTGGAATGACACGTGCTAATGCTAAACTGCAAATGAATAACTGTTGGGACCAAGTGGAATGACACGTGCCAATGCTAAACTGCAAGTGAATAACTGTTGGGACCGAGTGGAATGACACGTGCTAATGCTAAACTGCAAGTGAATAACTGTTGGGACCAAGTGGAATGACACGTGCTAATGCTAAACTGCAAATGAATAACTGTTGGGACCAAGTGGAATGACACGTGCTAATGCTAAACTGCAAGTGAATAACTGTTGGGACCGAGTGGAATGACACGTGCTAATGCTAAACTGCAAGTGAATAACTGTTGGGACCGAGTGGAATGACACGTGCTAATGCTAAACTGCAAGTGAATAACTGTTGGGACCGAGTGGAATGACACGTGCTAATGCTAAACTGCAAATGAATAACTGTTGGGACCGAGTGGAATGACACGTGCTAATGCTAAACTGCAAATGAATAACTGTTGGGACCGAGTGGAATGACACGTGCTAATGCTAAACTGCAAATGAATAACTGTTGGGACCGAGTGGAATGACACGTGCTAATGCTAAACTGCAAATGAATAACTGTTGGGACCGAGTGGAATGACACGTGCTAATGCTAAACTGCAAGTGAATAACTGTTGGGACCAAGTGGAATGACACGTGCTAATGCTAAACTGCAAGTGAATAACTGTTGGGACCAAGTGGAATGACACGTGCTAATACTAAACTGCAAATGAATAACTGTTGGGACCGAGTGGAATGACACGTGCTAATGCTAAACTGCAAGTGAATAACTGTTGGGACCAAGTGGAATGACACGTGCTAATGCTAAACTGCAAATGAATAACTGTTGGGACCGAGTGGAATGACACGTGCTAATGCTAAACTGCAAGTGAATAACTGTTGGGACCAAGTGGAATGACACGTGCTAATGCTAAACTGCAAATGAATAACTGTTGGGACCGAGTGGAATGACACGTGCTAATGCTAAACTGCAAGTGAATAACTGTTGGGACCAAGTGGAATGACACGTGCTAATGCTAAACTGCAAGTGAATAACTGTTGGGACCGAGTGGAATGACACGTGCTAATGCTAAACTGCAAGTGAATAACTGTTGGGACCAAGTGGAATGACACGTGCTAATGCTAAACTGCAAATGAATAACTGTTGGGACCAAGTGGAATGACACGTGCTAATGCTAAACTGCAAGTGAATAACTGTTGGGACCGAGTGGAATGACACGTGCTAATGCTAAACTGCAAGTGAATAACTGTTGGGACCAAGTGGAATGACACGTGCTAATGCTAAACTGCAAATGAATAACTGTTGGGACCAAGTGGAATGACACGTGCTAATGCTAAACTGCAAGTGAATAACTGTTGGGACCGAGTGGAATGACACGTGCTAATGCTAAACTGCAAGTGAATAACTGTTGGGACCGAGTGGAATGACACGTGCTAATGCTAAACTGCAAGTGAATAACTGTTGGGACCGAGTGGAATGACACGTGCTAATGCTAAACTGCAAATGAATAACTGTTGGGACCGAGTGGAATGACACGTGCTAATGCTAAACTGCAAATGAATAACTGTTGGGACCGAGTGGAATGACACGTGCTAATGCTAAACTGCAAATGAATAACTGTTGGGACCGAGTGGAATGACACGAATAGATCAGTTCGTTTTTTTTGTTTTAAAGGCATCACACATCTAATAAGGTTTTTTTTACCTGTATGTCCAGCGGCGGATTAAATAAAGATCACTTTTGTTTTCCTGACCAAACAATCAGTGAGGAGTGTGTGGTCTACCCAACGTCCAAGATGACTGTGAATTCTTGGACTTGTTCTAAAGAATAAAACTTTTCCTACTTGAAGTAAAAATATTTACACAAAGGACTTCACTGATCTATATAAGAAAACTCGCATTACACCTGCTACACCTATTAATTTGTTTCCAGGCTTTATATTGTTTATTATGGCCGGAATATTCCTTCCTTTTTTTTTCAAACTTATACATTGTAACATTTGTAACGAGTCCCCTAACATACATTTTACCCCGTAAGTTATGGTATCTGTTACAATGAAATTAAATGACCGGCATTCTTTCTGTCTGGAACTCTTTTTTTTTCTTCTTTTTTGTTAATATTAATTTTTCTGATAAAAAAATGTTTAAAAGAAATCCATCCATCCATCCATCCATCCATCCATCTATCTATCTATCTATCTATCTATCTATCTATCTATCTATCTATCTATCTATCTATCTATCTATCTATCTATCTGTCTGTCTGTCTGTCTATCTATCTATCTATCTATCTATCTATCTATCTATCTATCTATCTATCTATCTATCTATCTATCTATCTATTTATCTATCTATCTATCTATCTAAGTGCTCATCGAGAGAAGTGAGAGAAGACTGATAAGAAAAGAATATAACATTTAATCATCTTCTTAATTGTTACAATAGCCCAGAATCTAGAAATGAAACTTTATAATAGGTCTACAAATGTATAAAGAGCGATTGTTTGTGTACATATATTGGTAGTCACACTCGTGGACGGATCAAACTTTAAATAAAAATAAAATTTACAGTTAAGCTCTCAGACATGGATTCTTTCTTTTATTTTTCAATATCATCCCAAAGTTCTCCAACCAACTCTAATATGCTAAACAATATATTTTCATCATCGCTAAATAATTAATAGCTTTATCTAGAAGAAAAACAACAAGATTATAATCTCTTGTGTCAACTCATCAAAACCAATGTCTGGCACGTCTACATTCAACAGAGAGATCTTTGTTTACACACCGAAGGACTAAACTAACGTTTAAATTTGTACAGCAACTGACTCACAGACTCACTCTCTTTCCCAAAGCCATTGAGATACATAATTAATGGTAGTGAAAATAAGACGTGAATTTTCTCGGATTTCTAGTTCGGAAGTTGGCAGCTGAGAGTATCGACAATTTAGACGATTTTCCAACTGTGACATCATCAAGATGTGCGCTTTTGGTGCGCCTACTCTATACATAGACGGTCAAATCATTGAACTATACAAATGTAGAGCCATATCATTAACTCACACTAATAATGGGGCGAATGTTACTTTTTTTTTTTTTAAATTACTCATTTCAATTTTCAAAACTTTTCATTGCTAAGATAAAGTCACAAGTTTAACTCAACATTTTCTCTTGAAGTCATTTGAATACGTCTCCTACTACACGATTCTTGTCTCACCTTATAACCGAATTTCTCACGAAAAACCAGCGTCTTAACATTTCTCTGTTGAACTTGCGTGGCCCAAACAAGCTGCCTTCCTAGACACAAAGAAGATCTAACGATGATCAAGCAATTTCAGACATCCATGACCTATAGATGTATGTGCCTCCAATATCTTTTAAACTTTGGTATTGCCTCTTGGTTTATTTCACTTCTTTATTTCACATTTTTATATCATGTTGAAATAGACGCCAAGATAATGCACGCCTGCAGCTCGATGCTCTTGAAATCACTTGGCTCACGGGGAACTAGTCAAACCACTGATGGATTTTAAAGGGCTCCAGACTTCTAGTAGCCTTTTTGTTTTGTACAACGCGACACTATCAAAGTTGAGAAACTCTGCACTAACCTGTATACAACTCTTTAGTTTTTCTCTTTCTATCCTTGGCAAATATTTGTATTAACACTAAACAGCCAATGTCACATATCCAATGGCAGAACAATCACCAACACACAAAACACAATGTAACTTGAAAATAGATTGACTTAATAGACACGATTACATAAAGAGTTTGCGTTTTCACATAAACTCAAAGAAAATCTCCTAGTGGCGTGAATGGGAAAGCACCATGTACTCCTCTAAATAAAGCAATTATTTTGGCTGATTATTGCCTGATTATTGCCTTGAAGTCGATCTGAGGAATGGTCGAAAACTGGATGAAAATTTTGTCTTGTTTCTTGTTGTGTGTTTAGTATCATTACTTTACTTCGTCTAATGGTTATAACTCCAGGATTTAAGATTCAAAACCAATTTCATGTTACTTCATTATTGTTACTAAAGTGTTACTTATATTTAAGATAAAATCTTCTTTTTCCAAAGAATGCTCACGAATAATGACATTATAAAAATATGATGACTTAATTAAACATTTACTGGCATTATGAAAACGGATTCATTTAATGATTATACATTTAGTTGTTCAGTTGAATACTTGTTTTTGCCACAAAATGTTTCATGTATTCGAATGAAACGAATATCGATCCTAGCATTGCCAGAGAAGTCCACATATCCTTTTGTTTCAATCCGCTGAAATGATTAACTCGATGAGACCAAAACACGCCATCTTAAAATTTACACTTCGAAATTAGCAAACATATGTTATATGACTTACGAGAGAGAAAGAACATCAAAGCTTGTAGACGATCTTAAAAACCTCAAGAAAATTCTTGTTACTTATTGAAGGGTGGAACAGCCTTAGACGCTCCTAAGAAAATGTCTCAGTAGACACTATTAAGGGACTGCAGTGATTTCTGTTTCCAATCAACGAATGCCGACCTCCGCACCGCCAGAGAAAGACAATCATTCAACAATGTTTGGCATGTTCAAATTAATTCATCAAAGCTCAACACTTTCTTTGGATTGTGCATCATTCACAGCGAACAAAATCAAGGAATATATTTACATACATTAGAAGGTCATTTAAAGAATGTGAACGCTGAAATGTTATAAATGACTTGAAGCCTGTTATGAATAAAACATCTGTATATAGTTTACTAGCTATGTCCAGAGATGTCTCCAGGATTTCCTTATTGATTTGCGAATAGCGTTTAGCGCTCACTGTAGAAACATTTTACAAAGAGTTAGACCTTTTCTTTTTTACCTTGGAATCTTTTCACCGGGTCACACCCTTGAACCCACACTTATTCATTAATATAAATCAGCGGTTCTCAACCTTTTTAGCTCGGCGACCCCTTTTACTATTCCTAAATATGCAGCGATCCCCCCAAGAATAAAATTATTTTCGTTCATAAGCTTTAGTAAATTTGCTATTGCTAACGGTATGCAACGTAATCCGCATGTGCATATCTGATAGATGTAAATGTATTGCCAAAGTTGTAGGTGTATTCACAAAACAAGATGCATTAGCCGTATAGTCTTGAAATAGATATTTCTCAATAGAATTAAATTCCAAATAAATGAAGTTTGGTCTTCATGACGTGTATTTATCAACTTTTCTATTTGGTATCTACCATCTTCATGTTTCATACAATTTGAAAAGCATGACAAAACCACGATAGTGATCAAGGTAATAGTAAACTACATTGTTTCTGTTTCACCACATGAGGAATTTTCGGCACAGTCTTTGCAAGATCAAAAAGAATGTCATCTTCTGCAAGGTCTTGTTCTGTATTTAACTTTACTTAATAGCTAACAGACTGTTAAACCATGTTTGGGAAAAATAGAACATTAAATAAAAAAAGAAAAAGGTGCAACACAGACAAGTCGTGTTATAACTGCAAACATTAACGAGAAATCTTTTGTGGCTACATCTCTATTAATGATTTTAACAAACTCTTTCTTTCTCTGGAAAATCTTCAAAGCTCGGATGTTAGGTGTCAAAATAACGTTGCAGTTACATAGATTCGTCTTATAAAACTTCTTTACAAATGCTGCACTGCGAATTTTTAATTCCTGCTAGGACTTTTAACATGAAATAAGTCAACAAAATATGATCTGTTCTTGTTGTTCTTTTGTGGTGGATCCATTGTCATGGGTTGTTCCATGGTGGAAATATTGAATTTTGATCACGTGGACTATTAAACAACAACCTATTACTAACTATAAACAAAATCGCGTTTCAATTTCGTCACGACTTTGCTATAGAAATAATATCTATGATTCCGCAACGTTGCGTTATGGATTAATTTACATTAATTTTAACTGTTAAATATATATCTGATGCGACGATTAAATTGTTTGAAATCATTCTGATTTTGTTTTCATTGCTTGAATAAAAAAAAATTAAAAAGTAACTTCCAATGGAAAAATTTTGTACAATATTAAGTTTCACGCATTAGAATAGACCCCAAAAATTCATGTTTTCGATGGTCTTAGGCGACCCCCGGCATATTGTCATTCGACCCCCAAAGGGGTGCGACCCACAGGTGTAAGAACTCCTGATATAAATGCCTAAAAAAAATTGGATAAAAGATACTCTTACTTGGATAAAAGATACTTGGATAAAAGATACTCTTACTTGGATAAAAGATACTCTTATTAAACTGGAACACGATCTCCATCATGTCAAGAGCAATCAGTTCCTCCAGGAGCTGCCTAGACACACAACCGCCTCGTGTCACTTAGGATGCGCTTCTTTCTAGTGTTGAATTCCGACCTCAGAAAATGTTTTCGTTCGTAACATTTGGTTTCTTTCTTGTCAAAATTGTAGGTACATTTATTTCAAGACACTTTTGTAGCAGTAACATTTATTTGGATAACTTTTCATTCTCCTATCCAGTTGGAACAAAACAATCGTGGAGCGTGACAACAAACTATATGAACATTCCAGAAAGATAAAGATCACTTGATTTAGTATTGAATTAATTTAAAACATATTTGCCAATTAAGATCAGCTTTCCAGTTTTGAGGGGAACTAACATTTATATGCTATTTTTCTTAATACTAATAACCAGTTGTATTTCTTTTGTCTTTTTCATATGATCGCCCCCATGCAAGTGTAAGACACACTCCTTCTTTTATTTTGTCTCTAGAGTTTGTGTTTAATAAATATGTTTACCATTTGATATGAATTAGTATTTGATATGAATTAGTATTTGATAAGAATTAGTATTTGATATGAATTTGTTATACATTTAGTATTAATTACGCTATAAAATCGCGTCAAGGGTAACCTATTGACACACTCCTTCTTTTATTTTGTCTCTAGAGTTTGTGTTTAATAAATATGTTTAGCATTTGATATGAATTAGTATTTGATATGAATTAGTATTTGATATAAATTTTTTACACATTTAGTATTAATTACGCTTTAAAATTTAGTGAGACAAAAAATGAAACCTTTTGTTTCCCACCTGCCATTTTGTGTTCACTTTTAATTTCAGATGCACCACATAAAATCTTATTCTCGTTTAATCCTTTCAAGTTTGGTCATTTGGATTTATTTAGTCCTATGCTCTATACTCACGTATATATTATAGTTCAGACATAATTAACACACTTGCAGTAGATGACAACATAAAAGCCTTCATTCTTTTTACTTCAAACTTCTCACTAATGTCAAACTTCTCACTAATGTCAAACTTCTCACTAATGTCAAACTTCTCACTAATGTCAAACTTCTCACTAATGTCAAACTTCTCACTAATGTCAAACTTCTCACTAATGTCAAACTTCTCACTAATGTCAAACTTCTCACTAATGTCAAACTTCTCACTAATGTCACATCTTCCTAACATGTTCGACTTCACTTTTGTGGGAAACAAAATAGTCTAACAAGAAGTTTTGAATCAGCGTGAGCTCACATATTTGTGTATGTTTGTATATCTATTACAATTCCACCTAATAGTTTACAAACTTTTAATTGGCTTAAAAAGAATTCAAAAGTAAAAGTTGGAAGCTAAATGGAAACAAGGTGAGCGGACATTTCGAAAACGGCTCTAATGAAATTTGACATTATTTATATCTTTGAAAACAAAACAACCTACTGGGCAACACAGTCAATAAACTAAAAGTGCAACCGTGACAATGTTTCAAAATAGAATCATTCTAAAATTAAATTTAGTTTTTACAGTTTTTATTTTACTGCAATCGACTGCAAGGTTTGTATTTGTATTTAGTAACGAGTTGAATATTTAAAGGAGTACTTAAACATTTGGCGCAACTAAAATATAATTAGCTGAACTGTTGTTTGTGGTATACTCCGTTGTACAAAGCTCGCTGGCAAGACACCTTGCAATAAGGAAACTGTTTATAAAATAAATATAATGAGAAATTTAAAAAGAAGGAATTGATTACATTTTTTTTGGTTACTTGTTTAATATGAAAGGACGAAAAATTACTACAAATTAATTAAAAGTTTCCACAATTATATCAATATAATATATAAATGTAATATAATATATAAAATATAAACTATATATATATATGTGTGTGTGTGTATATACGCTATTTATTTAATATAGGCTATATAGGTATATATTAATAAATAGGAAACACATACACATACAATCCTTGTAAATGAGTTTTTTTTTAGGTTTGTATATTATTAAAAAGTAAAACGCACTCTAACATTGATCTGTTAATTTTTAATTACGACATCGGAAAATAGATCTATATGCTGAAACTCAGACTATTTCTTTGTTAAATAACATTCATAATTATTTATGATCTGATTAGAATTAAATTTAAAAACAAAAAAAAAACAACAACTTTATCTTTAACATAAGAGACTTGCGAAATGTCGGCCTTGTCCACTAATTATTTAGTAGACACAAACCGCTGGTTATTATTCAGACCGAGATCTAGATCACTAATTATTATAATGTAGAGTTAAATAAATTATTTGATGTTGGCCTTGATCATAATTTTAAAAAAATTAAAAAGGAATTAAACTGATTTAGTTCATCATTTCTTTAGTGAACTTCCTTTTCAGATTGACAACACAAAAACAAATAAAATAAAAACAACCAAGATTAAGGAATAATTTAACTGATGTCTTTATTATCTGACACAGATGAAATAGATTGATTTTTTGGGTTTTTAAAATAAAATAATTCTTGGTTAAATAAAACTTGTCCATCTAAAAGACGTGCTTTCTGAGTTCTGTGGAGCTTTGGATGAATCTGCTTAGACACTTCACTCTGTTGAAGAAATACACAAGTTTTAAACTAGCCACCTAGAAATGGATTTATATTAATGATTCACCTAACTAGCAGTGTCTCACACACACACACACACATTTTATAGTAATGATATACCAGAGTTAACAATATCCACACCGAAACACACATGCACCTACTTCCTTTCACACGCTCACACACACACACATTAATTTTACTGACTATTAGTCTAGACGGGCTGGTTTGTCTATATTTCTGTGTACTAAGACTTTTCGTTCAAAAGTGAATTGCACTCTTTATTGTTATAAGTTATAGATAAGATTAACAACATTTCATGGTTCCATCAAGCAGTGCAAACACAACAGCTGCTCAGGGAATCAATCTCCACAATAAAAAAAAAAGCAAAATATAAAAATACTTAAAAAAAAAACAACAACACAAAGCTAATCCAAGGCAAAGAACTCGACACTTACTACTATATATCTCAATAATGTAGAAGTTATTTCCTTTTTCAATATCAAATAAAATAATGAATTACCAATAATGTATTAAGTTTTTAATTGATTCATGTAACTTAATCAATTAATTATTGGTAATTCATTATTTTATTAGATATTGAAAAAGGAAATAACTTCTACATTATTGAGATATATAGTAGCAAGTGTTTCAACTTGATCCAAATGGGTGTGTGAGAAAGAAATGTGTACACTTATCTAAGGGGACAAAACCCTATATATTTAGCGATATATGTAAATACTGAAGGATTAATTTCCTTTGTAGGCATCAAATAAAATAATAAATTACCAGTAATTAATCGACTAATAGGTTAATTTTTTAATTGATTTATGTATTGTCCTTGCAAATGAATAATTATGCAAGGTTTCCACTTAATCCGAGAATGGGTGTAGAAGAAATAATGTGTTGACATTTTTACCAGACGGACAGACAGACAGAGTGAGTTGATATAAACTTTGCAGTAATTGTTAAAAACTTTTTTAAAAATATGCATACTAAACTCATAAAAGGTCATCATAGTCTAAACTTTTATATTCTAATAAACTTGAATCTAAATCTGCTCCCGAAGTGGTCCACTCAAGCAGGTTTCAATATCTTAGCATGAATATCAGAGACTATGAACTACCAACTATCAACAGTACAACCCTATCTCAACCACTACAAAAAGTAGAGGCGTGTGTGTTCCGAAAGTGTTGCCGATACTATTGTATTGTTAGTTGGACTGACGACATGATACCTCAGAAATCAGAATAAGGAGATTTATTAATGTTAGTATTTTTACATTGTTAATATTCATATGTATTCAATAAAGAGCTGTTATGAAGATATAGTTCAATGTGAACCTAGCCTAACTGATGGTATTGAATGCTTATCTGATTGATTGAATTGTTTTGTAGAGAGCTAATCTCTCAGACCCGCCCCAATGAAGAAACATTTTCCTTTGGTTGAATTTAGTGCATTCTACACTACACTTCATTCTACACTACACTTCTTTCTACACTACACTTCTTTCTACACTACACTTCATTCTACACTACACTTCTTTCTACACTACACTTCATTCTACACTACACTTCATTTTGTATCATATGATACCTTCACCTTCACCTATCCCTTAATCTGTTGAACCATTGGGGCACCACACAAGATCTGTTGACCGTCTTCCCCCATTACTCTCTGTATTTTGCCTAGGATAGTATCTTTCAATGACAGGCCTGTCCATTCTTTTATCGTGTCGTCCCATCACTTCCTCTGTCTACCTAATGTATCCATCTTGTTTCTAATCTCTTGTGATTCGGTCTTTGTAAGCGATACCTAGGATCTTTCTGTAGCATCTCAATTCTATTGTTGGGATCCTCCTTTCAAGATCTGCGGACAGCGTCCAACATTAGCAAGCAATTAAGAATGTGGCCGTGACCAGGAAGCGCCTCTGATTTTAGTGTTGAGGGTTATGCCTTTGTCTTTAAAGATTTTTTTGAAATTGGTACAGAACGACTCCACTGACTAATATTAGTGTGTCGCTAGCACAATGACTCAACGGACCCTAATGTAATACCTTCGAGCGAGGACATACATACATCTAAGACACCAGATCTCAAGGGGGTGAACATACACTTTGATTCAGAGAAAGTCTTAGAAACATTATTACGATAAGGGGACAGCAGTATCCTATCCCTATTTAATAGATAATAGATCTAGACGAATATCTCTCATACAAATGAACACCGTTGAACCAGTCCTTATAAAACTTGGCTCTTACACTAATGCGGAGGTCTTAGGACATCTCAAGTTACCCTTGCACATCCGGAGAGCCTTGAATGATTAAAAAACAACTAAATCTAATTTTTAGATAAACTTTTATTAAATGCTTTTCTTTGAAGAATTATCTTTTAAAATAATGTTTCTGAGCTAAACCATAACAGCAGCTAGAAACAGAATTAAGCGAGTCTTTAGTAAGATGTGTTTTGGTGAGAAGGACCAGAGCATTTGCAAATAGAGCAATACGTTAGCCTTTATCAGTGGTTCTAAAAATGAGAAAATGCGGTGCCTAGGAGAAGACATTACTGTCTGATATCAGACACCGGCGAAGTGCAGAGCTGGTAATGCGATAACTCTTGGAGGATAGCGCGAAAGAAAAAAAAAAGAGTTCTCGGTGGGTTGGTTGCCAGGGAACGGTGATCAGAGCAAAGCGAAAGCACGTTATCTTCATAATACCAAAGAGTATCCAAGGCTTAAACGTATCGTAAAATAATTTTAACATTCTTTGAGAACCGTTGTCCCAACAACTAGAAGTACCAAAAAAAAAGAATAATTCTGACACCAGCACCAGATGTAGGAACAATTTAACTCTTGTACTACAAGTGTAAGTGTGGAACCAGAATGATGACTAAAACATACAGTCTTGACATAGATAGTGGACAGTAGAGTCCATCTGGACCGCACTGTGCTCATTACCCACACTGTGATGTATGTCCGATATAAACCGTCCTGAACGGAGCGAAGATCGTATCCAAAAAAAAAAAAAAATGGTCCGAAAGTTTAAACAAATCAATAGTGAGGGGCATTGTGATTTTATGTTCGTGATACAATTTTTAGTTCGAATTCTTATCTTATAGAATTATACTCAGGCTTCTTACTAGGAGAGAAATATATATATATATATATATATATATATATATATATATATATATATCTATGTTCAGACATAGTCTTCGGTTCCAAAGATGAATGATGCGTGAATTAATTCATATGACCCAGTTAAGACTTGCAATTGTTGCTTTATCTGATGCAAAGCCTTTGTTTGCTGCGTGCATTTATGTGTATTAAGTTTCCTTTTTGCCTTCTGCACCTGTCTTCGAAATGGGCTTTTAGTTGGGCCTCTCTTCAGAGGCCATCTGGTGCTTTCCTCTAAGCCAGTGAGGGCAAGATGGCGCCTGAGTTCATCGTTATAGTGCTTCGGGGGGGGGGGCAGCTCTTTTTACGCCGTGCCCCTATGAGCTCGCCTACTAATTGTAACGTTTTTAAATAAGTCAATTGATATTTTATCTTAACACTGTCACAAACTAATGAACCTGATGTGCACAATGGATTAGTTGCTGTCACATATTTTGTGAACCCTTTTTTCTTTAAACATGAAGCATCATTTGTGTAGGTCTGATTCCCGGAAATGATGTTTCCATTCTATTTTAGCATTTACTATGACTTATTCTCCGAGTAGAATTTTAGTCAAAGGTAACCCAACTCTTTTTTAACTCTTTAACTACGTTCCAATTTGTCCAGTTTAACTTTATACCAATTAGTGACCGTCTGTGTCCATAACGAAAAGAAAACAAATATACGAAAATAAGGAAAAAACGTTTGTCTGCTGTGGATTAAAAGCAACAAGATTTGTGTGAACTAGCTTTGACTGACTGTTATGAAACATGTTCTGTCTATGTTATTACAGTAAACATGACAGGTTATGTCTATGTTATTACAGTAAACATGTCAGGTTCTGTCTATGTTATTACAGTAAACATGTGAGGTTCTGTCTATGTTATTACAGTAAACATGTCAGGTTCTGTCTATGTTACTACAGTAAAAATGTCAGGTTCTGTCTATGTTATTACAGTAAACATGTGAGGTTCTGTCTATGTTATTACAGTAAACATGTCAGGTTCTGTCTAACGCTTTAGCCTATGACTCATGGCCAGTTAGGGCCCACATTAGAACTTAGGAAGAACATTTGTTTGTTGATTTGAAACACTTTAACGTCGTTTAACTCTGTTAAGAAGTTGTACAAACATTGACTTTTAAGACAGTACTACTTATATGCAGTCCTGACTGAATCAAACGTTATGACATAATTACTTATTTTTTAAAAAAAGTACGATCTTTACATTGGAATGTTTTTACATTTAGATTACTAATTTTTTGTCACACACTAATTTTGTGTTATTGGCTGGAGGGGGCCCACCAAGATGTTCTTGAACCCGGGCCCACGGGTACCTTACTACGCCACTACTAGTGTAATACCGATATTTACTTGTGTAGCAGGCAGTCGTTACGCAGTACAGATCTACCGTCTCTGGCCGTCAACTAAATATATTTAAACTACATGCTTACATATTACTTCCTAATATGTCTTAAAACGAAAAGATATTAATTAATAATATCGTTTTAGCCCGTGCTTTTAGAATGTGCGCTTATGATACTATCTCTAATTCAGCCACAAGAATCACTGGCACTTGATTTCCAACATCAATTCGGTCCAACCCCAAGCCGTATTTATGCAATCTCCCATTTAGCCCGAGTCTGTCTTTATGGTCCCGCTTTGTCTAATTCATTCTCTAACTTTGATCACCCAGACTGCTTTCACATTTGATAAATTGTTATGCTCCAATAAAGAGTTATAACACATATGCGAGTCCGCACAGCTTTTCGGACGCATTTGAAAGAACTGGATATCGCTTTAGTAATCTGTTAAAACGTTTATTAACAGGGAAAATGGTCGTCGAGTCTTCTACTCAAAGCGTCTCTATTCTGCCCTCCCTTAAATCCGCGCCTTCTGCGATAGTTTACAATCAAAGTAAAAGGTCCTGCCTGCTAACCTTTGTCTGAATAGATCCGACGTGAACATTATGATTTTATAGTTTTAGACTTTAAACAAAAAGATAGCAACATTACGTGTTTCTTTTCATGCTCATACCGAGGATGGACGAACAAAGATAGACTTGTATAATACATAGCACTGCCTAGAATTAATCTTGTTTTATAAGAAGCACACATAACTAAAATTAGGTTACATACCGAAATTTCGTACGACAGATTAGCGCTGACAAAATGGTGTCTTTAAAATAGCACCGATAAAAAAAAATGCGAATGTATCTCATATCAAATATGCCTTGATTTAAAAATCATACTTATGTGGAGACAGCAGAGGTTTTATTTTTGAGTTTTCTTTCTCCCTCGGGCAGGAGGAACTCGTTGGCTCTAGGTGGAAACCAATCTTTTGTCCTACACGTTAAGCTCCTAAACGTTATCACCGACAGCACTTCGGGGGTGGGATGGGGCTGGGGGCGCGTGACAGCGGGTAGATTGGTCATGACGCCATAAGGTGAAATCTGCAAAATCACTAACTCAGATTTGACAATATGTTTCAGAAGAGAAAAGAAATAAAATAGATTCTACAACCAACATTTTAGACACATGCAGATCTAGGTTTTATAAAAGACTAAAGACTGAATCATTTATTTCAAAATAAAATGCTGCATATATTTGAAAAACTGGTTGTTGAGCGTCTCGCTAATGACACACAAGTCCTGGGTTCGATCCTTATACTAAACAAATTTTATCAAGGACAAATGAAATACAGATGTGTTAAATGTTTTCTTGGAGGTTCAGCGAGTGCCGATTTAAATTATTCCGACAGCGGATTCCTGCAGTGGTTGATTTTGAAACCAATACGATGCCAATGCCACAGATTCTCATCGTATGACCTCAAAACCATCCATTCGAAGTTTTGTTTCTTATCGGCTTGAAAGTCTAACCTACAAGAGTACAAAAGTGAGTTCGTGTTTTCTGTCAAGAACTTGATACCAGCTCTTGATGGCTTGAAAGTCTAACCTACAAGAGTACAAAAGTGAGTGTGTGTTTTCTGTCAAGAACTTGATACCAGCTCTTGATGGCTTGAAAGGTTCTCACTACTTGGACTAATATAATGTACAAAGCTAATATCAGAGATGACGATAAAGTCAAGAAACACAATAAATAATTATATAAAATATTATCTCACACCCCGGACACAAATTTGTATTTGAAATTGATATATTGATATAGAACTAGGCGTTAACCAACAACATTGAAAATATTTTAAAAGAAGTAAGTTTATGTTTATTAATATATCAAGTTAGCAAACGTTTCGAACGACAGTAGGACCTCTAATACGTAAAAAAAAAAAAATTAGTGATAATAATAATATGAAGTGTTCTCTTTAATCTATGTGATTCCAGAACTAGAATATAGTAATTCCTGAGACATTAATACTTGGCTACTGTCGTGCGCGCGTGAAGTTTTGTATTTGTGTTTAATAGTTGTGTTTTAGTGTAAAGGAAGTCGTTTGTTTTTGGTGCGTTTTGTTGTCTAGAATATTGTGTATGTGTGTGTTTACGTAATCCTTAGTTCCCGTAGGAGAGACAGCTTTTGGGTTAGGTTATAGTCTATTTAAGTAGGCTGATCTCTCGGTACGGGTTTCACCATTGTAAAGTTCTTTAATGTAGCGGTATCGCTAGATCTAGCTTATCTTTTCGTTTCAGGGTGCTAGGCTTGGGGCCACTGGCGGATCCAGGGGGGGGGGCGGTAGGGGCGATCGCCCCCCCCCCACTCGGCTGACCCGCCCCCCCGCCCCCTTCGGACGAATTTTAGTATAGCATTCACACAATTTGTATACGAATTCATTACTTATGTTAATAATATATACTAATTATTTATATTTCAACCTATTTTTAGATTATTTCGCCCCCCCCCTCTAGTATGTTGGCCGATTTGGTGGGGTCGGGAGGGGGCGATGGTATCAATACCATTTTGTTCAATCTTATCTTCGATGACATTTATTCGTATTCAATTTATCTCGTGGTTCATATGCTAGTATTCTTTAGCTTGGTTTAAACTGTTCAGGTTAGGGGGGAGGGACTTAAATTCTGCCAAGTCACTGGTTTTCTTGGCTAGCTCAGGCAACCTATTCCATGCTCTAATAGCATAGTACTCTGTCATTGATGCAGCTTTGAAATCGACAAATGTAGCTGAATTAAGAGACAGCAGTGTTGCTAGATCTCTAGACACATTATAAAAACAAAGTTTGTAGTATCCCCTTCTATGTTACATCCAAAGTTAGCTAATCGTTATGTACAATGTAAATCTAGCGTCAAGTATTTTTTGTATATATTAGTTTCAATGGACTATCTATCTATCTATCTATCTATCTATCTATCTATCTATCTATCTATCTACCTATCTTTCTTTCTTTTTTACTTTCTGCATTTCTTTCTTTTTCATTCTATGTCTTTCTCTCTATACATACTTCTTTCTATATTTCTTTCTGTTTTTCTTTCAATTTTTTCTTCTAACTTTCTAACTGCTTTTCTTCCCATCTTTCTCTCTTTCTTTTTTTTTTTTATCTTACTATCTTTATTTCTATCTTTTCTGTCGTTCTTTCTCTCTTTTTTTCTTCAATCTAGTTTTATTCTCAGCGCCATCTCCATTGATACTCACTGAACCCCCTCCTCCCCCACGTTGTGTATGTGAAATGAAGCCACCCCCTCACCCTTGGAGTCTTTATTTAGTAGGCGCCTCTACCTACGAGTGGGTTTGTTAAGTCTCAAAGAAGGGAGGGAGTTTCCTCAAGAGTTACACTTAATTAAAAGTTGAGCCACGCACATCAAGCGTGGTCCCGCCCCCCCCCCCATTAAGGGCAGCACTTGGTCCTGTGGACATCCGTTATTGATAGATTGACCACGACATATAGAGGACTCACACTTGGACAAAAGATACGTCACATCCAGGTTTGTTTAAAAGCTGGTAGCATTAAGTCAACATTGTCTTGTTCCGTTTCTTTTCAAAACGAATTGCTATTTTCAGATTCTTTCCTTCCCGAAAATCCACTTCCTCTTTCTAAATATAGATTACGATGTATAAATAATATTTCCCCTACAGAAAGTTCGTTTCGGAGGGGGGGGGGTGTGCGGTTTAATTGTAAAGCCCTTGGCTTCCGAACCGATGGGTCACGGGTTCAAATCTTAGTGAAGGCTGGAATTATGATTTCTGGATTTTTAGGACACACCTGAGTCCTCTCAATACAATGAGTACCTGACATTAGTTAGGGAAAGTAGAAGGGTTGTTCGTTGTTCTGGGCACATAAAACCCACGTTAACTGTAGTCCATAAAAACAAAATGGTCTTTACATCATGTACCCTAAATATCACTAGGTTTGAAAAGGTTACTTTACCTTTGTTTAAATGTATATTTCCCGAGCCTATACAATACATTCCAGTCTCCAATGAAAGGAGTCAATATTAAGGCATAGTTTGAAGGTCAAAGGGTAATTGAAAACTAAAAGAATACATTACGTCCTGCAACGTTTGGATAACTCTTGAAAAGTTTGAATTAATAAGACAATTATTTGTTTTTTTCTAAAACACTGATGAAGGACCTTACCACAGAGTAATTTTCTGGAATTATATTTATACATGAAATTTTGTTTTTAAAGGATAATTAAACAAGCAAAAAAAAGAAAAACTTAAAAAAAAAAACAACAAAGCTTTTATTAAGTGTATCAATGAGTTTGGATCAGTCATATAATTAAATTTGTAATAGATCTAAATTAACAATAATAAATCTGTGCGATTAGAAATATTTTTTACCAACTGTTTTTGTTTCGCGCAATTTCATGCTTTTTAGCGTACTCAATACGTTATGATTCTATCACTTGTCTGGACCAGTTGGAATGGGGGAGAAGACCGGGGTATCTCGGTGATCGCTTTTTAAATGTTTTTATTTTTTTAAAAAGGGAACGACCTGAATTCGCACTTGTGGGCTCTTCTCAATCCAACGCGGTAACCACTCTGCTAGCAAAGAGTTTATGAAAACGTAAGATTGTAAAGTTGTCTATTGTTTCTATTTCATGTTTTTGTTCACTAAGTCTCTGAGACAACCCAATAAAATGGGGACTAATTCAGCTTATACCACCACTTCAGTCAAATACAATTTCTTTCCTTTGTTTGAGATACCAAACGCAAAAATGTATTACCAATTGATAAGTAACTAATTGGTTAATTTTTTAAAATTGATTCTTGTGTTGTCAGGTAGAAGAAATAATTGAGCAAAATGTCTGCTTGATCCGAGATTGGGTGCCGGAGAAATAATGTGTACAAACTTTTGGCCAGACAGACATACAGACAGACAGACAGAGTATGTTGATATAAGCTTTGTAAAAATACTATAAATAGCTAGCTTTATTGGTGTATCCGTTGTTCCAAATAAAGGTTGTGTTGTTGTTCCAAATAAAGGTAGTGTTGTTGTTCCAAATAAAGGTAGTGTTGTTGTTCCAAATAAAGGTAGTGTTGTTGTTCCAAATAAAGGTTGTGTTGTTGTTCCAAATAAAGGTAGTGTTGTTGTTCCAAATAAAGGTAGTGTTGTTGTTCCAAATAAAGGTAGTGTTGTTGTTCCAAATAAAGGTAGTGTTGTTGTTCCAAATAAAGGTAGTGTTGTTCCAAATAAAGGTTGTGTTGTTGTTCCAAATAAAGGTAGTGTTGTTGTTCCAAATAAAGGTAGTGTTGTTGTTCCAAATAAAGGTAGTGTTGTTCCAAATAAAGGTTGTGTTGTTGTTCCAAATAAAGGTTGTGTTGTTGTTCCAAATAAAGGTTGTGTTGTTGTTCCAAATAAAGGTTGTGTTGTTGTTCCAAATAAAGGTAGTGTTGTTGTTCCAAATAAAGGTAGTGTTGTTGTTCCAAATAAAGGTAGTGTTGTTGTTCCAAATAAAGGTAGTGTTGTTGTTCCAAATAAAGGTAGTGTTGTTGTTCCAAATAAAGGTAGTGTTGTTCCAAATAAAGGTTGTGTTGTTGTTCCAAATAAAGGTAGTGTTGTTGTTCCAAATAAAGGTAGTGTTGTTGTTCCAAATAAAGGTAGTGTTGTTCCAAATAAAGGTTGTGTTGTTGTTCCAAATAAAGGTAGTGTTGTTGTTCCAAATAAAGGTAGTGTTGTTGTTCCAAATAAAGGTAGTGTTGTTCCAAATAAAGGTAGTGTTGTTGTTCCAAATAAAGGTAGTGTTGTTGTTCCAAATAAAGGTAGTGTTGTTGTTCCAAATAAAGGTAGTGTTGTTGTTCCAAATAAAGGTAGTGTTGTTGTTCCAAATAAAGGTAGTGTTGTTGTTCCAAATAAAGGTAGTGTTGTTGTTCCAAATAAAGGTAGTGTTGTTGTTCCAAATAAAGGTAGTGTTGTTGTTCCAAATAAAGGTAGTGTTGTTGTTCCAAATAAAGGTAGTGTTGTTGTTCCAAATAAAGGTAGTGTTGTTGTTCCAAATAAAGGTAGTGTTGTTGTTCCAAATAAAGGTAGTGTTGTTGTTCCAAATAAAGGTAGTGTTGTTGTTCCAAATAAAGGTAGTGTTGTTGTTCCAAATAAAGGTTGTGTTGTTGTTCCAAATAAAGGTAGTGTTGTTGTTCCAAATAAAGGTAGTGTTGTTGTTCCAAATAAAGGTAGTGTTGTTCCAAATAAAGGTTGTGTTGTTGTTCCAAATAAAGGTAGTGTTGTTGTTCCAAATAAAGGTAGTGTTGTTGTTCCAAATAAAGGTAGTGTTGTTGTTCCAAATAAAGGTAGTGTTGTTCCAAATAAAGGTTGTGTTGTTGTTCCAAATAAAGGTTGTGTTGTTGTTCCAAATAAAGGTAGTGTTGTTGTTCCAAATAAAGGTAGTGTTGTTGTTCCAAATAAAGGTAGTGTTGTTGTTCCAAATAAAGGTAGTGTTGTTGTTCCAAATAAAGGTAGTGTTGTTGTTCCAAATAAAGGTAGTGTTGTTGTTCCAAATAAAGGTAGTGTTGTTGTTCCAAATAAAGGTAGTGTTGTTCCAAATAAAGGTTGTGTTGTTGTTCCAAATAAAGGTTGTGTTGTTGTTCCAAATAAAGGTAGTGTTGTTGTTCCAAATAAAGGTAGTGTTGTTGTTCCAAATAAAGGTAGTGTTGTTGTTCCAAATAAAGGTAGTGTTGTTGTTCCAAATAAAGGTAGTGTTGTTGTTCCAAATAAAGGTAGTGTTGTTCCAAATAAAGGTTGTGTTGTTGTTCCAAATAAAGGTTGTGTTGTTGTTCCAAATAAAGGTAGTGTTGTTGTTCCAAATAAAGGTAGTGTTGTTGTTCCAAATAAAGGTAGTGTTGTTGTTCCAAATAAAGGTAGTGTTGTTGTTCCAAATAAAGGTAGTGTTGTTGTTCCAAATAAAGGTAGTGTTGTTGTTCCAAATAAAGGTAGTGTTGTTGTTCCAAATAAAGGTAGTGTTGTTGTTCCAAATAAAGGTAGTGTTGTTGTTCCAAATAAAGGTAGTGTTGTTCCAAATAAAGGTTGTGTTGTTGTTCCAAATAAAGGTTGTGTTGTTGTTCCAAATAAAGGTAGTGTTGTTGTTCCAAATAAAGGTAGTGTTGTTGTTCCAAATAAAGGTTGTGTTGTTGTTCCAAATAAAGGTAGTGTTGTTGTTCCAAATAAAGGTTGTGTTGTTGTTCCAAATAAAGGTTGTGTTGTTGTTCCAAATAAAGGTAGTGTTGTTGTTCCAAATAAAGGTTGTGTTGTTGTTCCAAATAAAGGTAGTGTTGTTGTTCCAAATAAAGGTTGTGTTGTTGTTCCAAATAAAGGTAGTGTTGTTGTTCCAAATAAAGGTAGTGTTGTTGTTCCAAATAAAGGTAGTGTTGTTCCAAATAAAGGTTGTGTTGTTGTTCCAAATAAAGGTAGTGTTGTTGTTCCAAATAAAGGTAGTGTTGTTGTTCCAAATAAAGGTAGTGTTGTTGTTCCAAATAAAGGTAGTGTTGTTGTTCCAAATAAAGGTAGTGTTGTTGTTCCAAATAAAGGTAGTGTTGTTGTTCCAAATAAAGGTAGTGTTGTTGTTCCAAATAAAGGTTGTGTTGTTGTTCCAAATAAAGGTTGTGTTGTTGTTCCAAATAAAGGTAGTGTTTTTCCAAATAAAGGTAGTGTTGTTGTTCCAAAATAAAGGTAGTGTTGTTGTTCCAAATAAAGGTTGTGTTGTTGTTCCAAATAAAGGTAGTGTTGTTGTTCCAAATAAAGGTTGTGTTGTTGTTCCAAAGTAAAGGTAGTGTTGTTGTTCCAAATAAAGGTAGTGTTGTTGTTCCAAATAAAGGTAGTGTTGTTGTTCCAAATAAAGGTAGTGTTGTTGTTCCAAATAAAGGTAGTGTTGTTGTTCCAAATAAAGGTAGTGTTGTTGTTCCAAATAAAGGTAGTGTTGTTGTTCCAAATAAAGGTAGTGTTGTTGTTCCAAATAAAGGTAGTGTTGTTGTTCCAAATAAAGGTTGTGTTGTTGTTCCAAATAAAGGTAGTGTTGTTGTTCCAAATAAAGGTAGTGTTGTTGTTCCAAATAAAGGTTGTGTTGTTGTTCCAAATAAAGGTAGTGTTGTTGTTCCAAATAAAGGTTGTGTTGTTGTTCCAAATAAAGGTTGTGTTGTTGTTCCAAATAAAGGTAGTGTTGTTGTTCCAAATAAAGGTTGTGTTGTTGTTCCAAATAAAGGTTGTGTTGTTGTTCCAAATAAAGGTTGTGTTGTTGTTCCAAATAAAGGTTGTGTTGTTGTTCCAAATAAAGGTAGTGTTGTTCCAAATAAAGGTAGTGTTGTTGTTCCAAATAAAGGTAGTGTTGTTGTTCCAAATAAAGGTAGTGTTGTTCCAAATAAAGGTAGTGTTGTTGTTCCAAATAAAGGTTGTGTTGTTGTTCCAAATAAAGGTAGTGTTGTTGTTCCAAATAAAGGTAGTGTGTTGTTCCAAATAAAGGTAGTGTTGTTGTTCCAAATAAAGGTTGTGTTGTTGTTCCAAATAAAGGTAGTGTTGTTGTTCCAAATAAAGGTAGTGTTGTTGTTCCAAATAAAGGTTGTGTTGTTGTTCCAAATAAAGGTAGTGTTGTTGTTCCAAATAAAGGTAGTGTTGTTGTTCCAAATAAAGGTAGTGTTGTTGTTCCAAATAAAGGTAGTGTTGTTGTTCCAAATAAAGGTAGTGTTGTTGTTCCAAATAAAGGTTGTGTTGTTGTTCCAAATAAAGGTTGTGTTGTTGTTCCAAATAAAGGTTGTGTTGTTGTTCCAAATAAAGGTAGTGTTGTTGTTCCAAATAAAGGTTGTGTTGTTGTTCCAAATAAAGGTAGTGTTGTTGTTCCAAAGTAAAGGTAGTGTTGTTGTTCCAAAATAAAGGTAGTGTTGTTGTTCCAAATAAAGGTTGTGTTGTTGTTCCAAATAAAGGTAGTGTTGTTGTTCCAAAGTAAAGGTAGTGTTGTTGTTCCAAATAAAGGTAGTGTTGTTGTTCCAAATAAAGGTAGTGTTGTTGTTCCAAATAAAGGTTGTGTTGTTGTTCCAAATAAAGGTTGTGTTGTTGTTCCAAATAAAGGTAGTGTTGTTGTTCCAAATAAAGGTAGTGTTGTTGTTCCAAAAAAAGGTAGTGTTGTTGTTCCAAATAAAGGTAGTGTTGTTGTTCCAAATAAAGGTAGTGTTGTTGTTCCAAATAAAGGTAGTGTTGTTGTTCCAAATAAAGGTAGTGTTGTTGTTCCAAATAAAGGTTGTGTTGTTCCAAATAAAGGTTGTGTTGTTGTTCCAAATAAAGGTAGTGTTGTTGTTCCAAATAAAGGTAGTGTTGTTGTTCCAAATAAAGGTTGTGTTGTTGTTCCAAATAAAGGTAGTGTTGTTGTTCCAAATAAAGGTAGTGTTGTTGTTCCAAATAAAGGTAGTGTTGTTGTTCCAAATAAAGGTAGTGTTGTTGTTCCAAATAAAGGTAGTGTTGTTGTTCCAAATAAAGGTTGTGTTGTTGTTCCAAATAAAGGTTGTGTTGTTGTTCCAAATAAAGGTAGTGTTGTTGTTCCAAATAAAGGTAGTGTTGTTGTTCCAAATAAAGGTTGTGTTGTTCAACTGTGTCTTTTTTTTAATGTATATTATAATTTTCAATGCACTTTTATCAATTCAAAGCCAAATTTTTTTAAACAACACTTTAAAACAAGAAAACTTACAAAATACTATTCAAAAAACATACAAAGCTTTTACGAAGTGTAATTGTATCAATAAGTTTCGACCAGTCATGTAATTGTGTAATGGATCTATCCACTAGATTGTGCATTTAAATGTGATAGTGATGCAATAGCGTAATGTTACTTCGGTAGTCTGGATTGTCGACATTGTGTGTTTTTGTGTATGTGTGTGTGTATGAATGGGTGAACCGCAGACGCCATCTTTTATATTCAGTTAAAAAAATACAATAAATTTGGAATCTGTTTGGAATCTTTTTGTAAAACTTAAGGTTATCAAAATCTTTTAGATTTAGTTTGTTAAAAAAAAAGATTTAAAGGTTAGAAAGAAAGTAAGCTAGATTTGTATCCACTTTTCATTTAGAGTTACCATAGAAAAAATATCATGATTATCATCATTTCTTTCATCATAAACTTATTCATAAATTTAAACTATAAGGGATTATCGATGACTGCAACACCTACTGGATGTGTATAACTCTGTGCGCAGTAGCAAAACTTTAATTTCTAAGATCAGTCCTAACTCATTCAATATCTGAAAGCTGGATCTAGTCTACCAACACACCAAGAACAGATGGACAACAAGAACAGATGGACAACAAGAACAACGACCAAAAAAACAACAGAAGAGTTCCTCCAGTGAGTCATAGACTCGCGATGATCTTGACACTGGAATGTCATTATCCCAATCTGTCCCGAATGATTGTCCAAACGAATTTAAACATCGGCGATGGTTTAGCATACCAGCTTAGAACGTTTCACATGCGATCACACATCACCGATTCCTTCAACGTAACTCTTCTCTTGTGAGAAGAATAAAAATCTATTTGCAATGTCATCGTAATTTTGTTGTAAAATGAATGCTAGACTATAAATCTAGGATTTCGGTAAAAACTCTCTCTCTGAATCTGAATCTGACAAAATGGTACAAGAGTTTGGTTGTCTAACTGATTGACCTGAGTGTATTTCCTGGGAAAGAATGAGTAGACTTATGACTGTTGTAAACACTAGTAGCCTACTTACAATTCTCTCTCCCCCCTCCTCCCCCTCATTTGCCTACATATATTCATTCTTACATTTGTATCCACTTCATTGTTTGTAACCCATCTTTTTAGTTCACATTTCTGTCTTCATTTCATATTAGTATGTTTTAAAAAAAATATTTCTAAAGAAAGCTGTAGACTTTTTTGATTTACATCATTTTAAAACAGCCCAATATAGTTGGTTTCATTGAATCATTTGCCACTTCCATCTGATATTTAGAATGACATTTTTGATAAAAAAATATATTGGTTACAATACTATAGAAATATCTGATCAAATGTGTTCACAAAAATTAGATGAGTTGTGTTAATAGAGATAAATGTTCCAAAACTAATTTCAATAAAGATTGGAAAATTTAGTTCTAAAAATGATTCGTAGAAAAAGATTAGTTTAATGTAAGCTTCGTTTTTATTACTCTCCCAAGTCTCCAACTGTAATACTCGTCCTTTCCAACATTCAATAGTTGATAGACTAGATGTTGTTTTTTTATAGACTAGATGTTGTTTATTTATAGACTATATGTTGTTTATTTATATACTATATGTTGTTTATTTATAGACTATATGTTGTTTATTTATAGACTATATGTTGTTTATTTATAGACTATATGTTGTTTATTTATAGACTAGGTGTTGTTTATTTATAGACTATATGTTGTTTGTTTGACTAAACCTCATCTCCACCTTTTTTGTGTGTGTGTGTGCTGACTCCAATGAAACGCCTGCATGCACATCTTCACTCAAACATTAGTCCCATGAATTCTAGTATTCCATAGTTGAAATATTTGATATATATATATATATATTTTTAAATTGCTCGTCTTTTTACTCTCAACCAGACATACTTTTGTCCACAAACTCTTGTATCACGCACCATCGCCCCAGCCACACAAAACAAAATCCTACACACAAGATGACTAGACCTCAACCCTCAATCTAGATGATAATCTCTAGTATTTATAGATTCCTTTCCATACATTGACAGCTGAGCACACAACAACACTTGCGTTCATGCAGCTATTTAGTATTGAGCAAAGATTAAAAAGGAAATATTACTTTCTTTTTATAAAGTGTTTACAATCGCCAGTTACATATCGCTCTTTAAAAATGGGACAGAAGTATCATTTTGTGCTATTAAACATTTCTATTTGGGATTCTGAACACGAATTTGAAGAAACTGCGAAAAAAAAATATAGCAGTGTTCGGAAAATTGAATATTTTATTGATTGTTTTAGAAGTTCCAATTTCATAATAACGACATGATGAAATTTCATATTTAATAGTCCACCAGTCCACCTATATATATATATGTATATGTTTGTATTTATGTGTATATGTATGTATGTATGTATGTACGTATGCTTCTGTGTGTATGTATGTGTGTGTATGTGTAAACTAGGGGTGCACCGGATAGTACTTTTTGATATCCGGCCGGAGCCGGATATGACCGGATAGTAAAATTTGATATTCGGCCGGGGCCGGAGCCGGAGCCGAATACCTAAGTGTCTTGTAAATAGCTTGTATTGCTGAGCATTTTACGAAACTGTTAAATAACATACCTATATTTGTTGGTATTATTTTTTTTCCTTTTATATACCTTATTGTTTTAAACTCTGTTACTGATTGATTTATTCAAGCTTAACAGTATTTATAAACAAAAATTAATCTGTGTAGCATGTACGAGGCCACCAACCATAAAGGCTGTGTGTTGGAGGGTCAATGTAAAATATGTTAGTATATATTTAACTAGTTACTAATGTAAATCTCTCATCTGGCTTGTATGGTGGTTGGATGTATGTGTTCAAGAATTTCTGACCAACAACTGGTCATCAGACTTGTAATTTTAAGTCCAAAGACTGCTTCTGGTTCTGGCTTCAAGGGATTAATACTGACAGCTGTTAGTTAATAGTTGGAATCTGAAGCGTAGTAGTTCATATATTTATTAATCCATTTGCGGCAAACGATATTTTATTAACAGCAGGAACATCCATTATACCTACTTATAGCCTGAGCCTTAAATGTTGCGAAGCATAGATTTAATTGTAGTCTGTAGGCCTATTATTGGTATCTATGTTTAGATCTACTGTTATATAGATCTAAGAAAATCTGGAAAATCAACTATAGAAGGAAAAAAAACTCATTCACACCCTCCGTACCAAAAAAAACATAAATAGACTCTGTGTTCGACTGATAGTAACAATCTGGTCAGATAGACTTAGTGAGCCTACACATGTAGTCCTAGTGTAGTGTGTATAGATGATGGTGTTGACCATCAAGCGTTTTTGTTCTTGGGCATACGCAACAGTGTTTAGTGTGCAGGCGAAAAAAGATAACACATTGGCATGGTCAGTCAAGCATATAGATAAATTATATCTGTACCTTAGTTACAGAGGTCAAGTGTTTCTTAACATTCCAGCATATTTTTTCTTTGTTCGCTAGATCTAATTGTGGTGCTTTAGATCAATTTATTTTCTGCGATGTTAAATGTTACTGTAAGGTTTTCCTTAATATATTAAGTCAATAGATTAAAACAATGATATTAGTTTTCTTTCTAAAAGTTTTAATACAAGGGGAAAAAATACATACACGCACACATGCACATATTTGTTTTATTTTATTGTGCAACGAACATGTGTTCAGCGCCCTAAATGACATTTCTCTCCAAGTAAACAAACTTAGTCTCATCATCTAGTGACCTCTAGACAGTATCAATATTTCTCAACAATCTGCGTTAATCCATTCTGGCTTAAGAATGGTCAATGTCTATCAATACATTGTCATGGATTAAACAAATAAGAAGTTGGGGGTGTTGAGTCTCTTGAGCCCTCCCTTTAAAGATACCCCTGGTCAGTGTCTGTTTGGCTTGTAGTCCAGCTTCCTAATTGAGACTTAAAGTAAACAAACTTATTGTCCCGGCCAATAGTATAAATGGTGTGGCTTGTGGTCCAGACCCTTGATTGACAACCTATCTCATAATAAACAAACTCATACCAGATTAACCTTATAGAGATTTGGCTTGTATTCCCGCCCCTAATAAAAATTCTTCTCCAAGTAAACAAACTCAGTTCCCTCATAAGATGTGACCTCTAGAAAGTGTCAACACGTTGACATCTGGCTTAATGTGGTCAGCTGCCTATCTGTGAACTCAATGTTATGGACTAAACAAACAAAAGGAGGTGGGGGTTGCTCATCTCTACCTCTGGAGATATACCCGCACATCTAGACAATCAGCTTGACATAGTTAAGAAATATTACATGGTTACTAGACCACTCAAAGGTCAAGACAAGCTTTTAAAGTGTGCCAGACATCGCTGCTACGTATGTAATACGAATTTATAATGTAAAGTCTAGTCCACCCCCCAATATCAAACCTAGTTCCCTCGTGTGACCTCTAGAGAGTGCTTACGTCCATCGTATCTGACTTGGGGTCACCTGTCAATCAAAGAACTCAATGTGATGGGCTAAACAAATAAAAGGGGGAGGGAGATGTTCATCTAGAAATATACCTGGTCACCTTAGAGGTGTGGCTCTTGTAGTCCAGCCCCCCCCCCCCCCCCCAATAAAGATTAACTACTAAGTAAACAAACTCAGTTCCCTCGAAAGGTGTGACCACTAGAAAGTGTCAATACGCTGACATTAAACCTACGTCCATCGTATTTAACTTGTGGTCGCCTGCCTATAAAAAAAAACCTCAATGTGATGGACTAAAGGGGTGGGAGTTGTTTATCTCTACCTCTGGAGATATACCCGCACAGCTAGACAGACGTCTGGTCAGCATGACGTAGTCAAGGAATGTAGCATTTTAACATGTTAACTAACTTACTCAAAGGTCAAGACAAATTTAAAAAAGTGCCAGCCATTGCTGCTCTGTATGTAAAGCGCATTTATGATGTAAAGTTTCATCTCTATTTATATTAAGTTATTCACATGCCTTGTCTTTATAATAAACGAGGTTTGGTGCATATTCATAATGGCTCTATTTTTAAGCACATTATTTTGTTTTCATATAAGCATTAATACATTCTATAACAGACAGTAATGGAACGAGGTCCACTTTATGCATATTAAATAGGTGTATTTTTTACTATCCGGTTTACTATCCGGTAGTGATATCCGACCGGAGCCGAATAGCACCGGATAGTAAAAAATGCCGGATATTCGGCAGAAGCCGGAGCCGGAGGGACTATCCGGTGCACCCCTAGTGTAAACAAAGGCCCAAACTACTCCTAGATGTAAGGGAAGCTATCATCAGTTGAAGATCTACTAGCAGCGAATGCGAGGAGCACATTCCTTATCTGATTACTTTATTGATTAGTTCTGATGACACTAGAGGGCTGCTCAAGTCAACACATACATTTGAATTCTAGCAACAGGAGATTGATCTAGTTGGTTTTGTTTTCATAACACTCTTAATAACTTTTTAACTCTTCTATTCAAAGTCTCAGATTATTTCTTGTAGTGCTAAAAGACCTCCATGTCCAGTCTAGATAAAGTATATATAGGCCAGTGATTTACATCTTCATGATTTAGAAAAGGAGAAAGGAAGTAAAATTAAACATCAAAAGTTGGAGCGAAAAGAAGTAGATTTTGTTTTGTTATATTGCTGTTGAACTTTAGAATGTAAGCGAAATTGTGTACGGGAAAATTAATCTATACAAGTGTTGGCCATTCATGAGCTCGATTAAATGAAAAGAAAAATATGAAAATACTTCTTTAAAAAAAATCCAAAGCTAATTACGCGTAATTGTATAAATTATTTTGGATCATTCATGTAATTAAATTTGTAATAGTTCTAGAGTTCTATAGTAACAATAATAAATCTGTGCAATCAGAAATATTTTTACCAAGGGGGGAGAAAGAAGGGTGTATCTGGGTTGCCATGACAGCCTTTTAAATGTAGTTTATAAAAAGACAAAAATAAAAGTTAACCGTCCTGACTTCGAACTAGAGGGCTCAAGCCTCCTCAACCAATACACTAACCACTGTGCCTGCGAAGTACTTATGAAAATAGAAGGTTTCATAGCTATATATTGTAAATTTCAAACTTTTAATCCACTACCTAATTCTCTTAGAAAAATAAGTATAAAGGAGACTAATTTAACTTACACCGCCACATCTGTCAAGTAAAATTTCTTTCTCTTGTTCAATACCAAACAAATGATTAATTACAAATAATTAATCAACTAATTGTTTAACTTTTTTGAAATTGATTTTGTGTTTGTTTTGTCAGGTGAAAGAAACAATTGTTCTATATTTCAATTGGATCCAAGTTTTAGGTGTGGGGGGGGGGGGGGGAAATAACCTCTACACAACTTTGTAGCAGACAGACAGATAGGCAGACAGAGTAACAGAGTGAGTTACTATAAGCTCTGTAAAAAGCTGTAACCGACATATTGTTGTTGTTGTTGTATTTTCGACTTGGCTTTCATTATCTATTCTTATTACTGTTAACCAGAACTCTATTTTACTGCTAGTAATGTGACAGACAGAGTTAACTTCCATGACGATATGTTGCATTAAGCCTTTTTTTTGGGGGGGGGGGGCGATTGTTAAGGTAGGTGCGATATTTGTCTATCACATTTGCTTTGTATAAGAAAATTCACTAGGATCAAAACTAATGTGCAGAACTAGAGTCTTTATTATAACCATTGGTTTGACGGCCCTACATACGACAGAGGATGTAAAGTTCGTGCTTCCGTTAAACTGCTAGGGGGTCTGGGTTGGAGTTCTCATGCATACTCAGCTGTTAAAAACACATTCTTCTGGAGTATACAGCTAATTATCTGTTCCATTAACAAGCAAATTTTAAAAAATCTAAAACAAAACCAACAAAGCTTAAGTAAAGGGAAGAAACTGAGTTACTGCCATAAATCTCACTACTGCAGGAAAAATCTCCCTTTTTCTATATAAAAGAAAATTATTAAATTACCACAAATTAATTAATAAATTGGTTACTTTTATTTTTTGAGTCATGTATTGTCATCGACTATGAATAATTGTGAAAAATTTCAACTTGATCCTAACTTGGGAAGTGGGAGAAAAAACGTGTACACAATTTGTACCAGACTGACAGATTGAGCTGATAGAAGCTTTGTACACAATTTGTACCAGACTGACAGATTGAGCTGATAGAAGCTTTGTACACAATTTGTACCAGACTGACAGAGTGAGCTGACAGAAGCTTTGTACACAATTTGTACCAGACTGACAGAGTGAGCTGACAGAAGCTTTGTACACAATTTGTACCAGACTGACAGAGTGAGCTGATAGAAGCTTTGTACACAATAATATGGGTCATGAGTGCTGAGAGTGCTTAAGTGGAAAGATTGTAGACGGCCTTGCCAGAGCGCTCCCCCAGACCCCCTAGCTGGCAAGGGCAGGGCGTCTACAATCTTTCCACTAACTCCAGGAAAAAGTTAATCAATGGTACAATAAACGTCTTCCAAAAGAATGAAGGGTAAGAATATAAAAATGATTAACTACATACACACACACAAATATATACATATATAGCGGGAGACAAGACTATGGCTTAAATTATCCTGGTCCATTGGTGACTCCGATGGGGGCCGCCTCTGAGTTTGTGTAAATAACACATACCCGACTTTTGCGTAAGGGCTATACCACGGGTTTTCAAAAATTACTTTAAAAACAAAATTATTTTTTACTGTAATGCAACAGAACAATGTTGTATGACACTTAAAAAAAATTAACTGAGTTTTTAAAAGGAACAACATGTGAAAGTTATGAATGAAATGGGAAATGGTTATCTAGAGGTGTTTGGGGATGTTGCTTCGATCTACTTTTGTCTTTATTGTGAACTGTTAAACGATGATAGCCTCGTAGAATCGGCAGGTCATTAGACGCTGACTTAACCGAAACTGAACGGTATTTCGAAACAAAGAATGTATGTTAAGAGCTGACATGCTAATTGGTATCACACAAATACTGGGAAAATATTCAGTCAGAAGTTCTAGTTTATGAGAACTGATTTGGTTTTCGAAGTTGGTGACAATAAAATCTCCAATCGGACCCCACCCCCCAGGCGCTGGGCCTATGGCGGTTGCCCCACTTGCCACCCCCTAGGCCTAAGGCCACTACTGGTATAGTATAGTATAGTATAGTATAGTATAGTATAGTATAGTATAGTATAGTATAGTATAGTATAGTATAGTATAGTATAGTATAGTTATAGTATAGTAAAGTAAGCTACAAATACATTACAAAAGCAAACAAGAAGAAAGATGGTTGTATGATACAGGGGAGGGGAATGTAAAGACAGACAAGGGAAATGTGAATTAAAAGAGCAAGAAAAAAAAGGGGAGAGAATGAAAGTAATTTATAAAGAATACATTCAGAGCTGTTTTAAAACAAAAACATATTTAGAATTAGAAAAGAAAGGCCTAACAATAAAGTAGGACTACACACCGTACTATGGACAGACCCACACAAACTCAAATCAAATCTAACGATCCCCAAAGACTTGACATTTAACTTAATTATCGTGGACTACAAAGGAATGCCACAGCCACCACAGCCACTACAGCTCTCAACTCTCTTGTCCGGCTACTCGACAATTGCTCATATTTTTAGGGAGCAGCTGCTCAACCAAAAATGGCTGCACCGCAGATCGAGTGTTGGGAAGGACTCTCAAAGACCAGGAAACAGAATCAGTTGACATAGCACGTGACGTGAATGTTCGAGATAGTGAAATAAAATTCAAATTATCCAATCGGAACTGTAGATTTCATATCTAAATTTAAGGGGGAAAATACTACCAGTCAAAAATAGAGTTTCATGAGATTTGATCCCATTGCCCTGAGATTTGGTCCAGTTGCCCTAAGATTTGATCCTATTGCCCTGAGATTTGGTCCAGTTGCCCTAAGATTTGATCCTATTGCCCTGAGATTTGGTCCAGTTGCCCTAAGATTTGATCCTATTGCCCTGAGATTTGGTCCAGTTGCCCTAAGATTTGATCCCATTGCCCTGAGATTTGGTCCAGTTGCCCTAAGATTTGATCCCATTGCCCTGAGATTTGGTCCAGTTGCCCTAAGATTTGATCCCATTGCCCTGAGATTTGGTCCAGTTGCCCTAAGATTTGATCCTATTGCCCTGAGATTTGGTCCAGTTGCCCTAAGATTTGATCCTATTGCCCTGAGATTTGGTCCAGTTGCCCTAAGATTTGATCCCATTGCCCTGAGATTTGGTCCAGTTGCCCTAAGATTTGATCCCATTGCCCTGAGATTTGGTCCAGTTGCCCTAAGATTTGATCCCATTGCCCTGAGATTTGGTCCAGTTGCCCTAAGATTTGATCCCATTGCCCTGAGATTTGGTCCAGTTGCCCTAAGATTTGATCCTATTGCCCTGAGATTTGGTCCAGTTGCCCTAAGATTTGATCCTATTGCCCTGAGATTTGGTCCAGTTGCCCTAAGATTTGATCCCATTGCCCTGAGATTTGGTCCAGTTGCCCTAAGATTTGATCCCATTGCCCTGAGATTTGGTCCAGTTGCCCTAAGATTTGATCCTATTGCCCTGAGATTTGGTCCAGTTGCCCTAAGATTTGATCCTATTGCCCTGAGATTTGGTCCAGTTGCCCTAAGATTTGATCCCATTGCCCTGAGATTTGGTCCAGTTGCCCTAAGATTTGATCCTATTGCCCTGAGATTTGGTCCAGTTGCTCTAAGATTTGATCCTATTGCCCTGAGATTTGGTCCAGTTGCCCAAGGGTTCATTCAGTAGTCTGAATTTCTTGTGTTTGTGACACTAAAACTTACTATTTAAGTGACCTTAAAAGATGAGCTTGGTAAATAGCGCTAAACATTTCCCAATTGTTCACTTTCTTTTTTTTTAACTTGCGCTTGTTATGAAAGTATTACTTCAATAAATTGTAACTAAACTTTTGCTTTAAGTCTTTGAAAAACAGTCAGGGAGACAATGCAGTATTTAGTACAAAATTCAGAAATATAAACTGACGTGAATATAGCTTTGTTAAAAAAAAAAGTCTATTTAAACGAATGAATTCCAAATTTGAGTCACTTTGAAATGTTCTATTCACTAAGATAAAGAGCTCAGAATTTAACCTCAAAACAAATGGACTGCCCTGCCACTGACTATGCACATTATCCGGAGACCGGAGTTACCCACTACTGAATGGTAAACGGTTAGAACTGGCTCAGTTTATTCATATGGTGGGTTCTGGAGTAAAAATAACAGAAAAACCGGATGTTTTGAAACTTGGGATGACTCAAAAATAATTATCAATAAACAATCAGAAACACAGGTTGTTGGCTGTCGTGGTGGAGAGGTGTATGTGTGTGTGTGGGGGGGGGTCTAACACATACAACGGTCTCCCCAATGATCAAAAGAACATTAATGTCATAAAGATTGTTCAAACGGTGTTCATATTTATAAAGAACATACATACAAGGTGAACATTTTAGTTGACATCCAAGAGAACCACCCGACGCTGACTTATTAGTGAAATGACTAAAAGAATACCAGTGAGATTTAGTTAGATAGAAAAAAGAGTAATTGAATAAGTGACTAAAAAATTCTCTTTGGAGTCACTCCTCTTTATATGTAAATAAATTCATTCAGAATTTACTAAGACATTCATTTGATTGCATTACTTAGTGAGAGAGTCCAATCAGATTGATCACATTTTTTCGATCAATCGTTCTTGTGTTTCTGACGTATGTACTAGTGTGAAGTGTCTGGATATATTATATAACACAGTTGATAAGACTGCAGGCACTCACCCACCTCACTTGTGTTTCTGACCTATGTACTAGTGTGAAGTGTCTGGATATATTATATAACACAGTTGATAAGACTGCAGGCACTCACCCACCTCACTTGTGTTTCTGACCTATGTACTAGTGTGAAGTGTCTGGATATATTATATAACAAAGTAGGTAAGACTGTAGGCACTCACCCACCTCACTTGTGTTTCTGACCTATGTACTAGTGTGAAGTGTCTGGATATATTATATAACACAGTAGGTAAGACTGCAGGCCCTCACCCACCTCACTTGTGTTTCTGACCTATGTACTAGTGTGAAGTGTCTGGATATATTATATAACACAGTAGGTAAGACTGCAGGCCCTCACCCACCTCACTTGTGTTTCTGACCTATGTACTAGTGTGAAGTGTCTGGATATATTATATAACACAGTAGGTAAGACTGCAGGCCCTCACCCACCTCACTTGTGTTTCTGACCTATGTACTAGTGTGAAGTGTCTGGATATATTATATAACACAGTAGGTAAGACTGCAGGACCTCACCCACCTCACTTGTGTTTCTGACCTATGTACTAGTGTGAAGTGTCTGGATATATTATATAACACAGTAGGTAAGATTGCAGGACCTCACCCACCTCACTTGTGTTTCTGACCTATGTACTAGTGTGAAGTGTCTGGATATATTATATAACACAGTAGGTAAGACTGCAGGACCTCACCCACCTCACTTGTGTTGGTTGTTGATTGGAGATCGTTAATTTTCTCAAGCTGACGAGAGGGTTTAAAGGCTTATTTTGTTTTGGGCTATTGTAGAAATTATCAATAATTGTCTACATGAATATTTACTACGTGTCCAAGAGTCTGATCTAAGTATACAATTATAAATAAATAATATATATTATATATATGTATGTATGTGTGTGTGTGTGTGTGTGTGTGTCATTTCCGGTACGAGAACTTTCGGTATAAAAACCCTATAACAAAGAAAGACAAGCTTATGTCATTTTAATTGTGTGAATCTATTTTCGAAACGCTGTTGTGTCTGTGCTTTTATAGCAGTGGTGTAGCTAGGGATAGGGGGGCATGGTTGGGTTACGGGCCCTTGCATTTTGATATTTGACATTATGACATAGATAATGTACTTAATAATAATGTAAGTCTAAATTCTAATCGGTACAGTATATAAGTAAAATTAACAAAAAATAATCATTACGACTTTTTAAATGAATAATACCGCTGTTTATTGAGTGTCATGTATCAATTTGAAATAGTCAAGTATTAATTTAAAATATTAAATAATTGAAAATAAACCAAAGTTTAGGTTAAGGTCAACCTCGGAATTTCCTATGACGTAAGCACACACCTGCCTATCACTCGAATACTTGATACTTGATAGAAAATTATTTGATTGGTTGTAGGAAGTGATTTCATTGGTTAAGCCAAAGTGTCATACTAAAGGTAAAATAAATACGCGGGAGCGAGAATAAAGAAAAAGTCAGTCTGGAGATAAATCTTGTAGAGATAAAACGTATATAAGTTTTGAGTTAGAATTTGTAGAGATCAATCTTGTAGTTCTATTAAATCTAGTAGTAAATTTGAATATGTTATTTTGATACAGTTTACCATTGTAAATTCTTGTATTTTTTCATTTAAACAAATACCCCCCCCCCCCCCCCGGAAATTCAGTGGACTTTGTGTCTACAGATTAAAATTTGAGATCCAACGTTGCCCTGTTCCATTGAGACACTGATTATTATTATTATTCAACGCTAGAGATTTTAATCTTGAAATCTATTTCAGATCTTTAAGTAATTAAAGATGTTGTCAATAAAGTGAGTAAGTACATTGTAGGAAGTCAGCATGTGTCTGTATTTCCAACATTTTTTTTATTTGAACGACAGATTGCTAAATGTTCTGTATCTGAGGTTCCCAAACTTTCTCTGACCCGGGGATCCCTTATAAAGTCAACGGACCTCTAAGTGGAAATCTCCATAAATGTATATTATATAAGTATAAAATCTATAAAACAAAACAAACTTTTGTTGAAGGAGTGTTTATTGTGATAAATAAAATAATTAATGACTTGGATGAGATTAAAGGGAATTTATTAGTGCCCCGCTCAAAGTGCACACATTTTGAGTCGGTTTCATTTATTTGTGTTGAGGCTCATTAGGGCAATGAATCCACGTTGTACCAAACAAGTAAGACAGGAAGTCCTTTACAATGGCCCGTAATGTAGTATTTGAGGTATCCTTGATGTAACATTCGTTCCTCGTATGTAGATATTTCAAATGATTTTGTTTACGCGAAAAGGGTTCAAGATGCAGTCTGGTATATTTAAGTGAATAATATCTTCCAATCTTCGATTTAGGTGGTCATAGAATATATATATATATATATATATATATATATATATATATATATATATATATATATATATATATATATATATATATATATATATATATATATATATATATATATATATATATATATATATAGTTCGTCCATCGTGGTTCAATGATGACCACTTTGTCATCCAGGGGGCTGAGGGCTTTGCACTGGGGTTTTATGCCTCCTAATGTGGCTGGTGAGACCTATGTGAGCCCGGAATGTTCGGCCGCACACTGGGCAGGTTATTCCAGCTGGAGCTAGTGTCGTGAGTAGGGGTGCACCGGATAGTTGCTCCGGCTTCTGCCGAATATCCGGCGTTTTTTACTATACGGTGCTATTCGGCTCCGGTCGGATATCACTACCGGATAGTAAACCGGATAGTAAAAAATACACCAATTTAATATGCATAAAGTGGACCTCGTTCCATTAATGTCTGTTGTAGAATGTATTAATGTTTATATTAAAACAAAATAATGTGCTTAAAAATAGAGCCATTATGAATATGCACCAAACATCGTTTATTATAAAGACAAGGCGTGTTAATAACTTAATATAAATAGAAATGAAACTTAACATTATAAATGCGCTTTACATACAGAGCAGCAATGGCTGGCACTTTTTTCAATTTGTCTTGACCTTTGAGTAGGTTAGTTAACATGTTAAAATACTACATTCCTTGACTACGTCATGCTGACCAGACGTCTGTCTAGCTGTGCGGGTATATCTCCAGAGGTAGAGATGAACAACTCCCACCCCTTTTATTTGTTTAGTCCATAACATTGAGTTTTTTTTATAGGTAGGCGACCACAAGTTCAATACGATGGACGTAGGTTTAATGTCAGCGTACTGACACTCTCTAGAGGTCACACCTTTCGTGGGAACTAAGTTTGTTTACTTAGTAGTTAATCTTTATTAGGGGGGCTGGACTACAAGAGCCACACCTCTAAGGTAACTAGGCATATTTCCAGATGAACAACTCCCTCCCCCTTTTATTTGTTTTGTTCATCACAATGAGTTCATTGATTGGCAGGTGACCCCAAGTCAGATACGATGGACGTAAGCACTCTCTAGAGGTCACACGAGGGAACTAGGTTTGTTTACTTAGTAGTTAATCTTAATTGGGGGGTGGGGTGGACTGGACTTCAAGCAAACATCTACACGGGTATCCCGACAAAGAGTTTGCTTATTTGGAGAAAAATCTTAATCACGTGGTTGGGCTAGAGGCCACAACTTTTCAAGTGTACCGAGTTACTTGAACATAAATCTCAATTAGTAAGCTGGACTAAAGATCAAACGCATCTAAACGAGTGACCTTTAGCTACACAGAACACAAACCTCGAGATTATATAGCCCAGTAAGCCAGTAATTAATTATTTTGTAGAAGACACGACCAGGGCTATCTTAAAATGGAGAGCTAAACACCCCCTACTCTTTATATTATTTCTTTGGTCCCTGACACCCAATTTATTGATAGACATTGACCATTTTTTAAGCCAGAATGAAAAAACACAACGTGCTAACAAAGGATATTACACTGTCAATAAATATTACGTTTAAATATTTTTTCTAACGTGTTAACTTGAATATTACTCCTGCAGTTAAGTGTCTTGATTTGATAACAATATTTTTAATAATTAGTGACAGTCAATTAACTCCTTGTTATTACTAATTTTTTTTTTTACTTAAGATGCGTACTTAGCAATGTGTATCAGGCCAGGACGACTTTTACACACCTGACATCCATAGGCTTACTATCGTTCCCTATTGTAACAGTTACTGAAACCACGAATAAAATAATTAATAAGTAATAATTAAGGAAGATATTTCTAACATACGTTCTTTGCATTTAATGTTTCTTACGTACGTTCTTTGTACAATAAAATAAAACAAAGATGTGCATGTTTTCGTGTGTGTATTTATTTGCCTTGTATTAAAACCTTTAGAAAGAAAGCTAATTTCATTGTTGAATTCTTTTGACTTAATAAATAACGGAAAACCTTACAGTACATTTTAAAATCGCATAAAATAAATTGAATAATAATACCGCAGTTAGATCTAGCAAACAAAGAAACAATATGCTGGAGCGTAAAAAAAAACAACAACCCTTGACCTCTAACTAGTGGACGGGTATAATTTATCTATACGCTCGACTGACCATGCCAATGTGTTATCTTTTTTGACTGACACCCAACTCTATTGCGTGCGTATGCTCAAGGAAAAAAACAATGCTTGATGGTTAACACAAACAACTATACACACTACACTAGGACTACATGTGTAGGCTCACTAGGTATATCTGACCAAGTTGTTGGTCTGAAATTCATGAACACATACATCCGACCACTATACAAGGCAGATTGCACTTTACTTATGAGATTTACTTTAGTAACTAGTTAAATATATACTAACATTATTTACATTGACCTTCCTACACACATCCTTTACAGTTGGTGGCATCGTACATACACACAGACACACTCATGCTATACAGATTTTTAGATATACTATTAAGTTTGAATAAATCAATCAGTAACAGAGTTTAAAACAATAAGGTATATAAAAGGAAAAAAAACAATATAGGTATGTTATTTAACAGTTTCGTAAAATGTTCAGCAATACAAGATATTTACAAGACACTTAGGTATCCGGCTCCGGCCCAGGCCGAATATCAAATTTTACTATCCGGTCATATCCGGCCCCGGCCGGATATCAAAAAGTACTATCCGGTGCACCCCTAGTCGTGAGCCTTGCTTTTCTTCTCTGGGGTTTTTCTTCTGCCAGCGTTGTTCTCTTTTCCTCATCAACCTGTGCGCCAGTTTTCACAGCGCGACGCCATGATGCTCTGTCATATGCCTCTGTTTCCCAGGTGTCTGGGTCTATGCTGAACGCCTTCAGAGAAGTTTTGAGGGTGTCCCTGAATCGCTTTCTTTGACCACCTTGCGAGCGCTTCCCTTCGCTTAGTTGGCCATACAATAGTCGTTTAGAGATGCGGTGGTCTTCCATTCTGCAGATGTGTCCTGCCCATCGCAGATGGGATTGCATCAAGATTGTGTTGATACTTTGCAGACACGCTCTTCGAAGGACTTCAGTATCTGGTATTTTGTCTTGCCATTTGACATTCAGTATTTTTCTCAGACATGTCATGTGGAAGTGGTTCAGTTTCTTTGCATGTTTTCTGTACAGTCTATGTTTCTGAGGCATAGAGCAATGTAGGGAGGATGACGGCTCTATAGACCCCTAGCTTTGTATTTGTGGTGATACCACGTCTGTTCCAGACATTTTTAGACAGTCTGCCATAGGGTGCACTGGCCTTGGCGATACGCAGGTCGATTTCACTATCAATTTTTCCGTTTCTGGAGAGTTTGCTGCCAAGATATGTGAATTTGTCCACTGCATTTATATCATGTCCATATAAAGTGATGCTTGGATCCGAGTAGGCTTTCCCAGGAGCAGGTAATATAAGACTTTAGTCTTGTTTGTGTAAATGGTAAGGCCAAAGTCTGAGCATGCTCTTGAGAAGTCACTGACGATGCTCTGCAGATCATTTTCAGAGCAGGCATTTAGGGCACAGTCGTCAGCAAATAGCAAGTCTCTGATTACTGCTGAATTGGTTTTTGATTTTGCTTTAAGCCGCCTCGGGTTGAATAGGCCAACATTAATTCTGTATGATATATTTATCCCGTTGTTTTCTCTATTTGTGAATGCATCTGTCAGCATAGTGGAGAACATGATACTGTAGATGTAGGTGCTAGAACACAGCCTTGTTTTACCCCGTTTGATACTTCGAAGGGCTCTGATGGTTCTGCACTTTCTTGGACACGAGCCTTCATGCCATCATGAAATAGTCTCACCATGGTTATGAATTTTCGTGGACAGCCAAACAGTGTCGAATGCCTTTGTTATGTCGACATATATTGAGAACAGGTCAGCATTTTGTTCTTGGCATTTTTCCTGGAGCTGTCTTGCTGCAAAGATCATGTCAATGGTTCCGCGCTCTTTTCTGAAGCCGCACTGGCTTTCTGGTAGTAGACCATATTCTATGTGTTGCATGAGCCGATTTAGTAGGATGCGTGCAAGGATTTTCCCAGCAATAGAGAAAAGAGATATTCATCTGTGGTTGTCGCAGATTTGGCGGTTGTACGTAGTCTAAAAGACATTTAACAGTAGTGATGGACGAGTTGATTATTATTCAAGTTATACAATCGGATTAACTGTCTTTTAATTTTAATTGTATACAATTTTCATCTTTCTGCTAACCTCTTTTGATCGTCTCACAAACCCTGGGGTCCACGGATCCCAGTTTGAGATACACTGTTGTATATTATGTTTTGGTATATTAAATTACATTAAATTATATTAATATACATGATCTATTTAATGTAATCACTGATTGGTGTAACGTTTAGAGTTGTTTTTCTATCATCATATTACACTTTGACCACTCCTCAGTTTCATTAACTTTTTTGGTATCTGACAATCGAGCAATAAGTCAGACAGAGATGCAATACATAAATAGGTCTATGTGTTTAGCTCAATCTTCAAACTTGAAAACAACATTCAGTTTATTACTATTAGGATTTGCATTTCTAGAACAAGGTTCTAAAAATATACGAAAGTGTGCTGTCACGTGTCACTTCTGGATCTACTTTAGGACAGATATAATGTTACTATGTTATGTACAGTGACTCCGCTTCTTTCGTTGAAATGATAGAAAAGATATTGAATATCCGACAACATAATATTTTAGTCCATTCAAAGTTCTGATGCAACGGCTACTTTATTCTTTTCTAAAAGCGAAAAATCTAATTTTTTAAATCACTTATGCAATCAGTTTTTTCATAAAAATACACCACTTTTACAACTATTCACTATTTATAGTAATAAACACTGGAGGCTCATTCTATGGCCTCCTCCAGTCGCAAAGGACTATGGATCCTCTCATGGAAATGAGATGAATGCCTGGGCATTAGCTGTGGTCGGAACGATGTCGCTCACACATCAGAGAATCAGTTCCCCCCTCTCCACGCAGCTGATGTATCCAAAGGAACGGCAGTGCCTATACAGTTTGGAGTCAGCGGCGTTGCAGGTTCTGCCAGGGTCGCCAGCCTCTAATTTTTCCGCAGGGTTGACTCCCGAAGCCCTTCCCATGATTGGGTAAAGCTGCAATGCAACAGAGGTTTGAATTCAGAGTTTTCCTTCTCTTAGGTGGGTAGCCAGCCATGGCTAACGAGCCCCTCCTGCCCGAAGCTTACTGGTTGATGCGCCCTCGGCGTTCCAGTACCACCTCATCGTGGTCGCCGGGTGAACACTCCTGCTCTTAAAGGAGTGGCCAAGGGTACTGGTTGCTTGCCGCTGATGAATGAGCAGCCGGCAAGTGTAAAAGGGGTTATGTCCAGCCCCCCCCCCCCTGTGGGGCCCTGGGGCAACGGTTAGTAAGAGACCCACGGGTTCTCCGAAAAGCGGATAGCGCTGGACACCAACTCGAGGGTTGGTCGGGTTCTCCTGGGACTCGGCTGATTCGCGGGTCTCCCTTTGGATAAAGACTGAACCGACTGGCGCGGCCTTAGCGGGCTGTGTCGGGCTGACCGGTCGGCGTCCACGATCTAGGCTCTAACTAGCCCGTCTCCTGTGAGGTAGAAGAGGAACGCGTTTCCCAATAAGCAGTTTCGATACTGGGGATATCGAACAATCCTTACACAACCACTCCTCCTGTAGGTGAGCTCTTGCCATACGGAGGTGGTGACCAGTGGTGCGGACTTCCCGCACCCTAAGACCCCGGACCCTCTTGCAGGCCCTGGGTACACTACTTTCTAATCGGCAATTACTAAGGCCGCCAACGGTCTTCGACTTCTATACAAACATGAATAATACACATCAAACCAGAAAACCCGGGTACGAGCAGACCCAAACAGGCTCCGTCGCGCGGGTAGCGGGCGGCAGGCCCGGCAACGAAAAATCCTCTACTACTCGCCCCGTGGTTCCGATCAGGCGGAACCTGTCGAACCACGAAAAATCAGCGAAGGTTCCCCTTCCCAGGACAAAGCCCTCTTCCCAGGCTACACTGCATTCGTTCTTCCCTCGGAAGAACGGTAGCCAAGGTGTGGCTAGCCAACCACACCAACCTGGTGATCATGTCCTGCACCAGGCCCAACCAACCATTACCATCCAAAAGGCCCAACCAAACACGACCAACGAAGCGAGGACCATCGGTCCTCCAAATCACCAACCATTACAACGGTCCGTCGCTTCCAGTCCAAGACCCTTAGGGAGCGACAGACTTAGCCAGATCAAAGTACTTCAGCTTAATATCTGTGGCCTAATACCCAAGATATTAGAGCTCACAAAACTCCTCCATGAGAGGGCAATAGACATCGCGCTATTGCAGGAGACTCTGGTAGGCAAGAAACGAATTAGCCACATCAGTGGCTATACGGCTTATAAATGTAAATGCGATGAGTGCCGTGGAGTTATCACCTATGTAAGAAATGGCATGATAGCTTCTCAAAATCCTGGCCCTCAAAGCGGGCGAACCGACGACATCTCGCTTGATATATTCAAAGCTGGTAGAAAACTTACGGTTATTAACTGTTATAATCCGCCAAAACACGAACTTGCCATTTACCTCGGCAATAAGAATATCCTCACTAAAACTCTATTAGCTGGGGACCTAAATGCCAGTCTCCTGCATGGGGCTATGACGCAACCGACTCCTCGGGCCAAAAAGTCCAAGAAATTCTCAACACTACAAATCTATTCTGCATGCAGAATAAAGACAGCCCGCCAACCCTCCTACACATTGGCAACGGGTCTCTCTCGAGACCCGATTTAACTCTGATCTCCGCCGATCTAGAGGGGAAAATCACAATTAAAGTGCTTGAGGATGTTGGAAGCGATCATAGACCCATAGAAATCACTATTGTCCTCTCAGAGGCCAGGGGTGTAGCCACTAGACGGCCCAAGAAATGGAGCTACACTAAGGCTGACTGGCCAGCATACGGGCGGCTGTCGATTCCACCCTGTCGAGTATCGCGATGGAGGAGGGGACAGTCGACACTAAATACGGCGAAATCACTGCAGCGATTTTGGGTGCGGCTAGGAAGTATATCCCGTGGACCTATCTCGGCATACGGCATAGACCCGCCTGGTCCCGAGAATTAGATCGAATAGTCAGGGCCAGGAACGGGCGAGGCGCAGAGCACAAAAAAGGGGACTCCTGAATGCCGCAGGGAGTTCAACGCATAATGCCGGAAGGCCAGCGAGGTGGTCCAACGTGTACGGGCGGACCACTGGAGGGATGCCTGTGCCGAGCTGGATTTTCGGGATACTTCCAAAGCCTGGCGTCTTCTTCGTAATCTTGAGGCCAAAGATTCGGCGCGTACAGCCACCCCATTATTGTCACCCAGTGGAGATCGAGTGGCAAAAGATAAAAAAATGGCCGACTTGCTTAACAAATATTTCGCTTCGATAAGCAAGTCCGAAAAGAAGTCAGCCACGTCTATAGCCCTCAACAAGGAGCGTAAAAGACTCGAGAGGGAGTCGGATGGGTCGGAAGACCTGGACACGTGCAATGTGCCCTTCTGACGTGCTGAGCTAGACAGAGCGATAGCTAAGTGCAAAAACAGAAAGGCTCCGGGGCCAGACAAGGTTACTCCTGAGATGGTAAAACACCTCGGGGGTATTGCGAAAGACAAGCTCCTTGTGTTTGCGAGTTCAGACTACCCAGGGCCTGGCGCTGTGCTACCATTGTTCCAATACTAAAAAAGGGCAAAGACGCGACTAACGGTGGAGTCCTACAGACCCATATCCTTGACCTCTACTATCGGCAAGATAGTAGAACGGATGGTCAGCGAGCGACTCGTGTGGAGCTTTGAGAGTCCCGGTATCCTAGCGCCAGAGCAGGCTGGCTTTAGGGCAGGCTTGAGCCCGATCGACAAGGTCACAGTATTCATGCAGGAGGTGGCCGATGGGTTCCAGAGATCCGAGAGCACATATACAGTTTTTATTGACCTAAAACAGGCTTATGACCGGGTGTGGAAGCAAGGCCTCTATCTTAAGCTTAGAGCCATGGGCGTACGCGGGCGGACCTACAACTGGATAAAACAGTTCCTAACGGAGAGGAAAACACGAACACAGTTCCAGTACTCTCTAAGTGGGGAAAACACCCCTATAAGAGGGTTACCCCAGGGATCCGCCCTCTCATGTATCTTTTCATGGCCTATCTTAATGATTTGCCCAGCTCACTCCGGTGTCGCAAACTGCTATATGCTGATGACATTGTCCTCTGGTCAACCGGGAAGAAAGCTGACCTACTTCAGGCAGCATTACAAGCCGACCTCCAAACCATCTCCTCGTATTGTTCAAAATGGCAGATTCAGATAAACGTTGCCAAAACGACCTGGAGCCTGTTCAGCCTGGGAATCGATATTCTTGGGGCCCCATTCGGTGGGCTGCGACTCCAACGTGAAAACACGCCAAAATATCTAGGAGTCACCCTAGATAGGAAGCTCTCAATGCACTTGCACATCCAGGATGTTGAACAAAAGGCCTCGGAGAAGTTAGGATTACTCAGAAAGCTAGCCAGTACCAAGTGGGGCGCCCGAGCTGACACGCTCCGCACACTGTACACAGGGGCTGTCAAATCCCAAACCGTGCAGGTGTACGCAAGCAACACGGCTCTCGAATCACTCGACCGTGTACAGGCCCAGGCTCTCCGATTCATTTGCGGCACCTATAGAACGAGCCCAACTTTCGCTGCAGAAATTATGTCCAACGTGGCTCCTCTCAGCCTGAGGAGAGAGCGCGCCGTGCTAACAGCCCTGGTACGCTACAAAAGGGGCGAACCAGGGCTCCCGACCCATACACTAGTCAGCCATTGGAGAGAAAAACATAGGATAAAATGGACATCATTTATGCACTGCTCCAAAAACTGCGCGAAAAGATAACTGTTGCGACTACCGTTGTAATGGTTACCGATTCCCAGTCCTGCCTCCAAGCCATGGCTGGCTTAGGGGGAAAGTCCAAATTGGTGGAAGAGGCATTAGGCGCCGCAAATAACATCCGCCTACTTATTGGAGCTGTCATCGTTATGCAGTGGGTGCCCTCGCACTGCGGCGTGAGGGGCAATGCCGTGGCTGATGCTCTAGCACGAGAAGGAGCGCTGGCCGTGCCCACTTTCGAGTCACCAAGTATGTTCCAACAGGCTACGACAGCAATACGAGAGTGGGTACATGAAAAGTGGTTGAAATCCTGGGATGACTCCAACACTGCCAGGGGAGTCTGGCAGCACATGCGTCGCCCAAATCGAGAGGACCCGTGGTGGAGGCTAAAAAGGTCGGAACAAACAACAATAGCGCAGTGGCGTACGGGACACTGCCCCATAGGTGCGTACTTCGCCCTGTTCCGGCCAAATTTTGATGCCAGTTACCGACACTGTGGGGAATCAGAAGAGACGGTGGCGCACGTCTTTCAAGAGTGTCCGCAGCTCCGCGAGCTGCGGGAAGACGTATCTAGTGGTTCACTATGTTTGTATGGAAGCTGCGAGGCACTACGCCAAACAGCAGAGTTCCTTACCAGGGCACTACGGGAGACCTAGGTCTCCCTGCCTTGTCACCAATTGGAGTTCATTTCAGGTTAAGGGGAGGTACACCTAAAAAAATTATTTTCTTTAATATTGATCAGAAACTTATCAAAACTGGTTGGTTGGTACAGTAACTCACCCTGATAAAAAAAACCTTAGAAAATTGTGTGTCACTTTTGTGGTTGCCATGGTAACGGCCGCCATCTTGTTTTTTGTATATGATTTTTAAAATGCTTTTCCTTTCTTAATAATCAATAAAAAAGACTCAAACTTTTTTATTTTGAAGAAGGAAACATGACTCTATAATGTGACATCTCAATTTTTATTACAATTCTATTTGTTTTCACAAGATTTAGAAGTAAAATAAGTGGTATAGTTTTTTACAAAAAAAACTTTTTTTTAGAGATGTCAAAGATAATAAAATGAACATCATGAATTTAAAAAAAAAACGCTGGATGTCACGTTAAAGTACTAACATATATCTTTAAGTGTTTCAAATTTTATGCAAATATCTTAAATGGTTGCAAAGTAATAGCAATTTTAGTTTTGGTATTTTTGGAAAAATAAGAATCTAAGAAAAATTGATTTAAAACTAAAATTTATTTGTCAAACTATGTAAAATCACTATATTTGAATAAATAACACTGCACACTTTGATAACTAAATATAGTCTTATAATGTAAAAAATTTGACATCATTTCATCAATAAGTTTTTAAGTTATAGTACTTTTAAGATGATCATATAAGTCGATAGCAATATGAGAAAAATAGCTAAAAATTCAAAATGTAAACAATGGATTTAAAACTTTCCAGAATATTAACAAACTCCTTTTGCTTCTATCAACTGAAATTCTATGTGTGCTTTAGCATCTTTTCTCAACAACAGTAATCTTTTTATAACTTTTTAAAATTGCATTTCTTAAGATTTTCTGAAAGCTTGATAATCTAAGTGGATGGTTTTTCTTGCTGGCCTAATAATTGAAAAAAAGTTTTAATTACACTGACAAAAGAAAAATTTACATTAAGTTGTCCCACAGCAGCTAAAATAGAACAGTTTTCTTTTTCTGGATTAGTAAATCTAGATTTTGGTCCAAAAGTTTCTAGTTCATGAGCGAATCGACGTAATCGTATTTTGAGTTTCCCCAAATTTACATCGTTGTATAATTTGCTTGTTCTGATAGCCTTTGGTAAATTGAGTAGCACTGTTCTTAAGTTACTTTTATATCTTCAAAAGGTTAAATCCCACACACTCTGTTAAAAGATTTGGATAACACTGTGGTGTATTGCAGTTAAACTCGTTGATGAATATCTTCCAGAATATTTCAGCGGAATGCGTCGCCACCATTGCTTGAATCCTAAAAAATAGAGAACAAAAAAGTATAAGAAAAATAATTAAGTAAACATCAAGTGGCAACAACATAATTATTCTAAATAAATAAGGTTTTAAAACAAGAAACAAAAAAACTAACCTTTATAGAATAGATCTAGTTGATATCACAATTAACTTGGTGAGATTCAAACCAATCTTTGTATTATGTTGGAGGCAGGGATTTCATTCTGCTACCAGTAGTACTTCAAACCTGACAAAAGATTGATATTAGGTGATAATCAATTTTATAGAATATATAGGGCACAGGTAACAAATATTGTCATTAATTAGTAGCTTCTGATGTCTAGATCTAGGTTCCATGTTAATAAAAAAGCAAAATGTCATGTCTACTTACAGTCAGTTGGATTATCATTAATATAGATTTGAATCTTATAATAGTATAAAGTCCATGTCAAAACTAGGTTGCACACTCAGACACTATCTATTCAATACATACATCTACATCTAACATTGAAAGCTGTTTAAAATTGAAGTGTTTGAGTAGGAGGAGTCTATTTACTATTACTATTTACATTGACATGATTTGAATTATATCTTCTAGACGTCTAGATCTACTAATCTAGAATTAGATCTAGTGTTTATATGAGCTTCAATACGCTGTTCCTTTCTTTTATCTTCATCTTGGCACAGAATAATCTATGCATCTAGTAGATCTAGTCCTAGATAATGATCTAGATCTATATTTAGTAGTGGATCTAGATCTAGACCTGGCTGGATTCAATATATGACCACTAGTTAGTGTAGATCTAGAGTAATGTAGACAAGACTCGTAGATCTAGAATCACGAAATCCTATTTATTATACTCACATGATGAAGATTTCCGAATAGCAAGAATAAAACATACAAAAACGTTTATTTTATGATACTGAAACTGTTTTGTTTGCAACGAGAAAACGGCAGCATGTTTGTTTTTCTATTTTCGATAAGCTGACGTATACACAGTCACTAGGGGTATTCCGGTAAGCAACCAATCAGCGTTCAGTATTTATGAGTGGGCTATAATTATACGAAAAACTTACCAAATAGAGTACGCAAGTTTCTAAATTTAGCTAAAAACTTCTTATAATAGATTAGGAAGTGTTGCCAAATTTTAAAAGTGCTTTTGAAGCCGAACAATTTGATACCAAATATGACCAGAGTATTTGCTATGCAAAAGAGTTATTATAGGCGTAACTATGGGGGATTTTTACGTTTTTCAATCAAATCTTGATTAATAAGCACCCTAAAAATGAAAAAAAGTATAATTTAAAGCAATATTTCAGAAAATTGAACATTCTATTCTAGTAAATAAATGGATAAGCTATCTAAATACGTTTAAATCTAAAAATCCATTTTTGGGTCCAAAATGACTATTTTCAAAGGTAATCCTCCCCTTAATGCGCCTGTTACTCGCCTTTGCCCCTTCTCCTGTTAGTGAGAACAGTTCCGCCGGACTCAATATCTGAGCCACACGTGAAGGCCTGAAGGCTCATTAGTAGGGGAGATAACCATTTGATATATTTTTAACACATTTATGCAAATGATTTTAGATTTTTTTATTTTTACATTTGTATTGCTACGTTATGTAAGTTCTGCCCTGCTAACTACTACATTTACTCAAAAATAATGTTTACTTTTTTTTAAGAGAAAAAATCTATTTAGTATGCATATAAGTTGGACATAATTTAAAACAACAATTAATAAGTAGTTTTTCATATTATCACGTGAACTGCAGTGCCGCACTAAGCTCCCGAAAAACCTAACTAAAGGAATTTTTTTTTAATGGAAATTTTTTTTTCTGTTTTTGAGAATTTGAATAAGAGATTTACCCTTTACAAAACAATCAGATCAATTAGATATTCATTATAAGACATCAGTTAGGCCAGGTTCACATTTAACTTCACATTCACTTTCACCTATCCTCTGGTTTGCTGGACCGCTGGGGCACCACACAAGATTACTCAATCTTCTGTTTCCATTCTTCTCTGTCATTTGTCTTTGATTTGATAGAATTTAATTCTGATGTTCTTTCTGAAAGTATTGATACCTGCCTTTTTACTTGCCTGGGTGGACCACTTTGGGGGCCGATTTTAAGTTTGTGTTTCCACACAAACTGTCTTTGTAACCTTGCTTTTTCTATTTTAGGTGTGTTTTTTTTTTTTGGGGGGGGGAGGGTTCAAATTTTTCAACTCCAAATTTGACATGAACATGTATAAACGATTGAACTTTTAAAACAATTTACACGTAAACACACACATGCATTCATACACACACATTTTCACGTAATCATGACCTCCGTAGACACACACACCAAGTTTGACTTAAATGAAAGAAAATTGACTCCAGTTAGACCATGCTGTAAACACAACTTACACATGGTATTTAATCTAACTTTTATCATTAAACCTTATCAGATCCTCACAAATAGAGAGGTAGTATTTAAATGAGGTAGCAAGAAAGACAACAGAATAAAAAAACATGTAGAGAAGAAACACGGGCATACAAATGAAGATTGAAAAAAGAGGAGAAATTTATAAAATAAAAGACATGCTTCGCCACAACCACAACAATCACCACACCATCACCACACCAGAGTCATCATAAACCGTTCCCTACGGAGCGGCCAAGTCCAATGAATGGAACAGTGCCGGCTCTCGCCTGGTGTTCTGTTTGTTAAGGCTCCGGGCACAGTGATGAGATGAACGTCTGTGACACAACAAGATTTCCGCTGACACAACAGAATATGCTGTATTTTTAGGTGACACATAGACACACAGTAAGTCGGTCAGAACTACACAATTAAAAAACACACACACAATTTGAGAGGTTTAAATAGACTTTCTAATCGTTCAAATAATAAGTATGTAGACCTATCACGAGGTAGACCTATTTATATGTAGAACCAGTGCTCTTTTGTAAAAAATAAATAGGTGCACCGTGCCTGTACTCAGTGATTAGATGCCGGTACTCAGTGATTAGGTGCCGGTACTCCGTAGTTGAGTGTCTAGCTTTTAACTACTGAAAATTAATAATATACGTTAAAATACAAGAAAAGTAATATTTGTTTTTCAAAAAGGTGCCGGTACGCCGTACCGTGACCTATCAGTAAGTTGACCTATCAGCAAGTAGACACTATCAGCAAGTAGACCTATCAGCAAGTAGACCTATCAACAAGTAGACTTATTAGCAGGTAGACCTATTAAATAGTAAGAAAAATATTAGGTGGACAACGAAGACCTATCAGTTCTAACTGTAGATGTTCATAACTGCAGAATATTGACAAATTAAATTGGAAAATATAATAAAAAGGGCAGGACACCATCGAAGAGCTAGTTGCCAGTTGTAGTTGCTAGTTAGAACTTTTTGCTCAAATGAAAAATAATCCAAGAAGTTTAGGGACCAGAAAAAAAAAGTGCTATGAGATTTTAAAATGTCTAAATGGTGAGGTCATTGTTTGATTGTAGATAAAACGTCCTTTTGAGGGGGATCGATAACGTCACTACAATTCTACTATAGCTCAAGATAATTAATCTTATATAGAACCTTTGTTAGATTTGTTTTAGCCCAAAAGAAATAAGCCAACATTTTGTAGGCGTATTTATTGTTTTTGTTAAGGACCGGTGGTGAGGATCAAGTTATAAATATACATTTTGTTGTCACCTTTAAAAAATCTGTTATCGGATTCCATAAACAACAACACATAAATTCCAGAAGAACTGCCACAGATTGATAACTCTAGGCCTTAGAGACACATTTCTTAAATGATGTTTAAACGACTTCTTTATGTCCAAGATGATACACTGTCGTTTATATATTATTCTAACATCTTATTTAAAATCATCTTGAAGTCTAATGCATTTGCACATTAACCGAGCGGCAAACTTCAATAAATTGAGATTCTCTGGGCGTTTTCGACACCGTCTCATGACAACGTTTGAACAGACTTTATGAACCAACGCTCTCGTGCTGAATATCTACGTTTTATCCGATCGTAAATAATCGTCCGTAATGAGAAGAAAGATTCCTGTTCACGTCTGCTCTTACAAGCGCGCGATGACTGCCTGGACGAGTTGCATGGGCTGTCGTTATCGTTAAGATTTGAACCCTGCGCGTCGTCCACCCACGACGAGGAGTTTGATTTAATTAATTCCGCACGAACAACTTATAAAACAAACACACATACAAAAAAAAAAAAAGAAGGTAATCCCTCCAAATGAAAGAGAGACTATCTTATCTTATAAATTATATATGATTATTACGTCCTACACGTATTTATGTCTTAATCTAGTTGTGCATATTAATTACAGATTTAAACTTTGCTAAGTCATTGTAATTCCTTGCTCATTTAGGCAACCCGTTTCATACTCTTAAGGCACTAGGGAAGAAGGAGCCCTTGTTCAAATAGCTATTGCCTCTTTGGATCCGTGGGCACCCTACCATCCAAGTCTAAGAAAACTAACCAGTTATAACTTGTATCACAATCATGGAAATTAATAACGAATACCAAGAAACAAAAACAGAATTAAACAGAAGGGAAAAAAAGCTAACAACAAAAACACACCCAAAAGAAATGTGGAATTTGCCTGGCAGACATCTAGTTATTACATTTAATTATCAGGATTCCATGTCGCTCCCCGCCGTCTGTACATCGATCGCATGTATTCACCCAGAGTCTGGATGTTCCCTAATCAGTTCACTATCACCACTACGTATCACCGTATTGCCAGGAATGTGCACTTGTACCTTGGACAATGGTTCATAATATATTCATACCAAGTGCACTTTGAAATACTACAAGTCTTCTTTTTTTTTTCATTGACATTTTAGTAGACCGGATGTACATACACCAGTACAAGAAATACCAAACTTTTGGCCATACACCCGATTTATGCTAAATACTTTGATCACATATATTTAGCATAAGTCAAACTTTTTTTGCCATATACCTGGCTTATGCTAAATACTTTGATCACATATATTTAGCATAAGTTAAACTCTTTGGCCTTATACCTGGCTTATGCTAAATACTTTGATCACATATATTTAGTATAAGTTAAACTCTTTGGCCTTATACCTGGCTTATGCTAAATACTTTGATCACATATATTTAGTATAAGTTAAACTCTTTGGCCTTATACCTGGCTTATGCTAAATACTTTGATCACATATATTTAGTATAAGTTAAACTCTTTGGCCTTATACCTGGCTTATGCTAAATACTTTGATCACATATATTTAGCATAAGTCAAACTCTTTGGCCATAAACCTGACTTATGCTAAATACTTTGATCACATATATCTAGCATAAGTTAAACTCTTTGACCATACATCTGGCTTATGCTAATTACTTTGGCCATATACCTGGCTTATGCTAAATACTTTGGCCATATACCTGGCTTTTTTTAAATGCTTTGGCCATATACCTGACTAATGCTAAATACTTTGGTCAGAAACAAGACTTATGCTAAATACATTGGCCATAAACCTGACTCGTGCTAAATACTTTAATCACATATATCTAGCATAAGTTAAAATATTTGGCCATATACCTTATTATTTAGTATGAATGTTTTGGAACCAAGATGGCGGATAATTTTTTTCTCTCCACTCAAAAGATTCTGATGTAACCACGAGAAAGTCTGATATAGGTTATAAATAGGTTAGTTAGGTTAGTAGCCGGGGAGAGGTAGCCAAGGGGGATTTTGAGTTTTAAACCCCCTCCGAATTTTTGTAAATGATAAAACCCCCTCTTCAATAGAAAAAAAAATCATACAACAGTTTTGTGTTTAAAAACCCCCATCCACCAGAGAGCCTTAAGTTAAAACCCCCTCCAGATAGTTTTGAATTTAAAACCTCCTTCAGCGGGGTTTGAAGCTAAAAATCACCTCTTAGATATAAAATTAAAGCAAATTATACACACAAAATTCTATGAGCTTAGCCAAGTGTTTACCCCCCTCCCAGAAGGCTTTAAGTTTAGAACCCCCTCCAGGTGGTTTTGAGGTCAAAACCCCCTACAGATAGCTTTGGGGTTTAAACCCCCCTACAGATAGCTTTGGGGTTTAAAACCCCTATTTTCAATATTATTTTTAAGCAAACTATAATCACGTAATTCTAAGAGCGTAGCTAAGGTTTTGATTTTTTTTTTCAAATCCCTAGACATTCTGTTTTTTTAGTTGAAAAAAGATCGTATTGACGATAAAACTGCCCTTTTCGATATAAAATCTAAAGCAAACTATAGTATTCTAATTCTATGAGCGTAGCCAAGAGGGGTTATAAATTTATACCAGTCGCTGGGCTCCATTAAAAAATTGCAGCAAATAGCAGATTTAGTTTTTGTGTTTAAATTTTTTAATAGTAGGATAATGCACCATATATACCTCAGAATATGCATATTTTTTTTTGGTTTTAAATACCGGAAATAGTGATTGGCTCCGCCCCGAACCCCGCTAGGGGAGCTCTCAGCGCTCCCCCAGACACCCTAGCTGACAAGGGGTGGGGTATCTACAGTCTTTTCACTAACTCCAGGAAGAACCTATTCTAGGGTACAATAAACGTGGCCGGGGAAGGGGGGCAGGAAAAAAAATTCTGGCTACGCCCATGGGGTAGTGAAAGTGGAATAAGGGAGACAAGAGAGAGACCAGCGACAGATAGACGAGTTATTTTTCTTTTTTTTTTTAGAGTGAGTTTATATTTAGTTGAAATTGTTCAAGAGAATATTTCACTTTTTTTTCACTTACAAGCTGAATATAAATACATTGTCCAAAACGTTATGTTCATCTTTGTGAATGAAGTTTCTTCAAGTGTTGTGACAAGTTCTGCTTTTAGAGATTAATACGCCTAACATCATTCATCTACATGTACCTTATCATTCTACATTATTACTGTGTATCCACATAACTGACCAATGCTAAATTCTTTGATCCTATATCTAATTTTAAGTAAACGCTTTGATCTTATATCTGACTTTTAGCTACTCTTTGATCCTATATCTTAGTTAGATTAGATCACTTGCAAGAAATAAGTTCAGACAGTGCGACTAGAGACTACACACATTACAAACACGTCTTCTGTTGAGATAGTTTCCCCAGAAGGACCCTTAAAATCAATTACTGTTTCAACGGGCCTGCGTCATGCTGACAGTTTTATAAACTAGTGTGAACAAAACTACAGATCTGTATACAAACCTAAAACGTCATTAATGCTACGTAAAGAAAAAAGTATAAATTATCAAATTAAAAGGACTATTCCTCCTTTAAACAGCTGACTAACCTTTGTAAGAGCAATTATTTTGCTCTTATTAACTAATGAATGGTATATTTGAAACATGGAATTTTTTTAAAACGGATGAACAAAAATGAGATTGGATTTCTCTACACCAAGGCTAAATATTAAACGACTCCAAGGTAATGTCAGGTAACTAAATCTGTATTTATGAAACTGAAGAATGCCATGTATACACGCCATTGTGTATTGGTGTCAATATGATGTCATGGACGCAAACTCATTCACATATATTTGTAAGTCACGTGTTGTGTGATTTTTAAACCAACACAATCTCTACACGAGAAGAGCGGTAATGCGCTTTCCTGGCAATACAAGGACAGAGCAACAGGATCAAGAGTAAATCCCATTGGACAGAGTGGGTGGTGGCTTCTCATTGCTTTACAAAACCGGCAGGTCAGAAAACTAAAACTAGTGTGTGTGTGTTTTTTAAATATATTTTTGAAGATTCTAAAAGCAGGCAGTGAATGTATTCCTGTAATACATTGTGGGACGTGGACATCTAAGATCTAAAGTTCTGCGGGTGACGTCTAAAATCTAAAGTAATATAGACATCTAAGATCTAAAGTACCGTGAACGTTTAACAAAACAAAATATATATAAATTAAGAAAATGTCACGATCTGACAGATGTTATATCATCAATATAAAATGTTATAGGTTCTCTCTTCTACTAATATTTGTAAAATAAAGTAAACAAGCAAAATAAACAAAATATTTTTTAACAAAGCTTATCTAAATCACTTCGATATATCTCAATACTATAGGAATAAGCGCCCTTTTTCTAAATAAAACAAAAATAATTAAATGTCACTAATAAACTTACTAACCGGTTAATTTCTGTATTGATTCGTGTAATGTCAGTGTCATCGACTTTGAAAAATGTATCTTTACTAAACAAAATATTTAATTTCTAATAATTAATTAAGCAATTGTTTACTTTTCTTATGGATTCATGTTTTGTTAGATGCAGCAAATAATTGTGTAAAGTTTCAACTTGATCCGAAAATGGGTGTGGGAGAAATAATGTGTACAATAATTGTACCACAGATCGACAGAGTGAGTTGATGAAAGCTTTGTAAATATACATTTACATTTAAATTCTTACAAGACTGAAATAGTTAAAGCATTGGTCAAGTCCAACTTTGACTATGCGCTTAGGCAAATATCACATCGACTCTTTGAAACAAGTAATACAATTAGAAACAAATACAATTTGTCTACTTTAAAGTCTCACTACGTCTGATCTATGCATATCCTTTGTTAAATTAAACTCCCACATTTAAGGTTGCGTGCATGCTTACATGAACAGAAAACATTTTGCTACATTCGTTTGATTGGTTCAATCAATCTGAACCAGGAAGAATAAATACATTTCCTCTCTAACGTTTGTTCAGCATCCTTTCTCCAAATTCTTCTGACCCTCTCCATCTCTCAGTGTTCACTATTTTTTGTCTTTATTTCTTTATGTCTTATATACGTTTCCATAGTGTAAATAGCTCAGCCCCAATTGTGTTCTTTTTAAGAGGGTGGGTCACAGAAATCCGCTTCGTATAGTGACTTATTGGCATATTTTAGTGTATATACAAATAGTTACTTCGTTAATGAACCTCTGACAAGGGCCGGCCTAAGGTAATTGAAGGCCCCAGGCAGTGGCAACAAATGAAATAGAAAATAAAAAGACAAAATATATAATGACCCAATGAATTAAAACCTGCTTGCATCTACATCTAAATCAACAAATAAAATTAAATGATATAGGGCTATTCCCGTAGCGTTCCGTATGGTATCATGAATCAAATTAGAGACTTAGAACTAGTCTAGAAGACGAGTCATAGAGTTCTGCTAGGTTTGAGATTTGATCCGAGTTTCGCAATTTTTTATCTAAAATTAGTTTTTGAGTCCCGTGCGAGGCCCCCAGTTTTCTAAGTTATTTGCTTCACACAATTGGTAAGTCAATCCAAGGTTTGATTGAATAGTAATAGTATGTGTTTAAACCGAGAAACATTATTTTAAAGTGTGTTCCACTCAAATCTTATGAACTACAGACGTTATTTAAAAATAAAGATGATTACGTCCTACTCGTGTTCCTAGGTCAAATAGTCATTATGGAGTACAACGTCTTCATCTGCGTGACCTATTAAGAAATATGCAGGTCGCAGATGGGTCTTTGACTTCACGTGAAACATTGCACTCTTTCTTCATCTTATGATTCATTGTCCTTCCGTGTGAAACGAAACAGGAATAAAAAAAAACTAAACTTAAACTATGAGAATTAACTTTATGTATGGTCAACACGAAGATGCATGGTTACTTTTGTTTTAAACTAAATTTTGTTTGATCTTCATTGTAATAAGAAGATGGACTTTTCCAAATGTCCAGACAAAACAGTTCAAATGGTCATTGAGACTGGGCAGACGATAAAGAAACATGAATATTTCATTAAGAAACTCAAGTAGCGGCAATGATTCCATTACCCTCTGAAATGTAAACAGTGGGGGCGCTAGGAATGATCCAGCAGTTCCAACTTTTCTGATGGCTGAGTAGATTGGAGGATCACTTGAACGTTTGTGCAGGACTAGTGAAGGCGGCACCCACAAACACAAGAGGCGCGATGAGTTCAAGGAATTAGGGGATATCTTTGTCAACGTTAGAACGTTTGTCTTGACAAAACATTCGTCTAGTGTTTTATTTTTTTTATCTGGGTTTAATGATGGAGTCAATGGCATTCAAAGTCAGATGAAACTCAATAAAATAACTAGCACATAGTGTACGTACAATGCTTTCTTTCATTCTTTTTTTTTTAAATTAAAGTGAAACTTTCTTTGGGGGCGCGGTGGCTGAGTGGTTAATGGCTTGGCTTCTGAATTAAGGGTCCTGGGTTCGAATTTCGGTGAAGACCGGGGTTTTGAATTTCTGAATTTTTAGGGCGTCTCTGAGCTCACCCACCTTTAATGGGTACCTGACTTATTTCGGAAAGTAAACGCGGTTGGTCGTTGTGTTGGCCGCATGACAACCTGCTCGTAAACTGTTGGCCAAGGAAACAGATGACCTTAATATCATCTGCCTTATAGATCGCAAGGTCTGGAAAGGGGCATTGACTTTCTCTACTTCTACTACTAAAGGATGGCTGCCTGGTTGTGCTGTATGCGCGCTGCACTGTCGATCGGTCTTCTCGATGGTCCCGGGTTCAAACCCTGCCCGCTGCCATCCCCCTGCGGGAGGTTTGGACTAGGAAGTAGATTATCTTCAACTCTGAAGACACGTCGGAAACATGTAAAACATACAAACATACTAAAGAAGATGGAAGACACACTATGTGAACATTTAGACGCTATTCACATTTTCTATAGACATATTTGGAAATGACAGGATGTTATTGGAAAAGTGTAACCCATAATAAAAATGCAACAAAGGCTTTTGAAATTTTCCTAGAACTGGCCTTGACTATTGATATTTTTTTTAAAGAATGAAATGAAAAGATAAAACACCAAGTGTTGTGTAAAGCATTAAAAGCGAATCAATAATATCGCCTTTACAATTGTCAGTCCATCTAAATGGCCATCTAGATCACACAAAAAAAAAATACGGCCATGAGACTTTCACCATATGAATCCAGAACTATTCATTGCGAAAATCTCAGCGGTATGTTTTAACCTTATCTTGCCATCACGATATTTGCACTATTGGTTGCGAAATATTCTGAGTGTCATCTGAGTATTATAATCATTATAATTGTAATATTGAGCAAAATGATTGCAACATTACATAATAAGTATATATTTCAATATAGGAATTAGAAATTCACTGTTGCCAACTTTAAATCGAACGAGAAGCAACAACAAAAAAAGGTTGAACTACTTTTTTTTACCCAACTTATTAAACTGAATCCTATTGGCTAATTCTGCTCTAACTCTCGTCTCGTCTGAGTTTATACGAGATTTTAGTTTTATCTAGGTCTTTTTGTGGTGGACTTTTCTAAAATATCATACACACAGACACACTACCGAGGACATTTCTAAAATATCACACACAAACACACACATACACGCTCACACCAGGATTGCGGTCTTTTGCGAGACTGCTTGTCAGTGTAGTTAGTTGTGTCCACCAATTAAAAGGGGATAGCCAGTTGTCATTGCTGCTCTTACCTCCAATGGTTTCTCCACCAGGGGATGGACTGACCGCTTGCTCTCACTTCCGGAGTGGCTCATTAGTTTCATCTGTGCTTCCGCACTCAGCCATTTTTTTGCCTTTCACCTGCGGGCAGAATGCATGGAATGACCATCTTTGACCAAATGTATGTTTGAATACGAAACTTACAGAGACATCATACTACAGTCAAGAAAATATGCAATGACCAACTCTAAGTAGCCTAATACCTCGTAGATCTACACGAAATGCGATGTTAAATCAAGCATATTAGATTTAACATATAACTTTTTATGTAGACTAATTTAAGTCAAATGATCACATTTAAATATAACATAATATCATCATCACCATCTTTCCTTTGCGTTCCTCATGGAACATAGGGCCTCAGTAAAAACAAATGCTACACTCCACGGTGTCATGCTATTTTTTGTATGTATAATATAAATAATATATATATATATATATATATATATATATATATATATATATATATATATATATATATATATATATATATATATATATATATATATATATATATATATATTATATGTATAATATGAAATGAATGATGTGAACTAAGTTCAATCACTTTGCTTGAGTTAAAGAAAAGACTTTAGTCTTCAATCATAAATAAAAAAATAATACACTGGTATCAAGCCTTGATTCTTAAACCCTGAGATAAGTAGGTTCGAACTAGGCTTAATTACTTTTGAACCAGGCCTAGTTACACTCTCGAAAAAGGCCTAGCTATATTAGAGGCAGACCTAGTAGCATCAGAGCCAGACCTAATTACATTAAAGCCAGGTCTAGATCTAGATACATACTTTCCAGAGGTTTTAAACATTTCAATTTTACATTGTCATTATCTAATTTTGTATGTTTTAAAAGATGTCTGCCACTCTTCACATTAATATGATCAAAATCTTAATTAAAATAAAGAAACGCAGCACTGACATAGATATGTTTTAGACATTACTTGTGTCAATATGGGCTAAAAGTGAGAGTCAAAAAGTCCACCTCTAATTAAAGCGCACTATAATGGGTCATGGCTTACTGTTACCGCAAGTCTTATCATGTAACTCTAAGCAGCAAAAGTCGCCGACAAAATTGAAAAAAAAAAATAGACGATGAATAGTTTTTTTTAATTTCCAAAGAACCAAATATTGTTGCCATTCTATTCATTCTGTCAATTATTGGGGAAAAAAAGCCAAATTGAAGTTATAATGAAATACTTTTTAAAAAAAAAGAAAATCTTTTATTTTTATTGTTTCAACTTAAAATCGACAATTTGAAGTCAATAAAATCATCAAAGAAAATAAGTTTCTAAATAGCATGTCATTATATATTACAACATAAACCTTTTGTTATTTATCTGTCACTGTTGAAATAATTATCTTTTTTTTTTCTCTAAATGTTGTTTTCAATTTCACTCCATCAAAAGTCCAGTAGACTAATAGACTAAAGCAGCGATGCCCAAATTACGGCCCGCAGTCCACATATGGACCGCTGCGTGGTTTCATCAGGCCCGCCGATATGTTGGCACAAAGTGTAGAAAATCCCCCCACCCCCAAATAAAAAGGTTTAGAAATTTATTTGTATATTATTATTTACGTTTTTCTTTGGCGGATTGGTACCATGACCTTTAACACTTAAATGTAAAATCTACCAGGAAAAGTAAACGGATCAATACTTTGGCGGATTGGTACCATGACCTTTAACACTTAAATGTAAAATCTACCAGGAAAAGTAAACGGATCAATACTTTGGCGGATTGGTACCATGACCTTTAACACTTAAATGTAAAATCTACCAGGAAAAGTAAACGGATCAATACTTTGGCGGATTGGTACCATGACCTTTAACACTTAAATGTAAAATCTACCAGGAAAAGTAAACGGATCAATACTTTGGCGGATTGGTACCATGACCTTTAACACTTAAATGTAAAATCTACCAGGAAAAGTAAACGGATCAATACTTTGGCGGATTGGTACCATGACCTTTAACACTTAAATGTAAAATCTACCAGGAAAAGTAAACGGATCAATACTTTGGCGGATTGGTACCATGACCTTTAACACTTAAATGTAAAATCTACCAGGAAAAGTAAACGGATCAATACTTTGGCGGATTGGTACCATGACCTTTAACACTTAAATGTAAAATCTACCAGGAAAAGTAAACGGATCAATACTTTGGCGGATTGGTACCATGACCTTTAACACTTAAATGTAAAATCTACCAGGAAAAGTAAACGGATCAATACTTTGGCGGATTGGTACCATGACCTTTAACACTTAAATGTAAAATCTACCAGGAAAAGTAAACGGATCAATACTTTGGCGGATTGGTACCATGACCTTTAACACTTAAATGTAAAATCTACCAGGAAAAGTAAACGGATCAATACTTTGGAGGATTGGTACCATGACCTTTAACACTTAAATGTAAAATCTACCAGGAAAAGTAAACGGATCAATACTTTGGCGGATTGGTACCATGACCTTTAACACTTAAATGTAAAATCTACCAGGAAAAGTAAACGGATCAATACTTTGGCGGATTGGTACCATGACCTTTAACACTTAAATGTAAAATCTACCAGGAAAAGTAAACGGATCAATACTTTGGCGGATTGGTACCATGACCTTTAACACTTAAATGTAAAATCTACCAGGAAAAGTAAACGGATCAATACTTTGGCGGATAGGTACCATGACCTTTAACACTTAAATGTAAAATCTACCAGGAAAAGTAAACGGATCAATACTTTGGCGGATTGGTACCATGACCTTTAACACTTAAATGTAAAATCTACCAGGAAAAGTAAACGGATCAATACTTTGGCGGATTGGTACCATGACCTTTAACACTTAAATGTAAAATCTACCAGGAAAAGTAAACGGATCAATACTTTGGCGGATTGGTACCATGACCTTTAACACTTAAATGTAAAATCTACCAGGAAAAGTAAACGGATCAATACTTTGGCGGATTGGTACCATGACCTTTAACACTTAAATGTAAAATCTACCAGGAAAAGTAAACGGATCAATACTTTGGCGGATTGGTACCATGACCTTTAACACTTAAGTATAAAATCTACCAGGAAAAGTGAACGGATCTTTTACTTTGTGTGGAAGATGATAATAAGCCTACATATTGGTTTTGTAAAGAAAGTGTAGCTGTTTGAAAATAAAAACACGGCATTATGAACCAAATATGACAGCATTGATAGGAATATTTAGAATCTAGCAAAATGAGATAAGAAAATGAGTCCTGAGGTAAATCTAGTTACATGTTGCACATTTTAAGTAAAGGAATGAAGCCCTTTTACTACGAGTGAAAAAATAAGATAAGCTTCAAATATCCCAATAATTAATAAAAGTACTAGATACACGCGTTTCTCATAAAATTAGTTTTAAATCAATTTTATTTGTTTCTCTATCTTCTCGATATTGCCCGCGATACGAGTGTCTGCAATAAAATGGCCCGCAGGTCGAATTAGGTTGAGCATCACTGGACTAATGCTTTGATTGAGTGTAAACTAAAAAAAAATATGTAGGACAGTAGTACAATCTTAAAGTACAGAAACAGGATTGAAAAAAAACAGTGACCTGGTCACTAGGAATCATTACAGAGTTGCCAACTTTGAGTGTGTAACTTCTAAACCACTTGGTAATGTCTCTCTCTCTTCCTATCAATCTCAATCCCTTTCTTTTTCTCTTTCTTAAATCAGCTATGTCAGCAGAAGCAAGCTAATGCCTGATCTGGTTTTTGAAGTGAGTCTGGGGAACGCCCATGTGGTCCATTCCTCATATTTGATTGCCGTTGGCATGTGATCATCCCACTTCCCGAATCTCTTAGGAAATAGTTGCCCCCACATAACGTAGGATAAGCATTGCCCCTCTACTGTCATGTGATCATCCCACTTCCAAAAATCTCTTAGGAAATAGTTGCCCCACATAACGTAGGATAAGCATTGCCCCTTTTACTGTCATGTGATCAAAACCATTGTTGTGTTAGGCTTACATTTTAGTCTCTTATTGGATCGCAAGCACTTTTGGTGGAGTCTTTCTAGTTCAGTGCGTTCCATATAGAACCAAGACTTCAGAATCATATAGAATGTATGGTAGAGCTATGGAGAAGGAGTGCTGGTCCTGATTTATTCTAGACAAAGACTTAATTTTGTAAACTCTCATCGAGTCAAATGGTATGTTCATTTCTCCACAACGCAATCAAAAGAAAGTCTTCAGAATTCAGCATTTTTAATGGAGCCGAGGGTAAGATAAGGTAGAGTCAGACGAGATACAGCTAATCTGTTTCTTTGGCCCATGTGGCCAGCACAACGACCACCCATTGATTTCCCAAACGTTTGCTAGATCCCAATTACAGTTGGATGGACGTCCTAAGAAAACCGAAATCCCAGTCCATACCGGGATTCAAAGTCAAGACCCTTAGATTCGGAAGCAGTTTTCTACTCGACCACCAAGCTAACTAGCAGTTGAATGTACAGTAGGTAAAAATTCCCTGATTTTTGTAAGCTTAAAAATATTTTTATCGTGGTATTTATTGTCCAAAATAGGAGGCCATCTTTAAAATGATGTTCCCAGTCTAACCCTAAAGCCTCACCCACACCAACAACGCGCTGGTTCTGTCCTTTCGTTGACTTTGCAAACAAGGCTTGGGTCATGCCTTTGTCATTAGATATTCCCGGACCAGATCACGACAACCATTGTACCACTGACTCATTCACATCTTACTAACTTTTAAAATTCATACAAAAAAACAGCTCTTTTGGGCTTTAGTTTTGTCCTGATATATTTACTCAATTTTATAGAATCCCGAATACCGCTGGTGAGATCAACCAAATAAACGCAACTTGTATTTCTATATAAGAAAAAAACATTGCCAAGATCTTAAACATTAAAAAACACATTATGGTTCATGATTTCAACATGTCGCCATCAAAAAGGAGAAACAAGACACCGAAAACAAATGGACACATGAAGACTTTTGTTCCTTTGGCAATGAAATCATTGAACAAAATCTAACTAGCTGTTGTATATGTATGCTCTCTATATTTTTGATTTGTTTAAGACTCGGGACAGAATAGACGATGAAAGACTTTTGTGTTAATATTTTATTTGAGATGTAGACACGATTCTCTGTCATACAACAGGTCGTTTATTTTCAGCAGCTCTCTGACATGTCATCTATTGTGTCAAAACCACAAGTAAAACTCTGCATTCACACAGAGTCTGGCTGTACGTTTAGATATTGAAAAGTTAAACAAGAAAGTCTGAATAATTACTGAATAGTCTGATTGTAATAATGGTATCAACGAATCCAATCTGATTAGTTTCATTAGAAAACTTACTGTATAGAGAAAACTGTAGTATAGTAATTATCTGTTTTCTATCGTTAATAATAATTAAGAGAGGATACTCTAGATAATCTTGTAATGTAGCTGTTTTAGTGATATAAAATATAATTAAATGATTTTGTAATATAGCTATGTTTTAGTGGTATAAATATATAATTAAATGATTTTTTAAATGTGTAAATTAAGTTAATTAAACTTTCTGGAGTTTCTGTTAGTGTAATGATTAAATGTGAGGTTCAAATGACACATTGCAAAATATTTGAGATACGCTTAACGGAATCGCAATGACTAATGGAAACATATTGAGCTTGTTTTCTCCCATATACGTGAAGTGTTTATATCCTCTCTGCTAGGACTTCACTTAGTGAATAGTTGTACAAGCTTTATTTTTTTTTTTAAAAAGTCTCCTTAGTTTTGAATGAAATCCAGAATGATAAAACATAAAAAAATTAAACATTGGTTAGAAAAGAAATGTTTGAATCAGGGAAGTTGATGTACCTAGTGAATTAAAGTTACCATTCTAGTAACTCTAGCCCTTAACCCCTAGCCCTTAACCCCTTAACCCTTAACCCCCTTAACTCTAGCCTTAACCTTTGCCCCATCTTATACATACCCAAACCTTTACCCTAACGTTTCGGACAGGAGTAGACTCGCTACCCAAACAAAAACAAAACTACTATAGAAACAACTTTTAATGTACAAAAATAATCATTTGTTTGGAACTGTCTAGATTTTAGAAAAAAAAATGACTCTCCTGGATTGAAACAAAAAAAAACTTCTCAATTGGATTAATATTCTTATTGTCTTGTTGAAACAAAGCTGTTTTTTTTTTCTTTTTTTGGGATGGGGGCGGGGGGGGAGGTGGATTGTATTTTTTCCCGTTCACATCTCAACTTTCCAGCAGTTCTGAGCATGCGTGTGGAGAGGACAATCATTGGATTTGGTCCGTGCTAATTGTATCTTTGGCTGAGTTTTTACAAGGCTCCGCTCTCCAAACAAAAAAAAAATATTCCAATAATCGTAGCGTTTTACTTCCCTTTGTCCTGATGTATCCCTACCCCCCTTCCATTCCCCCCCCCCCCCACACACACACACCAGTTTTGTCTAGTCCATAAGATCAACCTAACCTTACATCTTTTTTTTTTTAAATCAAAATATGTATGTGTGTGTATGTTGATGAATGTCAATGTGTGAGTGTGAGTGTTTGTGTGTCTCCTGGTGGATGTCTACGTGTGCTCATGAACCATAACTTTAACAAAGCGCCAACACAAAGATCATTCCAGAAACAAAGATTTTTTCTTTAAAAATGAGATGGAGAAATAGAGGGTAAAAACTTTAATTAAGAATGCCCTTAAGTGGACATGAGCTAAAAGGAAAGGAATGGGCTAATTGATAATTATGTCCATTTTATTTTTGTCTGGGGTTATAAGAAGATATTACATGATGAAATATGAGCATGACAAAAAAATGTAATTGCAAGTTGTTCAGTCACATATGACAAAGCATAAAGGGTGCAAACCTAAGAGGCTAATATTGTAGAATAACCCTTGACTATAATGAGGTCAAAGGCAAAGGGCACATTGGAATGAGCTATTTTAAGTAACCACCTTGCCCTATCCCGCCCTATCCACTCTGAAGGCGTGTAGATTCCAGAGTTGAGTTTTAACGAACCAAAATGAAGAGAGGAAAATAAAAAATGTGGAATCAATCAGTTTGTTCCTACAAATTCAAGCTAATTAGAACTCTAATTCTATTTCCGTGTCGAGGATTAGGACAACCTGACTGATAGCAAACACTGGGCAGACGTTAAGTAAACTTGGCGTCTGCTTTAGCAGGGACAGAGTCGTCACCCAGGTATACTGCTCGGTGGTCTCAACGTGTCTGCATCCCCTCGATTATATTCCACCGCCCCCTCCTTCCTCCTTCAGTTGGTTGTTTCATCATACTTACTCATAAGTTTTAGAGACCTTTCGTGTTTCTTGTTAATGATGGAATCAAACATTTCAGAATGTTCCTGTCTATATATGTTGATGGCAAAGTTCGAAATTCGGCATTTTAAAAAGCACCTGTCGCAATTAGTCTAAGTAGGAAATGTTGATTGACATGTATACAAAACTCATCTGATCTGGTAACAAATCAGTCTCTAACTTCCATAAGTCCAATCTTTAATCAAAAACATACGTCTCTCTACCTTTGTATGTACTTAAAACTCCAGTAGTAAGTTGGAGCCTGTTGAGCATTGAACTATCATATCTCCAGTCTTTGACTTTCCATACTATAAGGAGCTAATGAAGGGAACATTGGAGGACTATCTTTTGGGTTAGAGCAAGTGTAATTATAACTACAACACAAGTTGCAATAACAAAAACAATACAACAAAAGTCGCAATTACAACAACAACGACTACTACTAATGCAACTAGAACAACAACCTAACAACTAGAACAACAACTTAACAGCTACAACAACTTAACAACTACAACAACAACCCAACAACCACAGCAAAACAACCACAAGAACAACTCAACAGCTACAACAATTTAACAACCTCAGCAGCAATTTAACAACTACAACAGTAACTACGTTTACAACAAATTTAAAAATACAGCAACTGATTCGACACAAATCCAACTACAATAAAACAATAACTGCAAATAAACAAGAAAGACTACAACAAAAACAACAACTTCTCCTACAATATAACAACAGGCAGTAGAGCTGTAACACAAACGGATTACAACTACAACAACAACTATCGCAACTAGAATTAAAAGAAAGGGTCATTAACATCGTCCTTAAACTTCCAGAAAAAATATGGCGGATACATTAAAAAAATATGTGTTGACCGGAAGTGCGTGGTTTGCGGGTATGAAATTTTGTTTTTCAAAATTATCCGCGCGCTTTACATTTTTGTGTTTCCTGGCGTTTGAAATTGACAAAAATGTTTGTGAGCTTAGAGAAACTAGTGAGAGTTGAGTTGAAATATTTTAAAGTATTATCCTTATAATTATTAACATTGTCTCTCTCTCCTCTCTCTCTCTCTCTCTCTCTCTCTGTATATCTCAATCAATCAATCAATCAATCAATCAATCAATCAATCTATCTATCTATCTATCTATCTATCTATCTATCTATCTATCTATCTATCTATCTATCTATCTATATATATATCTTTCTATCTATCTATCTATCTATCTATCTATCTATCTATCTATCTATCTATCTATCTATCTATCTATCTACATATATATGATCTACTAACTTGAATCATTTATCTATTTACATCATCAAACGTCATACACACACAAAAATATCTCTAATGCAGAAAGCAGAAAAAAAAATTGTGCAATCATCTTGAAAGAAAGAAAATCTTTTTCCCCCCATATCGCTGTTTCGTTGGGTTGTGAAATTGAAATGAGCATTTTGTCCTTGACATCAAACTTTTCTACCGTTTCCAAACTGAATTCGACTTTCTGGTAAAATAGTTGTCAATAAGTAAGCTCATTTTTTTGTCTCGCTGCTTTGACAAATATTTATTTGTCCTTTGTTGCTTATAAATATAGCACAACAAAATAATCCGGTTGGTCTTTTTTAGCAGCCCTAGTAGGAAAAAGTAACTCGATTTTTTTTTTACAAAGCTTATATCAAATCAAATTTTCAGTCTGTGTGGAATCTTGTACATGTTATGTCTCCCAGTTCCCATTCTCAAATCAAGTTGAAACTTTGAACAATAATTTATTGTCACTAACAAAACATGAACCATTCAAAATATGAACCAATTAATTAATCAATGAGTTGTACTTGATTTATTTTGTTTTATATAGAAATGTGCTAAGCTATGAAGAAATAAGTCTTAAGTAGAGAATTAGGTCGTTCGCTACAAAATTTAAGCTATAAACTTTTTAGACTATAAAAATGTCTATAATAGTAAGTACTTTAATAGCTCAGTGGCTAACGCGCCTGACTTCCATCATAGAGTATCGAGACCTCTAGTTCAAAGTCAGACATAAGCAACTTTAAATAAAAAGAGCTTTTGAAAAGGCAGCAGGGAAACCTGCTCCAAAAATACATCCTCCTTCCACACCCATCCCCTCCCCAACAACTGGTCCACAAAAGTGATTGGACCATAAATTAATGATTGGTTCAAAATAATTAATGTCTCCTTTATACGTTGTAGATACAAAAAAGGTCGCCGCTTTAACAATATATAACTATAAAACCTTCAATTTTCATTAGCACTTCGCTGACTTAGTAGTTGGTGTGTTGGCTTGAGGAGACTTGAGTCCTTCAGTTTAAATTCAGGTCCTTTAACTTTCTTTTTTAAATAAATGCATTTAGAAAGCGATCACGGTAACATTAACAAGATAACAGCCGCTTTCTCCTCCCATCCCTTGCCCGATTGTTGATATAGTCATAGCGAATTGAGAAAGCTAAAAGCAAGAAACTGCGCTAAACAAAAACAATTGATAAAGATATTTCTAATCGCACAATAGCCCATTTCGGCCCTTATTGGTCGTGTGCCCGGAATAATCCACCCATTCGTGCCATGGTTGCTACGCCACTGCCGTTTAATCCTCTTTGTTATGCATTTGAAAGTTGCGTTCTCTTAACTCGTACACTTTTGTTTGTAAAATTATATGTGTTTATTTTTATACACCTACATATAAACCAAATTTAAAACTCGATAGAAAAAAAGCTGTGCGTGTTATGCAAGGTCTGATCTCTCTTGCAGACGTCATATTTAAAGATTTGATTTCACTTCGCCTTCATTGTGTGTAAAATATGCTCTAGCTGCAATGTTCACCTATTGTTTTTCGAAAGCCTGCCCTTTTATAAAAAAATAAATAAATTAGGTAAGCATACTTTATAAACTTACGCATAAACCATCTTTAAAGAAGTCTGGATTATCCGCAACTCCAACAAATTTATAAAAAGAGTTATAAGGACATCATTTTGATACTGAGATGTCTGTCGAGATAACGCTTACTTCAAGCTTACTATCGTTTATACCAAGTAGATGTGAGTTTTGTTAACACTTTATTGTGTGGATACTAGAGACCCGCTGGGGCCGCCTACGCATTTGTGCGTGAACTCTTTTAAGCATTTTATTGTGCTTTTATTTTCTTCATTTTGATTGTGAACTATAAATAATGCATAGGTTGTGGGCTGTATGGACTTAGTGTGCAACTCCATACTCTGTAATTGTGTACGCGGTGATAGGAGACGAACATATTCAAATAATTTCTAGTTTTCTAAGTTACTATTTCAATCAATGATTAATATAAACACTACTTTAGTTTTGTATGGAGTGTACTGTTCGTTAGTTTTGTATGGAGTGTACTGTTTGTAAGTAGAGCTCTTGATATAGTGTGTGTACCTGGAGAGAGATGATTGAGAGAGAAAGGGGAAAGACCAAAGAGAGACAACAGTGTCTCTGCAATTACACAAATCTGAACAATATCCTTTAGTTGTTTGTTCTTGATTTCGTTTCTTCTTATCTATTTGCTCTCCTGTAGTTTCGTCTTTACAACAACATTTCAATGTAACTATTGGTTCCTACTTTTAGTATCACTCCTATCAAGACCAATATTTATAGATGGTGTAGTTAAAATAACAAGTAGATTAAAAGTTATTTACACTTCGTATCTCTAGTCAGAGATAAAGGTAAAGATATATTTCTTTATATTATGTCGTTCTCCTGTTAGCCGATGGGGGGGGGGGGGCGATTTTTATATTATATCGCTACACTTCTGGTATCGGTGAGGGGGGGGGCGATTGCTTCTACTGCCCTCCCTACTCCTCCCTTGGAAAAAAAATCGCCCCCTCACTCCAAAGTTCTGGATCCGCTACCGCTCAAAGGGCTGACGACACGACACGACACGAGATGTTACGTGGCAACGAGCTATCGGTCTAAACTGCTCAAAGATTGCGACGTCGAACTTCAGTGTTCAAGCCCTCTCGGATGATATCAGCTAACCAAAAGTTTTGTTTTCATCTCGTAATTGAACTGATATACCAGTGATGGTCAGATATACCAGTGATGGCCAGATATACCAGTGATGGCCAGATATACCAGTGATGGCCTGTATATCACATCACATCAAGATACGGCCCTCGATAAAATAGCCAGGTGTGATTATAAAAACCAAACATTTTAATTATATTTAACTATATTTCCATTTCTACGATACCTCTATTCAAATCACTCCTTCATGGAGAAACCTGGGTGGGTGGACGCTGATCTCAAAAATGGCTCTAACGATTTTCATAGAAATTTAACCATTGATGTATTTTGCTGAGAAAAGAAGTACTCGTTGGCCAGATAGGGAAAACTCTAGTTTGACAGTTATAAATTTTCAAAAAATAAATTAATGTAAATTTGGCTAGAAACTAAGGTCTAGATCCAACATCGATTTTGAAAGGACGATCGCGTTCGGGCATTTCTGAATGTAAGGCTTTATAGATTCAAGAGTTTAATAAATGAATGTTCAGGAAAATTGTGCACACCGTCTTATGAGATTTAAAGGCCTATCATTGGAATTATTCAATAATAACAAAATAAGAACATGGCGTAGTCAGCCGTAGTGTACCGAAATTATGCGACAACTGAATAAATGTAAAGCTGCTTCACGTTTATTGAAATAATATCAAAGCTTTATTAATACTTTTTTACGTACATTTGATATGTATTGCAACTAGTTTCTAGATCTATAAGTATGGTATGGCTTGACAACTATAACTTTAATGATAGCCCCCTTGACTCTCTTTGAGTCATTGAACTGCACACACCATCACCCAACAGAGAGGCACAACACACACCCTATATTGTAGATAAGATTAGTATTGATTAACAGCTGATCTGGTGGGAACTTTATATTTATATATATATTTTGGGGTATTAGCGGAAGTGAGAGGTGGGGGCTGAGAAGGTAGAACTACATCCGTTTGGTTTTAACATTTAATGAAATCTGGCTAACACCAGCTTGGCAATAAGCCTCGCTTTCTCTACCTTATCATGTTACGCCAAATAGGACTCGCACCAGAAATGAAACAAAATAAATTTTTTTTTCCATAAATGGTTAGAGGGAATATAACACAAAATGATTTTATTATGTTACAGATACTAGAAGAGAAACAATCACTATTCATTTGTAGTTTTCGTCTGTCTGTTCACCCCGATCTTCCAAAATGCTCCATCATTTGTTGTTTAAATCTAACATTCATGAGTTATTAAGAGAAAAACAATCGCTCTACAAGTTGTAGAAAGAAGGTGTTGTCTTTTTTTAAATGGTTTTTTTTTTGCTATAAAACAAATTCTTGATAGTCTTATTCATTATTATTTCTTTGTGTGTGTGTGTATGTGAGTGAGTGTGTGTGAATGAGTTCGTAAAAAAAAAAAAATCTCCATTTTAAAGAATCATTACTCGTGCCTATAATCTTTCACTAATTGGTACCATTTCATTCCAATTTAATTATTTCCTTGTCTGCCTGGACATTGGCGTTTGAAATCATCTAATGTTCCGACTAGTTCCATTTACAGAAACAAATGTCTTCAATCATCAACAAACAATTCATTTAGCTTTGGACACAACATTCACCCTAGTCAAGTCTTCAATCATCAACAAACAATTCATTTCGCTTTGGACACAACATTCACCCTAGTCAAGTCTTCAATCATCAACAAACAATTCATTTCGCTTTGGACACAACATTCACCCTAGTCAAGTCTTCAATCATCAACAAACAATTCATTTCGCTTTGGACACAACATTCACCCTAGTCAAGTCTTCAATCATCAACAAACAATTCATTTCGCTTTGGACACAACATTCACCCTAGTCAAGTCTTCAATCATCAACAAACAATTCATTTCGCTTTGGACACAACATTCACCCTAGTCAAGTCTTCAATCATCAACAAACAATTCATTTCGCTTTGGACACAACATTCACCCTAGTCAAGTCTTCAATCATCAACAAACAATTCATTTCGCTTTGGACACAACATTCACCCTAGTCAAGTCTTCAATCATCAACAAACAATTCATTTCGCTTTGGACACAACATTCACCCTAGTCAAGTCTTCAATCATCAACAAACAATTCATTTCGCTTTGGACACAACATTCACCCTAGTCAAGTCTTCAATCATCAACAAACAATTCATTTCGCTTTGGACACAACATTCACCCTAGTCAAGTCTTCAATCATCAACAAACAATTCATTTCGCTTTGGACACAACATTCACCCTAGTCAAGTCTTCAATCATCAACAAACAATTCATTTCGCTTTGGACACAACATTCACCCTAGTCAAGTCTTCAATCATCAACAAACAATTCATTTCGCTTTGGACACAACATTCACCCTAGTCAAGTCTTCAATCATCAACAAACAATTCATTTCGCTTTGGACACAACATTCACCCTAGTCAAGTCTTCAATCATCAACAAACAATTCATTTCGCTTTGGACACAACATTCACCCTAGTCAAGTCTTCAATCATCAACAAACAATTCATTTCGCTTTGGACACAACATTCACCCTAGTCAAGTCTTCAATCATCAACAAACAATTCATTTCGCTTTGGACACAACATTCACCCTAGTCAAGTCTTCAATCATCAACAAACAATTCATTTCGCTTTGGACACAACATTCACCCTAGTCAAGTCTTCAATCATCAACAAACAATTCATTTCGCTTTGGACACAACATTCACCCTAGTCAAGTCTTCAATCATCAACAAACAATTCATTTCGCTTTGGACACAACATTCACCCTAGTCAAGTCTTCAATCATCAACAAACAATTCATTTCGCTTTGGACACAACATTCACCCTAGTCAAGTCTTCAATCATCAACAAACAATTCATTTAGCTTTGGACACAACATTCACCCTAGTCAAGTCTTCAATCATCAACAAACAATTCATTTCGCTTTGGACACAACATTCACCCTAGTCAAGTCTTCAATCATCAACAAACAATTCATTTCGCTTTGGACACAACATTCACCCTAGTCAAGTCTTCAATCATCAACAAACAATTCATTTCGCTTTGGACACAACATTCACCCTAGTCAAGTCTTCAATCATCAACAAACAATTCATTTCGCTTTGGACACAACATTCACCCTAGTCAAGTCTTCAATCATCAACAAACAATTCATTTCGCTTTGGACACAACATTCACCCTAGTCAAGTCTTCAATCATCAACAAACAATTCATTTCGCTTTGGACACAACATTCACCCTAGTCAAGTCTTCAATCATCAACAAACAATTCATTTCGCTTTGGACACAACATTCACCCTAGTCAAGTCTTCAATCATCAACAAACAATTCATTTCGCTTTGGACACAACATTCACCCTAGTCAAGTCTTCAATCATCAACAAACAATTCATTTCGCTTTGGACACAACATTCACCCTAGTCAAGTCTTCAATCATCAACAAACAATTCATTTCGCTTTGGACACAACATTCACCCTAGTCAAGTCTTCAATCATCAACAAACAATTCATTTCGCTTTGGACACAACATTCACCCTAGTCAAGTCTTCAATCATCAACAAACAATTCATTTCGCTTTGGACACAACATTCACCCTAGTCAAGTCTTCAATCATCAACAAACAATTCATTTCGCTTTGGACACAACATTCACCCTAGTCAAGTCTTCAATCATCAACAAACAATTCATTTCGCTTTGGACACAACATTCACCCTAGTCAAGTCTTCAATCATCAACAAACAATTCATTTCGCTTTGGACACAACATTCACCCTAGTCAAGTCTTCAATCATCAACAAACAATTCATTTCGCTTTGGACACAACATTCACCCTAGTCAAGTCTTCAATCATCAACAAACAATTCATTTCGCTTTGGACACAACATTCACCCTAGTCAAGTCTTCAATCATCAACAAACAATTCATTTCGCTTTGGACACAACATTCACCCTAGTCAAGTCTTCAATCATCAACAAACAATTCATTTCGCTTTGGACACAACATTCACCCTAGTCAAGTCTTCAATCATCAACAAACAATTCATTTCGCTTTGGACACAACATTCACCCTAGTCAAGTCTTCAATCATCAACAAACAATTCATTTCGCTTTGGACACAACATTCACCCTAGTCAAGTCTTCAATCATCAACAAACAATTCATTTCGCTTTGGACACAACATTCACCCTAGTCAAGTCTTCAATCATCAACAAACAATTCATTTCGCTTTGGACACAACATTCACCCTAGTCAAGTCTTCAATCATCAACAAACAATTCATTTCGCTTTGGACACAACATTCACCCTAGTCAAGTCTTCAATCATCAACAAACAATTCATTTCGCTTTGGACACAACATTCACCCTAGTCAAGTCTTCAATCATCAACAAACAATTCATTTCGCTTTGGACACAACATTCACCCTAGTCAAGCCACCTCTGTCTGGTATCTAATTTCTGTAGCCACATCTAGCTCTCGGCGACTTTGTAACCGTTTTAGAGTGATCAGTAAAGGGTCCAAGAAAGTCTTGATTCGACTTAGACCAATGGAAATACTTAGACCACTGGCCAGCAATGATTCGACTTAGACCAATGGAAAGCCTTAGACCACTGGCCAGCAATGATTCGACTTAGACCAATGGAAAGCCTTATAGACCAATGGAAAGCCTTATAGACCAATGGAAAACCTTATAGACCAATGGAAAGCCTTATAGACCAATCGAAAGCCTTGTAGACCAATGGAAAGCCTTAGACCACTGACCAGCTATGACTGTCAAGGTGTGTGCTCCCCTCATTTGGAAAATTCTTTGAAAGCAGACGTTAAGGGTAGTCGACTATTTCGGCATCGTCTAGTTTAACCTTTAGACTCGAGGCCGTAAGCTGAGTATCACGAAGGATCACTTAACATTCCTACAATGTATCGCCTTTGATTTTGTAACAACTGCCATTAAATTCCAGAGAGATCGTTGTAGTTAATTTGTCCTAAAGATTCATCTAACATTGTTCCATCCCCCACCACTTGCAGTAGCCCACAGGAGGCCATGGTTTTATAAATTATAGGCAATACACTGTTTCACACACACACACACACAAACAACGGTGTTCCACAAATTGTATCTGCGACCCCTCCTTTTTATGCAAAGACATCTCGTGAACACGTTCTACATTCTAAAACGCTTTGACTTCGAAGTCGAAACTAAATCACCTACATACATTAATTTACAGTTTTGAAACATTGGTAATAATGCAATTTTGACTTGGTTAACATTAAAACAGGGATCTATAACTACTAGGCCAAAATTATATTTTTTGGGGTACGTGGGATAATTTAACGCCGTGAATGTCTTGTCAAAATGGATGGGATGTGTGTTCCGCAATTTGAGATCAGCTGCAATACCAGACAGGACAAGGGGTGAGAAGGGACAAATAGTAAAACAGAGAGAGAGAGAGAGAGAGAGAGAAAGAGAGAGAGAGAGAGAGAAGAGAGAGAGAGAGGTGGGGGTGGAGGGAAATGAGTGAAAATGAGTAAAGGTGTGAGAAATGAATACAGATAGAAAACCAAATCACCAGCTAGTTTTATTTCTCCCCAGGTAAATATCATGTTCACTCCCCCCCCCCCCTTCCCAAGCATTATCTGTTTGATAATAATGTTTCCGTCAGGTTCATTGTACACTAGAAATAAAACCAAACAACATTGGGAATGAGCACACTAACACAGTCAAAATGAAACATATTACACAACAGAAATGAGCACACTAACACAGTCAAAATGAAACAAATTACACAACAGAAATGAGCACACTAACACAGTCAAAATGAAACAAATTACACAACAGAAATGAGCACACTAACAGAGACAAAATGAAACATATTTCACAACAGAAATGAGCACACTAACACAGTCAAAATGAAACAAATTACACAACAGAAATGAGCACACTAACACGGTCAAAATGAAACAAATTTCACAACAGAAATGAGCACACTAACAGAAACAAAATGAAACATATTACACAACAGAAATGAGCACACTAACACGGTCAAAATGATACAAATTTCACAACAGAAATGAGCACACTAACAGAAACAAAATGAAACATATTACACAACAGAAATGAGTACACAAACACAGTCAAAATGAAACATATTACACAACAGAAATGAGCACACTAACACAGTCAAATTGTAACATATTACACAACAGAAATGAGCACACTAACACAGTTAAAAAGAAGTGTTGCTAAATTAAAATGAACTTTATGGGTAATAGAAAGCAAGGCAATACGAAGTTCCAAGTGTTGAGCGGGCCAGACAGTTTACAATTATTAAATGTCCCTTTATTACGTACTATTTATATTTATGATTATAAATGTTATGCTTGCTTCATTCATTCAATATTTATTCAAAAATTGTGTGTGTGTGTGTCTTGCATAAGATCATGTTTCATTTTATTTGTATCAATCGAAACACTTTCACTCTTACACTGATTACATTGTTAACTCAAAAACTTATATTTGGTTCCTTTCACCTTGATTACAATGTTGACTCTTTTTTGTTCTTGTTCCTTTCACTCTTTCATTGATTACATTGTTGATTCCTTTACTTTACTTGTTCTGTTAACTCTTTCATTGATTACATTGTTGATTCCTTTACTTTACTTGTTCTGTTAACTCTTTCATTGATTACATTGTTGATTCCTTTACTTTACTTGTTCTGTAAATTGATTACATTGTTGATTCCATTACTTTACTTGTTCTGTAAACAATTACATTGTTGATTCCTTTACTTTACTTGTTCTGTAAACAATTTCATTGTTGATTCCTTTACTTTACTTGTTCTGTAAACAATTACATTGTTGATTCCTTTACTTTAATTGTTCTGTAAACAATTTCATTGTTAATTCCTTTACTTTACTTGTTCTGTAAACAATTTCATTGTTGATTCCTTTACTTTAATTGTTCTGTAAACAATTTCATTGTTGATTCCTTTACTTTAATTGTTCTGTAAACAATTTCATTGTTGATTCCTTTACTTTACTTGTTCTGTAAACAATTTCATTGTTGATTCCTTTACTTTACTTGTTCTGTAAACAATTTCATTGTTGATTCCTTTACTTTAATTGTTCTGTAAACAATTTCATTGTTGATTCCTTTACTTTAATTGTTCTGTAAATTGATTACATTGTTGATTCCTTTACTTTACTTGTTCTGTAAACAATTTCATTGTTGATTCCTTTACTTTACTTGTTCTGTAAACAATTTCATTGTTGATTCCTTTACTTTAATTGTTCTGTAAACAATTTCATTGTTGATTCCTTTACTTTAATTGTTCTGTAAACAATTTCATTGTTGATTCCTTTACTTTCGCACTATTTGTTTGTTCCTCCTGTTTAATCTCCCCTCCTCGGCCCTTTCCCCCACACTCAACCTTTGAACTACTTCTTAGCATGACCAGAAGTCATTGAGTAAGTTATAATCGGATCAACGGAACACAGTCAAAGACAGGTGCAGGGGATGTAGACCTAAAACTTCACTTTGATCATATCTTCCTGGTCACATGATTTCATTACAGTAAATAGGAACTTGACTTATGTCCTTCAAGAAGTGAAACTCTTATTCAAGACTTGAATCTAGTGTGATCTCTTTACTCGATAAGTCACTTTGGAACATAAACTCGCATGTCTAAACTAACATCTATAGTGAAATGTTGATTTTACAAAGCTTATATCAACTCACTCTTTCTGTTAAAAAAGTCTGTAAGAGTTATTTCTGCGACACCAAATCTTGGATCAAACTGAAATTTGAACAATTATTTCTTTTACCTTAAACGCAAGAAATAGCACTACAAAACAATGGGTAAAAGTATATCAAATCGCACAGATTTATTGGTGTTGTTCTAGATCTATTACAAATTTAATTGCATGAAAGATCCAAATTAATTAATAGGCCTACAATGGGGTTTGTTGCTGAACATAAAATTTATATATGTGTCAGACGCGAATAGCCCAATTTTCAGTAAAAGAAATTACAAAAAGTCATTTCTCTATAGAAGAAGTTACGAAGGCTATATAAAATACAACCACAGACCTATATATACTACAATAAATATAGGTTTTTAATTGCTAGTTACGATTTATTTAGGTAGGTGCTGCTTTACTATTACATACCAAGTATTAGAGTTTAGAAAAACCCAGGTTTGTTTCTTGAGCAACGCTATTAGCTAACACCTCATATCATCTATCCATTAGTATATTTTGATCTATAATCTAATTCTAGTCTAGATCTATATATAAAAATCGAATAGATCTAGTAATAGTATAGATTCTATCTTGAGACTAGATTGCCGAGTCTAGCCTATGCTATGCCTATAGTCAATTTTTATAAGAAAAAAGTCTAGATATTAATAAAGACTAAAGTTTTTTAATTATTAGATTATTAGAATTTTTAATTAGATATAGACATAGACATAAGACATAGATCTAATAATACTGTAATACGTTTACTATACTCTATACTTAATCTACTAAACTAGAGATCTATAGATCTATCTATAATATAGTCAATCTAGATCTATACAATATTCATTATAATACTTCTACTTATAATGACTTATTTAAAAAGTTAGTACTTAGACTTAGATTTTAGTTTATTAATAGATTTACTTTTCAATGCCTAGACCTAAGAATAAAATTGCGAATGATGTCTATAATGACTGATTATTTTTTTATAATAATAGGCCTATTTTTTAAGTACAAAGTTTTATGGAAGAGGCAATATATTAATTGTTTGAAGATTGTAACTTCTTAAATTCAGACTAAAAATATCGAAGCCTACATTTTTACTCTCATTTCTAAATAGTCAGAAGAGATGGACTGACTCATAGTGTAGCTTGTGTACATCTGCAAAAACACAAACTCAGTTAGACTTTCAAAACTATTAAAAGAAAAACTTAGTGATTATTTTTACTGTATAATTCTATTATTATTCCTTTTTAGAATTAGGATATAAACAAAAATTTGTCATATGACTTTATCTAACAGAAAAAAAAAATTAAACTTACATCTATTTATGCGGTTATTTATAGTTACCTAGTAATATAAAATATATTGAACTAACACGTACATTCATCATAATGCAGCCATGCGATTTTTCGTTTATAAACATAGCATTATTTAGGACCAATATTTTACAAAGGCTGCTTGGAGAAATCAGGTATACCCATTAGGAGAAAAACGACCCCTTTACTCAAGAAAAAATTAAGAAACTAGAACAGACACAAAATAAACAGTGACATTCATAACAAAATAATATTCAAATTGATTAGAGTAACACCCTTTTAAGTAATCATTTAAAGTTTAAAATCACTACAATTTTTTTCAACAATTACTTTGTGTATTAAATTGTGTATCGGAAAATGCCGGGTACATGAAATAAGCTAGTCCTAAAAAAACAACACAGATCTTGGGTAAAATACTCATAAAATAAATAAATAAAAAAGCGACTTCTAGCCCAATACTTTGTAATCAAAGAAACGAAACGGACTAGTCCAACAAACCCTATTACCTTTGTATAAGTTTTTTTTTAAAGTATTTTTATGTTTTCCCTTTTTTACTGTAAATAAACTAAAGATTTGGACATCCACGAGTTCTGGGTGTTTCGTATAATAGAGAAACTAAGACAGGAATTAATCTACGCTGACTGTAACATGACCCAAGCGAATGTCCTCAATACGATCTGATGAGAAGATTTGAATTTGTTTTGTGTTTCACTTAATGTTTGACACATCAAATGTTTGGCCACTATAAACTACAGACGTTCCTTCAAAAGAGATGTTAATAACGCATTACACGTATCCATAGGTTCATCAAGTCGTGCGTGTACGTTAGAGACTTAAACTCTGCTAACTCGTTAGTTTTACTGGCTGAATCAGGCAACCAATTCCATGCTTTAATTGCACTAGAGAAGAAAGAATACTTGTACGAAGTTGTCCAAGTATATAGAATAAGTAATGTGTCTTTGTGTTGAGTTCTGTATTAGGTTTTGCTTTTGTTATTGAAGTTACAGTTCATGGTTTTATGTATTATTGATACTTTACTGTCCTGACGTGTCACTAACTTTAAGTGATTTTTCTAATGGTGTAACTCCTATTTTAAAAAAAGTGAATTCTCAGTTGTTATAAACCCCACGGCTCTATTTTGTGTCTGTTCTAGTTTATATTGTCATGAGTTTTTGTTTCTTGTTTTGATTTATCACCAGGAATACATTTTCTACTGTAGGACAAGAACTGTTGTTACAAAACATAAAACTAGCACAAGACATTACAATACTTTTTAAAAAAAATTAATAAGGGAAAGAACAAGGGCATTTACAGCCGCACATCTCAATGCTGTAAAATTTATTTCCCCTTTTCTAAATCAAACAAAAACATAATTAATTACCACTTATTAATTAATTAATTGGTAAACTTTTGGATTGATTCGTGTTTTCATAGGTACAAGAAGTAATTGCGCAAAGTTTTAAATTTATCCGAGAATGGAAATTGGGAGAACTAACTAGTATACAATGTGTACCAGACAGACAGACGGAGTGAGTTAATGTTATGTGTACCAGACAGACAGACGGAGAGAGTTAATGTTATGTGTACCAGACAGACAGACGGAGTGAGTTAATGTAAGCTTTGGAATGAACTTGTACGAAACGAACAATGCCATGTCACAATGTTCTAATAGAAATGTCTCATCGCTGGTTGGTTTTAATAATAAGTAGTATTAAATGTTGAAAAGAAAATGTTTCTCTCTACTTTCAGCTTCATATCCTGTACAATGAAAGCTAATTCTATTCTCTTTAAAATAAAATAAAAAAAAAAACAAGTTATAAAATCTCTAACTAAAAAATAGTTTCTCCTTAAAACGCGCAATATGCCAAGAACGGTAATTAAACCCATAATATACTAAGAAGGACCATATATTTTTACATTTCTTCATTGAAATGCAAAAACTAAACAGAATTCTTGAAAAAAAAAGTAAATCTCCGTCTTTGTGTCTGGATAGCATGTATATACATTATGTCCCCTAGAAAAGATATTGGTATCTTACAATCAGGGTCGGATTCAAGTAGATGGAGGGCAGTGAAGCCCTGGGCATGATTTATGGTTTTGGAAAACTTGAATAAAATCTACTCATAATGCATATAGACATGCAATATTATGAATAATGGAAATATCTAGAGTACATGTACATTTAACGTCATTTTCCTTTTTTTTCAACAAAAATATTATGTATGTATATTTTAGTAAAGACAAAAATATTATTTTTGAGTTTATGGAGGGAAAGGCCCTGGATTGACGCAGATTCGGGGCTGCATTTGTATATTCTGAGCACGCTACAAGAAGACACATCTTAACCGCGACAGTATTGCCAACTGTGAGATTTAAAGTTGTGTGGATAAAAATGCGAAAAACAAATCTCATGCATGGAAGACGTAAAAGTTGTTGACTTTTCGAAATTCGTATATTTTTAAAAACCTGAACTGTGTGGACCTCTCTGTAGTGAAGGCACTGGACAGTAGCCCGGCCTGCCCTCCCACAAATCTGCCCCAACTTGAAACGATCTATGCATCAATACTTCAAATAAGATCACTGTTTGAGCAATAACCTCTGTTGGTTAAAATCTTGCCCACAATACCGGATATGATTGTATGAAAGATGACCAGTTGATTGTTGGATTAATGGATTGATGATATTGATATATTCGGAGAAAAAGCCATATCATGACAAGAAAATGGAGGTATTCCTAAGCTGAGGGTGACCTAATTACTTTGGGGATTTTTCTATCAGGACTATACGGTGTGAGAAATGTAGGTCGAAATTTAGAGTTTGGATTTAAATAAGTAAAGAGATATCGAGTCATCGTGGTTGGTTCTGTCATTTTCATTTTATTTTTACTGATAAAACAGAAACCCCGAGTTCACTATTCACTCTATACAAATATTTTTAAAAATAACATATATAAAAAAAAATCGAATATTAGTGCCTCGACTCAAAGTTTGTTAAAAAGAAATATATTTTTAAGAATGGTTAGCTGGTCGTGTGGTGCTCAGACTATCCTCTCGATAATACCATTTACAGTACTCAACTTCAGGGCACTGGCGGATCCCCCCCCCACTCGGCCGCCCCCCCCCCCGAAGGGGGGGGTGCGGATGAATTTTAGTATAGAATTCACACAATTTGTATACGAATTTATTACTTATGTTAATAATATATACTAATTATTTATATTTCAACCTATTTTTAGATTATTTCGCCCCCCCCCCTTCTAGTAGTTTGGCCGATTTGGTAGGGTCGGGAGGGGGCGATGGCATCAATCCGCCCCCCCCCCCACCATAAACTTTCGAGGGTGGGGTGGTCCTATTAATTCGTAGAAATCACAACTTGCTAACAGAATCAATTAAATATCTATATGATTAAAACTTGTTATTGGTATTTTAACCGGTCTTTATATTATGTCGTTCACCTGTTGGCCGATTGGAAGGGGAGGAGCGAATACCTCTACTGCCCTTCCCATCTAAACCCTTTGAGTGTGGGGGGGTCCTACTTTTATGGAGAAATCATAGTATGTGAACAAAATTAGTCGAATATCTATATAATATAAACAGGTGGAAGTGCGATACATGCAATCACCTTCCCCCCCCCCCCCCATCTGAAAAACCAATACTTTTTCTTTTTGTATTATAGTAAGAAATTACAAAATTAAAAATAGACATCATTAATATAATTTATATATGCTATAAAGTAAATTCTTATATCGAGTCGCCCAACCTCTATTCTTTAATGCAAAATGCAATCATTAGCAGAAATTATAAAAAGGAGCGAGGATTAATCGTTTTCATTTTACCGCCCTTCCCCTTTCTAGACAGAGTTTATGTAATTTGACATGAATTTATCATAACTATTTTAAGAAAGACTTTGCTTTGGAAAAGTTATAATTCAAACGAAATTTTTCAATATAACAGTCACGGTTGAGATGAGTTCACAAGCCAGATAATCTTTTCCTAGTCGCCTTTTCCCAACCTTTACTCTATCTCATATTTTTCTTTAAATAAATTTATGCTTGAATTTTATTGAATATTATTAATCGAATTTTTTTTTCGGCTGCGATCCTCAAAGCCTTAATCTAAATATGTGCGGTATCTTATCTTTTCAAAGAACAAATCGGTTGTATTTGCAATGTATTAAGGGACTATAAATTCATATTAGAATATTTTTCCACATTATTCAAAAGGTCCTTTATAATAGAATGAATAATGAGCTGTAGGTCAGGAGAATGCCTTACTGCAGTGAAGAATGCCAGAATACGCTTTTAGCGTCGAGGCTTCGCCCCGAACCTCACTGATGAATAATAAGCTGTAGATGTCAGGAGAATGCGTTTCAGCTGTGAAAAATGCAAGAAAACGCTTTTGGCGTCGGGGCTTCGCAACGAACCCTACTAATAAATAATGAGCTGTAGATGTCAGGCATATGCGTTTCTGCAGTGAAAAATGCAGGAAAACGCTTTTGGCGTCGGGGCTGCGCCCCGAACCCCACTAATAAATAATGAGCTGTAGATATTTTTTTTTTTTCAATTAAGACAACTTTTTAAAAAAGTGACAGCAGCAACAAAGAGATGTTCAAGTTTTTTTTTTGGACAATTAATTTTGTTTAAAATTCAACCAGAATATCAAAAACTTTTCACTATACTTATTATCATTTGCAAAACGTCAGACCGTAATGTTTTGTTATGTACTAGGGCCATGGACTTCAGCACTGCTTTGATGTCTTCGAGGTTGTGTTTGGCCTGATCATTTTGCTGGTTGGCATGTACAGACTTCTGCTTAGTTTGAAGTCATTAAAGACGTAAATTCTTATAGTAATGAACTGGTTTTATATAGCGCTGTTACATCCAATATTTAATGAAAGGAGATTTATAGTTTAAATAATCAGGGCCGGATTTGAGGGAGGGCAGGCGGGGCTACATCCACGAGGAAATATATATATCGGTATTTCGACGTCTCTAAAACTTTTAATTATCAATTTTTTTTTTCATTTTTAACGCTAAGACTTTAAAACTTGTGGAATTTCATGAAACCTTTTGAAAAACTGTAGGGGGCCTCTACAAAAACCCTGCCCCGGGGTCCCCACATACTTAAATCAGGCCCTATAAATAATGGGTCATGGTACATTCTTATAAAATTCGCGTTTTTTGAGAATGTACTAAGACGAAGCAAGAGATTTTTTACATTAAGTTCCCCTCTAACCGTTCTGCTTACTCTAATCTTTAAATGGAATAGGTTGTTTGAGTCAACCAGGAAAACCAACGACTTATCAGACACGTAGTGGCATGACACATGAAATGCCTAGGACGCAATTATCTTCTTTTTTTTAAAGTAACATCTGTCATCTATAAGTAATATCATAACGTAACGTTTAATACTATTGTAAGTTACATGGTAACCGAGGGCAAACACTCCACGAAAGATAAAGGTGAAGAGATATTTTTTTTACAAGATATTAAACGATCACAACATAAAAGTCTTAGGGAGTTCATTTAGCTGCTCTGGCCTGCAGGGTTCACTGTCTCCGCCTATGCCTTCCACTAACATACACCGTTCACTGCTGCCGCCTGTCTTAACGTTCCAACACTAACATAGGTTACATTACGTGTCTCAGGAACAATAGTATACATACACTAACAGGAATGACCCTTTCCAGTTTCCTCACAACACTTCTTCCTGACCAGACAAACTACACTGCTTCTGACCCGCTGACCACACTGGCAATGATCCCTTCTACAACTCAGGCGGTTCTAAGCTTCTAACCTATCTCTATTCTGTCTCTCTATCTACTTGGCTGGAATCAACAGTCCACCATCTTGTTTCTACCCACTCACTCGTCTTTAACAGTGCCCTGGTGCGCATCATACGCTTCAATGTAGGAGCAGAGATATAACAATATAGTCATTTCAAACTTATTAAGACTGCTATTGTACTGTTAATAGTTTTCAGACTACATACATGTATAAATAAAATACAGTATGTAATCCTACGCAAGCATACACCCAGTATCTGATGCATTATCAAACTTTATCTACATATATTATACACATATAATATGATAGGTTATTTGTGGACCGGGTTATATGGTAATGCCCTGGCCGATTTTAATACCCAGTCCGCCTCTGCCCTTCTTGATCTTGGTCATGCGGCCGATTAGATCAAAACTGTATTACAGAAAACTGTGTGTCATGATATACTTTTTCCTGCACATCTTAAGCATGTGGATACTCCCTTTAGTTCAAAGCACTATTGTTTGATATACAGGTAATGTAAATTAATTCTTGTGTTTACATGTTTGTGGTATTCTTAAAGAACAGAGGAGCATAAGCATTTTTTTTTGATCACGTTTAAAAATATTTAAAGATGCAAACACCTAATTGTTGAACAGAAATGCGTCTTTTCGAATCAGACTTGTGAATGTACTCTACATCCTTCTATTTAATTATTTAATGCAATAACACAATAATTGATATTGATTTTTTTAAAGTAGTCGACCCTGGAAAATAACTCTACCCCTACATTGCATGATGAAGCAGATATCTAAATCACAGGTCAAAAATAGCGTGTTAAGCAGGTTAAATGAGGGTGTTGGCAAACTAAATGCAAACATTAAGAAATATGATGTGTAGCTTCAGTCACTTTCCGACCAGAAAAAAAAAGAATCATAATCTTTGTCTCTAAATATAAAAAGTGAAAAATATATGGCACACAATCGTAAACAAACTAGGAATCTACTATAAAATGATTATTGTTACTGTTCAGGTCTATACCATAGTTTGTGCTCTGGCTATAATTAAACAAATAGAAATGGAAAAGTCGTCTGAGTGCTGGGACAAATCTCAAAATGCCCTTTGATCTGGGGGCGCATGAGGCGCTTTGACCGCACTTCCCCATGGTGAAGACTGTCCAGGCCTAAGCAAACTATGATAGCACAGTGCTGGACAGGCCACTGTCCTGCTGACTCATATTTCTCACGGCTATGACCAAATTTTGAAGAACCGTGTCTAATATTCTTTTTGGCTGCCCCAGATTTGCTGATCTCCATCTCGACAGGTCTGGGAAACCAAAAATTCAGGACCTGTATGCCATGCATGCACTACCCAAAACAGCAAGAGAGGAGTGAGCAATGACATTTATTACAGTGCTAAAGAACTAACTACATTTACGTCTAGCCACTTCAAAGCTGTTCATATTTCCACTTCCAGATTTTCTTATTTCAACAAAGACTGAACAGTGAGTGAGACGAAGGATTCGTTTCATAGAAGGTAATAGCCCTTTTCAACCTTGCTTTCATCTATACTATAGGGCGATGATGTAGAGATTTGTTTCTGCGGCCCAAGGTTAACGAGAGTGTGATATGGCAAGCACAACGACCAACCAAACAAGTACCCATTAGAGAGGACACCCTATTAGTCTTAAAGTTCAAAATACTAGTCTTCACCCGGATTCGAATCCGAGAGCCCTCAGTTTGGATGCCAAGTGCCTTACCTCGCAGCCACCACGCCCAACCACGCCCCACCGCTCATTGTATTAGCCTAATCTTCCATACAGTGAACACTCTAACGTGTAAGTTCTGAACGTGACCAACTGTAGAAGCCAAACTTGTCCTTGCTAAGTTCTCAGCCAAGTTCGAAGTCTTTCTATTTGATTCAATAAGAACTAAACTCACGAATAGCTGACCTATACTATACGGTGACATGGCCTAACGTTACGCGTGTTCAGTTTTTTTTTCTATTGTTATCACTTCTTGAAGGTTATAGAGTGTCTACTACAGTACGTACATGCAAGATATATTGACCATTTGAAAACAAACTTAGAGGGAAAATAACAGAACAACAATAGGCTGTGAAAAGTCAGCGTGTCCATGTTGATATTAGACACTGAGTTGAAGCTTTCACGGAAGTGTACGATTGAACTCTATTTCTCATGTTCCACATTGATATTGTTCTTATCATTTTTTACCATATAATCATCACTCTGTTATTAAACGTCTGGATATCAGGAAAATTTATGCTGTAGCTTCTATTTGAAATAAATAGTGAAAAACTAAAGACACTGAAGCAATACAGATAGAACAATTATATACGGAAGCGCCACAGGCCATTGGAATTGCACAAGAAACTCGTGATTCAACCCATCGGGGTGCAAATATATTCAAAATAAGCAAAGGATTTTAAAAAATCAGTCTAGATAGAGCCGAAAGAAAAATTCATTCATTACCATAGAGATGGACTGAGATTTCACAAAAACCTGGCAATGACTTTGTTATCACTGTGAAAAATATATACTAGTTCTGTGTGTTCCCAGACAAAACAACAAAATGTAAAGCAAATCAACTAGTTCTGTGTGTTCCCAGACAAAACAACAAAATGTAAAGCAAATCAACTAGTTCTGTGTGTTCCCAGACAAGACAACAAAATATAAATCAAATCAACTAGTTCTGTGTGTTCCGTGACCAGGGCCGGCCTTACAAACTGCGTGGCCCAATGTTATATATTCATGCAAGCCCCCTCTTCTTATATTTTTTTTAGAATAACAACTATTACTATATATTAGATGATTATATCAACATTTCTTATACAGCAAGCATGGGAAGCAACTCATGCAATAGGCGTCAGTGGGTTTATTAAGTTACGTCAATCATACGATACACTAAATATGTTAAACCTACATCTTTAAAAGCCTGTGAAAAGAGCCATAACTGATAGTGATATGATATATGTAAATTGAGGGGCGCCTGTCAGGAGCGAGGCCCAATTATGAGCAATCAGTAAAATTGGCCTAAGGCCGGCCCTGTCCTAGACAGAAAACAACAAAACAGAAAGTAAACTGACTAGTTCCGTGTGTATCCAGACAGAAAACAAAGCATGTTTTGGAAATAACTTTTTCTTATGTGTTGTGGAGCGTGACAAGGGAAATCATCAATATTCCTTCCAAACTGTTTTACTAAAATTGATAACTCTTTCTTACAGAAGGGCAAAAATTATTTCCGTCCATTATTGAAAGATTTGGTCTTGCAATAATAAAGAAAAATTAAATACATGGTTAACATTCGAAGAAAGTTTAAACTAAATTTTGACAAACACATTAATTTAAAAATTAATTTTTCTGTTTCTCTTGCAACAAACCACATTTCAGTTGGCGATGGTTTATATTAAGCAATGGCAGATGTCATTTTAAGAAGTCGAAAAGTTCATCAACATAATTATCAATGATGAAAATAAAATCTAGTCATAAATCTCCAACAATTTTAATTAAATTTGTTTTGAATATTGTTTTGTTATCTCCCTTCCTCTTCCTCCTAGCCATCAAATACATAAAGAGAGGAGAGCAATGAATCAGACTGCCTTCGGTATTCCATGGCGTGAACTGAGTCGAATGACGGACTTCGCTGACGACGTTGCACTACTCGGGTCTACAAGTAAATGTATACAAGAAATGACCAAAATTGGCCTCCGCATAAACTTGAATACAATTGAAACTGTGCGAGTAAAATATAAAGCAAAGGGTGTCCTGTCCAACTTGGCAAGTCAGAGCTTGAAGATCTGGATACGTTTACTCAAAGCAAAGGGTGTCCTGTCCAACTTGGCAAGTCAGAGCTTGAAGATCTGGATACGTTTACTCAAAGCAAAGGGTGTCCTGTCCAACTTGGCAAGTCAGAGCTTGAAGATCCGGATACGTTTACTCAAAGCAAAGGGTGTCCTGTCCAACTTGGCAAGTCAGAGCTTGAAGATCTGGATACGTTTACTCAAAGCAAATGGTGCCCCGTCCAACTTGGCAAGTCAGAGCTTGAAGATCTGGATACGTTTACTCAAAGCAAATGGTGCCCCGTCCAACTTGGCAAGTCAGAGCTTGAAGATCTGGATACGTTTACTCAAAGCAAATGGTGCCCCGTCCAACTTGGCAAGTCAGAGCTTGAAGATCTGGATACGTTTACTCAAAGCAAATGGTGCCCCGTCCAACTTGGCAAGTCAGAGCTTGAAGATCTGGATACGTTTACTCAAAGCAAATGGTGCCCCGTCCAACTTGGCAAGTCAGAGCTTGAAGATCTGGATACGTTTACTCAAAGCAAAGGGTGTCCTGTCCAACTTGGCAAGTCAGAGCTTGAAGATCTGGATACGTTTACTCAAAGCAAAGGGTGTCCTGTCCAACTTGGCAAGTCAGAGCTTGAAGATCTGGATACGTTTACTCAAAGCAAAGGGTGTCCTGTCCAACTTGGCAAGTCAGAGCTTGAAGATCTGGATACGTTTACTCAAAGCAAAGGGTGTCCTGTCCAACTTGGCAAGTCAGAGCTTGAATATCTGGATACGTTTACTCAAAGCAAAGGGTGTCCTGTCCAACTTGGCAAGTCAGAGCTTGAAGATCTGGATACGTTTACTCAAAGCAAAGGGTGTCCTGTCCAACTTGGCAAGTCAGAGCTTGAAGATCTGGATACGTTTACTCAAAGCAAAGGGATGGGGATGCCTACCATTACGTAGCATGCCAAGTGGGAAAGGCAGGGACCATTTTTCAAAGGCTGCGGCCTATTTGGACAAGACAAGCTTTTGTACTTGAGACAAACATGGACCTACTTAACGCAATCGTCATCCCAATAGCAACGTATGAATGCGAGAAATGAAAGTCATCTACCGAAATCGAGAAAAGACTAAATGTGGCTCAGCAAAAATGACTAAGACGGATTTTTCGAGTCATTTACAAAGATGGACTCTCTAACAAAGAAATATTATGCCGAACTGGAAATCGACAACTTAAAGAGGTTGTGACCGAGCGTCGTAATAGGTTTGCGGGACATGTCCTCCGACTGAATGAATTACGCAAAACGAAGAGTTGCGTTGACATCGAGGTCAGTACGAGGAAAGCGTCACATTTTTGTGGAGGACCCCAGAGCAGTGGACTCCAGGTAGGAAGAGCCTTCATTGCCAGTGACAAATCATTAGGGAGAAAGCTTGTAGCCCAATGCTCCGAACAGCGCGGGAGGATCTAATTCTTTAAAAGTTCTATTTTAAAAATTCTAAGAAATCCTGGAAAGCAGGTCTCTTTCTGGCAACTCACTTGAACAATAGAGAAGCTGTATCCGCTAAAATCTCTTACATAAATATTTCCAAATTATTGCTGCCAAAAAGAGTTTATCCAAATCACGGCGTGAAATGTTTACGGAGTTGGAAGTATATTTTGACATCGACTTTGTGTTTCTGTGTTTAAACTTGAAACTTTAAGTCTATTGGCAACAATACAGAAAAAAGCTCTTGTAAGATCTCTCCTAGCATTGTGTGGTAACTTGAATGAAAACAATGCTTCGTCAAAAACTCGATGGACTCTAACGACTATGAATCATCTCAAGGAAATGAGACGAATACCTGGGCATTAGCTATGGTCGTGCAGCTGATCTATCCGAAGGAACAGCAAGTGCCACTACAGTTTGGGGTCAGCGTCATTGTAGCACTGTGTGCTGAAAACTGCCTACGAGTCGCTTGCTCCTGATTTTTCCTAAGGGTTGACTCCAAAAGCCTTTCCATGTTTGGGTATAGCAGCAAGACAGCAGAGGTTTAAATTGAGTTTTTCTTTCTTCTAGGTGGATAGCCAACTAAAACTAACAAGTCCCTCCTGCTCAAAGCTAACTGGTTTAGGTGTCAGTTACTCACCTTTACCCTTCTCTGGTTAGTGATAACAGTTCCGCCGTACTCAATATCTGAGCCACACGTGAAGGCCAGGAGTTAAACTATTTGTCCGAGACTATTTCAGATGCTTCCTTTCGGAAGAATTAATTAGGCGCTGTTCAGATAGTACTTATTCCATTACCACTTCCGGCATGGACAACTTTACGGAGGTCAATAGTGTAGAGCAGTTTTGAATCATTTCGAATAACTAATTTTACACATCTGACCTTAATGTATTAAATAGTAAATTGTGCGAGTTCTCGCGATAATAACTGTAACTGATTGAGTAAACTAAACGCCTTTCATTCCAGCCGTCCAGATAGTGATTGGAGACATTCAAAAACATTGATACGTAAAAACAAAAGAAGAAACCCATACTAAAATCCAAGCTGGCATAATTTCCATTTCAAAGCAAACACAATAACCTATCTCAAAGCCCCAGAAGGGAAGGGTCAACTGACATTTAAGTGGCCTCCAGTATCATAAGTTCATTATTTATTTATACCTATTTATGACTAATTAGCTTGGGAAACCATTGTGACTATTATTTAACCGCGTGCTTTGGTTACTGTCATTCTTTAATGCTGGGAGGGAGGGGGGATATTTCCCAATGGAAATCAAGTGTTACAACAGACGATATGAAGGGAGAGAGAAAAGGGTAGGCGATGTGTTCTAGCAACCATATCTACTGCTCTAAAAGCCACTTAAGGGATCATCCACGTAAAACGTCCTGACACGCACTAAACAAGAAAGAAGATCGTCGCTAACTTTATGTCCACAGAACTGACCCAAATTCTGTCTTACTGGATAATTTGATTAATAGAATGTGTGCTACGGGGCCCTTAAATCGAATGGATGTTACTTAGATTTAAAAAGTTACTATGACGATAAATGGAATTATTTCATATTGCTTTAAGCAAACTTAATTTAACACATGATTTCTGTGTTTTAAGCATATTTATGTTTCAAAATGAAACTAACACCACGCAATATTAACTAACACTTTTAAAAATATTATATTTGTGGGAACGAAAGTGAATAGCCGCTTTTAGTTTTATGTCCGTCCTTCCGTTTCTCTCATACATCTAGAAAATTCTAGATCTATAGCTCTCCATATTTTGTGGCAGCCTATACATATGTACAAAGGCTACTTTTGGTCTTCTGACAACGAACTTTTGTGTTCAATTAAAAACATTTTTTTTCCTATAATACTTATATGTGCTAAGAATTTAATCATGGGTTTTTTAGCTGAGTGGTAAAGCGCTTGGCTTCCAAACCGAGGAGTCTTCTATTAGTACCTGACATTAGTTGGGAAAAGTAAAGGGGGTTAGGATTCAAATTAATTATAGAAGCAGTTTTGTCATGTAATAATTATCTATGTGCCAATAATTTAATCGTGGGCTGATTTCCAAACCGACGGTTTTTCGGATTTAATTCCGGTAAAAACTAGGATTTCAAATTTCGGGATTTTTAGAACGCCCCAGAGTCCACTTAACTCTGACACCTGAGATTAATTGGAGAAAGTAAAGAAGGATGGCATTTGTGCTGACCACGTGACACTCTCGTTAACCGTGGGCCACAGAAACAGATGACTTTTACACACACCGCCTGCCCCATAGATTGTAAGGTGTATTTCTGTACATTAAAAGTGAGGGGTAAAATAATTATTATGTCTGCTTTTTAAAGTAACTAATTAATATGTAGGCTAAATAGAAAGTTTCGTTCGACCTTTACCCCAAAATGACCTTAGAATGACGGGACATAAAAGGTATAAAACGTAATTATCGCCGTTTCCCAGAATCCCTCTTCGCTGCACGTGACCAGATCAATGTTTCACCACTTCAAAATGTCATTTGTATCACTTTGTGTCTTTAGTCCGTAATAAAAATAAAATCCACCTAGACGCCATTGTCGTTTTGTTTCTGTGTCAAGCCAGCACTGTGTGAATGATTAGAGCTTTAGTTGAACAGGTTTCGGGTGTAACTTCAGAATTGAAGTGTTCACACCCTCGCCGAGGACTCCCGAAGGACTCTCGGGACGGCGACGGGCCACCGGGACGACAGTCCAATGCGCCTACCAGTCGACCACATGAAAAAGATTTAGTAGGCATTGCTGTGTGTTATTAAAGACAGGCAACAATCAAAACATTGTGAATGTGTGATAGCTAGCAATCATGTTTTAAAAGAACACTTTCTTTCTATAATCAAGACAGGATTTTTCTAACTGCTATTTAGTACTTCCTAACTTCTAATATCCACACATGTACGATTGTTAAACGAAAGATAAAGGTTACGCTTCCCAATTTTTTACAAAGCTTCGCAAACATTGAGCACGTTATTTCTCCCACTCCCAATTCTTGGATCAAGTTGAAACTTTGCACAGTTATTTCTTTTCTTTGATAACACATGTATCTATAAAACAAAATATTTAAATAATTATAGTGGTAATGAATCTTGCAGTGTTTAGATATGACAGTAATCGTGCGGTTCTTTCTTTTAGGTTTATTGTTGTTTTTTTTTGTTTTTTTTCATTATTGACTTGATTTATTCACCTGTCAAAAAAAAAACACGACAAAGTTCCACAGTAAGTTATTGTTTCAGTACATACTTGTTTTAAAGTGTAGAACTGTGAATGTTTATAGTAGGCCTATAATACTAGGAACTACTGTCTACATTCTAAAATAATACGAATAGAAAAAGCGGCTCCTTAATTTTCTATAACAATTTAACAAATCAAAACCATATGTCTCTTGTTTCTAAGTTTGCCTTTCTTGTATGGTAAGTGCACTCTAGAAATTAAGTAGTTTCAGATTTATCTGCGTCTACTTTTGAATATTGCTGTAAACGTCACAGGCGGCAGAGCGCCGCTCCTCGGGATGGGGTCATATCAGGGTCACGAATATTTGTTCGATGTGATGACAGTGACAAAAAAGTCTCTTTATCGCGCCCCCTCCCCCGAGACACTGGGACTGGGGCGGTTGCCCCCACTTCTGACGCCGCCACTCGTTAACGTGGCGAAACAACCTTTACCCCACCTCTGCCATTCTTACCCAATGCAGCTACACGCCCTCGGATTTCCAATTTTTTAAACCCATATTTACACGGCAGTCTTAATCGGATGATGCTATAAGATGTAATAACATTTCTAAGCGTTATTTGAAAGAGACACTACACTACACACCTACAACTCAATAGGAAATAAAACTTCTAAAAGAAAATTCGGAGACTCCAAAACGAAACAACTCGTTTCCTAGTTCAAGACACAACCTGTATGAAATAGTGTAGTAGCTGTGTAATCGACTGTTTAAACCTTATTCTTTGTGTCCAACGATAGTTTTTTAGGGTTCCTGGTCACTTCATCCCCGATCACTTCATCCCCGGTCATTTCATCCCCGATCACTTCATCCCTGGTCACTTCATCCTCGGTCATTTCATCCCCTGATATTTTCATCATCTGATCATTTTTATCTAACAAATTGTAATTTTAAAAATCATGAAATGAGCAATATTTAATGTATTCATTTTTTATTTCAATGACAAAATAGTAACACATTAATGTTTAAAAGGAATTAAAGCAAAACTTATACAGGCGACATGATATCACGAGGATGGGTGAACTCCGCCTTTATTAGAAAAAAAAAAAAAACCTTATATCAAGGCTAAAAATGACGCGCGCATTTTCAAGAAAGAGCGATTGAAAAATAAAATAAAGTGAAACATGGTCATACTTTCACCAAACCATGGCCTTTGATGATAAGTTATCAGCGGCATGATTATAATTATTCTAATCGCACTTTGATCAGGATAATATTATAATACTACATCCCCCACATCCAATAGAAGCGCTAGAGCTAAGTACACACCCAGATTTACAATATAATATTAGATTTCTCATTAAGAATACAAAGTGGAAGAGGAAACACTATAAACGTATTAGTAACATGTCATGAAATGTCAAAAAGCGTTCTACATAATCATATTTATATATAAAATATTTAATTGGGGATGAAATGACCGGGGATGAAGTGACCGGGGGATGAAGTGACCAGGGGACTAAATGACCCGGGATGAAGTGACCGGGGATGAAATGACCGGTCACCTTTTTTAGCAATAAAAAATTACACATGCTTCAAGTGTTTTTTTAAGGTGTCCCTAATTTATAAATACATGGCTTCATAACTTCTATTCAAAATGACCAACTTTAATTTAAGACTAATCTTTTAAATAAAAGAAATAAAAAGTCATTATATACAAAATTTTAAAAATACAATTTCCTTATAAATTTACTGCTATAAATAGTTTGACTGAAATGAATACTTCATATCTACCTTCAAATGCTTCGGCCAATTCATATAACAGTTGTTTCTTTCAAATAGCCGCAAGGGAATTTTTGTTTCCTATTTGTTTCACTTAGCCTTTGGCAGGCAACGATTCATTATAGCATGAAGTACTATAAGAATCAAATTCAAATAGCACATGAAAGAGACATGGACAGCTAAAGTGGGACACTCTTGAAAAACAAACTTGTACATTTTGTGCCGAAACGAAAGAAAGTCGATCAGTTCAACTCAATTACTGATCATTTTCCCAAACTGATCCACAGAAATGATAGCGCTTATTAAGTACTTCAATAGGACTTCGCCAAAATGAAAGACCTCTTACGATTCTCAATCCTAGCAGTGTTAGGAAATTAATATTTGTTTATTTTCTCAACAATAATATCAACAACAAATTTATTTTTCCATGTGTCGGGAATTCGAAATGCCAATGTGAAATCAAAACAAATAAACACAAGACTTGCATAAATAAACATTTGAGTCAGTGTAAAAATATTAGAAAACCATCTTACCTCTAAGGCTTTATGTATGTACTCATCCATTATTTGATCTAACGTTTGGCAATAGTCGTCTACTGATCGCTTGCCCCATCCTGGTGCTCTTTTGCCCCATCCTGGTGCTCTTTTGCCCCATCCTGGCGCTCTTTTGCCCCATCCAGGCGCTCTTTTGCCCCATCCTGGTGCTCTTTTGTCCAGATCGACGGCGTCGTCCTCAAATGCAGACTCCGCGTTTCGTTTGCCCCAGCCTGGGGCCTTTTTATCAGCCGACAAGGCGTTTTCTATATCCAAGCTTGAGGTGCGCTTGCCCCATCCGGGCGCCCTTTTGTACTCGGCGAGTCTCGCCATGAGCTCTTGTGTGTTTTCATTGTCTTCCAACAGTTCTTCGCTAAAGCCGTTTCTCTTGCCCCAACCTGGGGCGCGTTTATACCTACTGGCTGGTGTGTGTACACTTTCTGAGGAAGACGATGTTTGTGCGGCTGTGTCTATACTGGACTCTGCTGAATTGACCAATTCGACCAGTAACGATGCCGCTAATAGTACTATCTGCGCAAGCAGAACAGAAGAAAATGACACACTGTGGGCACGCATGTTGCTAATGTTTTTATGTCTTGGTAGCTAGGCTGTTTATTTTAATTATAAAGTTAAAATGCGAAAAGACTTATTACTCTCTCCCTTGTGGAACTACGAAAATAAAAATAAAACTCTTAGCACGGGAGATAATGCTTGCTCGACATGTAACCTAGCAACTGTTCCCTCAATCAAACACTGAACTCAGGACCTGCGCGAATTACTTTATATATTAACTGGCTTTATAGTTTCCCTCCCCCCCCCCTCAAATTTTATCGTCACCTCGTCTTAAAAAAAAAGAATAGGGATAACCATTGACACGTGGTTTTGGTCTGCAAAAGCGCGCTGGCTGGTAGCGGCGTGTGAGAGGCCACGCGGAGAACTTGGACGCAGTCGCGCGCGAGTTTGATTGGATGGCCGTCCATGCAATTCTAGTCGAATTGAACAGTTTGATCAAAATATAATGAAAAAATATTTTTAAAAAACTTCATTGTCTTAAAAAAAAATTCAATATAATCTAGTTTAAATGCCGCATATTGTTCAGAAGTTCTATCCTTGTTTAATGTAGCCACATAAGTATACTGGTATACACGTTGATATGTTCCCAGGCTCAGGGCCGGTCCTACAGATTGCGGGGCCCTATGCGAAACAGATTGCGCGAGGCCTAATGTGGGTAGGGATAAATATAATAAGTGAAAATTAAGATTTTTTGCTAGAAAATAAATTCATCTTTGCATTTTATTCCTTCTTTACTAAGTGCAAAATCAAGATCAAATTGACTTTACAAGCCATCTACAATAGAAGGTAGATTTCCAACATAAAGCCGATAAACATTCAGATCTGCCTTTTAGATTTTTACTATCGACTAGCAAAATATTGCTTTTGATTTTTTTAAGAGGTCGAGATAGATTTAGATCTATATTTGAATGACATTGACTATTACAGTAAATTAAGTATTGGAACCTACTTCTTTGGTTAATTGCTTCCTGTGTATTTTTATTAAATGAAAGCTGACAATGCCGTTTTTTTTAATTGCGAGTAGGATTGGTGTTTTTCATATTGAATGACACACCAAAATTACAGTTTTGTCTATTTTTCAGAACACGTTTTGAGTTTTCAGGATATTTTATTAATTTCAGGAGATTTTCATGACTTTTTTCGTATACTTTGCAATTTCAGGAGATTTCCAGGAGCTCCTGGAAAATCAGGAGACCGCGAAAACCTTGTTATAAGTTAAAATGGTTTAATTTAATATTTTACAACTAGAGTTAGCGCGGGGCCTATGAAAGTGCGGGACCCACTCCGGCCGCATAGGTTGCAGTGCCCTAAGACCGGCCCTGCCCAGGCTATATATCAACCGTTCTCAAACATTTTAGCTCGGCGACCCCTTTTCACTATTTTCCACCATGCAGCGACCCAAACCGTAAAATAATATTCTAAAGTAACTGCGCTTTGGATAATGTTATAAATACAGTGATCATAATGAAAAGCATTGCCCAATAGTTGTGTTTCATTAGGAAATAATACGAAATTATAATTTGTCTAAAATAAATTTCTGCTTTATAATTTAATTTTAAAAAATTATTTTTTTTTACAAAATTTAATTACATTTTTTTTTATTTTCTATTGCGCTTACCCCACAGTCATGTAGTACACGGGAAGCGTGGTCGAGAGGCTAAGTGCGCTTGAACTTGGCTACCTAGAAGGGGGCTCGAGGTTCGACACCCGACTCGGGCAGCACGGAAAACCAACTTCTAGATACCCCCCCCCCCCCACTGGTCCACAAATGAGATTGGACCAAAGCGCTCTAAGCATGCTATAATACATGAAAGTAGCGCTATATAAAAGCTATAATAATAATAATACTTGTGTAACTATTTGAAAAGCATGGCAGAAAGATAGTAAACTACATTGCTACAATGCGATGGTCCAGTGTATACAAGACAACGTTTCTTTTCCGTTTCAAAACGAATGTCTTCTTCTTCATCAATTCGACTTCTGTATTTAGACTTGAAAACTAACAGACTGGAACACTTTGTTTAGCAAAAATATGTTATTGGAATTGGAAGAAAAAGGCACAATTCAGACTGAAATAGATCAAAAATTGTGACACTGACATTGAAGAGAAATCTTTTTTTATTGTGTGTGTGCTGCCTCACTGTTAATGAGAACGAGAAACTTTTAACCTTTTCCAAAAATGGACCAACTTTATCTCAGACGCATATATCTCATGTTGTAGTCATCGTTTCCAGAGGTTTGCAATAGAGAAACGCCTCGTTGAAACCGTCTAAAAGTGAGTGTATCATTTTCGGTAAAGCTTGGATGCTTCTGTCACAATAAAGTTACGGATATTTCAGTTTCATAGATTCGGCTTATAGAAATTCGTTACAAATGACTTTCTGGGTTTTTCAATTTCTGAATAACTATTTTTAAAAAAATCGGAAATATATTTTCTTTTGTTCGAGATCCATTTTCATGAGAAGTTGTACCATAATGAAAATATTCATTTCAAAAACATGGACTATAAAACAGAGGCGAAACAATTTAATATAAACAAAAACAGGACGTGAGCGAATTTCACCAAAGAAATAATATCTATGATTTAAACTGTTAAAAGTATTTATTCTATGACAATAAGATGCTGTGTACAACAAGAGTTGATATAATGCACTAGTCGACTCGGTGACAGGTTGGGGGAAGTGACGTGTTTAATGTCTAGGGGATGATTATTTTTGAAACTATCACACACCAACCCGTCAGCATATAAATCGGGAGCAGGCACGCAACGAAACAAGCAGTGAAAGAAAGATACAAAGTTAAAAATGATTGAATATTTATTTACATAAATATTTACATATAAGAATAAAAAGGGGGAGGGTTTGCATCTATCTCTAGTGAATACTATGAATAATCATCACTCTTGCACTGAATAAGAGAGTATGTCACTTTGTCTTCTGAACTTAGCTGGTTTTCCTGTTGATGTCGCAGCTGGCTGTGATCCTGGCTTGAGGTTCTGCAGCTGGAGGTGGCGCTCTAGCGGGTAGAGGGACGCCGGTGATATAGTTCTTGTGGAGTCTCAACCCAAAGTTCTGATATCTGTAGTGGGCACAGTAGGGCGGGCAGAGCTGATCTGCCGTGAGCAGCGTAGTTGACAGGATAAGTCCAGTGAGTCGCAGAGGGTTTGGCGTAGCTATGACGTCTCGCACAGATCTGGGTCTATAGGGACGTCGCACCTAATAAGTTGACAGGTGGGCTGTCGAATAGGCGGGCAAATAGATCCGATAGCGCCAAGTAGTAGAGTTGAGTAGATGCACGTAGGCAGTAGATGATACTCAATAGCAAGTGGCAAGTGATCCGATGAATAGGCAGATAATGCCAAATGAATAGGCAGACACCTGAGGGAGGCTGCGGATAAATAAAGACAAGTTAGGACATGTCTCTCATGCATCTTATCGATGCTCTCGACTGAGGTGCATTCGTCAGATTGGTAAAATTGCTTTAGAGCACAAAGGGGAGATGATGACCAATGGGATTTGGAAAACAGAAGGCTGATAGTAGCAATATAAAAATGTCCATAAAAAGGGGAAATAATAATCTCAAATTAACAACACAAGTTGGAAGAGAAAAAGGGGGGGGGGAATGGGCGGTGGTCAGCGACCATGACGGTTTGTATACATACGACCGTCGGCCGAGAACAATGGAGCGCGCTTGAATGGAGAGGGTGTCCATTCAAGGGGCGCAACTCTCGTTCAAGTAAAATGAGTAAAGGGGGGAGATAATTCATATATCTTCTCTAAGCGCAGTATTGGTGCGCTAGGAAAATTATCAAGGCGGTCAGCCGAGATAAAGGAAATAAAATAAGATATACATGGTTGCACCAACGATCAATTGAGCAACGTAGCATTAATAGATTAATGCAATACATAAATATATACATATGCCATGTTTATGTTTTCTACTTACGACAGTGAGAAATACACAATGCACTAATTAAACATAAGTGAAATAATAAAATACACATGATAATATCCAGTGAAAAATATGCACAAAGTAATTAAGTGGAACTTGTGATTAAGTTCGGCTTACCACCAGGTATTCCTCTAGGAGTAAGAATAAATGATATAGTCCAGACTCGATTGACAGCGATAGAGAAATGAGAGGGTCTGGCTTGATTTAATCTAGCTTATATATAGGCCTGGAAAATGTGGGCGGAAACAGGAAATGTCCTAGGCTAAGAATTGTCTTACACGTGGGTGAAGTCCTACAAGAGTCGCACCTTGGAAAGGTCAATAGGCGTGTTGGTTCGAGTGATCTCCTAGATCAAGGAGAGACGTGAGAGAAGGGGGGGGGAAGAAAAATTGGTTGTATTCCTCCCAAGGTGGTGTCAACTGCGGCTGTCAGACATCCGGCGGGTAAGATCAAAGAGACTGTGTTTATCTTTACCCCGGTCAAGGGAATATAAATGTTATGTCTAGCTCGAAGAGGTAAAGGTGGGGCGGGTGAAGAAAGTGGGGATAGGACAGGGAAATAATTAAAATAAAATAACTAAATAATAGTAAATAATGATAAATAATAGTTAATGCTGTGATAAGTATGAGTAACTCTGACAGCAAGCTTTTGACGTGTCACAGACCTACGGCGTAGCATACGCCGTTATTTTGCAGGGCGGCCTTAGGCCAATGCAGCCTATGCCACCGCAGTGGGCCCCGCACTTTCAAAGGACCCGCGCTAATTCTAGGTGTAAAATAATAAATTAAACCATTTTATAGCTTATAACAGAATTCCCGTAGCCTCCTGATTTACCAGGAGCTCCTTAAAATCTCCTGAAAGTACAAAATATACGAAAAATTCCTGGAAATCTCCGGAAATTATTAAAATCTTTTGAAAACTAAAAAAAAATCTCCTGAAAAATATAGAAAAAAATTGTCATTTTGGGGTGTCATTCAAAATGAAATGGAAAACGACAATCCTACGCGCGATGAAAAAAAAAACGGCATTATGCAATACCCGTAATTGTGGAATCTGGTGAAAGAAGCTTTTCGCGCCTCAAACTAATGAAGAATTACTTGAGGTCAACATTTCTCGAAGATAGATTGAAACATTTGGTTGTTCTTGCTATTGAGCGTGATCTATGTAGGAAATAGAACTTTTAAGATATACTGTATGGCTTCGCTACACGCAAGGCTCGTAATTCTGTAGGAAGTAAAGAATGATTAAAATTCAAAGACGAATTTATTTTCTAATACAAATTCTTAATTTTCACTTATTATCCGTATCCCTACTCAAACTTGGCCCTGCCAAATCCGTTTCACATAGAGCCCCACAACGTTTGAGTCCGGCCCTACTATTTAGTGCCGGGTGAATACAGAGTAGATTACTCCCCTCTTTTTGTTTCGTTGCTAAAGTAACGTGGGGTAACTCTAGTCCGACTTGCAGAAATAAAAGAGTGATCCTTCCCTTACGTGGTGTTCAAACTCTTGAGCCATAAAGAGAATTATATATATATATAGATAGATTATGATCATTCCCCTTGTATTGATCTGATCTTACTGATCTACCATTGTTTGTAGGTGTCAATTGAAATTGTGATTTGTGATTCTCTGATTGACGGCTATGCCCTTTTATATAACGAATATATTTAGCTCGGTGTTTTTATTTCAGCCTGATTGCGCTAGAGACACCGACTGGTTCCTGTCTGCTACTGGATCTGAATTCCTGTTAGCGTCCTTGCTCCTATTCCTGTTTGCGATCCTTTCACATTCCTGCGACTGAATCCATCCTTAACGCTGTGACTGGAGGAAGGAAACTTTACCATCTCAATTCTCAGCCCCCGCAGCCTGCCTAGTTTGCCCCACCTCCGCTGCGCCCCTCACACTTTGAGGACATACGGCCGAGACATGCACATCTCAACTGGAATAGTCACGCTAACGGACCGGAACAGTCTACAGCAGCAAGGCAGAGGACTAAACTTCTGAGATGACTACACCTGAACACAGGTTAATTAATTTATAAACAATAGGTACACTCATATTTGTACCATCAACAGTCAATAGGATGAATTTATTTTTTCTTCTTTTCTTATTTGTAGATAGGTTGCTTTAGGTTGTATCATTGTACTCCCACCATTGTTACCCCTTCTCTTTTTATATTGTATTACATTAAATATGTTCCTTTCGTCGTTTCAAACTAAAGTAATTCTTATCTTGATTGTATGGCTACCTATGTGTTCTGTTCTTATCTTGATTGTATGCTACCTATGTGTTCTATTTTTATCTTGATTGTATGCTACCTATGTGTTCTATTCTTATCTTGATTGTATGCTACCTATGTGTTCTGTTCTTATCTTGATTGTATGCTACCTATGTGTTCTATTCTTATCTTGATTGTATGCTACCTATGTGTTCTGTTCTTATCTTGATTGTATGGCTACCTATGTGTTCTGTTCTTATCTTTATTGTATGGCTACCTATGTGTTCTGTTCTTATCTTTATTTTATGGCTACCTTTTGTGTTCTGTTCTTATCTTGATTGTATGCTACCTATGTGTTCTGTTCTTATCTTGATTGTATGCTACCTATGTGTTCTATTCTTATCTTGATTGTATGCTACCTATGTGTTCTGTTCTTATCTTGATTGTATGGCTACCTATGTGTTCTGTTCTTATCTTTATTGTATGGCTACCTATGTGTTCTGTTCTTATCTTTATTTTATGGCTACCTATGTGTTCTGTTCTTATCTTGATTGTATGCTACCTATGTGTTCTGTTCTTATCTTGATTGTATGCTACCTATGTGTTCTGTTCTTATCTTGATTGATTGCTACCTATGTGTTCTGTTTCCCAACCTGTAATGCACGCTGGTCTATGGTGTCCTTAGAATCCCTAGAACTAACGATAGCAAAACAAAATAATTTTAATAATTAATTGATTTTAATTACAGACACCCCAATCCCAGAGGCGCACGACAAGGAGGCCTGTTCTCAGCGGCGCTTGACAATAACAAGAGTTGATACTGTGTACAACTAGAGTTGACACTGTGTACAACTAGAGTGGATAATGTGTACAACTAGATTTGATACTGTGTAAAACTAGAGTTGATACTGTGTACACCTAGAGTTGATACTCTGTGCAGCAAGAGTTGATAAAGTGTCTGTATCAGTGCGATCATTTGTTGTTGATGTTTATTTAGGTCAGTTAGCAGACGACAAAGAAAACTGATGACGTATTTAATGCCGCTAAATTATTATACTTCTAATGTACTTCTAATTTATGATTATTATTTCTACTCGGCTTGACATTCGTTTAATTTTGCGTGTGTCACATGTCAGAGAAAGACAGAAGTGTGTTGGATGTGTGTTCATATGGTACAGGAACCTATCAATTAGGACTTTTAAATCGGATTTTGTATTGGTATAATGTACACCATTGACAATGTTGGATTTATTATCAGATGAATTTTAGCCAAATAAAAAAAAAATGTAGTCTTGGCAATCTAGCATTCTCTAAAATGTTTTTTTTTTTAAATGCAAGTAATAATAGTAAAATAAAATAAATAATAATTCTTTTTAATCTTTTTCACTTTTATTTATTTATATTATTAAAAACCACAATAACATTGACAATATCTGTCTATCTGTTTATTAGAAGATATTTTTTTACTCTATCGAAGGACAAGACTCAAATTTAGAATAGAGCAAGTCAATCTGTTCTAAATGTCATCCAATTCGTGCAGACATAACTTGAGCATTGCATTGGGAAAATTTAAAAAAAAAAAAGGGAAACGATTTCCATAGCTTTTTACGTTAAGGCAAAGGGGGATAAGCATTTCAGAATGTATTCATAAATCGTGGCATTTACATCGATTCTTGTCTAGTGATAACAAAAGTTACTCGCCACCCATTGTTTATAAATAACAACTAACAAGGGACGTATATTTGATGTATTTTCTATACGCAGTAATAACGTATATTCAATGCTTAGTTATAGACGTATATTTGACGCACACATATAGATATACTACCGATGCTTAGTAATTAAAGAACATTCAATGTATAGTCATAGACGTATATTTCATGTATAGTTATAGAGACGTATATTTCATGTATAGTTATAGAGACGTATATCCCATGTATAGTTATATTGACGTATATCTCATGTATAGTTATAGAGACGTATATCTCATGTATAGTTATAGAGACGTATATCTCATGTATAGTTATAGAGACGTATATCTCATAGTATATAGTGTGTTTGCTAATAATGTTGCTTGTACTCAAAGTTAAATGTAAAACAGCTCTTATTGCACTATAAAATAAAATGCTGTTTTGAAAGCTACTTGTTTATTTTCAGTCATGTAGATCTTTTTTTTTTTTTTTAATTTTGTAACTTTTTTTTTTAATCTGTTAGCCAATTTAATTAATAACTTCTTTCTCATATATTACACGTCTTAAAAATAATATTACATTCCACATATATCTTGCATATAGATATGAATTAATAAATAAATAAATTTGATAGATAGATAGATAAATAGATAAATAGATAGATAGATAGATAGATAGATAGATAGATAGATAGATAGATAGATAGATAGATAGATAGATAGATAGATAGATAGATAGATATCAGTGAAAAGAGTTAACATTAAATTATCTGAACATTATGATCACAAAATGACGCGGCATTGTAAAGTAAACAGAAAAAGCAAACTTTAACGAGATATTCAAACCATAGAAAACAACACCACTTAGATTACATGAAGAAAAAAAAGTTTAATTAGATCATATTATTTTATGACAGAGAAGGAGTTAATGGAAATATTAACAGTAGATTTTTGAAACAAAAAAAAATGTTCTCATAATTCTATACAATCGATTTCAATTACTTTTTTTTTTTTTCAGTTTCAAGATACATTTTTTTGACCTCGTTTTACTTGAGATCCTAAAACAAGCAACACACAAATATACACACACGGGTGCACACGAACACACCAACACACATACACAGCACATAGTCCACATGAACAGAAGCACATACAAACACATTGAATTTACAAAAAAAAAACAACACATACATACATCACTTTCTTTGCTATGCAGGTTTTGGATGTTCTTTCAGATTTCAAGATGATTAGATTCCAGTCCAAAACTCCAACAGGACGACGGAGTATGGTGGCGGGCACTGTTCAAACCCGGAAACATTAAGCAAGAACGGGGTATGTGGGTGATCGCTTTTTAAATGTATTTATAAAAAAAAAAGTGAACGACTTGAATTCGATCTCGTGGGCTAAAGCCTTCTCAGACTTCTCAAGCCAACACTGTAACCACTCTGCTAGCGAAGAGTGTATGAACATGGAAGATTGTATAGTTATCTATTGTTTCTAGAAAGGGGACAAATTCAGCTTATACCACTACTTCAGTCAAGTATTATTTCTTTTTTGTGTTTGAGATACCAAACAAAATAATTAATAACCAATACTTAATTAACCAATTGGTAATTTTTTTTATTGATTCTTGTGTTGTCAGGTAAATAAATAAAGTGTGCAAAATTTCAGCATGATCCGAGATTAGGTGTCGGAGAAATAACGTGTACAAACTTTTTTACCAGACAGGCAGAGCGATTGAGTTGCTATAAGCTTTTTTTTGCAAAAAATACTTTTATAGAACGACATTGTTCACTGTATTGGTCATTGATGGTCCATTGCATCAATGGATTAAAGATTTTCTTATAGGGAGAGAACAAACTGTAATAATAAATGGCTCTAAATCAACACCAATAACAGTAAACTCAGTCTTAGGTCCACTACTATTTTTAATTTACATAAACAATTTACCAAATTGCATTAGTTCAGGAACAAAAGTCAGATTGTTCGCAGATGATTGCATAATATATAGAACAATAAAAACAACACAAGACACAGATATTTTAGAAAGAGAATTAAGATCCAAAGATGAATTACAGAAATGGGAATCAAATTGGAGCATGTCTTTCCACCCAGAAAAATGTCAGTTATTAAGAGTAACAAAAAAACTAAAACAAATTAATTCCACTTATCTTATTCATGGTAAACCAGTAACACAGACTAAAAACGCAGAATACCTAGGTGTTATAATAAATGAAAAACTGTCATGGAATCCACATATAGATAAAACTATAAAAAATTTAAAACCAAGCATTAGGGTTTATTAAAAGAAATTTATATAAATCAAATAGGAACATATAACTAAAATGTTATTTTACCTTGGTTAGGCCAATAATAGAATATGCATCCTCTGTTTGGGACCCCTCAACTCAAGAAAACATTAAGAAACTGGAACAGACACAAAATAGAGCCGTAAGATTCATAACAAACGAAAATTCACATTTGACTAGAGTAACACCTTTAGTAAAATCACTAAATTTAGAAAGCCTTCACGATAGAAGACTCAAAAGTAAAGTAGCAATTATACATAAAACACTGAACCATAATCTTCAAATACAAAAACAAAATTTAATAAAATACTCAGAAAGACACAAAGATAAAGTCACATTCCCTGTTCCATATGCTAGGACAAATTTGTACAAATGCTCCTTCTTCCCTAGTGCTATTAGAGCATGGAATGGGTTGCCTGAGCTAGCTAGAAAAACCAGTGACTTGGCAGAATTTAAGTCATTGGTTAATATGCATGACTGAATGCATGACGCGTAGGACGTAATCATCTTCTTTTTTGAAGTAACGTCTGTATTATATAAAATAAAATAAGATAAGTAAGCTGTTGATCGTTTTCACTCATGATCACATAAATTAACTCATTGATTCTAGAACTTATCGATTTATGTATTTTTTTGTTAGATTTCCAAGAAGATTTTTTAAAAGATTCACCATGAGAGTTTATGCAAGATTTCGTGACCATAACTCCTGGAATTTGTTGCGTCTCTCATCGTTGTCCAAACAGTCGCATACAAGCAGACGACAGGTCGAAAGATGGAGGTGCTGATTGTATTTCCCCTTCTAATGATTCAGATTTCTTTAGCTGCATCCTGTCCAAGGAAGCTTCCAGTCGACGACGTCTAATAAAATAAAAACCAGTTCTAATGATCTCTTTAAAACCTTGCTCAATCAGCAATGACACGCCTGGCAGTAAAACTGTAGCCTTCACTTGAGTTAACGTTCTTACATTAGGCAAGGATTCTGTCACCTCGTTATGCATCTGTTTCACTTAGAGACTCAGACATCCCAGGCACAAAGTGTTTTGAGATAGTTTCTAACAGGGAATAGCGTGCAGGAAAACACATTTCTGTCACACATCTCGAGACAGGGGGGGGGGCATGTTTTTTGTTTTGTTTTGGTTATTTCTCTTTTCACCATTAATGAACACTAAAATTGTGTGTAATCATTTCGTATCCAAGTTTCAACATTCAGACGATGATAGCCTGGTGATATAAGCAAAAGCAGTAAAGAAAGTCATCAGAAGTGTAGTTATCATTTCAAACACATAGTTCCTATTTCAAACACACACAATAAACAGAAGTATAGTTCTTATTTCAAACACATACAATAAACAGAAGTATAGTTCTTATTTCAAACACATAGTTCCTATTTCAAACACACACAATAAACAGAAGTATAGTTCTTATTTCAAACACATAGTTCCTATTTCAAACACACACAATAAACAGAAGTATAGTTCTTATTTCAAACACATAGTTCCCATTTCAAACACACACAATAAACAGAAGTATAGTTCTTATTTCACACACATAGTTCCTATTTCAGACATACACAATAAACAGAAGTATAATTCTTATTTCAAACACATAGTTCCTATTTCAAACACACACAATAAACAGAATTATAGTTCTTATTTCAAACACATAGTTCCTATTTCAAACACACACAATAAACAGAAGTATAGTTCTTATTTCAAACACATAGTTCCCATTTCAAACACACACAATAAACAGAAGTATAGTTCTTATTTCAAACACATAGTTCCCATTTCAAACATACACAATAAACAGAAGTATAATTCTTATTTCAAACACATAGTTCCCATTTCAAACACACACAATAAACAGAAGTATAGTTCTTATTTCAAACACATAGTTCCTATTTCAAACATACACAATAAACAGAAGTATAGTTCTTTTTTCAAACACATAGTTCCTATTTCAAACACACACAATAAACAGAAGTATAGTTCTTATTTCAAACACATAGTTCCCATTTCAACACACACAATAAACCACTGGCGGATCCAGGAGGGGGGGGCGGTAGGATAGATCGCCCCGCCCCCACTCGGCGGACGAATTTTAGTATAGAATTCACACAGTTTGTATACGAATTTATTACTTATGTTAATAATATATGCTAATTATTTATATTTCAACCTATTTTTAGATTATTTCGCCCCCCCCCTCAGGCATTTTGGTCCAATAAATTTGTAGAAATCACAGCTTGTTAACAGAATCAATTAAATATCTATATGATTAAAACGTGTTATTGGTGTTTTAACCGATCTTTATATTATATCGTTCCCCTGTTTTCCGATTGGGTGGGGAGGGGGCGAATACATCTACTGCCATTCCCACCTAAACCCTTTGAGTGGGGGGGGGGGCGGTCCTACGTTTATGGGGAAATCATAGTTTGTAAACAAAATTAGTTGAATATCTATATAATATAAGCTACGTATTGATATGTGAACCCATTTGTATATTATGTCGTACACACACTCTAATCTCAAATTTTATCATTAGTAAATATAAAATGAAAAAGGGTTGTACTAGGTGGAAGGGGCGATACATGCGATCGCCTTCCGCCCATAGGACAATCCAACGCTTTTTCTTTTTGAATTATACTTAAGAAATTACAAAATTATTAGAAAAATCTGTCACTGATATACTTTATATGTGCTATAAAATAAATTCTTATATCGAGTCGCACAACCCCTAATCTTTAATGCAAAATGAAATCATTAACAGAAATTATAAAAAGGAGCGAGGATTAATCGTTTTCATTCTACCGCCCCTCCCCTTTCCAGACGAAAACATGATGTTTTAAAACAAAATAGCCTAATATGGCGACAAAGTTTATGTAATTTCACATAAATTTATCATAATTTTTTTAAAGAAAGACTTTGCTTTGGAAAATTTAGAATTCATACGAAATTTTTCAGGAGTAACAATTGAGATGATTTCTGAACCCAAATATTCTTTTCCTAGTCTCCTTTTTCCAACCTTTACTCAATCTGCTATTTTTCTAGTTAAATAAATTTGGGAATATAGCTCATAATTTATGCTTCAATCCTAAAATTGCAAACAAATTTAGAGTACAGTCTAATTGGTCCACTTAATTTCTCCTCCCACTTCCGAAACTTTTCGTTAGAGCTTTGAATTATAGTTCTGTAACAAAACACAAAGTTACAAACATGCTTATTGAACAAAATGTCTCACTTACAAACGAACTTTAAAAAAAATAAATTATTATTCTAATATTTGTTTTTCGTCGGCGATTTTCAAAGCCTAAATCTAAATATGTGGGGTATCTTCAAATTGTTTTATTTGCAATGTAGTAAGGGCCTTTCTAATTCATATTAGAATATTTTTTCAAGTAAAACATTATTGAAAAGGTCATTTTTTTAATAGGATGAATAATGAACTGTAGATGTCAGGAGAATGCGTTTCAGCAGTGAAAAATGCAAGAAAACGCTTTTGGCGTCAGGGCCTCGCCTCGAACCCCTCTTAGGAGCTTCACAGCGCTCCAGCCCCAGACCCCCAAACTATCAAGAGAAAGGGCTCAACATGTCTGTTTTTTTTTAGAAACACTGCTTTTTCTATTTTTCATATATATATATATATATATATATATATATATATATATATATATATATATATATATATATATATATATATATATATATATATTTATGCTGTAATCAAGTTTATGCATAAGGTTAGGGTTTACTGGGCGTTAGGGTAAGGGTTTGGAAAAAAAATCGCCCCCCCCCCCCCTCCAAAGTTCTGGATCCGCTAGTGCAATAAACAGAAGTATAGTTCTTATTTCAAACACATAGTTCCCATTTCAAACACACACAATAAACAGTAGTATAGTTCCCACATAGACCTATAGATATATTATATCTAGACTGGACGTGGAAATGCTTCCCCCCTGGGGAGGGGTGTCGGAATTTAGTGACTGATTTTTTGCTTTCCTCTTGTTTATTTTAGGTGAGATTTTAATACTTAACCATCACTTGCCCCAGCACAGCCAAGGGGGTTTTGAGTTTAAAAAAAACCTACCTGGGGGTTTTGAGTTTTAAAAAAACCTACCAGGGAGTTTTGCTGTTAAATCCCCCTCTTCTAAAAAACAAAACGCAAAAAAAAAATGCAAGCGACAATCCCCAAATTCCAAGAGCACAGCTAAGGAAGATTTTGATCTTAAAATCCACTCCGTAATTTACGATAAAACCCCCTCTCCAATTAAAAAAAAAAGCAAATTACACACTAAAAGTTCTATGATCGTAGCCAAAGGGTGTTTTGAGTTTAAACCCCCCTCCATTGGGGTTTGAAGCTAAAAATACCTCTTCAATAAAAAAAAAAAAAGCAAATTACAGGAGCGTAGCCAATGGGGTTTTGAGTTTAAACAAGCATGGTTTGAAGCTAAAAAATGCGTCTTCAATATTTAAAAAAAAGCCATTTACACACTCAAAATGCTATGAGCGTAGCCAAATAGGCTTTTGAGTTTAAACCCCTGAAGGTTTTTTTTTAACTCAAAACCCTTTTTGGCAAAGCTCATAGCATTTTGAGTGCGAAATTTGCCTTTTTTTTACATTGAAGATGTATATTTTAGCTTCAAACCCGGCTGGCAGGGGGTTTAAACTCAAAACCCCTTTGGCTATGCTCATATATTTTAGAGTGTGTAATTTGCTTTTTTTTATATTGAAGAAATATTTTTTAGCTTCAAACCCTACTGAAGAGGAGAGTAGTGTTAACTCAAAACCCTTTGGCTACGCTCATAGAATTTTGAGTCTGTAATTTGCTTTTTTTATATTGAGGGGGTTTATCGTAAATTTTGGAGCGGGCTTTAAAATCAAATTCTTCGTTAACTGTGCTCGTGGAATTTGGGGATTGTCGTTTGCATTTTTTTTTGTTTTGTTTTATAGAAGAGGGGGATTTAACTGCAAAAACCCATGGTAGGGGGTTTTAAACTCAAAACCCCCTGGTAGGGGGTTTTAAACTCAAAACCCCCTGGTAGGGGTTTTAAATTCAAAACACCCTTGGCTGTGCTGGGGCAAGTGATAGTTTAGTATTAGAATCTCACCTAAAAGAAACAAAATGAAAGCAAAAATCAGTCACTAAATTCCGATCGTGGCGGCGGGATTTCATTTCTGGGGGGGGGGGGGGTTTGAACCCCAAAAACCCTCCTGGCTACGCCCTTGATATATATATTATTATTACATTATCTGCCCTATATATATATATATATAGAATAATGTTACGAATCTCACTATCCAGGCTCTCTGCAAACTGCACCATACACCACCAACTTAAAGAACTTGACAACTCAGGGCTCCAAAGTAACGTAGCACTTTAGTGTCAATAAATAACAGCCAATACTGTACAATAGGCAGCACGTACACTGTACAAATATCTCTCCGATAACACCGTTCCGCCGTATCAACTCTTGCACTGGCGTCTCCGTCTCGTTCCGGGCTTGCACTGGGTTCAACAGTTCAGGACTGACTTCACACACTAGGCTCGTTGTGTCGGACTCGATCGCAGACCAAGATCAAGACGCCAGTCGTCTCAACTGTACTTGACAGTACTCCGCACTGAACCGTCGTAATGCTCCGTACAGAACCACACCGTTGAACTGTGCTGTAGTCGACCGTGTTCTGAGCCCCTGTCGTGGACCTTCTGTCGTGGACCGTGCTGTATTGAGCCCCTTTTCTCGACCGTCTTGACTGCGACACCTCCGCTCTTTATATAGGGTCCCTTCTTGCCTTCTAGAACCGGGCAGAACGTCGCTGGACCATTCTGGGTGGTCAGATGACTACTACCCTAGTGACGCTCCTGACCTCTGTTCACGACGTCGATCCTTCCCGAACCATCATGTTGACACTCGTCTCGGCCGACCGTCGTAACTCGTCACGGTTGACCGCTCGTCTAGCGCTGGCCTGGGGCGATTTACGTCGGCTGACTACACTCACACCACTACCCCATCTGTGCCACCACCAGGTTTATAACAATAATAACAATAAAAAAATTAAAAAATTATAAAATAAGTATATATATATTTTTTTTCTGCATTTTCCACCCAAACCTCCCTCCCCCCCCCCCCCCCACCCACCCGAAAAAGAAATTCTGGCTACGCCAATGGTTATTACGATATGTTTAAATGCAAGAAACAAACACAGCCTAGCAAAGTTGTATCTAGTTGACCGACCCAGTAACGTTCCCGAGCAAAGAGTTTATTGTCATTATGAAACGAAGTGTCAACAATCTTTTCTTGAGCTATAAGTTGCCTCTAGTTCCCATTCAATGATTGTACGTATATAACACAGCCTAATAATGACACGTCATGTTTTCTAATGTTGCATCACTAATAGTGGGCTATTGTGTGTATGTGTAAGAGATGTCTACTTTTGGGATATAGCAAGAATCTATAACACAAGCAGACGGGAAGCGTAGGTAATACCCTGTAGTTATGTTATGTTCGTGAATCTATAACACAAGCAGATGGAAAATATATGTAAAACTCTGCTTCTATTTTTTGTGAATCTATAACACAAGCAGAATGAACGCGTAGGTAATACTCTGCATTTAGTTTTGTGAATCTATAACATAAGCAGATGGAGAGCGTAGGTAATACTCTGCATCTATTTTCGTGAATCTATAACATAAGCAGATGGAAAGCGTAGGTAATACTCTGCATCTATTTTCGTGGATCTATAACATAAGCAGATGGAGAGCGTAGGTAATACTCTGCATCTATTTTCGTGAATCTATAACATAAGCAGATGGAGAGCGTAGGTAATACTCTGCATCTATTTTCGTGAATCTATAACGTAAGCAGATGGAGAGCGTAGGTAATACTCTGCATCTATTTTCGTGAATCTATAACATAAGCAGATGGAGAGCGTAGGTAATACTCTGCATCTATTTTCGTGAATCTATAACGTAAGCAGATGGAGAGCGTAGGTAATACTCTGCATCTATTTTCGTGGATCTATAACATAAGCAGATGGAGAGCGTAGGTAATACTCTGCATCTATTTTCGTGAATCTATAACATAAGCAGATGGAGAGCGTAGGTAATACTCTGCATCTATTTTCGTGAATCTATAACATAAGCAGATGGAGAGCGTAGGTAATACTCTGCATCTATTTTCGTGAATCTATAACATAAGCAGATGGAGAGCGTAGGTAATACTCTGCATCTATTTTCGTGGACACTCATCATAGCGGCGTCACATTCACACCTTTATGAATCACCACGTGACTTCTGGCCAGTTGTTTCATCATCTCTCTAAACACACACACACAGACGTTGTGACCAGTTTAAAAAATAGCACTATCCTCAGCGGCAGCCAGTGGCGCGAGAATGCTGTTCATCCTGGGCTGTCTCCTCTTCATGACGTCATTAAACAAACTCATTAGTCACTTCTGGTGTAGCGGTTTGAAATAATGATTCTGATTGGCTGCAGGGGACAGTCGAGGAAACAACAGTTGGCCTTCATTTGTAGGCGGGCGATCAAACTCCGAAATTAATGCCAGTATTTATATCAATACATTAATTGTATTTGTATTAGCTGTTATGAGCAGACAAGATCTAGAATCTACTTCGAATTAGTAGAAAAATATTTTTTATTTAAAAAAGAGATTTATAATAGGCCTACTTGTGTATGTTTCAAAGGTAGACTTTTATCTAGATCTACAATCATGTTGTCAAGACGCACGCCTATAACTTAGCGCAACACAACAAAAAGTGTAAATATGTATCAGTGCTTCATCTTGTTTACTTGTTTATGACATCCTTACAATAGTGCTGCTTTTGTTGTATTTCATTAACTGTTTAACTCAAATACTAAGCGTGTAAACAATGACTGACTAGGGTTTTCATTTGTTTTTAGAGTGAATTCTTAACATTTGTTTATGTCATTACAGTTTAGAACAAATAAAAATTATAAAAATAACAGTGGTCCCTAATCTTTAGAAATTGGTGCTTGCAAAAAAAAAGTTTATATATAGATCTACAGTCAGTGGATGAATTCTCTTCCTAAAAGTCATCCAACTATTTGGATTTTTCTAACGTACTTGTTTTAATATTTGACAAAGAATGCATCCAAAATTAAAATATAAAAAATACCTTTTTAATGTTGAAAAAACTTATTTTAAAAAATGAATTCAGTCAAACTTATAATTCTAGCTTCTTTATTTAGATGTCAGTTTTGATGAACTAATTAGACCAAAATCGTTAGTCAAAAGTGGTTGACCAGACCATGTATTTCAAACATACACAAATTCGGTAACCAGTATTAGATAGCCAATCAAAACTGGTGGCACATTTTCTCACAACAATCATTGACAAATTGTTTAAAAAAGTAAATTATGTGTAATGTTTAGAGGACGATTTCCAAACACGATTTCCAAACACATTGCCTAAATATTTACACTTACAGTCTTACAGTGATACTAGGACTTTTTTATATGCTTTGTATGAGATAAAAAATGATTTAAGAATTAAACTCTGATGATTCAAAGCAAAGTTATTCAAATACATAATAATCTGCGTCATAGATTATGTTACAATATGTGTTATAAAATTTGTTAAATAAGTGTTACAATATTTGTTAACATTTGTTACAATATGTGTCATAATATGACAAGAAATCACCAAAAGGCCACATGTGTTTTCAAGAGATTGTCTTAAATTATAGATGTATAATTTTAAGCCAACTAATAGCCTTATTGTACTTTGTAAGATCTATTAGAAAAATCAAGAAAATATTTTAAATTATTCGGTGAATGATTGAAAAGGAACATAATTCATTACATTACATTTGAAGCCCAAAGAAAACCTCTTGCCGACCACCGGGACATGACTGACTACCCACAGAGGAGAAGGATTCAAACATCAGCTGCCTTGATATCATATCAAACATGGAAAAGGCTTCGGGAGTCAACGCTGAGGAAAAATCAGGAGCCGGCGACCCTTAGGCAGTTTGCAGCACTCAGTGTTAACCCTGGCAGAGCATACGACGCCATTGACCCCAAACTGTATCGGCACTTGCTGTTCCTTTGGATACATCAGCTGCTTGGTGAGTGGGGAACTGATGTGTGGGCGACTGTTACAGGTTTCTTGTTGTTGTGGTAGGTGCTAATTCGTTGATGGTGCTGAGAAGTGCTAAAATTGTGGACCTTTTCTTGAGATGTCAGATGTTACAAGAAGTCACTGAGACTTGCTGGGGATTCTACAGATGTATATCTCTAGATCTAAATAATTCTTAGAGATTTAATTCAAAACTTGGAATCACTATGTACAGAAATAAAACTGTATCAGATAAATAACTTTGTTTCAAAGTTCAATAATAAAAATATTAAAATTTTCTACTAGATTTCATAAAAATACAAGACTGATCTGGACAAACTCTAACTCAAAACTAAAGTACGTCCTATCTTTACGAAGTTTACATTCCGACTCCAGGTTCTTGCCCTTGTTTTTGACACTTGGCTTAACCTATGAAATTATTTTCTTCAACCAATCAAAATCACTTCCTGTAGGGTGTCACCTACTTGGTTGACGCATGTCATGGTTATTTCCGATGCATGCAGTCCGTTATCCCGTACATGACATAGTTTATTTTAAATTATACTTTGGTGACATTCTTACCATGACTAATGCCCAGGCAGTCATCTCATTTCCAAAAGATGATTCTTAGTCGCTTTACGACTGTAGGAGGTCATACTAATGTGTTAAAATATGTAGGGAGCAAGTGGGCTTTGCAAAGTCATGTGAATTACTGCACTCAATCTTCAGACTCAAAGACACTGCCATTATTATTACATTGTGCTACAGTTTTAACTTGTAAGACGCTCACTTGTTCAAATCAAGTGTTCAGTATTGCTGTCCTAGACGCTTGCATCAGCATATATGTAACAGCATACACAATCTTCTTCGAACACAACTTAAGTATTCAGTGGATACTCTCAAGCTTAAGTATGCAGTGGATACTCTCAAACTTAAGTATGCAGTGGATACTCTCAAACTTAAATATGCAGTGGATACTCCCAAACTTAAGTATGCAGCGGAGACTCTCAATCTCATTTAACCAAGATGGACTAAATCATCTAGTCGTCAAGTGAAATTTGCATACTTGTAATAGTTTGATTATGTTTCAACATGTTCTGAATATGAATAGGGCCTTCCTCTACAGTCCATCCATCTAAACAATAGTACGGTCGTCATAGATGCAATGTTGAATAGCAATCGACAACCGAATGGACACAAGTAGCATAAGATTTCGAACATTTTCAATAAATATCCATATAAAAAGTGACAGGTCAAAGTTCCAAAGTCACATAAATTAGCACAGAACTTTTTGTTTCTCTTTCAGCGTTAAAAAAATGTTATTTATTTCAACCCTTAGCTAATAAAATTTGAAATTCCTTTTATACAAATTAAATGACTTCAGAGCCTTTTTTGTTTTTTAGATGACACAATATCAAAAGAAATGTAATGTGGGGAACGGGTAGGTGGAATTCTATTGGGGCCGTCGGAAAAAATCTTTTGTTTTATTTTAAATGTTAATTTTAAAGGCAATGTAGTCTATTACTACTAATCATCATCTGTCCCTTGACTGTCGTAGGCTTGGGGTGATAAGACAGTTTCCGTAACCAAATCCCTCCACATTTCCCGGTCAGCAGCTGTTCTTAGCAGAGGACGGTCCTTTTTTTTTGTTACGTTGTCCAGCCAGTTTTTGTATGGGCGAGCCTTTCTTCATGCTCCCTCCACTGTAGGATAACTTTTGACAGTTGAGTCATGTCTTACAATAGGATCCAATCAGCTCAGTTGTCTGCTCTTTACAGTAGGGGCAGAATATCGCAAAAATCTGTATAACTTCGAGATAAATCCCAACTACTTATATTATACATTATTTGATATTACAGTATACATTATAGTTCTGATAGTTCTCAAATTTGACCTTATTTCAAAATGCTCAATATGTGTTTTTATGAGTATTCTTTTTTGTTTTTGGTACATTTTGTTTGTACATTGGAGTTGCCATCAAGATGAATATGTAACTATTTTACATCTTGGTATATCCTTTATACAAAATAAAGGTATTGCTGAAAACTTAAGTATTTTTAAAGGTGTACGATTCTTTGTGTGCTTTTTTTTTTACTCCGGAATATTAACTCTCCAAGCTCTTTCCTTTGTTACACATAGTAATTTTTTTTTTTAAATTAGCAGAAGTGATCTTTCACTTTCATTATGGCGTCCTTGACATTACTCAGTTTGTCTGTTTCAAACTTTCTCATAATAGTCCTCTCTATTTTCGAACTTTCTTTTTGTAGATTACCTTATACCGTCTCTCCCCTGCCCATATCTCTAAATTACTGTTTGGGTCCCTGCACTTTGTTATTATTCTATTGTTAAAATAATGTAAAAAAAAATAATAATGTAAATCAAGAGGAGATAATCCTTTTTTTAAATACATATTTTTTGTTCAAAATGTTTTTATGTACATAATTATTTTTTTTTTAACTATATCTCCATTCAAGTCAGATCCTACAGGAACCTGGACAGCTGATCTCAAAATGGCTCTATTTCCCTAGAAATTTAACAGTTGATGTATATTGCTGAAAAAGATTTACTAGCTCGTTGGCCTCACGGGGAAAACTCTAGTTTGGACATTATAATTTTTTAAGTGAACAATGAATAAAAGTGAATCTGGTCTAGAACCAACATGGTGTAGTCAGCCATATTGCCCATACCTTTGCGATACCAGTCAATTGAAAGTTGCTTCCATTGTATTGAATTTTATAAGCGTTGCTTATATTTGTACGTACATCTAATAAAAATGACATCAAGACTCTAGGTCTAGAAGTAGATGTAGACTAGATCTTAAGAGTTTGTCCATCAGAACTTATGGTCTAGTGTTAGATCTTGATGTCCATATAGGGAACATATCAGTATATAATGGTAAAAGTTAGACCTTGCTCGCTGGACGAATCAAAAGAAAAAGCCTAAGTTCTAGGAGCTGACGGTATTTTGGGTTCGATACCCAAATCGATACAAAGAAAATTTTATTATTTTTTAAAATTATAAGGTTATATTTAAAGTTTAATGATAGAGGAATTGTCCTTTTAAAAAAATATTTTTCTTGTTTTTGTACATATTTGTTGTCGGTGTATACATTTGTGAAAGAACAGAGAGGAAAACTGTCTAATAAATCTCCTTGAGGCAGAGAATACTGAAAAATAATGTCTTTAGGGGGGCAAAAGGGGTGGGGGGCTAACCAATTTAGTAAATACATTTCAATTCTCACATCACGTGCAGGAGTATCCTCCAGATTTGTGACCCATCTTAAAGAGAGGCTTACTGCATTACGTGCCTGGGTTGTCCATCACCTGACACAGAGTTCTGCAGTAAGACTTGAATCAAAATAACAAATCCCAATGTGGATTCTTCCGGACGTTGGCAGCACAGGGGCAATAATCCACTAATTGAGCGTTACAAGCCTATGGTAATTGTGTGAATACATTTTTTTTGTACATTGTTAAAGACAACAAGAAAAAAAAAAGAAAGAGGAGAAAGAGAAAGAGACAAAAGGAAAAAAGACTTGATTCTATTTGAACTTGACATACAGGCCTTGATTCACTACATTTTTTATCATTTCAATCGGACTTTAGCAAATCTTCATCACAGAGTCTGTGCATAGCCAGACATTTTATAATGAACACCAACATGACACACTACACATACACTAAATGCACTAGCACACACATAAACTGCATTTTAAAAAATCTACACAATATTTCATAAAACACGCATAAACTAAATTTTATAAAACACACATAAATTACTTTTAAAAAAAACCTTTACACAATATTTCATAAAACACGCGTAAACTAAATTTTATAAAACAAACATAAATTACTTTTAAAAAAACCTTTACACAATATTTCATAAAACACGCGTAAACTAAATTTTATACAACAAACATAAATTACTTTTAAAAAAACCTTTACACAATATTTCATAAAACACGCATAAACTAAATTTTATAAAACACACATAAATTACTTTTAAAAAAAACCTTTACACAATATTTCATAAAACACGCGTAAACTAAATTTTATAAAACAAACATAAATTACTTTTAAAAAAACCTTTCCACAATATTTCATAAAACCCACCGAAATGATATCTCACCAAACACACGTATAACATTTCATAAAGCACAGACACGACATTTTATACGATAAAAATAATAAAAATACTAATTGTATTTATTAAGCGCTGATAACAAACAAAATGTAGGCTCAAGACGCTGTTATAACATTACAAACACAAACACAAGAGCTAACATGACAAACTAATCTAAAAAAGCCTTAAACAGGTAGGTCTTAATGTTCTTCTTGAAAGTTGAGTAGCATGTTGTCTGTCTGAGATCAATGGGGAGTGAGTTCCAAACCTTTGGTCCGTGCACTGAAAAAGCCCGCAGACCGTAGCTTTTGAGGGAGTAACGTGGCACCACTAGAAGCATTGAGTCCATTGAGCGCTGGGCTCTTTGATGGACATGGAGTGACCAGTTCGCTAAGGTATAGGGGCATTTCATTGTTATATCTACACTGAGGACAAAGTGTGGCCACCTTGTAGTCGATTCTTGCTTTCACAGGAAGCCAATGGAGCGTGCGCAAGAGCGTAGTTGTAGAATCTCGTCTTGTTTTTCTAAGGACTATTCGAGCGGCGTTGTTCTGTATACGTTGCAGCTTGGCTAATTTGTCAACGGGTATACCTGCTAGCACGGCGTTGCAGTAGTCAAGGCGGGAGAGTATGAATGCCACAGCTAGCTTTTTTTTTTGTTGACTCCGTTGTCAGATATGGTCAGATCTGGCCTAATCTGCGCAGCTGCAGATAAAGACCCTTGCAGATCTGACTTATGTGTGGGTCGAAAGATAGTGTTGAGTCGGTTGACCGTATGACACCGCTGAGTGGGTATGTAGACATAGTAAACAGTACTGGGCCTAGAACTGATCCTTGGGGTACTCCGTACTTCAAGAGTAAGCTTGTTGATTCTGTTCCGTTGACGACACTTTGGGTGCGTTCAGTCAGGTAGGATCCAAGCCACTTTAGGACGATTCCTGCTAAACAAACTCACCCCCCTCAAACCCACCACCCCCGAAAAAAGGATGGCTATATGCTGCAAGATGCCTAAGGATCACCGGCTTCTGATTTTTCCTCAGGGTTGACTCCCGAAGGTTCAAATTCAGTTTTCCTTTTCCAAGTTCGGTAGCCAAGCAATGCTAAGGAGCCCCTCCTGGCCGAAGCTTACCATAAGGTTGTTATTGCCAGAAGTGGTAGGGGATAGAAGCATTCCACTAACTATAAAAGACTTTCAAATGCATGCTTCCCAAAATAGCGCCCTTTTTTTCTGTTTAAGAAATACTAACCTTGACTTTTAGAAGCGTATTCTGCAAATGTAATAGCCATCATTGTTCTAGAGCAGAGCTGTATAGTTTCTCCTCTTTCCCCTAGAGATCTACATTAATCACTTGATAAATGCCACGACCCATATTAAGTGCACGATTTTGACGTGTCCCTCTAATCTAAAGTTGCTTGCACATTGCACAGTTTTATCCGTACGGGAAAAATAATACGTCTGAAGATGTGAAGAAGGACATGGAAGCTTTCACTTTTGGACGTGGCTGTAAGATGTCCATGCGGTGCTTTGAAACAGACGTGTGTCTTGCCTCTGTCTGCTACAATTCTTTTACACGTTTTCTTACACTCATTATTTTGTTTAATATAGAAAAAGGGAAATAAATGCTATTTATTGAGAGATTAGCTGTATATGTGGAGTTTTTCCGTCTTCCGTTTTGTACACGTTTTTCTCCCTCTCTTTATTCTCAGAAGTTGAAATTTTGAATAACTGTATATAGTTAATGACAATACATGAATCAAATAAAAATAACCAATTAATTAATCAATTAGTGGTCTTTTTTTAGTATTGATATATATGACAGTGATTTTGAGATTCTTCCCCTTTGATAAGTTTTGTTTTGTTTTTTAGATATATAGATTGATAGCTACGAGAGATCAATCAATCTTGAAACAGTAATCTGAGAGGATAAAAATAAAATAAGAACTATCTAGATACAACACGACAAAATCCCGTTAAAAGTGAAAAACTTGTCCGGGATTTTTTTATTTTTTTTTGCAGTACGTTAAAAACCGTGTAATGTGCAAGGAACCTAATGTTCTTTAATTTTAAACATTTTCAAATATATGTTTGCTCCTAATCTTGTCCACTTCTTTACATTTTTCTTGAGTTTGAATTTGAATTTTTTGACACATCGGCACACTTTAGGCCATGTCGTGCTTGAATCCCTAAACGGTTACTCACCCTTCATACCACAAGAGCTAAATTTTCTTGTAATTTTTTAAAAATCTAATAAGATGCAGTTCTAAATATTCGTAAAGTAGACAGCAGAAATAAAACACAGGCCTACGTCATATCAATCTTGAATACAAGTCTTCTATACAAGTAAGTCTTTCATTATTAGTCTAGTAATGCAGTTACTTGGAAAAGAAATTGTTAAAAAAAACAAAAACAATAAAAGAAAAAGCTCTTGCTTGCTTATAAAAGAACTATTCTGAGATATCGATAATCCTACTTTATTTCAGTAATATAGTATTGTCGATATTTATGGTAAATGATAGTCCAAAAAAAGAACCGTCAGGCCAGTTCTGAGAATGCCAAGGAAGATCTCGGTGTAGATTTAAAAAAAAACACACAGATATCTCAATGTTTTGTGAGTGATTGAGTGAGTGGGTGATTTGTAGTCTTTTAGAGATTAATAAAACAGGAAAATGTAATGAGATTTCTAAAAGAAAAAAAAAATTTCACCACCAGGTCCGATTAGGGTTGGAGATTGTGCCAACTTCAAAGAATGGATAGTATTGATTTCAAGTATTTAATATATAACCGGGAAGTGTGTGTCCTCCGTTACACCAAAATATTGTCATTTCTCGCTAATGAACAGTTGGCCAGTAGTGTCCCCTAGAGCAGGGCATTAGGAATTCAATATATCGCATTCTTCGCTTTGCTTTCTTCCCTTTTATAAACAGAGAGTCATTGATTTAGGCATTCTGTAGTATAATTATAACAGATGAACTAGATCTAGTTTTGTCTCCGAAGTATGAAGAAATGAAGTTTTCTTGTTTTTATTTTCTAGTCTTACAAAAAACAAGAGTTCTTTTAAAGTCAGTTGTCGTTCATCGAATCCACTTCTGTCGAAGAGAAGATTTGGTCATTGGAACTTTTTTTTCACTCAACCACTATTATGTAATATAATAATATTAATTATTGTGGATACACAGAACAACAGATAGTCCAAGATAACAAGAGATCTAGCATACATCTAAGGGATGCTAAAAATGTTTGTAAGTGCATTTGTCCAAAATTTTATTTTACATTAAATATTACGCCACTGCCATGTAATCTTGCTATTCACGTGGAGTCAGGAATGCTAGACAGATAATGTTATAGATAAGTCAAGAATGCTAGACAGATAATGTTATAGATGAGTCAGGAATGCTAGACAGATAATGTTATAGATGAGTCAGGAATGCTAGACAGATAATGTTATAGATGAGTCAGGAATGCTAGACAGATAATGTTATAGATGAGTCAGGAATGCTAGACAGATAATGTTATAGATGAGTCAGGAATGCTAGACAGATAATGTTATAGATGAGTCAGGAATGCTAGACAGATAATGTTATAGATGAGTCAGGAATGCTAGACAGATAATGTTATAGATGAGTCAGGAATGCTAGACAGATAATGTTATAGATGAGTCAGGAATGCTAGACAGATAATGTTATAGATGAGTCAGGAATGCTAGACAGATAATGTTATAGATGAGTCAGGAATGCTAGACAGATAATGTTATAGATGAGTCAGGAATGCTAGACAGATAATGTTATAGATGAGTCAGGAATGCTAGACAGATAATGTTATAGATGAGTCAGGAATGCTAGACAGATAATGTTATAGATGAGTCAGGAATGCTAGACAGATAATGTTATAGATGAGTCAGGAATGCTTGACAAATAATGTTATAGAAGTCTTTGCTACACATAAAGCACGACGTAAGGCGATATGAATTGAGATTTGTCACTTGTGCATTATTTCGCCAATAAACCACTGTATTATTCATTAAAAGTATCTCAATGATTATTTTTTAAAATTTGTACCAATTTGAATTATTTATTAAGCACATTATCTCATGCCTTGATGTCTAATGCAATAATGCAGGGCCTCTAAAAAGGTTAAGCCATCCGGGCCCCAAAACCACTAGCTACGCCACTGTGTTTTGGTGATTGAGTTGTAAAACATTTTTGAGGTGACGTATACAAGGGTTCAAGGGTCACTAGCTCAAAACAAAATAAACATAATTTAATTCTTGGTTTCATTTCAGCTGAGGAGCTGTTTTCATGACCCACAGGTGCTTCTGAACTAAATATCAGGTTATGAAGCCTATTACCAGGGTAGGCCCTAGCAGAGATCAGGATTTCAGGCGTATAGCTGCCAGCGAAAGCTGTACGCTAAGCAGTATAAGCTTCTTGAACTGCTTCCCAGCAACACTATAGTGTCAGCAGTGCATCAGTAATAGTAAAATGTTAGCCAAGTTACTGGCTGTCAGTAGCTCCTTATCGTGTGAAAGTGCTACGTGAACAGTCATGAAAATATGCAGCAGCACCGACTCCCTCCTCGTCCCCTCCCCTCATCAAAGTCGTAGTTGGGCTACAGAATCTACTTAAGGAACAACATGAGTCTATAAAGAAAGTCTATTGTTTATAGGTTCAAATTTTGTAAATATTAAAGCGCTCTTAGCATCAACCAGTTCAATACTTGCTAAGAGGTTCACTTGGTTGTAATTAGCTTTATTTCTCCACTTCCTCTCATTGTAACACACACACACACACCTCAACTATTTGACACTAACCTCTTCCCCACCCCCTTTCAACTCTGTATAATGGTTTTACGTGTGTATCTTTCATGACATCCGCTGCTTGGAAGGGTCGCGAGAAAGGTTGCAACGTGGTCTTGATGGGTTTATGTCTGTGCCGCTTCTCTTCGAGCCAATGTCTGCTGCTGCTGCTGATTCTCAACTTGCGACGAGACATTGCTTTTGTAGACACGTGATCTGGCCGAAGGACATAAATGATTCACACGCATCTACGTCTCGTTGCTAGTCTCGTTGTTTCTCGTATTAAAAGCGTTGTTTGAGAAGTGATTTCAAAGCTTCACCAAGAACGTGAACTATGAATGTCTCTCTTATATATGTGAAGATAGATCCCCCCCCCCAAAAAAAAAAAACAACAACGTATCTTTATGATTTTACACCTTCTGTTTGCACACTTTATAATCTAAATTCTATAAGATATTATGTACACTGTGTAATGTACACTATATATTGGACAAAGAACATTGTATCATACAAACTGTTTTCTACAACGTACACACTATAATGCAGGATGTACATGGTAGGCTCACACTGTAAGCCTGCATTTTTATTGATCATTTTCATCAATGGCGGATTACTATAAATACCTTAGTATTTGGTGTATCCGGAGTACAGAAAAATTGGTAGTGTTGATTAGCTATGTAGAAGGCATACGATAAATAAATTTGCACTTTTTATCGCAATTTTCTAAGTTGGAAACATATACCTTTTTAATAAACCATCCTTAACATTGTTTAGAAATGGACATTTAATCAGCAAGTTATACTAACCAAATCAAACTTACTCCTCGTTTGAATAGAATAGAAAGAGCTTAATTTAACTTTAGAAATGTAAGAGTTCCGCATTGTTTGTAAAATGTTTTACATGTTTCGGATGTTCCATCAGAGTTGAAGATAATTTACTTCCTAGTCCAAACCTCCCGAAGGACGACGGGGGATGGGAGCGGACAGGGTTTAAACCAGAGACCATCGAGTAGTCCGAAAGACAGTCCAGCCAAAGATTTAGCAACTGGCACAATCTAAATCCATGCCTAATTATTTGTTTCAAAAGTTAAGTGTATGTAAAAACATTTTGAGTTGAACCCCCCACGATGCAATGTTGTTGTTTCCTCATGTTTTTCCCCTTTCAAAAACTCTCACCTTACTGAGATGTGCATGCTACTGTTGACCATAGTAACACATGTCCCTGTCACGTGATCATGCAAGGACTCGTGGACGTTGGTGGAAACTAAGAGACAGCTTCAAGCTAATAGCAAGACAAAAACAATCCATTATTGGAATTAGAAGTAGCCTGCATTAAACAACAGAATTAATTATTATTAGCGATGGAGATAGGACATGACGTCGCTTGAATGGTACACATGGTGAGAGGATAGTTGTGCTAATATTATATGATATTACATCATTGTTTGTTGTTAATGTTTTGTGCGAAAGCAAAGGATCGGACGGAAATAAAAAGATAGTTATATATGTCTACCTTGATAAAGACAGTCTCGTTATTATAATTATTATTTAATAACGTCTACAGTAATCTATTATTAATCTGTGACAACAGAACAATAGTGGGAGGATAGTACGAGGATAGTGAGATAGCAAGAGAATAGTGAAATAGCAAGAGAATAGTGAAATAGCAAGAGAATAGTGATAAGCTTTGTTTTGTTTTTGTAGTGTTATTCATATTTTCTTGTAAAAAAAAATGAAATTAAAAAAAATACTTTTAGTGAACTGTCCATGATTATCGTCACATATGGCCGACTGAGCTTGTTTGTGGGGGTGCGCTTTAGGGTGGGATGGGGGTGGAGAGCTCCATTCAATCTCTCAGTATTGCAAGGTTTAACACCCCTTAGCTTAATATATTCTCCATATAAAAAAAAATTAATTAAATAAGTCTAATTGATTAACTAATTGGTCATTTTTTTTCATGTGTTGTCATCGACAACGAATTAATTGTACTGATTTTCAATTTGGTCCGAAAATGGGACGTGGGAAAAAAAACGTGTAAAAGTTTTTGACCAGATAGACAGACGGATTCGACCAGATAGACAGACGGATTCGACCAGATAGACAGACGGATTCAGCTAATATAAGCTTGGTAAATTATATTCTTTAAGCTTCATAATGTGAGAGTTAACATTTACCTTACATAACACTTTGTACGTACTCATCGAATCGATTCTAATGTAAAACGAGTGAACTTTTAGCTAGAACACAGCAAGAGAAAATTATTAAAGTTTACATTTCCTCGGAATATTGAAACTCTGAAACTTTCACCTCTTTTCGAGAAAATGTTTACAATTATGCAGATTCATAGCTACTGAGTGAAATAGAAAATCTCCCCATTTATAAAGCAAAGTATGATTATTTCAAATCAGTATGCAAATATATCTAATTGACTTTATTAAATAATAATGCTACATTAATATCAGTATGCCCTTTCATTATATAAAGGTAGTAAATAACTTTCAAGAACTCGATTACTATGTGCTTTTTTTTTTATTGCGAGACGCTCTAGAAACAGATGACCATATGTGATATTCCACTTCTAGGCTAAAAGAATATTTACAAACTCGAGGCTAATACTGGTAAGTTTTAATTTGTTTAGAAACTCGTGGCTAATACTGGTAAGTTTTAATTTGTTTAGAAACTCGTGGCTAATACTGGTAAGTTTTAATTTGTTTACAAACTCGTGGCTAAGTCATATGTCAAAAAAAGTGCCAATGCAAATCTTTAAATTCTAAGGTGTGTAATATATTAAACACTTTATATACTAACTTTATCAATCGATTAACTTTCTATTTAATTATTCCATGCAAAGTCGGGTACTTAACTCATACTTTCTACTGCCAAACTAATGTCAATGTTTTAAACACTGTGACCGAATCTTGACCATATAAATACAAGATACATACATACATACAAGGCACACACATACACAAATACAAGCAAACACATATCCTACACACATACAAAGTCACTAACTTACATACAAGTTTGAACTGTTTCACATTGTAAGAGTTATTGAAACATAGACAACCACGTGGAAAAGTCGGGCGTAGTGACAGAGTCATAAAACGCATGGCTTCTGAACAGTGGATCTTGGGATTGAATTTCCGGTGCGAGATGTGTTTTCCACCACTGACTCCACCTTGCTCCACTCGGTGTTTGTTTACAACACTGACTCACCTTGATCCACTCGGTATTTGAGTTTACAACACTGACTCTCCTTGCTCCACTCGGTATTTGAGTTTACAACACTGACTCTCCTTGCTCCACTCGGTATTTGAGTTTACAACACTGACTCACCTTGCTCCACTCGGTATTTGAATTTACAACACTGACCCCACCTTGCTTCACTCGGTATTTGAGTTTACAACACTGACTCACCTTGCTCCACTCGGTATTTGAGTTTACAACACTGACTCTCCTTGCTCCACTCGGTATTTGAGTTTACAACACTGACTCTCCTTGCTCCACTCGGTATTTGAGTTTACAACACTGACTCACCTTGCTCCACTGGCTACTTGACTTAATAGGAAAATACGTCTTTGGGCTAGTCACACAGTTCCCTCGTTAATAATGTGCTACATGTAGATCTAGAAGCGTTATTAAAGAAAAGACTTCACATATTGACTGAAGTAAATTTTGTTTAGTGTTTAAGTTCAGGAAAAAATATTTAAAGACACACACACGTGCACTATTTTGTTTGACTAAAGACTTAGTATTCTATTCAATTGAAGATACATATTCCTTACTAAAGACACAGTATTCTATTCAATTGAAGATACATATTCTATTTACTATGAAGACATAATATTGTTTTTTTTACATAGTCACAATATTCTATTATATTAAAGATAAATAATTATTTTTGTGTTTTAAGATATATTGTAATCTACTATAAAGACATAATATTATATTTTACTGTACAAACACACCATTCTATAAAAAAAAAACAGTAGTCTATTTTACTACAAAGATAAAATGTTATATATTTTTAGGACAATATATTTTATTTTAAAAAGAGACACACGCTAATTAATTTTACGATTAAAAAAAAATATTTTTATATGAAAAAACACAACAGACATCATCCAGTCCCATTTAAACCCAAGCACACTATCCGGGTCAAATAACGACAAACACACCCAGCCACTAACCATTTCTAATGGAGAAACACAAACACTATCCAGTTATACAAACACACACGCACACACACAGACCAACTCACCAGTTCTACTTAGATAGACACACAGATACCAACCTTCCAGTTCTACTAAAGATCTGATTGTTAAATCTGAGATTTTTTTTTTCTTTAAAAGAAATACATACACAGACACAATCAAGTAAACTCTCTCTCTCTCTCTCTGACTCTCTCTCTCTGACTCTCTCTCTCTTTCTCTCTACATCTCTCTCTCTCTCTCTCTCTCTCTTTCTCACACACACATGGGCATAGGAAGTAAAAAAAAATACAATTATAATTTTTTTGTTCCAAAGCTATTTGGTCGAGTGTCCAACTTTATTGACCAAGCCTCTCTGTTCATCAATCAACACAAAAGAGTTTCCTTTCCGTCTTTTCCCAGACTCTCCGGAAAGACGACTGAAGAAAAGTGAAACAGATGGTCTGTCCTGGAGCGAGTCTATTCCAGTGGCGCCCCGAGGCTGTGAAAATGGCTTGCTGCTGTCTTGTCTACAAAAAGTGATCTGGGTGTCAGTATTCTCTCAGGGCGTTCTGTGGGTGTACCACTGTCGGATCACGTCTCAATAACTTAGCGGCATTGGGTAGGGCGCTGACCACGCAAACTCCAAGGGCGCTTCGGTTGTGACTTAATCGTGTCGACTGATACCTACAGATTTAAATATAAGCATAAAAGGGGGTAATTTAAGATATAAAAGATTATCTGTGGCGGTAGGTCCCAACATGTGGTCAGTGAACCACCAACATGTAGTCCATGAAACACCAGCTTTTCAATAATATTGGTCATTTCTATTACGGCGTCATAAAACGAGGCAATATACGCATCTGTCAGGTGATCTATCACATACGTCCACCTGTCTATGTAGGCAATGAAAGTTTTTTAACACAATATCATTTAGGTGGGGACAGAGCATGTTTAATTACTTAACAAAAATACTGGTGGGGGTAGGGGAGAGAGACTCGACCGCCCTGCCATAAGTTCCTTATTTACACATTCTATAGATACTAATACTATCTACTATTTACACATTCTATAGATACTAATACTATCTACTATTTACACATTCTATAGATACTAATACTATCTACTATTTACACATTCTATAGATACTAATACTATCTACTATTTACACATTCTATAGATACTAATACTATCTACTATTTACACATTCTATAGATACTAATACTATCTACTATTTACACATTCTATAGATACTAATACTATCTACTATTTACACATTCTATAGATAGTAATACTATCTACTATTGTCACATTCTATAGATACTAATACTATCTACTATTGTCACGGTCATGTTATGTTTTAAAACGAACATAATTTCTTCAAGCTCAACATGTGTATGACGGCTTAGGTTTCAAACTAAACTACATGTGATTAGAAGTTCAGCGACTGGCCTACAGCTGACCGTATCCAAGTGAACATTTTAAAAACATAATACTTCTTAATGAGGTAGTTCCGATTCTCTGACCTACTTTATAAAAAGTCACGTGACTGTGGTCTTATACATGGCAATAATGACAATATCTTCCTATGATAAGATGTAGATCTAGATTTAGTGCTAGCCTAGATCTAGTAGACCTACTAAATAATCATAAAAATTAGAGAATTATTGTAACATACTTTTTATTACTTAAAGATGTATAGTACTAGACTATTTTCATGTTTAAATTACAATGAAATCAATGTGATCATTAATGTAAACAACACACCCACGTGACTGAGAAGAGATCCGGAATGACCCCATTGGTGGAACAACCATCTTTCACCAAGCACGTCTCCAGGTGGAGGATTGAAGAAAAATCGTTAGCTATAAGAGTTAGCTATGATTATCAAATAAAAGACTGGTTTCCAGACATGGAGGATGAGGTAGGTTTTGAAAAGCCGGGCGTAGTGACAAGAGTAATATAACGCATAACTTCTGAACAGTAGATCTTAAGATTTAATAATAAGGCTTGGATGGCGATGCCACCAGATGAAGGCCAACTGGAGGAGAAGAAGAAAGCGACAAGTGGTGAATCTAAGGAGGGGGCAGTGTTATAAACCTGGTGGTGACATAGTTAGAGGTAGTGGTGCACTTTGCAGATAGTCTGGATAGTGAGATTCGTTACAATACTATGGCTGTTTGTAGTGCGGTCTTGCCAGCGTAAGCATCTTTGGTGAAAGCGCTCGAGCAGTCTTAGTTGCTTTCTGTATAATACCAATGTCTCAGATCCATATAGAAGGGTTGAAAGAACCACCGCTTGATAGACATTGATTGATTTTTCTAGACTAAAAACAATTCAGGGAAATGATTGCAAAAAGCGAGTATATGGCGCTTAAACTCTAAACAAGGGTAGGTGAAACTCATTAACTAGGGATCGTAATTCATCCATGAGAGACAACTCCAAATTAAACAACTACTGCCTGGTAGTTGATCTTGGATGATCAAAGGCTATTAGAGAATGAGAGCACACCTAGAAAGAAAAGCTGGCTGACGTCGAAAATATTATTTAAAGAATGTCAGTAAAATGATTTGATTATCTGAATTACATACAATAGAAATAACCTATTAGTATTATTGACAATTTAATAGTGCATTCTATCTGATTATGTCCAATACATTGAATACAGTTAATTAGACATTTATTGTGTGTGCTTGAGAAGTTAAAAAAACTAGGAGTCACGTGACACTCTGAGCTCATCTTTAATCTTAAGACTCGAAGACAATGGTGACATAAATTCTCCTAATTAAAGCTAATTATAAACTATTATAGACATTCGTTGCAGTGAAATCATTTGATCATGGGAATTATCGAGCAGGGAGAAGATATATTATAAAGACCGAGCTGGTGATATTGTCCAACAAACATGTGAAAGTATTCTCAGCCATCGCTGACAAGAGCGTATCTAGCGAAATATGTTAGAGCGTGAAGGGCCGGTCTAAGGCTGGACACACTGACTTTGTGTGGGACGGTGTCCTGCATTTTTTCATTTTCTTTCTGTTCCTGCAGCTCAGCTAAGTGATTTTTGTCCCTGATTTCCTGGTTTAGCTCCATTAGAGTAGCTCTCTAGGCTTTGCTCCCTAGGTCTAACTCCCTATGTTTAGCTCCAAAGGTCTAATTCCTTATGTAAACCCCCCTATATTAAACTCCTATGTTTAACTCCCTAGGTCTAGTTCCCTATGTTTAGGTTCCTATGTTTAGCTCACTACGTAAGGCTCCCTATATTTCGCTCCCTTTGTTTAGCTCCCTAGATCTAGTTATGTTTAGCATTCTAGGTCTAGCTCCCTATGTTTACCTCTTAAGATTTAGCTCCCTATGTTTGGTTTCCTATGTTTAGCTTCCTATGTTTAGATACCTAGGTCTAGCTTCCTATGTTTGGCTACCTAATTTCTAGCTCTCTATGTTTGCCTTTCTATATTTAGCTCCCTGTGTCTGGCTCCTGCTGATATATTGGAGTCAGTGGCGTAACTAGGAATTTTCCATCATTTGGGGGACGGGGGGCTTGATCTATTTAGGGGCCCTTGCATTTTGACATTCAACATCATCACATAACATTATGGCTTAATATTTAATATTAAGTGTAAAAAAAAATAAATTCCAAGACTCATTTGGGGAACCCTCCTCAAGTAGGGGCACGGGCGGATTTTCAAATTCTCCCCCCCCCCCCGTCCCCCAACTATAGCTACGCCACTGATTGGTGGCTGTGTGATAAGAATTAATTGATTCTTATAATTCAAGGTTGGAGTTCATTGCTTTGGAATTCGCTTTGTAGCATTTGTGTGTGTGTGTGTGTGTGTGTGTGTGTCCTAGCGTCCTCCGCACATCAAGTCTTTTGGTGAAAGGCAATAGAGGCAATTATGATAATACGACTAGCCCAATCATTAAAAAAGTAACGAATTCTAAATAGTTTAGATTTCGTTCTTATGAATTCTAAATTGTTAAGAGTTCGTTCTTAATTTTTTTTTACCTCTATTATTAGCTTACAATCTCTTTAGGCATGATCATGTGCCCGACACCTTGCGACCTTCTGTTACATTTACTCCCTCGTCACGTTTGTTTGTGGACAAATCGAAAGGATACACAACTAATGGCAATGGCTTCGATTCCGAAGATTAAGAGTGCATTATTTCACATGACTACGCAAATATAGTTGCGACCTACATATTTTCTCGCATCTCCTGTAGAAAAAGCCGTTGTCCGCTGGCGATCTATTTAACTTTTCTTTCCCTCTTCAGCGCCCCTTTTCAACAAGGGATTTTCTTTAGGTCTCGTTTCTGTGTCCCGCAGCTCTCCAATTGTCTCTTTCAGAGGCCAACTGCTGCCAGCTACTTTCTTCTATACCACTGAGGGCAAAAGGGCGCTTGAGTGTTTCTTTAAAGCACTTACTGCGGGGGCGGCACCTCTGTTACGCCGTCCTCTGTAAGTTTTATGTATCTTTACTGCAATGCTAATAAAAGTGTATATCATTGAACTTAAGACTACTATAGTATATGTGATAAAGTACTGACCAGGTGTTGGTACTAAAGTCGTAGCATTCAACGACTGAAGTTGTTCTGTCACCGCTATAGCCTCCGATGGCGTAAAGAACATCTTCCAACACATCTACAGCTAAATTACTAAGAAGATGAGAATAGATCTAGAGATAAATATAGTATAGATCTGGTGATAAATATGATATAGATCTAGTGACAAGTACAGAATAAAGCTAGTGATAAATATAGAGTAGATCTAGACATGATATAGAATGGATGAAGAGAAAAATACAAAAAAGATCAAGATCTATATACAAACAAAAAAAAGATTAAAAAAAAAACTAGAATAGAACTAAAGATACAAAGATAATAATCTGAGGATAAAACCCCCCAAAAAGTTTTAAAATAAGCTTGTAAATTCTTTGAAATAAATTGGAGACCAAATAACCCAAAGCTAACAAATACGATGAGAATCTGAATATAGGCCTATGCATAAATTCAATAAAAAGACCAAAGATAGAACAATAGTAGCTATCCAATTCACTTCAGATGTCCATTTTAAAGATATTTATTTGTTATGATTTATTTGTACTCTATGATTTCGGCACTCAACAGCCAGCTTAAAAAAAAACAACTATCTATGTAAATCAACGTATATAAAAAATATTCGATGTTTTATTCCAAAGTCAGTAAAAATGCCAAGGGGGGTTTCATTAATGGAGTCTCCAGTATATCCGGTGTGCAGCATGCGGAAGGTATGATAAGATATTGGATTTGAAAAGACATAGAATAATTTTTGAGCATTGCCGTATCAAATGATTTTGTGTAGCTCTTCCGGATGTCTCACAAAAAGTTTCTTTCTATAGAGTGTCCTTGACATTGTTTAGCATGGGCGTAGCCAGGGGGGGGTTCTTGGGGTTCAAACCCCCCCCCCCCCCGAAATGAAATCCCCCCCCCCCCCGCAGCGGGGGGGGGACTGAATTAAGTGACTGATTTTTGCTTTCATTTTGTTTATTTTAGGTGAGATTTTAATACTAAATCATCACTTACCACAGCACAGCCGAGGCAGTTTTGAGTTAAAAACCCTCTACCAGGGGGGTTTGAGTTTAAATCCCCCTACCAGGGGGTTTTGATATTTTAAAAACCCCTATCAGGGGGTTTTGAGATACAAATCCCTCTACCAGGGGGCTTTGAGTTTAAAACCCCCTACAGGGGGTTTTGAATTTTAAACCCCCTACCAGAGGTTTTTGCAGTTAAATCCCCCTCTTCTATAAAACAAAACAAAAAAAATGCAAACAACAATCCCCAAATTCCAACAGCACAGTTGAGGAAGATTTTGATTTTAAAACCCCATCCAAAATTTACGATAACCCCATCTTCAATATAAAAAAAGCAAATTACACACTCAAAATTCTATGAGCGTCGCCAAAGGGGTTTTGAGTTTAACCCCCCTCCCCCTTCCAGTTGGGGTTTGAAGCTAAAAAGTACCTCTTCAATATAAAAAAAGCAAATTACACACTATAAAATCTATGAGCGTAGCCAAAGGGGTTTTGAGTTTAAATCCCCCTCCTCCGGATGCCTTTTTCTTTAAAGTTTAAAACCCCTCCAGATGGTTTTGAGTTTAAAATTCCCCTACAGAGCGTTTAGAGTTGAAAACCTCTCTCTTCAATATTATTTTAAAGCAAACTACAGTCACCAAATTCTATGATCGTAGCTAAATGGGGTTTTGAATTAAAAACAAAACAAAAAAAAAACATTTTAGATTTTTTAGTTTAAAACCCCTCAACAGATGATTTGACGAAAAAACTTTCTTTTTCGATATAAATCTAAAGCGAAATACAGGCATGTAATTCCAAGAGCGTAGTCAAGAAAGGTTACAAATTTCTACCAGTGGCTTGGGCTCCATTAATAGGCCTTAAGTGTGAATAGTCTTCTGCTGAAATTGAAAATCATTAAATGTGTCTCAACAAAGATGGCTAAGACAGATTTTAGGAGTCAGTCATAGAGATCGAGTCTAAATCAAAGAAATCATATGCCGAACTGGGAGTCGAATCCTTAGTAAGGTTGTGACAGAGCGTCGCGTGAGGTTTTGGGGGACATGTTTTCCGACAAAATGAATTACGCAAAATAAGAGTTGCGGAAACAGCTTGCCGGAAAATGCGCCGAACGGCGCGAGAGGATTTAAAGTCAGTAAGAATAGCACATTAGGTTTTTGAATTAAAACTTTTTAATAGCAAAGTAATGCACTGTAGATACCTCAGAATATGCATTTTGTTGGCTTTCAATACCAGAAATAGTGCTCGGCGGCGGGGCTTCGCCCCGCGCTGGGGGAGCGCTGCGAACTCCCCCAGACCCCCTTGCTATCAAGGGCGGGGAGTCTACAATAAACAATAAACGTCTTCCGAAAGGGTCAAAATCTAATAAAGATTAATTATGTACACACACACACACATTTATATATATAATTTTTTTCGCGAAGGGGGGGGGGTCGGGGGGGGGATTCCCAAAACCCTCCCCGAAAAAAATTCCTGGCTACGCCCATGTTGTTTAGTGTATTAATTTCAAAATGTGCCCAAATCTTTCCTCGTTTAACTGTCTCAGGTTTGGATTAAGGTTTTATTCTATCGCCCCTAATATTTCACAATATCACTTTCTCTTCTTTAACGATCTAACATTTTTTTTTCTTTTGCTTTTAAAGAACAAAGAGCCATGTTTTAAATGGAAATTGGGTTTTTAAGATCCAGTTTACATTTTTTATTTCCGCGTTCTCCAAACTGTTTTCTTTGATCTAAACGTGACGGAAGGTGGACAGAGAGACTACACAAACACACAACTAATAATTACTTTTCTCCGTCGGTTGACACTAACACTCAAATATGTTATTCAATAAAATGTAAATTAGTTTATGAAATACTAAGTTAGCAGTTTAAAATTTTTAAGTAAAACTATTTCGGTGTGGATTTTGCAAATCAATTAATTTTCTTTCACATATTTAATTTGTTGTTAAATGTAACTATTTTAGTTTACCAAGTACCTTGTCTAATGACCTGTAACAGAATAAAATTATTATTTGATTTAGCAGGTTTTATATTCATTTTGCTACTAACCTTCGTGGGTGAGGCATTGGTTCAAGACGTGTCCACTGTCGAGTAACAGGGCTGTAGCTTTCCAGCGTGGATAGTCTCACGGTGCTGTCTGTTCCGTCGAAGCCCCCGACGGCATACAGGTAGCCATTGTACGCCACCAGACCAAGGCCACTCCGACCTCTGGGCATACTTGGTTCTGGTGTCCATTGGTCAGTGGACGGATCGTACATCTCCACCGCACGGATACACTCCATACCGTTGAAACCTCCACACACGTAAAGTTTGTCTGCCGTATACATTGAGGTCATTATTAGGTAACCAAGTGAACATATCACAGTTCTTTATTATGATGGATTTCGGGTCCTTGGGGGGGGGGGGTGCCTAAATTACACACAACTCCAATTACCTAACCTAAGTTAGACAGAACTCAATGATACCTGACCTACGTCACATAGAACTCAATGATACCTGACCTACGTCACATAGAACTCAATGATACCTGACCTACGTCACATACAACTCAAGGGCAACTGACCTACGTCACATACAACTCAAGGGCAACTGAACTAAGTTACAAAGAACTCAAGGGTGCCTGACCTACGTCACACAGAACTCAAGGGCAACTGACCTACGTCACATAGAACTCAAGGGCAACTGAACTAAGTTACAAAGAACTCAAGGGTGCCTGACCTACGTCACATAGAACTCAAGGGCAACTGACCTACGTCACATAGAACTCAAGGGCAACTGAACTAAGTTACAAAGAACTCAAGGGTGCCTGACCTACGTCACACAGAACTCAAGGGTACCTGAACTAAGTTACACAGAACTCAAGGACAACTGAACTAAGTTACAAAGAACTCAAGGGTGCCTGACCTACGTCACACAGAACTCAAGGGCAACTGACCTAAGTTACAAAGAATTCAAGGGTACCTGACCTACGACAAACAGAACTCCAGCATACATGACATAAGTTACACAGAACATTAAAGTACCTGATCTAAGATACACAGAACATCAGGGTACCTAACCAGAGTTAAACAAAACATCAGTGTACCTGTCCTAAATTACCTAAGTACCTAACGTAAGTAGCACAAAACAAAAATGTACCTGATCTGTAAGTTACACAAAACTCCAGGGTACCTGACCTATGTTAAACAGAACATCAGTGCACCTACGTAAGCTAAACAGAAATTCCATGCACCTAATCTTAGTTACACAGAACATCAGAGTACCTGACCAGAGTTACACAGAACATCAGAGTACCTGACCTAAGTTTTACAGAACTAAAGTTTACATATCGAAAGTTACACACAACAACAGGGTACCTGACCTAAGCTATACAAAATACCAGGCCAGCAATGAAGAAAGTAAAAGCGGTTGGTCGTCAGTGGCGTAACTAAGGGGGGGGAGAATTTTAAAATCCCCCCCGGGCCCCCTAGGAGGGGGGCCCCCAAATGGGTGTCCGAAATTTATTGTAAATACATAAATTAATATATTTGATTGACAAATAGTGTCAACGGGTGTCTTTTTTTTTTCAACATTTATGGATTAAATTTATCACAAAGACTAAACCTAGATCTAGGTCTATCAGTACGTTGACTTTGTTGACATTTTAAAAATATTTTTTCCCACAGAGATCAATTTTTTTTAAAGTTAATTTTACATTTTAAACTTTGTTGCCACGAATAAAACTGCATGATATACAGCGAATTCCAGGTATCTTGTTACCTTTACTAATAATAGATCTAAATGTCGAGTATTTTATGGCTACACTAATTAACCTGGAATCAAAATTTACAGAATCGAGTATAACAGATCCAAAAGTTAATCTTAATAATACTAGAATAGTCCATTATTCGGGTTTGGCGTCTATAATTTCAGAATTAAACTTCACACTCGAGTTATTACCCCTTTATTCATCTTTCCTCAATCCAACTCTATTTTTATTTCCATCTAATCCTTTTGCTTTCGCACAAAACATAAACAACAAACAATGACGTAATATCATATAATATTAGCACATCATTCCTTTTTAAGTTATTATCACACCATTCCTTTTAAAGTTCTTAAAAGTGATATCTACTAGCAGGGCCGCCCTAGCATTTGCGGGGCCCTATGCGAAACGGATCGCGCGGGGCCTAGTCTGGGTAGGGATGAGCATAATGTCAAATATTTTTTTTTGAATTAGAAAATAGGCTTACTTTCGTCTTTGCAATAAATTTTTATCAAATGAAAGCTCGCAATGCCACTTTTTATTTAAAGACACCCCAAAATTTCAATTTCGTCTATTCTTCAGGAGATTTGAATAAATTAAAAAAAAGTTCAGGACTTTATCGTATATTTTGCCTTTTCATGAGATTTGCTGGAGGCCCTGGAAAATCAGGAGGTCACGAAAACCCTGTTATTTTATATACGTTATAATGGTTTAATTTTATAATGTACCCTTAGAATTAGCGCGGGGCCTATGAAAGCGCGGGGCCCACTGCCACCGCATAGGCTGCAGTGGCCTAAGGCCGGCCCTGTCTACTAGGAACTTTAACAATTCGTCCACTTCTGGTTGTCTTGACTGGCAAAACAAGTTCTCTAGATGTTGGTCTATAACTGTCTGTTTCGTTTGTTCCAACAGTTTGCAGTTCGTTGTCTTCATCGGTATCATAGTACCCAGAGATGTCTTCATCGAAACTCTTATTCAAAAAGCGTTGATTTCTTCTGTATGTTTTTCCATCGTTTGTCTTTATGATGTAAGATCTGGGTGCTGAATGTTTTTTTATGACAACTGCTTTCTGCCATGTTTGACCTAGACGAACTCTCCGACAGAATAATCTTTAGGTAGTCTTGCTTTTGCATTGTATTTCACTTTGCTTTTCATCTGTCGTTCGTTGAGTAATGTCTCTGCATTTTCAGCTACCGATGGTTTCAATAGTTTGGGATCAGTTGGAATGATTCCCTGAGTCTTCCTCTCGTCAGCAGTTGTGATGGTGCATACGGCAGTCCGCTTATCGGAGTATTTCTATACTCGAGCATAACGAGATATGGATCTTTCCCACTTTTGTATTCTTTGAATCCTTTTTCTTGCGCACAAAACATAAACAACCAACAATGACGTAATACCATATAATATTAGCACAGAATCTTCTTCATGCAGTGGAAAAGTAAGAATTTTTTGCCTATCTTGAATTCTGGTCAAAGCTCTTGCGCCCAATTAATATAGTTCAGAAGAAACTACAAAAGTCTGGACTGCATATAGGGGAAGCTGCTAAAGAAATTAGTACCCTTTCATGCTTTCTGCAAAATGATGAGAAACTGACAAAAAACCAATCCATCGAAAAAGCAAAAGATGGTAGTGAATACTATGGATTCCCTGTAATCAAAACAACCAGAAGAAAGAAAAGACTTGATGGGAAGTTGAGTTCTAATGTAGGACTATCAATAGAACTGCAATTCAAACGTGTTGCGACAGAAGTGCTGGACAGATTTCATATGGAGATGAATGGCAGATTACAAAGGCTGGAAAGAAAATGGATACCTTTGGGTTTCTTCTTGAACCAAGACACCTGTTAGATGAAGACCCGCTTATGACAAACTGTGCTACTTTTCCTGTTTGTATGATGAAATAAATGGCAAATCGCTTTTTCAATGATGTCATTGATCCACGAGCACTTTTCATCAACAAACCAGTACTACAATCACCAATAGACATATTGAGGAAACAGGCTTCATGTGGTAATTACGTGTGATCAAACTTTGCAACCTCATCCGAATACTGCTAACTCAGGCCACTTCCATTACGTCATGTGAGAGATCATTCTCAAAGCTCAAGTTCATCAAAAGCTATCTCAGGAGCACAATGACCCAAGAAAGGCTTATCATGGCTTTAATGTCAGTGAAGTCACAAATACTAGAAAGCATCGATGTAGTTGATGTTATAGATGTCTTTGCTGCACAGAATGCACGACGTGAAGCGATATCAATTTAGATTTATCACTTGTGCATTATTTAACTAATAAATAAAGGTATTATTCATTAAAAGAGTGTTGATTACTTTTTGTTAAGTTTACTGATATACTGAACCTATTGGATTTGGGGCGTATATATTTTTGCGTACATTATCCCATGTCATATGTCGAATGTCAAAATGTAAGGGGCCCCCCAATGAGGTCAATCCCCCCGGGCCCCCAAATCCCTAGTTACGCCCCTGTTGGTCGTTGTCATTGTTCGATAACATTTCACTTAAAAGCAGGTGAATAACTTCTGCCATACGTTCCTCTAGATGATAGATAGAAAGATAGATAGATAGATTAGATAGATAGATAGATAGATAGATAGATAGATAGATAGATAGATAGATAGATAGATTAGATAGATAGATAGATAGATAGATAGATAGATAGATTAGATAGATAGATAGATAGATAGATAGATAGATAGATAGATAGATAGATAGATAGATAGATAGATAGATAGATAGATTAGATAGATAGATAGATAGATAGATAGATAGATAGATAGATAGATAGATAGATAGATAGATAGATTAGATAGATAGATAGATAGATAGATAGATAGATAGATAGATAGATAGATAGGGTTTGCTTCAGGTAGTTGAAGTAGGTAGGTAGGTAAACCAATATATCTATGTTACAGTATTCATGCTGGCCCTCATTTTACCTAAAGTCAGATCTGATAGCAAATGGACTTAAAAGCAGAAGCCAGAAGAAGTAACACATGCGAGATAAATATCTAACTGCACAATGAAGCTACAGGCTAAGGCTCGACTTCTAACTTAGAAACTGAAATACTTCAGGGGATAAGAAATCATTATTTTGAATGTTGTGCTTAGGTTACAGGGAGATCCACCCACCACACGACATTATCAGGCTAAGGCTTTTACTAATAGAATAAAAAAATCACCCTGGAATAAAGAAATATGAATCTCCAGGAAGATGTTCATATTTGTAAACTAGAAAATGAACAAACTTTTACGCTTGAAACAATTAACTGCGAGTGGGAAAAAGAAAATCAAGTATTCAATTTCTAGAGTTGGTTCTACAAGGAAATTAATTGACATTGGATCTCTATTGACTCAAATTGAACATTCGAATGTAATGCGATCCAATTCAGGTTTATATTACTTTCTAATCGACAGGAGAATGATAATAAAAACATCTAAAAAGTAAGAAATGGAAAACTTTTTTAAAAAATTGTAAACCTTAGGAATCAATAATTTCATTTGTTGCGATTGTTGGATAAACTTTCCTTGCTAAACATTGCTACTAAATGGGAAAGTCCGATTAAAAAAAACATACTTTATGGTGACTAAAGGTTAAAAAATAAAACATATAATATATGTGTGTAATTATTGGATGAAATGTTGGTCAAGAATATGTAAATTTCAATTTTATTGTAGGCTGTCAAATTAATATTATAAGTTCTGTACTTATATTAGATTCACGATTTGATAGACAATTTTTTTAATCCATTGGCTAGACTTCAATATTATTGCTAGACACTTTCTAAATGAATATTTGTTCTAGACTTCACTGAACTAAGAGATAATCATTCGATAAATGAATTTTTATAAGATTTTATTGGGGTAAGGTCAAAGTGCTGTAGTTGTTATTTTACATATAGCAACACTTCAAAATATCTATAATGTACAAAAAAAGGGCTACCTGTTGCATTATAATATACGTGTAGCACTATGACAAAACTCTATGTATGTAGCACAATATCAATAATCTATGTATAACATGTAGCACTATGTCAAAGAAGCTAACCAGTACATTATGCTAAAAAAAACATAGCACTGTGTCGAGAATCTATACTGAACATATAGGACTATACCCAGTCAGGACTATACCCAGTCAGAGACTATACCCAGTCAGGACTATACCCAGTCAGGACTATACCCAGTCAGTGAAATGCTTACTAAGTATAAAGTACAATGTAGCATTACTTTAACAAAGAAACAAAACACACAAACAAATAATACACTAACAAAATGACACGTGCATCTGAGTCAAAACTTCAATTAAGAAACTAAACACACAAACAAATAATACACTAACAAAATGACACGTCTGAGTCTTGTAACAGTTGATCATATTAAACAGTTATTTTGGTCTTATTGATATAAAACCTGGTACAAAAATAAATCAAAATATACATAGATCTACTTCCCACTTTCTTCATTATTCTAATTTTTTTTTGGTTTGGTTTAGTTTTACAATGTCACGTGATTGTCATGTGTGGTGTTACTTAACGTCCAGACTAGTGTGTGTCTCTTTGCGCACACCTTATCTTACAGATGTTGTGTGACAAACAAATGAATGGGCTGTGAAATGGAGACACCTAACTCTAAAATACAAGGAGGATAGCCACAATGCATTCACTGACATGAATAAATTAACAATTTCATATAGAAACGTTACAAATGGGAAATAGCAAAGCTTATAAATCGTTGTTTTTTTTTTTCAGATTTCTTATATTACACTTAAGTTCCGACTCCGTAAGAAAAACAAACTAAAAAATTAAAAATAAAAAAAGCTTATTTAAGTAGAAGAACAGCAACAGTTTCTGGCATATATCTCAATACTCTAAGAATATTTACCACTTTTTCTATATTAAACACAATTAGTTTATTACCACTAATTCATTAACTTATTGGTTAATGTTAATGTTTTGATTGATTCGTGTATAATCATCTAATATGAAAAATTTGAACTTTGTCGGAGAATGGGAAGTGAGAAAAACAAAACGTGTACTGAATGAAATAAGGGGAATAACGCCACATTTAAAGCCACATCTCTCAAGAAGTATCAATTATTTACCATGTTCGATATCAAAAAGAAATTATTACCAATGCATAATTATTAGTTTATTGATTAATGTTTTTAGGTACTTTTTTTGTAAAGTTTCAATTTGATCCGAGAATGGATGTGGGAGAAATACTGTGTACAAAAATTGTACCAGACAGAGTGAGTTGATATAAGCTTTGTAAAAAAAAAGGTACAATATTATTCTCTTTTACAAGATAAAGTTTGAAAGAGGGGAGACTGCGCAGGATTGTATTGACCAAGCTGAAACAAATTACACATCGTTCTAGAGAGAGGACTAAGGCATTAAATTATACTCTCTGCCCTAGGGTCAGTCTGTAAAGGATCGACCAGTGTCCATTGATCAGAATGACACTTTCAAGTAAATCACTGCCAGTCAAAGACAGCCCTTTACTGTTTTTTTTAATGTGTTGTATGCAGACAGGGTAGGCTATAAAATATTAGCGCCATCTTGTTCAGCGCGTGAGCTATAAATAAAACAATTGTTTACAAAGACAATGAAACTTCAATAAGGCGGGATTCGCACACTTCACATGTTCACATTTTGGGTACACCAATAATGAGACTGCACATGATGCATAAAGACACACTTTTTGTTCATTTGTAGTTACGAGTAAGTCTTGAAAGGGACTTAGCCAATGAGAATAGAGAGACGTTGTTGTTTTATGTCTGACGTGCATTCCTGCAATAAAATGAACTGTGTGCAAGACTAACGGTCAATAATTGGACGGAAACAATAAGATGAAGATATATTCGATTGCTACCTCAAATCAGCGCTTGTGTAGAAGGCTTTCCACTTTCAGAGGGAACTTACAAAACAGACTTTCAGAAAGGATTTTCACAATAGACTTTTAGAACGGATTCTCAGATACAGAGTTTCAAGACTCTCAGAACTAGACTTTCAGAATAGACTCTCAGAACTAGACTTTCAGAATAGACTCTCTAGACAGATTTTCAGGATCAATTTTCATAATGGACTCTTTCAATATATTTTAGAACGGGTTTCAATAGACGTATTAATACTTCTAAAACGATATATACACGGAATAGTCAACAAAGGACAAGAAACTAATACTAGCTTTCAGTGCATTTCTCCAGCTGAAAGAAAGGAAGATAAGAAAAACTCCTTGAGAACAACAAAACGGACAAAGACATTTGACATAGTTGTGACTATGTGACAGCACTGTTGTCTTGCATACTGCCACAGCTCATTGTGGTATGTTAAGGATTTCTAGTCAATGATTATAAACCGTGCTTATAGAGCGAAACCGCGATACATTGGCAGTTGTGAACAAGTCCCTGTAGAATGAGGACGCTTTGGATATTTACTACTTGATTGTTATGACTGTATGGAAATGGAAAATGATTCTTGTTGCTAAGTTTAATTGTTTACAATGTATTTCTACTATATCAAGTTATAGAATACATTTGTTGTCTGCTATGCATTTGTTACTCAGTGCATTTCAATCTTTGTTAAGCACGACTCGGGCTCTACAGTCTTAATACACGCATGAACCCGAAGTAACATCTGAGAAATATATGATGCCATAATGATGTAACACATATCCCGAACGGAACTACGATAGACGGTTATTATTTGTTTATACTAAAATACTACATACTACTAAGTAGAAACCCGAGGGTTGTACTGACCACTGAGTACAGCCACACCAGCGTCACTTCTCTGCTGTATCATTGGGGAGATGAAGCTCCACTGGTTAGTCCTTTGGTTGAATCGTTCTGCGCTGTTCAGTCGGTACTGGCCATCGAATCCCCCAACGGCGTAGAGACATCCTTGCAGTGCAGTCACACCCACGTAGCATCTGATCAAACCATGCAACATAGTAACTATAGCCACATTGTCTATAAAGAAGGGGTTGATTAGACTATAGATTGAGAACCAGTAGTTAAACTAATTAAAATAATTTCTTTGTATATTTTTTAACTTGGGAACAGAAGAGTTTAGTTTTTAATTAGCATCTAAAAGCCTGGCAGAGGTATAATGCTACTGTTGAGCTTTGTATGCTAAACATTGTAATCTATATGACTCGGAAAGAGGAGTTTTGTTAGCATGTTACAGTGAAATCCGCTTATTTCGAAGCGCATGGAGCCAGTGACTTGGAATTAGAAGGCCCCAGTGGAACAGGAAGAAATTTAGCGGAGTTTCATTTATACTTTAACAAGAGAGATTACTGATAAAATAGATATTTTTTAATGTTACCTCCCTTCTTCATAAAAGTCATGACTCGTGAGAGCCAATGCTCAAAGGCGAGGTTCGTTCCAAGTATAAATAACGCACATACGCTTTTACGCTCGTTTTTTTGTTGTTGTTGTTTATTTGCCAACTATCTGCCCACTATACAACATTAGAGAGAAATTCAATCGTTCTGGCATTTGAAACTCAACAGAATCGATCTAGCGGAGAAGTATTGAAATGTCTTCTTCAAGAAATAAACCAAAAAAAAAAAGGTTTGAATCATGCTTGTTGTAGATGCCTTTGTAGCAAATATAGATATAACACTACTTAACGATGTATCTAAAATTAAATTATTTTATTAATTTCGCAATTAAACGTTGGTAATAGTTTCATTTTACTTGATTAATATTCAAATATGGATTTATAATTAAAAAGCAAATATCAAATATTTTGTGTCCACTGAAACATATATGTACCACTCTTCCCGCTCCCCAATTCAAGAAACACTATTTACGTTTTTGTGACATTTGTGTAGTTGCATATTTATTTCTTTGTGTTCATTTCAACTTTATATTGAGACATAGTAAGTAAGACTCAAAAGTAAAGCAGCAATTATACATAAAACACTGAACCATAATCTTCAAATACAAAAACAAAATTTAATAAAATACTCTGAAAGACACAAACATGAATGTACATTCCCCGTCCCATATGCTAGGACAAATTTGTACAAATACTCCTTCTTCCCTAGTGCTATTAGAGCATGGAATGGGTTGCCTGAGCTAGCCAGGAAAACCAGTGACTTGGCAGAATTTAATAATTGGTTAATATGCATGACTGAATGCATGACGCGAATGACGGAATCATCTTCTTTTTTGAAGTAACGTCTATATGATATAAGATAAGATAAAAAAAAGTATCTCTTAGTGTTCATATCAATTATACATTGAAACACATTAGTTACCTCTTTATGTTCATATCAATGGAATAATGAGACACATTAGTTACCTCGTCATGTTCATATCAATGATATAATGAGACATATTAGTTACCTCGTCATGTTCATATCAATGATATAATGAGACATATTAGTTACCTCTTCGTGTTCATATCAATGGAATAATGAGACACATTAGTTACCTCGTCATGTTCATATCAATGATATAATGAGACACATTAGTTACCTCGTCATGTTCATATCAATGATATAATGAGACACATTAGTTACCTCGTCATGTTCATATCAATGATATAATGAGACACATTAGTTACCTCGTCATGTTCATATCAATGATATAATGAGACACATTAGTTACCTCGTCATGTTCATATCAATGATATAATGAGACATATTAGTTACCTCTTCGTGTTCATATCAATGATATAATGAGACATATTAGTTACCTCGTCATGTTCATATCAATGATATAATGAGACATATTAGTTACCTCGTCATTTTCATATCAATGATATAATGAGACATATTAGTTACCTCTTCGTGTTCATATCAATGATATAATGAGACACATTAGTTACCTCGTCATGTTCATATCAATGATATAATGAGACACATTAGTTACCTCGTCATGTTCATATCAATGATATAATGAGACACATTAGTTACCTCGTCATGTTCATATCAATGATATAATGAGACACATTAGTTACCTCTTCGTGTTCATTGGTGTGACGTCCTCCCAAGTGAGTGTGTCAGGTTTTAGTTTACAACAGCTGCTGAGATAAACCTGCCCGCTGAATCCACCAATAATATAGATCTCATTGTCCAGCGCCACCATCCCATGGTAAGATCGAGGCGCTGAGGAGAAAATGTGGCACTTATCAAGATTGAATGAGGCGGCCGAATGATACAACACTTGACCTACTTCAAGACTCACATAACAAACGTGAATAGATACAAAATATAATGTAATCGGATTTTTAAAAATTGCTTTAAGTTTTTGAGATCTAAACGTGGAAGACGGACAGACGAACAGACTAAACTCACAAAAAGTTATAGTGGATTTTCAGGGGCAGTTTAAAAGACGAGAGCGTATCTCACAATTTGATATTGGGATGAAGATAAAGATTCTTGTAACACAGAAACACAAACATCTGAGATCCACTGAAAATCTCGAATCTTGTTTTTACGTCAAAGTGAAAGTAAATAAAATGACACAAAACGGAAATTTCCTGAGAATCTTGGGAAATAAATGTGGACACTTTCTTGTCTCTATGTTACTGCTTCATTGTATCGCTTCTATACGTTTAAAGTCTCATTCTCTATTACTGTCATTCTAGGTTTCTTTTGTATGCTACGCAAACAGTGATTTAAATTAAAGAGTCCGTTAGATTTGTGTAAGGCATGGTTCTTTCCCGCATCTGTTTGCTGCTGTTAACAACAAATGCAATAATTCAAATTAGATTTGCATGGACAACGTAGAAATACTAAAGATTTAGTTTGAGAATGGAAGTATTCTGAGAAATGTTGTTTTAATTTTTTTTAATCTAGTTTTTAATTCATTTTGGAATGAGATAGAAATACTCGTTATTGGATTTTCTAATCTTTTCTCACAGCTACATCTTAAAGCAGAGGTTCTCAAACTTGTATGACCCGTGGACCCCTTTATATAGCTAAAAACTTGCCCACGGACTCCCAAAAGAAAAAGCAACATAAATGAATATTATATAAGTAACAAATGAAAAAAAAACAGATTTTAAATTGTAATAAGAAATAAAGAAACACTGAACCTTGTTTTAGGTGACTCTTCAGTGTTCCTTTATTTCTTAATACACGGGAATATCCAAGTGAAGAATGTTTTCCAATCTCAGGTTTAGGCGTCATTGAATATTACGTTATTGACATATTAAACAGTAGAGGGGGGGGTAGTTTATTATTATTGAACTTATCCGATCGGATTAACTGGCATTTAGTGAACAAGTTTGTTTAATCGTATTCAATTTTCATTTTTTCTGCGGACTCCCATCGGTAATCTCGCGAACCCGCGTGCTACAGTTTGAGAACCACTGTCTTAAAGTCATCTCTGTGTATCTAAATGCTATCTCACTATACTGTGTCTCTTACCGAAGTCATAAGGGCATATGATGGACCACAGCCAAGTTCGACAATCAAAGGCCTCCACCATGTTGAGAGGGAATCCAAAATTGGATCCACCTATCACAAACAGAATATCTCGTGGTAGTCTTGGAGAGAACATGGCGCTGTCCACTGCCGCCAACTGCTGCTTCTGGAGTTGTAAAACAGATTCCATAACCTACAGAAAAGTGTTAACATTAACTTCTAAGTATGGTTTGCTGTCTGACAAGAGTACATTTTTATAAACACAGTAAATTATATCATAAAAGAAGGGTGCATTGTATAGCAGCTAGTACCTAGAAGTACCTGGAGAACCTAGAATAATGTATACTTAGTGCGACATCTTGATGCCCTCCAAAAACAAAAGAAAAAAAAACATCGAACACATTTTTTTTTCAAAACAATAGTGCATTTCAGATTTCAGTGTTTCTCGAGCCTTTATTTGTGACACCCTCATACAAAACGATTTCCTTACAAGCCCCCCCCCCCCTTTTCCAAGCAACCAAATAGGAAGTCTGGGTGAGAGCTTAAGCTCTTCCAAGCGTGCCCAGACGCTCCCAGCTGCACGAATGCGTGACTCTGACGTGCACCATTCAACTCAAGAAAACAAGTCAGGACGTGCCGATAGAACTTGAGGATCACTAGCTATTGGTCATTTTGTTTTGTTTGGTATCTTGAACATAGGTTGAATAAGCCCCCTTGAGGACTCTTGAGCCCTGAGTGAACTTGTATGCATTTAAAAAATTATCATGTAAACATTCATTAAGATATCCTTTCTCCCCCCCCCCTTTTTTTTCCACACCTGGTCCAGACAAGTGCTAGGATCATAGCGCTTTGAGAAAACTAAAAGCTAAACAATAGCAATAGGTAACGAGAAAAATATATAAAAATACTTTTTAAAGCATTTATAAAAAAAAAAATATTATTAAAAAAAAAAAAAAAAAAAAATATAAAACAAAAGGGGACGACATGAATTCGAACTCATGGCTGTCTTCTCCGGCTAACACGGTAACCACTCTATTAGCGAAGAGTCTATGAACATGGGAGATTGTAGAGTTATCTATTGTTTCTCTTCATGTTTGTGTTCACTAAGCTTAAGGCGGCAGCTTAAATGTAAAGGGGGAGTCGCGGTGGCTGAGTGGTAAAGCGCTTGGCTTTCGAACCGGGTTCGAACCCTGTGAAGGCTGAGATTTTTAATTCCGGGATCTTTGGGCGCCTCTGAGTCCACACAGCTCTAATGGGTACCTGACATTAGTTAGGGTAAAGTAAAGTTGTTGGTCATTGTGCTAGCGACATGACACCCTCGTTAACCGTAGGCCACAGAAACAGATGACTTTTACATCATCTGCCCTATAGACAAGGTCTGAAAGGGGAACTTTACGTTTTTTAATATAAAGGGAACTAATTCAGATTATACCAGGACTTCAGTAAAGTACTATTTCTTTCCCTTGTTTGAGATATCAAACAAAGAAATATATTACCAATCCTATACTCTTAAGCGAGCAATTCTTGTATGTATGTATGTTTATATATATTTCTATATAAATTTTATTTCGAAAACGGCTCTAACGATTTTCTTTAAAATTTCACGGTATGTGCATAATAGTGAGACAAAAATTCTCAACTCATTGGCCATATCGGGAAAACTCGAAGTCGACCGTTATATCGGTTTGAAAATGGCTCATTATCGAAAAATTAATTTTGGCTAGAATGTTTTATGAATTAAATTTTCTATATGACGTCAATGCGAAAAAAACTTGACACCGCTTACGTCACTAGGCTCACAGCAGTACACTAAGACATTTCTTCGCAAACAAGAAAAAGTTTTAATGATTCAATTGGCCTAATTAAACATTTGCGCACCATCTTATTGTACAATGATCCATTATGAAACTATGGAAGAAAAATAAATTAAATATCTTTATGTATGTATGTAGGCTATATAAATTGTTTACACTTTAATTCCGTAGGTAACTTTTACTTTGTTATTATTTTGCTGGTGAATTATTGCAATGTGTTTAAGTTTCGAAGTCTACTGTCCCATACCAAAACATAGGAAATGGTCATAACACAGCTTATCTATGCCTTACTTGCACAACCAGGGCCGGCCCTAACGTTTGCGGGCCTTATGTGAAATGTGAGGATTGCGCGCGGACCAGTAAGGGTAGGGATAAGGATAATAAGTGAAAATAAAGATTTTGTATTAGAAAATAAATTCGTATTTGCATTACATTTTTATTAAATGAAAGCTGACGATGCCGTTTTTTTTTATATCACGCGTAGTTTACCATATTGATTGACACCCCAAAAGGAACATTTTGTCTTTTTCAGGACATTTTTATGAGTTTCAGGAGATTTCCAGGAGCTTCTTGAAAACAAGGAGACCACGGGAACCCTATTATAAATTATAATGGTTTAATTTAATAATTTACACCTAGAATTAGCGCGGGGCTTTTGAACCTTCGGGGCACTGTGGCAGCTGTCTCGTTCGGAGGTCGTATACAACCAGGTGCTCTCTTCTCTGTCAGCGAAGGAAAGTTGACGCCTAAGCTGGTCATTAAAGAATTTCCGTGGGGCGCCTCTGTTACGTCGACCACCTTTTAGCTCACCAAAAAATGACTGCCTTTGGCATACGCTCGTCTCCCATACGGGATACGTGCCCTATCCAGTGCAACTGTCGGACTATAAAAAGTCCCTCTATACAGTCCATACCGGAGTTGGCAAGGACATCGCTGTTTGTAGTGCAGTCCTGCCACCGTATGTCCATGATGGAGCGCAAGCATCTTTGGTGAAAGCACTCAAGAAGTCTTAGTTGTTTTCTGTAAAGTGTCCATGTCTCAGAGCCATAATGAATATATTAATTGCAATATTAAATGTCAGAAAGTAACCATTTTAGAAGTTATACTGCAAAGCAGGGGCGGACTGGCTATATGGGCAAACGGGCAAATGCCCGGTGGGCCGGTACCAAATGGGCCAGTCTGGTCGCGACCAAAGAAAATTAAATTCATAAGTAACAGCAGCAAGACACAAAGGCCCAAACAGGTTTTCTTGTTGTTGTTTTTTTTTTGTGTAAATTATTATTACAATTAATTTTGTTTGAAATTCTACAAGAATGTAATTTTAAGAATTACACTATACACTGTACGTATTATCATTTGTAAAACGTTAGACCGTACTTTCTGCTATGCACGAGCGGCATGCCTTCAACACTACTTTGATGTCTTCGAGACTGTGTTTGGCCTGATCATTTTGCTGGTCGGCACGGGCATTTGATGGCACTCCTATTTTGGTTTTGCTCCTTCCCTCACCCGTTTTTTTTTTTTATGGTTCCATTGAAAGTTAACGAAAAGAGGGATGGGAGAGGTTAAGTTAGAAAACATTGATATAACGCGGCAAAAGGGGAGACAATTAGCTCTTTAACAAAACTTAATAGAAGTTAACAAACACATACACACAGCCGCGAAATCTCAAACCACCCAACTTATTCATATCTCAATATGGGTATAAAGTTCTACTTTCTGCGATTTGAAAAGAAAAAGTAAGTTTCTTGTTGTTTATTTGTAATAGCATATAACTAAAAATACTACACTTAAGACTTACAAAAAAAAATATTATTTAATTAAAACATAAATCTAGATCTAAATCAATTTTATACCATTACGATTGATGGCAAACTTATGCTTAGTATGAATTCATTAATAATGAAAATTATTACAATAATTAAAATAATTTATATAGCGCTGTCACATTCGATATTTAATGAAAAGAGATTTAGAATCATTTATTTTTTTAAATAATATATTCATTTACAAATCGCTTTTTTTGAGAATGTACTCGGAGGAAGCAAGAGTTTTTCACATTTAGAAGTACATCTCTAATCATTCTAATTTCTCTTATCTTTTAAAGGAATCTATGTATCTATGTATCTATGTATCTATGTATCTATCTATCTATATATATATATATATATATATATATATATATATATATATATATATTTCGTCCATCGTAGTTCGATTATGACCACTTTGTCATCCAGGGGGCTGAGGGCTTTGCACTGGGGTTTTATGTCTCCTCGTGTGGCTGGTGAGACCTATGTGAGCCCGGAATGTTCGGCTGCACACTGGGCAGGTTATTACAGCTGGAGCTAGTGTCATTGGCCTTGCTTTTCTTCTCTGGCGTTTTTCTTCTGTCAGCATGTTCTCTTTTCCTCAGCAACCTGTGCGCCGGTTTTCACAGCGCGACGCCATGATGCTCTGTCATGTGCCTCTGTCTCCCAGGTGGCTGTGTCTATGCTTAACGCCTTCAGAGAAGCTTTGAGGGTGTCCCTGAAGCGCTTTCTTTGACCACATTGCGAGCGCTTTCCTTCGCTTAGTTGGCCATACAAGAGTCGTTTAGAGATGCGTTGGTCTTTCATTCTGCATACGTGTCCTGCCCATCGCAGCTGGGACTGCATCAGGATTGTGTGGATGCTTTGCAGACCCGCTCTTCGAAGGACTTCAGTATCTGGTATTTTGTCTTGCCATTTGACATTCAGTATTTTTCACATACATGTCATGTGGAAGTGGTTCAGTTTCTTTGCATGTTAACTGTACACTATCCATGTTTCTGAGGCATAGAGCAATGTAGGGAGGATGACGGCTCGATAGACCGCTAGTTTTGTATTTGTGGTGATACCACTTTAAAGGAATGGGTTGCCTGAGTCAGCCAGGAAAACCAATGATTTAGCATATTTTAAGTCACAGATCAACATGCTTGATTAGATTGACACGAGAAATGCGTAGGACCTAATTATTTTATTTTTTTGAAGGAACGTCTGTAATCTATAAGTAATACCAAAAAGTTTGAAACTCATTAAGACTGCTATTGTAGTGTTTATAGTTTTCAGACTACATGCATGTATAAATAGAATACATTATATAAGCCTACGAAAGCATACATTCAGTTTCCGATGCGTTATCAAACTTTATATATTTTGAATAGAATTAGGCTTACAACTATGATAAAACACATGGGCGTAGACGAGAGAGGAGGAGTTCAAACCATCACTGGCCTCAAATCTCATTGTCTGAAAGGGAAACTTTACTAACTTCCTCAGTGCAGCCAACTTAAGCAAACTAGTCACCAAATTTCATGAGCGTAGCCAAAAAGGGTTTTGTGGTTTCCCTCCCCCCCTCCAATACAAAACTAAAGCATTTTACCATTTTCTACCAGTCGCTGGACTCCAGTGAATAGAAGATTAAGTTTTTGATTTTTTAAGCGGAAGAGTAGCAGGCTATTAGCACTGTAGATACCTCAAAATATGCATTTTTTAAAGCTTAAAATAACGGAAATAATGCTTGGGTCCGGGGCGAAAACTGGGGGAGCTTACAGCGCTCCCCCAGACTCCCTAGCTGTCCCTTGGCGGTGTGTACTGCCTTTCACTAATTATAGGAAGAGAGTATTCTAGGGTAGAAAAAACGTTTAAAAGAATGAAAGATAAGAATGTAATGAAGATTAATTACATATACACACACTAATATATATGTATATACAAATTGCGGAAATATATGACATGCCATTTGTGGGCCGGTTTATATTGTAATGCCCGGGCCGATTTTGATACCCAGTCCGCCCCTGCTGCAAAGACTTTCTTACAAGCCTATAATAGCCCAATAGTTTTACACGAAAGAAGCAATGTAAAACGTTAAGACGTGAGCTGTGGATTTCTATAGGCCTACTGTTGGGGGGACTTTCTGTTCTAATCGCCATGTACACGATTACATTGAGAACTGACAGAACGAAAAATCAACTCTTCGGATTGATAGTCTTTACCTGATCGTTCATTTTCGTAATTACAACAATATTCCCAAAATGACTTCGGGTATATATCCTTCCTTAACAAACTATTCATCTGAGCGAGGCTCGGTCACCTGATATTACTTAATTAACTAAGTAGGTTTTTTTTTTTATTCTTGTGTTGTAAGGTAAAAGAAATAATTGTGCGAAATTTCAGCTTGATCGGAAAATGGGTGTGGCAGAAATAACGTGTACAAAATTTTGGCCAGACAGATAGACAGAGTGAGTTGATATAAGCCATGTAAAAATATTTCTAATCGCACAGATATATTATGTGTATGTCAATCACATATACAATTACTTGACTGATCCTAACTAATTAATACGCTACAATTACACTTAAATATAAGCTTTGTTTTTTTTAGTAGCCAATGTTAGATTTGACTAATCTTAAAGTAATATTAAACTAATGTTAGACCAATGTTAAACTAATGTTAGACTAAATTTTAGTAATGTTATACTAATGTAATATCAAATATATATTTGAAGGAAGGCCTACAGACACACAAAAGTACATGTGTATTTTAAATAGCAAAAAGAAATAGTTCAAGCTGTGTTGATTACCTGGAGTGTAACTTTGTTCAGATCAGAGTTTAAATCTCTGGACAGCAGCCAAGAGTCTACAAACTCTCCCATATTATCTGGCATCATAAGACCTACCCTGGCACATGAGACCAGTTCTGGAATATACTCTGACACAAAAATTTATTGGAGAATTATGTAATGCATTGCACAGTTCGTTTAAATATTATAGCTCAGTTGATTAAAATGTACAAAAAATAATAATAGATTAAAACAGTAACTGGAGTCTAGCTGTGAGGTTCATTCTCCATTCTTAGAAGTGTGTGTTGAATCAGTGAACGCTTACGTAGAACTGATCTGACAAAGACACAATTGCTTCCTCATTGTTTAGGCATTATACACAGACTTCCCCTCAAAAACCTTTTTTTGTTTTCAATTCACGAATACATGTCTGTCCAAAAAGCGCTACTACCTTCTTGAGGTGTATGGGGTATCTAGGAGGGGTAGCACCTCTAGTGGCAGTCGTACCCTTTTTTTGAGGGTATCTTGGCTCACTCTTGGTCCCCACTCGGTACCCAACTCTCACCTGTGGCTCCCAGAAGCTGTAGCATGCGCAGAGGCCACACCACGGAAACGGCTTTGACTGGCCGGCTAAACCAGGTAGAGGGTATCTGACGTGTCCATGGCACTCAGTACACTTGAGGTTCTGTCAAACCTAGCATGTGAAGTCTGGACTTGGCGGCCTGTGCGTAACGTCACAAAACTAGACTAATCGGACAGAAAGGGAAAGTACCAGCTCAGCAGGAGGAATGCTCCCGTCGCCTCAACGTGGCCCTCCTGTGGAAACGTCTGCCAAGGGAAACGGATAGGCAAAGTACGGTAGCACACATAGCTCTCAGTGGGCTACCACAAGTACGGTCGAGAGACTGTACACTGCACGTGGTAGGGATGTAACAAAGGCTCGCTAACCCGTCCAACCCCCCATCGATTCCTTCCCTAACGGGGGCCATACGCGCTGTGATGGACCTCGCACGGGTTTGGTGGGACAGTATAGGCATACGAAAGGCCCCCACGCGGCTCGGCCTCCGGCCTCGTACGAGAGGGGGAAACTCGTGCGGGGCTCAAGGGTGTCGTGACTAGCGACACACCGGGCGTGAATACATGATCACTTCGGATAAAGCGGGATTTCGAAAAGAGGGATTGGTGAAGAGCCGATGCCTCATCCTGGCCATGGATAAAAGCCTTTCCTTGGTCAAGAGGTCCTTTAATAGGGAACTGGACGTTCTCGGACCTTAAGGACATCTGTATCATTACCAGCTCAGTGCTGTGGAGCACTCAAGAGCTGGACAAGACACACAGAAAGTCTCTGGTCATCCACTGCACCCAAACTTGTCCCCGGACGTCTTGACCAAATCCTGCTTCCGGAAAAGGATGGGCTTTAGGGCGAGAGAGTGGGGTCGATGTGTTGCGCGAATCCTCCTCACTTAAATAAAATTCCAGCGCAAAGTCACTTGTCATCCCCACCCCCTAGACTACCTTCTTATAGCCAGCCTTGAAATAATATTGTCATTGAATCTGTTTTACCTCTTTACGTTACATTCCTACTGCCACAACATCATTTGCATTTTCTCCCTATATAATCTTATTGTTTGTTTGTTTTGTTTTTTCAGGTTTTTTTTTCCATTGAAACCTCACACATCGTTTCTGCCTTAAAAATGTTTTGGTCACTTCTCTAAGTTTTTCTTCGTGTGTGCCTTTGTATTTATTTTGCTACGCTCTCATTATTTAAACAAGCATAAAGCGGAAGTACAAAGTAACCGATACATAAACAAATGTGTATATCGGTGTGTCCCGGCCAAGCGCTGGGTCTTACGATAACCTCTACCGATCGCCGGCAGGACAATAGGCCAGGTTTTTTCCTACAAGAGCTACTAGCGCAAGAGCGATGTAAGGTTCAATGTTGTCTGTGGCCAAAGATTAACAAGGTTAGCCATTGTCTACACTCAACTAAGAATTGTCAGAAATGGTGAGTTCACTGGAGCTAAGGAGGATCCTAAAAAATGAAACATTGAAAATCCAAGACTTTTCACATTGCTATATTTCTCCTCCAATACATCACAATCTATCTGGAAAATAAAAAGAAGAATCAAATATATGTAGAGAGTAAAAATAAGATTGCATTTAATCTCTTACTCTCTCGTTCTCCAGTGTCCGCTATAACCCATCGAATGATCGCGTCCAGCACCAGTTCTTCATGTTTAGCGTTGAGCTGGTCAGCTCGTAGTATGAAGCATAGCTCTTTGCAGGTCAGTTTCTCAAACTCTGGACTAGTCTGATGAAAGAGACAAACACTTAAACATATCCATTTAACTATCCAACATACAGAATTCATACCGCTGGATGTGCGAGCATCAGACATTTCCTTCGTGTATCTTGGCAGACAATCATTAGAGGCCCTCAACCAAATCTATTCCCAATATCTCTTGTGATACAATACACAAACATACCAGTAGAAGTTTGACTCTATTTATTTCTTGTGATACAATACACAAACATACCAGTAGAACTTTTGACTCTATTTATTTCTTGTGATACAATACACAAACATACCAGTAGAAGTTTGACTCTATTTATTTCTTGTGATACAATACACAAACATACCAGTAGAAGTTTGACTCTATTTATTTCTTGTGATACAATACACAAACATACCAGTAGAACTTTTGACTCTATTTATTTCTTGTGATACAATACACAAACATACCAGTAGAACTTTTGACTCTATTTATCTCTTGTGATACAATACACAAACATACCAGTAGAACTTTTGACTCTATTTATTTCTTGTGATACAATACACAAACATACCAGTAGAACTTTTGACTCTATTTATTTCTTGTGATACAATACACAAACATACCAGTAGAAGTTTGACTCTATTTATTTCTTGTGATACAATACACAAACATACCAGTAGAAGTTTGACTCTATTTATTTCTTGTGATACAATACACAAACATACCAGTAGAAGTTTGACTCTATTTATTTCTTGTGATACAATACACAAACATACCAGTAGAACTTTTGACTCTATTTATTTCTTGTGATACAATACACAAACATACCAGTAGAACTTTTGACTCTATTTATTTCTTGTGATACAATACACAAACATACCAGTAGAAGTTTGACTCTATTTATTTCTTGTGATACAATACACAAACATACCAGTAGAAGTTTGACTCTATTTATTTCTTGTGATACAATACACAAACATACCAGTAGAAGTTTGACTCTATTTATTTCTTGTGATACAATACAGTGAATACACAAACATACCAGTAGAACTTTTGACTCTATTTATTTCTTGTTATACAATACACAAACATACCAGTAGAACTTTTGACTCTATTTATTTCTTGTGATACAATACACAAACATACCAGTAGAACTTTTGACTCTATTTATTTCTTGTGATACAATACACAAACATACCAGTAGAACTTTTGACTCTATTTATTTCTTGTGATACAATACACAAACATACCAGTAGAAGTTTGACTCTATTTATTTCTTGTGATACAATACACAGACATACCAGTAGAAGTTTGACTCTATTTATTTCTTGTGATACAATACACAGACATACCAGTAGAAGTTTGACTCTATTTATTTCTTGTGATACAATACACAAACATACCAGTAGAACTTTTGACTCTATTTATTTCTTGTGATACAATACACAAACATACCAGTAGAAGTTTGACTCTATTTATTTCTTGTGATACAATACACAAACATACCAGTAGAAGTTTGACTCTATTTATTTCTTGTGATACAATACACAAACATACCAGTAGAACTTTTGACTCTATTTATTTCTTGTGATACAATACACAAACATACCAGTAGAACTTTTGACTCTATTTATCTCTTGTGATACAATACACAAACATACCAGTAGATCTTTTGACTCTATTTATTTCTTGTGATACAATACACAAACATACCAGTAGAAGTTTGACTCTATTTATTTCTTGTGATACAATACACAAACATACCAGTAGAAGTTTGACTCTATTTATTTCTTGTGATACAATACAGTGAATACACAAACATACCAGTAGAACTTTTGACTCTATTTATTTCTTGTGATACAATACACAAACATACCAGTAGAACTTTTGACTCTATTTATTTCTTGTGATACAATACACAAACATACCAGTAGAACTTTTGACTCTATTTATTTCTTGTGATACAATACACAAACATACCAGTAGAACTTTTGACTCTATTTATTTCTTGTGATACAATACACAAACATACCAGTAGAAGTTTGACTCTATTTATTTCTTGTGATACAATACAGTGAATACACAAACATACCAGTAGAACTTTTGACTCTATTTATTTCTTGTGATACAATACACAAACATACCAGTAGAACTTTTGACTCTATTTATTTCTTGTGATACAATACACAAACATACCAGTAGAACTTTTGACTCTATTTATTTCTTGTGATACAATACACAAACATACCAGTAGAACTTTTGACTCTATTTATTTCTTGTGATACAATACACAAACATACCAGTAGAAGTTTGACTCTATTTATTTCTTGTGATACAATACACAGACATACCAGTAGAAGTTTGACTCTATTTATTTCTTGTGATACAATACACAGACATACCAGTAGAAGTTTGACTCTATTTATTTCTTGTGATACAATACACAAACATACCAGTAGAACTTTTGACTCTATTTATTTCTTGTGATACAATACACAAACATACCAGTAGAAGTTTGACTCTATTTATTTCTTGTGATACAATACACAAACATACCAGTAGAAGTTTGACTCTATTTATTTCTTGTGATACAATACACAAACATACCAGTAGAACTTTTGACTCTATTTATTTCTTGTGATACAATACACAAACATACCAGTAGAACTTTTGACTCTATTTATCTCTTGTGATACAATACACAAACATACCAGTAGATCTTTTGACTCTATTTATTTCTTGTGATACAATACACAAACATACCAGTAGAAGTTTGACTCTATTTATTTCTTGTGATACAATACACAAACATACCAGTAGAAGTTTGACTCTATTTATTTCTTGTGATACAATACAGTGAATACACAAACATACCAGTAGAACTTTTGACTCTATTTATTTCTTGTGATACAATACACAAACATACCAGTAGAACTTTTGACTCTATTTATTTCTTGTGATACAATACACAAACATACCAGTAGAACTTTTGACTCTATTTATTTCTTGTGATACAATACACAAACATACCAGTAGAACTTTTGACTCTATTTATTTCTTGTGATACAATACACAAACATACCAGTAGAAGTTTGACTCTATTTATTTCTTGTTATACAATACACAGACATACCAGTAGAAGTTTGACTCTATTTATTTCTTGTGATACAATACACAGACATACCAGTAGAAGTTTGACTCTATTTATTTCTTGTGATACAATACACAAACATACCAGTAGAAGTTTGACTCTATTTATTTCTTGTGATACAATACACAAACATACCAGTAGAACTTTTGACTCTATTTATTTCTTGTGATACAATACACAAACATACCAGTAGAACTTTTGACTCTATTTATTTCTTGTGATACAATACACAAACATACCAGTAGAACTTTTGACTCTATTTATTTCTTGTGATACAATACACAAACATACCAGTAGAAGTTTGACTCTATTTATTTCTTGTGATACAATACACAGACATACCAGTAGAAGTTTGACTCTATTTATTTCTTGTGATACAATACACAGACATTCCAGTAGAAGTTTGACTCTATTTATTTCTTGTGATACAATACACAGACATACCAGTAGAAGTTTGACTCTATTTATTTCTTGTGATACAATACACAGACATACCAGTAGAAGTTTGACTCTATTTATTTCTTGTGATACAATACACAAACATACCAGTAGAAGTTTGACTCTATTTATTTCTTGTGATACAATACACAGACATACCAGTAGAAGTTTGACTCTATTTATTTCTTGTGATACAATACACAGACATACCAGTAGAAGTTTGACTCTATTTATTTCTTGTGATACAATACACAGACATACCAGTAGAAGTTTGACTCTATTTATTTCTTGTGATACAATACACAGACATACCAGTAGAAGTTTGACTCTATTTATTTCTTGTGATACAATACACAGACATACCAGTAGAAGTTTGACTCTATTTATTTCTTGTGATACAATACACAAACATACCAGTAGAAGTTTGACTCTATTTATTTCTTGTGATACAATACACAAACATACCAGTAGAAGTTTGACTCTATTTATTTCTTGTGATACAATACAGTGAATACACAAACATACCAGTAGAAGTTTGACTCTATTTATTTCTTGTGATACAATACACAAACATACCAGTAGAAGTTTGACTCTATTTATTTCTTGTGATACAATACAGTGAATACACAAACATACCAGTAGAAGTTTGACTCTATTTATTTCTTGTAATACTTCATTCTTGCAAGGAGTCTTTCTAGTGAGCTTTGCACAGTCAAGTTCTTTCATTAAAAAATAAAGTAATTTATTTTTTAAAGCTTCTCATTCAGACCTTGCGATCTATGGGGCAGATGATGTTAAGGTCATCTGTTTTTATGGCTAACGGTTAACAGGCAGGCTAGGGTTAGGGCCAGCACAACGACCAACAGCCTTTACGTTCCCCAACTAAAGTCAGGTACCCATTAGAGTTGGGTGGACTCAGGGGTGCCCTAAAGATCACAAAATTTAAAATCAAGTCTTCAACGAGATTCGAGCCTGTTGATGGAATGTTATATTGTATGAAGAGTTGTGCCCATGCACAGGGGAAACTACTCTAGTAATCAAGATGGCTGATTAAACTTGTTTGTGTTTACCTGAGATTGTTCTTATGTCAAATGTATTTATATTTGAGTGTCCATCGTAACAGAGCCCATGCCCAAGGTTCGGAAGCCAAGCGCTTAACCACTCAGCCACTGCGAGCCCAAGTTTTTGTTATTACAGCCAAACTAATTCCTACCCACAATCTTCAAGTACGTCTCTATTTATTCCTTGAACTCTTTACAGACTACAAAAACGTGCAGGACTACCCGCTGAAGCCGCAAGCCAAATGTAAGTTTAAGATGATTCTATTTTTCAAAACTATAACAGTCAAACCAGAGTTTACATTGTGTGGTCAATAAGCTAGTTACTTTCTTCCCAAAGATATACATAATCTGTCAAAATTCTAGGAAAATCTCTAGAATTGTTTTCCAAATACCCGTCCATCCAGTGTTCAACTTCCAGTTTATTACTTTTTGAACCAATAAACAATTTCAAGCTAATGGCAAGTAACAGTTATTTCGTTTTTATTCCTAACAAACATTTTTTTCGATCTGATAACAGCCATCTTAGATATGGCTAAGAATTAGATACACTAGATTTTTTTTATAAATGGCTCTAGAAGGCCTTCTGTATGTCTTGCAGCATTGGTTTGCATCTTAGTTTGCAAAAAAACAAAACTTTATCGACTTCACAATCATTTGTCTTAAAAACAACAAATTCAAAGAAAATTGTTTCACATTGATTTACACATAATTAGCTCGTAGACAACAGAATCAGACAGACATTTCAGTCAGATACTTCACCTTGGCTAACGATACAACAGACCACGGATTCACCTAACAAAAAAAATAATTTCCATCTAACCTGAAAGACTGCTGTAAAGTTGTCCAGCAGAAACTGGGTGCCAAGCTGTCTTAAAGAGTCACAATGATAAAAGTGACTGGCGAATTTGACGATAGAAATACAGTTCCCCACTGAGATTTCGCTGGCCAGGAAGTCACAACATTCTTTTAAAAGGGGCATAACCTGTATAATACAAAATGTTTAATTTTTGTAGACGATTAACAACTCTTGGCATGTTTGTAATTTATTAAGTTCGCATTATTTTATTTCATTACATTTTGAAAAGAAAATATGTTCGCAATGTTCCCAATTTGTATACATTAGTGCTTCCTATAATTCATATGTTAGCTTCCTGTGACTAGTATTACAACCAATGTCATGATTAGGATCAGATTAAATATTTTAATTAGACCATATACCACATTGCTGCATCAGATACGCGAAAGCAACATTTGCAATGATATGCACTCTAATCGATCTTCAACTCTGTTATATATGTTACTATATGTATTTCTGGAGCAATATTAGAATTCTTAAAACTAGCACGATGGATAAATTGATGGTTGAATGGGATAGGATGAATAGATAGATATATGGTTGAATGGGATAGGATGAATAGATAGATATATGGTTGAATGGGATAGGATGAATAGATAGATATATCATATGATATATGGTTGAATGGGATAGGATGAATAGATAGATATATGGTTGAATGGGATAGGATGAATAGATAGATATATGGTTGAATGGGATAGGATGAATAGATAGATATATCATATGATATATGGTTGAATGGGATAGGATGAATAGATAGATATATGGTTGAATGGGATAGGATGAATAGATAGATATATGGTTGAATGGGATAGGATGAATAGATAGATATATGGTTGAATGGGATAGGATGAATAGATAGATATATGGTTGAATGGGATAGGATGAATAGATAGATATATCATATGATATATGGTTGAATGGGATAGGATGAATAGATAGATATATGGTTGAATGGGATAGGATGAATAGATAGATATATGGTTGAATGGGATAGGATGAATAGATAGATATATGGTTGAATGGGATAGGATGAATAGATAGATATATGGTTGAATGGGATAGGATGAATATATAGATATATGGTTGAATGGGATAGGATGAATAGATAGATGTATGGTTGAATGGGATAGGATGAATAGATAGATGTATGGTTGAATGGGATAGGATGAATAGATAGATATATGGTTGAATGGGATAGGATGAATAGATAGATATATGGTTGAATGGGATAGGATGAATAGATAGATATATGGTTGAATGGGATAGGATGAATAGATAGATATATGGTTGAATGGGATAGGATGAATAGATAGATGTATGGTTGAATGGGATAGGATGAATAGATAGATGTATGGTTGAATGGGATAGGATGAATAGATAGATATATGGTTGAATGGGATAGGATGAATAGATAGATATATGGTTGAATGGGATAGGATGAATAGATAGATATATGGTTGAATGGGATAGGATGAATAGATAGATATATGGTTGAATGGGATAGGATGAATAGATAGATATATGGTTGAATGGGATAGGATGAATAGATAGATATATGGTTGAATGGGATAGGATGAATAGATAGATATATGGTTGAATGGGATAGGATGAATAGATAGATGTATGGTTGAATGGGATAGGATGAATAGATAGATATATGGTTGAATGGGATAGGATGAATAGATAGATATATGGTTGAATGGGATAGGATGAATAGATAGATATATGGTTGAATGGGATAGGATGAATAGATAGATGTATGGTTGAATGGGATAGGATGAATAGATAGATATATGGTTGAATGGGATAGGATGAATAGATAGATATATGGTTGAATGGGATAGGATGAATAGATAGATGTATGGATGAATGGGATATAATGAACAGATGGATGTATGGATGAATGAGATATGATGAACAGGGCCGGTCTTAGGCCATTGCAGCCTATGCGGTCGCAGTGGGCCCCGCGCTTTCATAGGTCCCGCGCTAATTCTATGTGTAATTATTAAATTGCAAAATATATACGAAAAAATTCCTGGAAATCTCCTGAATTTATTAAAATCTCCTGAAAACTTATAAAAAGCTCCTGAAAAATAGACAACAGTGCCATTTGTTGATGTCATTCATTGCGAAAAACGCAAATCCTACGCGATAAAAAAAAAAAAGACATTGTCAGTTTTCATGTAATAAAATGTAATAATCGGGCAAATTTTCACCTTAATCGGAAGGTCCAATACTTTATTTACTTCTATAGTCACTGGCATATAAATATGCCATAGGTTGCAAGGTTCGTAGCGTAAAATTAATTTGATCGCAATTTTGTAGTTAGAAAAGAATGAATACAATTCAAAGTCGAATTTTTTTTTTTTCTAATACAAAATCTTAATTTTTACTTATTATCCTTATTCCCACCCAGACTAGGCCCCGCGCAATCAGTTTCGCGTAGGGCCCCGCAATTGTTAGGACCGGCCCTGATGATGAACACACACACACAAAAACTAGTGAATTAGAACAAGCCGCGTAAAACTAAGGTCAGGTGTTTTCGTGGTTACCTGAAATCTATCGGCTGCCGGCAGAAGTTGCTCAACGTTGTGGGCCGAGACGGCAACTTGACCGCCATAGGCGTGCTCTATGATCTCGTTCATGATGTCGGGGCAGACGTCAGTGATGGTCACCTCGTAACAGCAGCAGCTTGATTTAATACTTTGGGACTGGTCAAGATGAGTGTCAGAAGTTTCCAGAGGCATTCTTTCGTGGTGGTCACGAGAAGATATGCAGGAAGAGCAAGAATGTTACAGCATAAAAATACATTTTTTAAAAAAGTGTGTCTAAAGATGAAATCGACACCTATTAGCAGATGGGTTTGTTTGTTTGTTTTTTCTTGTTGTCTCTCTCTCTCTCCTCTTTATGAACAGAAAAGTTACAATGTGAACATTTCTTAAATTTGTGCTGCAAATAATTTGTATGTTAAAATTGTTTACAATGCACAATTTCCCCTAATTTGTTTTAGGAGCACTCCGTATGTGGGTCCTCATTGAAATGTGTTCTGTTGTGTTGACGCCTTAAATTGTGTTCTGTTGCAGTGGCGTAGCTATGGCATAATAACTTATGTAAATTTTCGGACACTCATTCAGGGACCCTTCGTGGGGGGGGGGGGGGGGGCCGGGGGAGGGGATTTTCAAATTTGGACCCCCACCCTAGCTACGCGACTGTTCTGTTGTGTTGACTCCTTAAAGTGTATTCTGTTGTGTTGACTCCTTAAAGTGTGTCCTGTTGTGATGCTTCATTTTTGTAAGCTTTATTGTATTGTCTCGTGGTAGTGTTTCTATTAGATTGTTATTTTGTATTGCCTATTATTGTCTATACTATTTTGTGTCTAAATGTTATACGGCTATAAAATCTAAAAATAGATTCTTAATTAAACTACATAAGTTTCCCATTTTATTTTGGGTGTTAGGTTTGTATTGACAAACAACAGTAGACCATTGAAGTGCACGTCAAACAACAGTAGACCATTGAAGTGCACGTCAAACAACAGTAGCCATTGAAGTGCACGTCAAACAACAGTAGCCATTGAAGTGCACGTCAAACAACAGTAGACCATTGAAGTGCACGTCAAACAACAGTAGACCATTGAAGTGCACGTCAAACAACAGTAGACCATTGAAGTGCACGTCAAACAACAGTAGACCATTGAAGTGCACGTCAAACAACAGTAGCCCATTGAAGTGCACGTCAAACAACAGTAGACCATTGAAGTGCACGTCAGTTTTAGGATTTTTAAGACTTTCTAATAATAATATAGGTGGAGTCTATGTACTCACTGATAATCTTTTTTTATATTAGTTTAGTTTAATTAATTTAGTTACTGAACAAGGAAACCCTCTGGAAATGTCTTTGTTCCATTCCGGAAAGATTAGTGAAAGACGGAATACTTATTCATTTCATTTGGCTAATGACAATCTACTTATCTGCAATACACAATCCCAACTACAACGGTTAGTAAATTATGGTGTATATAAAGTAAAACTTTACTATAAAATATTCTATATCCATGTATACTTCATGCTTAAATATTGTTTTTATATTGTCTGTGAAATCAAGGTTTTACCATGTGAAATGTTATGTAATTTGTTTTCAATTTCACATCAAAATTAAAACATTTTCACGAGGTCTGAATGAATGACAGATTGGATGCTAGAATGTAATGGTTTCTATTCATACAGTATTCTTTAGATCTGTAGACCAAGTCAGATGTAAACATTTTCACGAGGTTTGATTGGATGCTAGAATGTAATGGTTTGTATTCATACAGTATTCATAGATCCCTAGACCAAGTTAATGTCTTACTTCTCTGATACGGAGGAGGACGTTTGGGTCGCAAGGGGAGGTACGCCCGTTCCATCCGAAGGCGATCTGTGCTCACAATGTTTAGAAGATGTGATGGCCATCGACGTCAAAGACTTTGATACCGTACCATTGGCTCGACATGTCAACTAAAAACAAAGAAAACATACAAAAATACTTGAAAACAAAACAAAGCTTAAATTAAATGTAATGGTATCAATCATGTAATTAAATTAGTTATCAATCTAGACTAACAATGATAAATCTGTGCGATTAGAAATATTTTAACAATCTTTTGTTTAGCTCAATTTTATGCTTTAGCTGTCTCAATACGCTATGATTCTATCACTTGTCTGGACCAGTCCAGTTGAGAATTGGGGGGGGGGGGGGGGGGGGAGAAAGAAGACGGTATCTGTGTGTATATTGCCAATATTGATTTTTAATGCATTTTCTAAAAAACTGATTTCGAACACGAATGCTCAAGCTTCCTCGTGCGTCCTCAAGCCAAGATGATAACCACTGTGCCAGCAAAGCTCTAATGAAAATAGAAGATTTTATAGTTATCTTATGTTTATTTCAAACTTTTTCTATTTCTCTCTACAAAGTATAAAATGGGACTAATTCAACATACCACAACATCAGTCAATTACTATTTCTCTTCCTTGTTCGATACCAAGCAAAATAATTAATTGCCAATAGTTAATTAACTAACTAGTTAATTTTTTTTTTTATTCTTGTTTTGTTAGGCAAAAGAAATAATTTTGCGAAATTTCAGCATGTTTTGAAATACCAGACAGACCGACAGAAATAGTTAACATAAGTTTGTAAAATAGAAAGAAGAAGAAAAAGTGCTAAAAATGTCGAAACTCTCCATTTAGTCTGCATCGCCTACCAAACAGCGGACCCATATGGGTCGACTATAAATAAAATAAAAACTCATTTTGTTATCTCGTTTTTAAGTTTTTAAAAAAGTGTGTTGTATGACGCATTGAGTGGTACTTGCATTCATTTTTTTAAAGTTAAGGTACTCCTTTCAGACCTTGCGATCTATGGGGGCAGATGATGTCAAGCTTATCTGTTTTTTGTCAACGGTTAACGAGAGTGTCAGATGGCCAGCACAACGACCAAAGAATGTCAAGTATCCATTAGAGTAAAGTGGACTCAACAATTACATAGTTACAAAATCTCAGACTTCCCTGGATTCGATCTTTAGCCTCCTCGGTTTAGAAACCACGCGCTTTACCACTCAATAATCAATACGCTAATTTCATCGTTGTACTATTAGTTAAAACAAAATCCAAAACTGATATTTTCTTTCACCTGTATCTATTGCAAATGGAAAATCTAGTGAGTCATTTTGAAATCTCAAAAGCGGGCGCAACCTATGTAAGGTTTGTATCCACTGTCTACTCAATTTACTCACTAATGAACAGACATATTTTATTCACATGATTATCTTGTATTAAACAAAAGAAAAATGCGAATGGTTAGGGTTAGGGTTAAAAGTTTGTATCTCAAGAGCGAAACATCTTTTTGTAAGACAAAAAAAATCAGTGTAGCCTTCATATATTTGTATAGAGAATTAATCAAGATCTTAATGAGCTCCATAAAAATATAACAATTTTGTTATAATATAAATATTTTCCTTTATTTTCTTAGTATCGGAGAGTCCCGTTAAAACGTATAACTAACCCAGTTAAACTCTGCTTGGTTGAGATTAAAATCCATCCCCTCTACACCAGGGGAATACGTCTCTACAGCACTTGACCCTATAGATTGACCTATTGACAACGGTTGGTCCGGTGCTTCTTTTGTTTCTACATGGCCTTGAGACGACTGCACTGACCCTTCCAGGACTGTGAACAGAGCTCTGAAATATACAAGCATTTAGACCTATTTTAAAACAATTTGTAGTGTCGTTGTGATGAGATGGATAAAGAAAAGGACAAAGCTTTGTTGTTTATTTATTTTTACAATCCATCTATTCACTTGAAACCTGGATCCAGGACAGGAACCTGGACAGTGGATCTCAAAAACGTCTCTAATTCCTAGAAATTTAACAGTTGATGCATATCGCCTAGAAAAGAATTACTAGGTCATTGGCCACACGGGAAAAATCTAGTTTGACCGTTATAATTTTTCAAAATAAAAAATAATTCAATTTAAATTTGGATGGAAATTTATATATCCCAGAGCCGACATGGCTTAGTCAATGGTATTACCGTAGTTATGCCATAACTGAGTAAATTTAAAGTTGCTTCATTTTATTGAAGATTATAAGCGTTGCTTATATTTTTAAGTATATTTTTATATTTTTGTTTTGTATAGCAGCGATACATAACCTACGGAATGCAATTCATATCCTGTCAACGGGACATAGAAACATTTGTTTGCATGGAATAGGGCTTAGGTATGTCAACCATTATGAATGTTTACCTAAAATAAGGGCTGCAACAGGCCAGTATGTTTCGGTGGACAGGAAAGACAACATTATCAACTTTAATGATGGCATCAGAGAAATGACCAGCTCTACGTAGATGAGTGAAGTCACGGAAGAACGCTCTATCGCTGATTGGTCTTGGGACAAAGAAAACCAGAAAAAAAAAATACTTTAAAAAACAAAGCTTACATTATCATTACGCAATCATCATATCACTTGTTTGGACCAGTTGGAAAGGGGTGAAAAAAAATTGGTGAACTACCTAAGACATAGACATATTACTTAATTTGAACCAAATAGACAACATAGAAGATATAGTAGTACAAGAAAATGGAATCCAAAAACTATTAGCCAACACCAAACCAAATAAAGCGTCTGGACCTGATGGTATTCCAGCTAGATTACTCAAAGAACTAAGCAATGAGCTAGCCCCATTGTTCAAAATACTCTTTCAGGCATCGCTTAACCAGGGCAGAATACCAAAGGACTGGAAAGAAGCTAATGTCACCCCCCTATTTAAAAAAGGAGAAAAATCTGACCCAGGAAACTACAGACCAGTATCACTTACCAGCATCACATGTAAAATCCTAGAACACATAATATGTAGCAACATCGTAAACCACTTAGACAAACATAATGTCATCACACCATACCAACATGGCTTTAGGAAATATAGATCATGTGAAACACAACTAATAGGACTAATTGATGACTTTTCAAAAGTTTTAGATAATAGTGAACAAATAGATGCTACCTTACTAGATTTTTCCAAGGCTTTTGACAAAGTTCACCACTATATTTTGCTTTAAAAATTAAAATATTTTGGCATTAATGGTCCATTGCATCAATGGATTAAAGATTTTCTGATAGGGAGAGAACAAACTGTAATAATAAATGGGTCTAAATCAACACCGATAACAGTAAACTCGGGTGAACCGCAAGGAACTGTCTTAGGTCCACTACTATTCTTAATTTACATAAATGATTTACCAAATTGCATTACTTTAGGAACAAAAGTAAGATTATTTGCAGACGATTGCATAATATATAGAGCAATAAAAACAACACAAGACACAGATATT